>NC_071418.1:9393280-10055155 GCF_017976375.1 Cuculus canorus | reverse complement strand
GTCCTTGCTCTCCCATAGACCATGACCTGAATCCTTGGAGGAGAAGCTGTGCAGCACTCGCTGTTCACCCCTGCTCAGCACGGCCGTGTCGCACACCGCGGTGGCACACGCCACAGCCTCAGCAGGGCTGGAGGCCCTATTGCTTAGGGAACACATGAAAGAACATGTTTGCAGGAACACATGCAAGACGCAGTTCCTTCCTAAAGTAGCTTAAACTAATAGGTTGGGAGGGGAAACTGAGGCACAGAGTTGGTAGACAGCTGCACAGCAATAGCAGTTGTAGCATCTCCTGCTAATAGTTCTGTTTGAAGCTTGCTGAGTACACAGGAACGTGGTATGCAACCAGCTTTGGGACCTGGGTCTGTTGGAGGAGATGGCCTCCAGTGGTAGGTGCTCAAAACCAGGGCACACAAAGAGAGCACAGAGGTCTTCAGACAAGCTACATGGGGTGCTTTTTGCCCTTGCAGCTCACCAGAGCCTCTGCAGATGCTCCTGGAATGGGAGATGTGTTTGGAAAGATCTGTCTGGTGGAGATTAGATGCTCTGAGAAATCTCATGGACCCCAAACCCAACAGTCCCCAACAGCAGCAGATCCAGACCCAGCCTGAGCCAAGCAGCAGCTTCTTTTTCAGTTTGAATGGGAGAACCAACAAGAGAAGGAAACCCAGAGCGCTGAACACACACACATCCCAAGATCATCAGGTACCACCTCAGTACCAACACCTGCGATCCATGTGCGCCCCAACTCTTCACAACACGGCCAGAGTCACCTCATCTCAGCACCACCCTCCTGCCCCGCTGTTCCCATTCCTCAGCAGAGCATCCACAGCAATACGTGGCTTTGTGGTCTTTCAGTGTGACCTAACCAGGGCCGAAAGATGTGAGATGGGGCACCTTCCTCCTTCAAGATTCCTGGCTGATATCTCTGCCCAGCTCTGACTGCCCAGAGCCCTTGGAAACTCAGGAGCCAAGCTGATAGCCAAGAGATTCCAGCAGCCAGTACCTCCCCCTTGGCTTTCCTCATCTAAGGGGACCTTGACCATCTCAGACAACTTTAAATGCACTGGGAAAAAAAGTGACATCCCAGAAAAGCCATAGCTCACAGAGTGAACACTTGCTAACAAAGCCCCAACCATGCCTATGTGGTGGGAACGCCACCATGCAGTGGGACATGGCTGCCTGGTGTCTACAAGACAAGGGTCAGAAATATTCCTGCTTCAAATTGATAAGATGTTCCTGGCCATAAATATGGAAGAAAAAGTCTATAAGGGAAATAAGCGCACATGCAGTAACCAGGGAGCAACCCAGGGAGGTTTTCCCTCACCTGCTCAGAGGAGCAGGGGACTGAGGAGAGACAGGCCAGGGGGCTGCTTTGCCAGGAGGCTGGAGTGATTCTGCTCAGCTGCAGGTTGCAGATATTTTCAGAGCACCAACATGGTTACATCACCATCATAGTTCTCCTCTGGCACAGAAATCCCGCAGCCCATTAGACACTTATCGCTGCTGTTGTTTCTCATCCCTGTGCAGCAGCTGATCTTGCAGAAGAGGCTTCTGCAAGGGCAGGCAGGGGGCAAGCGACTGAGCAGGAACAATGCTTGGGAGCTCTGGGTACAGGGTTCTCCTCCCAGGAATAAACCCAAGTAAGAGAAACAGATGCTGTTGAGCAGCTGGCCCTGAGCACTAGTGACCACAGGACTGGAAAGCAGCTCCTGCCCGCATGCCCCACAGCTCAGCCCTGGCACCTGCAAGGGGGTCTTCCACCAGCCAGG
Organism: Cuculus canorus; assembly: GCF_017976375.1. Classification (NCBI taxonomy): domain Eukaryota; kingdom Metazoa; phylum Chordata; class Aves; order Cuculiformes; family Cuculidae; genus Cuculus; species Cuculus canorus. The sequence continues at coordinate 10,053,386 of NC_071418.1, read as the reverse complement.
CTGGCAGAGCTCACCAGGAGCAGGTCCTCCTCCAGCCCCAGGAAACAGCAACCGGGCAGAAACCATCTCTCTCAAATGCAGTCCAGACCACTCAAGAACAACCTCAAGTCTCTTCAGCAACCTCTCACCATAGAATAATCCCTAGCTTCATCCGAGCTCCCCAGTCCCTGTGCTCCTGCCATGATATTTCCAATCTGCCTGAGATTACAGACCTGCCAGAAACCCATTTCTCAGCCTGGGACACTGGGATGATGGGACATCACCCAGCCACCTGCCAGACCTTGGAGGGCAGCACTTCATGCCCCACAGCCTTTGCTCGCTCCCAAGACACCCAAGCTGCAGCCCAGGTCTGACCTTGCTTTTACTAACACAAACCCTTGCCTTTTGCCTTGCTTCACTCCACCCCACGAACAGTGCCAGAGCCTCAGCTGGTTTAAATTGAACTCGATGTGGCCAGAGCCAGCTGGTGTAAATCAGTGTAAATCACCCGACGCCAGGGCTGATTTAGATGGCTGGGGGATTTGCCCCAGTTCATTTCCTTTTTCTCCTGCGTGGAGAGCTTTCCTGCCTCCTGGGTGACTTCGGGGTCCCCCAGGACCAATTTAGGAGAGCAAGTGAGATTTCTCAGAGTGAAGCCTCAGGTGTGTGCGTGCCGGGAAGCAGTGCTACACGCGTGGAGGGATGCTGTAAGATCACCGCTTGCTCAGGGCAAGTGCAGGGAGGGAATTCTACAGGATGTGATCTCAGTGCTGCCTAACACCTAGCAAAGACTCTGCTCTCGTCCATCAAGTGACATTTCAGCAGTTGAGGCTCAGGGTGGAGGGGGGGGAGGTTTGCTGAGCTGCTGATGCCCTGATGGGAGGTGATAGCAGAGCCAAGCTCAAAGGCTGGCGAACGGAAATGGGAGAAGAGGGTTGATTTGGAGCCTGGAGTGCTCTGAATGCTGTTTCAGTGCCTCGTGTGTGTGTACAGGAGATACACATAGTGTGAGACTCTGGTAGAAGAGTCCCAAGGTGCATGTGCTTGTCCTGGGTGCTTGATTGCTCGCTGTCCTGCTGCTCCCTCTTGCCCATCTCCATGAAGTTGCAGAGGATCAGCCTGGGGTAACCTGTCCTTGGAAAGTCATGCCAGAGCCTGACCGTGACACTGAGCTGAGAGAAAAAGGCTGCATGAAGAAGTGAAGCCCACATTGAGATGGGGAACAACCTGGTACCTGAAGCACAGGGTGCTAAGTGTCTGGGTCTTGTCCACACAGACCCTACAGACATGATGAGGTGGACAACACTTGGTTCTGCTCTTCAGGACTCATGGATGGGATCAGCCCCAGCTCCCTGCAGAACAAGGGCTGGTCCTCATCCCAGTGCTGTCCTACCTGCCTCCTCCTCCCTGGCAGACTTGCCCTCAGCCTGTCTGGCCCCAAGCAGGACTTGCCTGCCCTCAACAGACCCTGAAATCTCTCCAAGTCCCCTCGTAGCCTTCATTTGGCCTGGAAATCCCCTTTCTGAAGGGCTCCAACACCCCTGGCCACAGCACTGTGGCACAGGAAAACCGAGCGGTGAGATCTGAGCACCCTCCTCCCCCGGCTCCCAGCGCTTTCCTTCCAGAGTTTGCTCAGCTGCACAAATATTTCAGTGTAAATCCCCATTTCAGAGCTGCAAACCCAAAGCACAGCCAGACCCTGGTGCTTTTTTCCCCCCATCACCACATCCTAAAGCTCTGTGACCCGCAGAGGGGACATTCTCTACCTGGGCTGGGAGCGACTGTCTGCTTCCCTGCGGGAAAGTACAAACTTTCTGCCTTTCCCAGACAAACGGAATGGGAAGAGGTGGTTGGCGCTACTTGTTTGCAGAGGGCTGGGAGCAGGTGGTGGACGGCTGTTCCGTGTCCATCGCAGCTTAGTAAAATATGTCAGCGTAGCCTTCAGCAGCTTTGCAGCTCAGCCCATCCGCTTGATATCACTAATTCTCTGGCTGAGCAAAGAGTTTTCACAGCTAAACACCTTCTTTGTTTTGCTTAATTTTCTTTTGCTAAAATTGTATTTTACTAGTTTTTTTCTTTAATCGCTTCATTTTAGGGAGTTTTTTGAGTCAGTCTGGGCTGCAAGCATGACATTGAAAGCGAAGGGAAGCTCACCCCCATCACCCATCCAGTGCTGATGGAGCCGGGCAGGATGGGGGTGCTGGCAGCTGGAGCTCGGGGTGTTGAGCAGCCTTCCCGAGAAGATGCTATGTGAGACCACGTCTTGCTGCGCTTGCAGTTCTGCAATGAGCCTTAAGCCTCTGCGAAAGCCACATGTCGGTAACGGAAATTAAAGGCCCCTTGATTCTGACATGATAGAACGATTAAAGCCACATTTCTTGGCCTGGATACCAAACTCGAAATGCAGATATAAGGCATAGATCCCCCAAGGGGATTCAGATTTCTAATCCAAATTTATGCAGCTAAATTCCTATTGATTTCCCCCAGGTAGGGCCCTAAATACCTTTGTGGGCTGAGATCCAAAGTGGAGGTGTCGTGGCTTAGAAGGGGAGACCCAGCCTTGACAGTTTGGCCTCAGCATTTCAGCAGGTTGAGGTTCTTGCCTGCTTTCTCTGTGCACTCGCAAGGGGCTGCACTTCTTGCTGGGGCTCTGAGGGTGGAGATACGTCCCCTGTTCCACTTCCTGTTCACACTGGGTGGGAAGTGGAACCAGATCGAGCCGCAAAAGGAAGGGGCAGGTCCAAATGTCAAATCTGAAACTTGTGAACCCATCACTGGAGAGAGCAGTGCTGAGAAAATGGGAGTGGGGGTCTGCTTGAGGGCTCACGTAACCCCAGAGTTGGCCAGTTTGGATCAATGGGGATATTTTGATCTCCTTTCATGCATGGTGATGAACAGCTTTCTTTTTCCTTTTTCTTTTTCCTCATTCTTTTTCCCTTCTTCCCTAGCATTATCAGACAGATTACTATCCTCCTTCAGGCTCTGCTGGTGAGCTGCAGCATCCGTGCACGGAGCTGGTGCATGGGCTGCCTGTTGTGATGGGGCTGTGGGTGCGATGAGCAGTGATGTGACACCCAGGACACCAGTGGCTCCAGGCAGACCGGTGCTTGGCAATGCTGGCTGTGGTGCGCAACAGCCAAACCTCTGCTCCGCAGGCGTCCCCAAATCTGTGCTCCAGCGCCGGCGTTGCCGCTTCCTCTGGCTTTCTAACAGCTCCTGCAGTTGCAGGGGGGCTCTGGCTCCGCCTGAGGGATGTGACTGTTGGCTCAACACCACAAAACCCACTCCAGTGCCTACGGAGGAGGAGGTGGATGTCTCGCCAGTGCATTCTTGTGCGCTCTGGCATCGCTGCAATGCTGACGGTGGACTCGAGTGTTGCCTTTGCCGAGAGTCAGAGAATCCCAGCTCACCGCTAAGTGGAGAGTGATCTCAAGCAAAACCCCTGTGTGGATGCTGTCTGCATCAATGGGTTTCTTGAGCCCATCCAGCAACTACAAAATGATTCCAAGTGCTCCAAAGTACCCGACATCTTCAGCTTGTGGTTGGGAGCATGGAGGAAAATCATGTGGAGCAGAGGGGGTGCATACGGGGAGGGCAAGGGCAGAAACATCAGTCTCTGCTTTATGGTTGAGCAGCGTCTCAGCTGGTTGCTTGATGGGCCCAAACTGAGCATGAGAACATCTCTAGAAGCCATCTCAAACCACCCCAGAGGCTGCTGGAAGCTGTGCTCCCAGGTGACAAGAAGGATAAGATGCAAACTGCTGCTGCCCAGCACCAGGACAGAAGATGATGACCCCACTCTGGGGCTGTCCCTCAGCCGTTATAGCAGGGATGCCTTTGGCTCTTGGACTTCTGGACATTTCCCCAGATGACCATGAAATCCTGTTTCACTTCCCACAGCACTGAAACTGCCCTTTCCTCCTGTCCCAATGAATTATTTTAGCATCTCCATCAGTCGCGGAGAATGACTGTGAAGAGTCAGTTCAGTCAGTGCCAGCTCTGCTGGCGGCCAAACATGCTCGCCTCAAGCTTCTCGCTTCTGGCCTTTGCTGACCACACATCTTGGAGGAAGGTATGCTCTGGAGTAGCCGCTTCCTTGCACAGGGAGCATGGATGGGCTTCTCCCTCTGGGATGGGCAGCAGGGGCTGCAATATGGCTTGCAGAGCACACGTCAACTGTGAGGGCTTGATGCAGCAATTTGGTTTGGCCTCAAGCCAGGGTCTTTCTCTCAGAGTAGATTTCTTTAATATAAAAGCAAGCTTACGGCAGCGAATCCCTCCTAGTTTATCCAATTTAGCCGTTGGATTGCTTGTCCTGGGCTTTGCTGCCGACTCCCTTCCCTGGTCTGGTGGTTGAATGGAGCAGCGGAATCTGTTATGACTAAATTGACTGTTCTCCCCCTACCTGGCAATGCCCCAGCTATTGTGCACGAAGCCCTTTGCGAATAGAACAGGGAAATTCGTGCTCTTCATTTTGGCATTGGCTGTGGGACAGCTGGTGCCTCTGGCTGGGTGGCCTCGGCCATCTCTCCAGCATGGCCAGGAGCTGGTAGGGAGAGATGCATCCTTTGCAAGCCTTGGGCCTGGGATGAGCTGGGACTGGGCTGCTCGAGTCATGCATCCTTAGAATGATGCCCAGGCTGGAAATAGTCCCCTTAGCCTGTGGGCAGGGATCCTGAGGGCCTGAGTCTGCTTCTCAGAGGGTCTGCGCGAGGTCCTGGTGCGCAGCAAGCCTCAGCCATGGGGCTGCATTTAACCAGGTGTCTGTGCAGCCTTGCTCTCTGTCCCTGGCCACCTCCTGAGATGCCCTTACAGCGTGCCCTGGGAGAAGGAGCTGGCAGGGATTTGTCCCATGAGCTGAGATGGCCCAATTGGCTCCTGAGGCACCCTCAGAGATGGTCTGTAACCAGTCTGCTCCATGTGTAAAGGCAGAGGGGACTGCTCAGGCCTTGGAGCATCTCCTGGTCTCCAAAGCTGCCTCAGGAATGCCTTACACCAACACACACACGCGTGGGCCGCTGGGGCCAGCCCTGCCCCATCTGAGCAGGGAACTGTGCCAGCCCCACCTGGGCAGGAAAAGTGCAGTGAGTTATTGTCACCCTCTACTATTTGGTACTCAGTAGACCCTGTCAGTTCCCTGGGACCCTATAGAAACTCCTGGCAATAGATGACAAATTCTTTTCTGTGGATGAGACCCAGAAATCCCTGTTCTCAGAAAATCCCTGGGACCACCTGGCAGGATTATGCTGCCTGCTGCCTGCATCCTTGCCTGCACCATTGCCTGCACCCTTGCCTGCATCCTTACTTACAACCGTGCCTGCACCATTGCCTATACCCTTACCTGCACCATTGCCTATACCATTGCCTGCACCCTTGCCTGCACCCTTGCCTGCACCCTTACCTGCACCCTTGCCTGCACCCTTGCCTGCACCCTTACCTGCATCCTTGCCTGCACCCTTGCCTGCATCTTTGCCTGCACCCTTACCTGCACCCTTGCCTGCATCCTTGCCTGCATCCTTGCCTGCACCATTGCCTGCATCCTTGCCTGCATCCTTGCCTGCACCCCTTCCTGCACCCCTTCCTGGCCCAGCAAAGGCTTCTCTCAAGCCACCACGTTCCAAAGATCCTGGGGCTGCTCTGTGCCTGCCTGGGAGCTGTTTGCACGGTGCTGCGGGGAGCAGGATGGTCCCTGCCAAGGAGGAGGGCAGGGTCCTCAGCCCCACAGGCATCTCTAGCGACGATAACTGCCATTAACCTCTCCCTAGGAACAAGGAGGTGCAAACGAGCCCACAGCAGCTTCCTTTCTTCTGGCTGAACAAGATTGATTGAAAAACAAATTGGCGCAAATAAAGCATATAATTAGATTAAAGCCTCTCGCCTGGAGCGGTGGAAAGCCGCGGCTGGGCTATTCGCAGGATGCCGCAGCTCCCGTCCCACCTCGGCAGCATCCGTGCAGGGCTCGGGGACCACCGGGAGGTGCCTGCCCGGCCACCCACCTTCTGCCGCCCCGCGGGGAGCTGCGGCATCCCGGCCCGGGGGATGCTCGGGGCACAGGCGCTGCCCCTCGGGGGACACCGGGACCTGCGGGGGGACAGCCACCCCCAGAGCCCCTCCGCGAGCTGCGGACAGGCTGCTCCTGCTGCTTTAGCTGCCGGGTTTGGGGTGGGAGAGAAGGAGCCGGAGTGATTTGTAGTGTTTAAAGGCAGCAACCATGAGCATCCCAATTTTTTCCTGGATATAAAGGGAATGAGAAGGCAGGCTACAGCCCTGGTGACACTGTGGGGACATCTGAGCTGTGCCAGACACAGGCTACAGCCCTGGTGACACTATGGGGACAGCTGAGCTGTGCCAGACACAGACTACAGCCCTGGTGACACTGTGGGGACATCTGAGCTGTGCCAGACACAGGCTACAGCCCTGGTGACACTATGGGGACATCTGAGCTCTGCCAGACACAGGCTACAGCCCTGGTGACACTGTGGGGACATCTGAGCTGTGCCAGACACAGGCTACAGCCCTGGTGACACTATGGGGACAGCTGAGCTGTGCCAGACACTAAAGCACTGGCAAACACCACACATGGGAGATTGAGGGCACATCCACCACTGCCTCTGCACCCTCCTCGCTCCTCTCCCAGGGACACCCAGGATGGCAGCACATTTCCAACCCCCTGCCAGCGTAGCAGACCAAGGAGGGGTGTGGGATGTGAACCCCAACAGCACTTTGTCCCCTCCCAGCACATGGTGTCCCCAGCCTCCGACTGCTGGCAGCATCCGGGGCTGCCCCTCGCAGCACCCCGGGACAGCAGCAGTGCTGAGCGCCACGGCCGAAATGATTAAACCCATTCCTAGGAAACCAGCTGTACTCCGGAGCGTTGAGCACCCTATAAATCCCCAGCCTGACAGAAGCTCCCTGGCCACGCTGCGCTGTGCGGGATGCAGGGTCAGGATGTGACCACAGCTGGGGCAAATCGGGCTTGCCGCTCCCCTGAGAGCTGGTGCGGGGCCACGGGAGAGCAGCACCTGCTAATTGTAGAAATAGAATCGTTAGGGTTGGAAGGGACCTTAAAGATCATCCAGTTCCAACCCCTCTGCCATGGGCAGGGACATTCCACTGGCTCAGGCTGCCCAAGGCCCATCCAACCTGGCCTGGAACACCTCCAGGGATGGGGCAGCCACAGCTTCCCTGGGCAACCTGGGCCAGGGCCTCACCATCCTCATTGTGAAGAAATTCTTCCTAATGTCCAGTCTAAATCTGCCCCTCTCCAGTTTATCCCCGTTCCCCCTGGTCCTATCCCCACAAGCCTTTGTGAACAGCCCCTCTCCAGCTTTCCTGTAGCCCCTTCAGGTACTGGAAGGTCGCTATAAGATCTCCTCTGAGCCTTCTCTTCTCCAGGCTGAACAACCCCAGCTCTCTCAGCCAGTGCTCATATGGAAGGTGCTCCAGCCCTCAGATCATCTTTGTAGCCTCCTCTGGACCCATTCCAACAGCTCCATATCCTTCTTACATTGGGAATTCCAGAACTGGACACAACACTCCAGATGAGGTCTCACAAGAGAGGAATAGATGGGCAGAATCCCCTCCCTCCCTGCTGGCCACACTGCTTTGGATGCAGCCCAGGACACAGTTGGCTTTCTGGGCTGTGAGCACACATTGCTGGCTCATGTCAAGCTTCTCATCAACCAGCACCCCTAAAGTCCCAGAAACAGGAGGAAATCAGCTCATTTCACTTCAAAATCGTCAGTAATGATATTTTTTAACTGAGTTTGGCAGTGATGATGGGGTTTTGAGTCTGTGCACAGAAGCTCATGGCTTGGCCACGGTGCCCAGGACTTGTGGGCACACAGGTTGCCCTGGTGACAGAAGGAGGATTCCAAAAGTGACAGCATCCTATAGCTGGGAATGTATGGATGGAGGAATGTGGGGATGGAGGGAAAAAGGGATGGAGAATATTGGGATGGAGGAATGGAGGAATGGAGGGATGTGGGGATGGAGGGATGGAGGGAAACAGAGATGTGGTGAGAGAGGGAAATAGGGTCTTGGGGACAGAGGGAAAAAGGGTTGTGGGGGCAGAGAGATGGGGAGATGGAAGGATGGAGAGGTGGGGATAGAGGAAAATAAGTATGTGGATATTGAGGGAAGCAGAGATGAGGGGATGAAGGAATGGAGGACTGTTGGAATGCAGAAAGACCTTCAATGGGGATTATAAGAGCACGATACAGTTGTGTGTGAAGGTTATCTGCATTTCTGTAGAATTTTTGAGGTGTTTTATTGTTTTAGTTTGGTTTTTTTATGTTTTCACAGACTTTCTGAAACATTTTGAAGTGATCAGAAGTTTTGTTCCTCGAAGGCCCTCCCCCTATTGTAATCACAGCCATTCACTGTGGATCGCCATGAGAAACCTCTTTTCAGGAGGAAGGGGATGCTGTGGGCGATCAATCAGTCAATCAATCACACAGTCAATCCATCACCTTGCTTACAGCCGGAGACAAGCCAGAGAATACCCGTGCAGGGCGGAATGAATTACTCCTTTGGATGGTTACAAAGCTGGAGACCCCCAGACTGAGCCCTGATTTACGCTAGGGTGACTGAAGTGAGAATTTCGCCTCCATGGGCAGCTGAGCGGACCTCCATTCCCAGCCTGTGGGATGCTCTCAGCAGTCTGCAGAGCTCAGGCTCACTGTTAATGCTTCCTCGTAGCAGCGAGCTCCGGAACAAAGTTCTCCTTGTTCATGCCGTTTCCCTGGCTCTGGGAGCATCCTCACCAAGACGCAGCCGGCACAGGCTGTGTCTGCATCCTGAACAGCCAGGAGCCTTTCAGGCAGGAGGTGAGTACAGGCTTTGGGCAGTCCCTTGTGCTGCTGATCCCCTCCAGATGTGCAAGCACCACCCCAAGTTTGCAAACACATGCACATACTCCTTTTCACTGAATACCGGCGTCGGGTGATGACCAAGCCATGTCGCTACTTCAAAACTGAGAAAAACCTAAGGCCCGCTGACACCTTGCTTGCAGTTCTGCAGTTAAGACCTAAGCCAATGGCAGGAGGGTAGAATCAGATGGTCTTCAAGGTGCCTTCCGAGCTATTCTAGGATTTCTTTTGTTGGCCTTGAGGCAAATCTAGTTTGGAATCAGATACCTCGTCAGGCTTTTCCCTTTCAATACATATCCATTGGCAAAAGCTAAACTCTCTTTCACGCCCTTCACAGAATCACAGAATCACAAGGTTGGAAAGGACCCATTGGATCATCGAGTCCAACCATTCCTAACACTCCCTAAACCATGTCCCTCGGCACTTCATCCACCCGTTCCTTAAACACCTCCAGGGAAGGCGACTCGACCCCCTCCCTGGGCAGCTGTTCCAGTGCCCAATGACTCTTTCTGTGAAGAATTTTTTTCTGATATCCAACCTGAACCTCCCCTGACGGAGCTTCAGGCCATTCCCCCTTGTACCGTCCTCTGTCACTTGGGAGAAGAGCCCAGCTCCCTCCTCGCTCTCCACAACCTCCTTTCAGGCAGTTGTAGAGAGCAATAAGGTCTCCCCTCAGCCTCCTCTTCTCCAGGCTAAACAACCCCAGCTCTCTCAGCCGCTCCTCGTAGGACTTGTTCTCCAGCCCCTCACCAGCTTTGTTGCTCTTCTCTGGACACACTCCAGAGCCTCAACATCCTTCTTGTGGTGAGGGGCCCAGAACTGAACACAGTACTCAAGGTGCTGACTCTCTTCGATAGTCCCTTTCTCATTACATTTGCGAAGTGCTCCATAAGTTAGGGGGTTTGGTGTATTTTTCTCCGTTTGCCTCTGCTAAAAGGAGATCAGCCCAAGGAGCAGCGTCACAGAGGAGTCTATGCTCCCTCTGAGCATCCCACTCTCCTCTGAGCAGGAGGCCTGAGGCGGTGCAGTGCTCTGGGAGCACAGCATCCAACCCGGGGCTGGCAGGAGGCAGGAGGAGTTTGGGTGGCTGTGGAGGCGTGTGGGCAGCCAGCCAGCCCAACCTGGACCTGCTGGGGTCACTGTGCTTGGGGCTTCTTTTCTGAGATTCGTGAGGTCTGTAATGTTCAATGCATGTTGGCAGTGTTGCTTTGAGGCCACCAATGGGGGAGATTCCAACCCAATCATCACCCCATGGGGGGCTGGGGAAGATGGAGTTTCAGGGGGCACCTCCTCAGCCTCTCTGGCACAGCCTCCAAGTCCACATTGGCAAAGCACTGTGGGCAAGTGCCACCATCCAAACACAACAAATGTCGTACGACCCAGGCCAAGAGCTGACCCTTCCCTCCCTGCTTGCTCGGTGCTCTGGGAAGAAGGAAAGGAGTGAACTTCGGGGTGGTGTGGGACTTGCTTCCTCCATCCCTCTGAGATCCCACACAAGAACCATGCTCACATGCCCAAGCACACGGTGAAGAGACAGTTCCTCTCTGGCCAAAGCAATGGCAATCGTTGCATTTGTCCCTGTGGCTACAGCATCAGGGAAGGATTTGCCACTGACTTAATCCAGGGAAGGAGCAGGTCCGGAGGTTTAGATAAGTGTTTGGGAAGGGACTGGGGAGCAGTGGTTTGGCTTTGCATCTTATCCTGACTGGCCACAGTGCCAGTGGCCTGTCCCCACTCTGTCATTTTTCCGAGTAGGCCTCGCACCCCTCACAGATGTTGTAGAGGCAGCTGGCAGCTCACATGGTGTTGACTCCTTGTTTCCAGCTGCTGCAGCTCATTAAGAGGAGCTACGGTACATTTAATCCTTTCCTAATGTCACTTTTCCCTTGAAGCTGTTGCTGCAGTGATGATCACTGTGTTTATGTGACCATGAGCAGGAGGGACAGTGGTCCACAGACTCTTCTTGGAAGTGAAGGCATTGAGCCAAAAAGACCACAGTCCCTCAGGGATGCATGGGCACAGGCTGACCAGAAGGCTGGAAATAAGGAGGCTCCCAGCTGCCTGAGCCGTGATATACAAATACAACCCCATACCCATGGTGGGAGCAAGTGATTTAACTCCTCTTTGAAAGGTGTGTGGTGAGGTTTTTGCTGGGGTGATGAGAGTGCCAAGGGCAGTAGACCTGAAGACACCCATGGCCATGTCCACCCATGTCGTTTTCCGTGTCCATCTACGAGGACAACTGTGAGCCCATGGCTGAAATCTGGATTTTGTCCTTCTGCTGTGGGATGCAGAGCCCTGTTCCTGCTGCACAGCCCCCATACCTGAGCACAGGGGACTCTCTGAGGGTGGCCTCGCAGTGCCCTGCTTTGCCTAGGCATGGGCAGGAAGAAAATTGAAGCCTTTGACCTTCAGACAAAAGAGAAACCTTTTTCAGGGCAGGACTACTCTGACTGCCAGCAACTGATGCTGAGACAGGAGCACCAACTCATCAGAGGGGCCACTTTTCCCCATTCCTGGCTCTTGTTGGAGGCTTCTGACTAAAATGGGTGGTGGAGGGGCTGGGGAGCACCCTGGGAGTGGCAGGGGGATGTTTGTGGGACGGTGTGTATGCAGGGACGCCTGTGATGCACAGGGAGGGCGTGGGTGACAAGGGAATGGTGACTCGTCCCAAGTGTTCCCAAGGATGCCTGGCACGCTGCTGGGGGCTCTGCACCGGGATGGGAGATGCAGAGCTCTCTCCCCTGAGAATAGATACTTTCAACTGAATGTTTTCTACTATTTCCTACAAACTTTCTGTTTTCCCGGACTGAAGCCATAACCTTTGCGTGTGTTTTTTCCAAGTGAGACACAGAAACAGGAACAGTCTTGAAAGGCTCAGACAGCCCAGGGGACTGAGGGTTTTTTCGATTTTTTTTTTCCTTTGTCCTTGAGACCGTTCCAGATTGTTCCAGAGCAGAAACCTGACTGCCCATCTCCCTTCTCCAAGCTGCTTCCGGAAGGTATTAATCATCCTTGCATACCATGGCGTGCATCCACCTCTGTGCTGGGTTGCCTGTGAGCGCTGGGAAAGCTGCAACCTGCAGCCAAGCTGCTTTGAGTCCATATGCATCTGGGGAGCCCCTGGATCACTAAAAGTGGGATTTTTTTCCCTTTTTCTGTGCTTACATCCAGACTCTTCTTCACCAGCCAGGAACAAAGCAGCCGAGGCAACACCTTGAGCCCAAATGGGCTGGAGAAGCACTCTTGATCAGGGAGTGCAGGGATAAGAGGAGGGGGAATAGTTTTGAGCTGAAAGAGGGGAGATAGAGATGAGATCTTAGGAAGAAATATTTTCCTATGAGGGTGGGGAGGCCCTGGCCCAGGCGGCCGAGGGAAGTTGTGGCTGCCCCATCCCTGGAGGGGTTCAAGGCCAGGTTGGATGGGGCTTGGAGCAACGGGATCCACTGGAAGGTGTCCCTGCCCATGGCAGGGGTTTGGAACTGGAGGGCCTTCAAGTTCCCTTCTAACTCGGACCCTTCTATGATTCTGTGAAAAGTCTTTTGGAAAGTCCAGATCTGGTTTTGCAACTGTGGAGGCCAATTTCCAGGGGAAAACCATGCTAAGTCACATCAATCCAATCACCTGGTTTCATTTAAGCCCACAAGCTGAAATCATCTACCTAAGATAATCATTTCCAAGCCAATCTGGATTCAATTCAGATAAGACAACGACTGACTGGCAGGTTTGTAAACCTTTCCCCCTCGCTGTTATTGTTTTTTGCATTTTGACTGTGCCTCCTTCTGTGTCTCTGAATGGGGCCAGAGAAGGATGAGGTTGTAGGAAAAGCTTTCCTTGCCTGGCCATGAAAATGAGAAGCACCCACTCTTCACCCTCCAGTCTCCCAGCAATGGAGACCATGAATGCATTTCATCTAAACAATTCAGTTTTAGACCATTTCCCCAGATTGATTAGGACCCCTGAGAGCAAAGCAGAGCCAGGCAGGACCCCACACACCAAAGCTGGCATTGTTCCACCCCTTGTACCAAAGCCAGCTTTGGCCTGGGCTCTTTTGAAATGAATCCCTCAGCTCAGAGCAGCAGTGATGCTAACTGGGCTCTTGGCGAAGAAGGCGCTTTCTGTCCTGTGTAGCTAAAGCAAAGGGAATAAAGCAGCATCTCTCCCAGAACTGGCTGCACCCAAAGGCTCCTACTAATTCTCCATAACCCTCTTGCTCCCACACTATGGACGCTTCAGCTCACAGACATGCTGATTCAAGGGTTTGGCAAGAAAACTCCACAGATTTCTGCGGGATGCTTCAGGGTGGTGGTGGAGGCTGAGCTATGCAGAGCCCCAGGACTGCCTGATGCTCCCCACCAAGGGGAAGGGATGGAATATGAAGGTTTTGATCTCCTTGAACAAAATGGTGCTTAAAAACTCCAATAAAAATCACTTTGAGAAGAATTATGCTCAGCCACTGGGCCCATCAGGTTGCTCGACTTGGCTCAGCCCCCACTGGGCTTTCATGGGGATAGGGCGAAAGTGGCTCATGGCAAGATGGATTGGTCCCTGGCCACCCCTCCAGGCTGGAGCAGAGACATCCAGCCCTCCAGTGACGCAGGAATCCAAGAGATGCTGTGGAGTCATTTCTCATGGCTCGCAGGCTGTCAGGATGGCTGACTTGTTCCAAGCCTGCAGATAGCCCTGTCCCAGCCTCCAGCAAGGGGTCTGTTTGCTGAAGGTCTCTCACCTTCAGGTTTGCTGAAGGTCTCTCACCCTGCTGAGATGTTCTCAATTACAGGCTTTCTGTAAACCTAACAGGGCTTGGGTAGATCCCTGAATAACCCTTCTCTCCAGCATGAGGATGCAGTCAGTGTTGGGGCTTGCTCCTTCCATCGTGGGGCCATTTGCTGCCCTGGGCTCTGGGGGCTCAGGGCTGGAGGCTGCATCCCTACCAGCAGCACCAGGAAGAGATGGTTCCTTTGTAGCAAGGCTGGAAGGTGTTTCAAACACCCACACAAAGCCTTGGTCAAAGGTAAGGGGCATGTCCTGATGCCACAGCCATCCCTATGGACTCACTCCCCTCTGCAGATGTGTGAGTGACAGGGAGTGTGGCCTCTCCCTGCCTGCACAGAGACCTGCTCTCCACCAAAGTGTCCGTGTTTGGTGCCTACAATAAGCTGTGCACCTTCATGTTCTGCTCAGGGCTCCGATCGCTGCAAGCTCTATGCTTTTACCTTGCCCACCATGGTCCTGCTCACTGGCCAGCTGGGGAACCACGGGGGCAAATAGCCCAGCACTGGCCCCAGCCCTCTGCGCGCAGTCACTGGTGCCGAACTGGTGGCCGTGACTCTCAGCCTGGTGCTGCCGCAGGTCACACTGCCACAGCACATCAGCTCAGGGCAGGCACTGACGAGGGCTGTGGCCAATCGGGGTGGCACGTGGGATTTGGGATGGCTGAGTGCAGCTGCCCCAGTCGGCATTTGCCCAGGACAGTGCAGGGAGTTCAGAGAAAGGAGCTGTTTCCTCCGTGTTGGTATCCACATGGAGCACAGAGGAGGGATGTGTGCCACCCCCAAGCCAGTCCTCACCTGTGGACCATGGAGCAGCAGAGCTGGGGCTCCAGCAGCTCGCTCTTTTCAGCCGGGATGTTGGTGGGTGGAGGTGGATAAATGCTGCTTCCTCCCAGCCCTTGCCTACATCCAGCCTCTCTCATGGTCACGCTCTGGGAAGATGCAAGAGGACAAGGGGACTGGCAGGGGAAATAGTCTGGATAATAAAGACTATCCCTCAGAAAGGCCCTTTTAGACTCACGAACAGCAACATGGCCAGGAAAATCAGGTCTGAACAGCAGCAAAACAGCATTGATGGATCCCTCTGGCAAGTTCAAACTTGGGGACACTGCTTAATTGTCACCATCTCCAAGCCTGGTAGTCAGCTTAGCAGGGCAAACTGCGCACAGACTCAGTGTGAGGGACATGTCCCATCAAGTGATAGGACAAAGCAATCGTTTGCTTGCTCAGAACTGCAACCTGACCTTGAGCAGGGTAGGGAACGGATCCAGCCAGTTCTGCCTTAGGAGAGGGCTGAAGTGTCTGTACTGGGTGGGACGTGCCGTGGCCTCTGGCAGGAGGGAGTCTGAGGAAAGGAGAGTCCACTAAGGACCACAGACATTCCAGGGTGACTCAGAAGAGCCAACATCTCCCCTACACCTCTAATGATCCTTAGTGGGTCAGTAGAGCATGCCAGGGCAGGCAGATGCAGGGTGAGATGGATGTCCCTGTGGGAAGGCTTCCACCAAGCAAAGAACCCCTGGCAGGGTCAGACAGTCTCTGGTGCTGGGGCTGGGTGGGAAGGACAGGACTCCTCAGGCTCCTGCATTCTCTTTTACACGAGCCTACTGCAACCTGCCAAGCTCACCCACACAGAATGAGGTTCTTGCTGGGAGGTCCCCAATGTGAGTGCTGGGACTGCTTCTGCTCGCAGGGGCAGCAGTGGTGCGAGGAGACCCCAGCATGGAGACACTGTAGTTCCACACACAGGGCTTCGCCTCAGGAATCAAGCACCTTGCAGAAAGGGCTGTGTGAAGCCATCTCTGCATCTCCTTGGCTGACAAATATCCACATTCGTTGGCAGAGCCTGTGACAAACCCAGTGTTATCGTGGTATGAGAGGTCTGCTCTGTCATCCCTGCTGTGGGCTGGGAACATAATGCGTTTGGGAGGCTATGGGGGGAGGAATAGATGGATGCTGGTGAGGAGACACCCCGTGTCCTTCACAGTCATGGTGATGCTCAAATACCCTAGGAATCTGCAGGCAGTGGGATGGGATGGGATGGGATAAGTCACCCATTCCCAAGGCCCTCTGGCTCCTGTTGTCACCCGCTGCTCAGACTCATCCAACCCCGGGGATACTGGGGACAGGAAAGTGCCTTGGTGACATGGTGGGGGCAGGTATCAGCACCTCTCAGGGTGTAAATCATGAGGAGATGTTGGCGCAGTGTTGGTGTACTTGCAGTGGCGGAGATGGAGCGCATGAAGGGATGCGTTGAGCCCTGGGTTGCATTGCATGGCTCGGGGACAAGAGGAGAGGAAATGAGAGGATATACACACCCTGATGTGCCAAAGCTTTCTCAGGATGACTGCAGCTTGCATAAATATGGTGACCCAAGTGTATCAGGGCTGAGCTGCTGTCCCTAGGCTGCAGCCTGCAACTGCAGAACCTGCTGCTCTGAGCTAAGATCTTGACCCTGATCTTACAGCCACTGGCCTTGAGACACCCCTGAGCACGACTGGCCCCAACAATGCCACTAACCACAGCCATGTCCCACCCCAGGATCCACAAAGCCAGACACAAGACACATTGCTATAACACACAGGTCAAACGAGCATCTAAGGTTTCTTAGCACCAAAATACACAGATCTAGGCAAATAAAGGAAATATATGCAGCAGCAAGGAACACTTAGGTTTTTTGTTCTCTTCTGGACTATTTTTGGTTTTCCAACCAGGAAAACCAAGGAAACCATTCTCCACCAGGAAAACTTGGCAGAACTGTTCTCTTAGCCTCTTGAGAAGGCAACTACTGATCTTTAATAATCAAACAGTGATGCTTTTGAGTTCTTATCTCTTTTCCATCAAACATTGGTTCCACATTGGGTAACTCCTGTGTGCTTATAGATTTAGCATCTGTGGGAAAACCTTTCTGCATCATAGAATTATAGAACCAGTAAGGTTGGAAAAGATCCCTAAGATCATCAAGTCCAACAACTCTGATGTGCTCGTAGAAACACCCATATCTTGGGGTGCTGCACACTTGTTTCAAACACTCGGATATTTGGGGCATAGAAGGAAACCACTTGTCCCAGTACAAACAACATAATTTATGTATTAATTCAATGCCACCTCATCTCAGGCAAATGACTGCTTGAAAGACCTTTACCTTCAAGATGCTTTAAAGGAAGAGAAAACATACCTGCAGGCTCCTCTGTGCTGCTGGCAGCGGTGGTGGGGGGAGCAGCGGGCATCTCTGTGCAGGACAGCGAGAAGCAGACAGGAGAGAAAAAGGGATAAAAGAAGGAGGCATTAGTCCAGATCCCAAAGACCCTTGGCCCTTTCCCAACCACGTCTACCAGCAAGGTTTTTTTCCCAGCTACGTGCTCCACCAAGAACTGTGGCCCCTTGGAAAGGATGTTTTGCTGGGATATAGCTCTCCTGGGTGCCCAAACAGAGGCTGCCCCCAGGGCCAGGGCAGGGCAGCCCTGCCAGGCTCAGGACAACCTCGAGTGCAGTGGTTCAGCAGCACAGACCGGCTCCCAGCGCCTGGTTGGATCCTGTGGAAATTCTGTGTCTGTCTTAATTTAGTGCAAAGAATCCCAAGGGAGGTGATGCAAGGAACAATTTACCCTCTGGTTTACCATGGCCCGGGGGAACGATTAATGATAAACCTTTGTGCATACTTGCTGCAAAACATACCCGAGTCATGACTGCTGCATCATGGGGAAACAAGCGTCTGGTTTGAACTCTTGCTGTCTCATTGCGACACGGGGAAGAATGACTCTCAAGTGACCAGAAACCACCTTGGAATGCATGTTTTCTTCAGCAGGAGAAGGTAGAGAAAGGGTATCAGCCCCAGAATTTGGCAATGGCCATCCTGAGTGGTAGATTATGTGAGGGGACGGTGCAGGACCAGACTATGGATTCCCAATGAAGACTTGATTTTTTCAGCCTTCACTTTTCTTTACCCATTGGGTCTTTCCTCCCCCTTTTAGTAGCAAAGAATCAACTTGGAATTTCACTGGCCTGGGTTGCCCAGAGCAGTGGTGGCTGCCCCATCCCCGGAGGTGTTCAAGACCAGCTTGGATGGGGCTTTGAGGCCCCTGATCCAGTGAAAGGTGTCCCTGTCCATGGCAGTGGGTGGGACTGGATGGGCTTTGAGGTCCTTCCCAACCCAAACCATTGTATGATTCTGTGATAACATTGATGGGAGCAGTTGGACCTGAGCACAGTAATTTTGATGATTCATTTTTTTCATCTCTTGCAAGGTGAGTTAGCTACCGAATGATCTAACAAGAGCAATCCAAACAGGCAGTAGAGCAAAGCTGAAGCATGCCTTGCCTGGGCAGTGGCTGCTCGACAGCGATCAAATGAGGATGTGGATTACTGCAGAGCAAAAGCTGCAGCAAAGGGGCTATGGGTGCTGTGTGTGGTGCTTGCTGCTGTTGGTTTGAGAGCAGAGGAAGACAGCAGCTGTGAAGGCAAACTAAAGAGCAAACCAAGGAAGCAAACAGTGCAACAACGCATGTTTCTGTCTGGCCTGTGTGAGTCTAAGAGCCCCTGTAGCAAGCCAGGTGCTATCGGCACATTACTGCGGTGGCAGCTGCATCAACCCAGCAGCTCCCCTGGTCTGAGCTCTGTGCCAGTGCAACACAGCCTGATTTGGGAGAGAAAAATCTCTTTGTAGCAATGTGCCTTAGCATCCATATCTGATGTAGTACCCCAAAGCGAGTATGCTCACGGGGCACCTCAGCTCTCTAAAACGAAATCACAGCTTTCCTTAGGGTTCCTGGTAAACCAGAGTGCAACTGCACTCACACAACCTCCCCAAGACGGCAGAGGAGCTGCTTGGAAGCTCAGGGTGAGTTTTGAAATACCCGCCCTGCTGCGGGCAGTGTGGCTGGCAGGGGTACCCAGGCAGCTCTGTCCCTCACACCTGCTGGCATGTATTCAGCGGGTTTAGTAGCCCCCCAGGCTGGGCAGCAGCTCCTGCAGGTCTGTAGAGGTTAGTATCTCTAATCTATAGACACTGAAAAAGCGATCCACCTACTTATGCAGGGGGCAATGGGGGAGCGGCTCTGCTGGTAGCCTTTGGCGCATCGATTGCACGTGATGCCTGTGACGCCGTCTTTACAGGGACATTGGCCCGTGGTTTGGTTACAGGTCTGGCCAGCGGCTCCCACGGGATGACAATCGCACTCTGTGGGGGAAACACACAACAAGAGGGTCAGGAGGACAGCAGAGCGGGTGCAGGCAGCGTTGTGGCATCAGCAGGGAGCAGGGTGAATGCTGCAGGCTGCCAGCAGCTCTCGGCATGGCTCCACCTTCTCCGCAGCCAGTTCTGGACCTCCGGCAAACGTCCCATCCATCCAGCAGCTGCACTGACCTGAAACAGAGGTGGCATTTGGCAGGGTGTGTGTGTCCACGGCTGTTGGGTGGGCACAGAGGGGAGAGGATGGCCCAGCCACAGCCAGTCCCACTGGGGATATGGAATTGCAGCCAGGACATCTCACACAGGATGATAAGTACTCTGTTCTAGGGAGGCATCATGGGGTGCCTGAGACTCTGCTCGAGGACACCCACCCATAGACATTGCAACCACCGCGTCTTGTAGATCTTGTGATCAAGTAAGAGTTTGCAGGGCTTGGAGAGGAGTGGAGCAGGAAAAGCAGCACCGCTGGAATAGCTCTGGGAGCCAGAGCACCCACTGTCCCCACCTGAGCCTGCTCCAACCTTCCCTGGGCTTCCTGAAGCAGCAGCGATGCTGTAAGGAAGACATAAAAAACCAAGCATTTCATCACCCTTTTCAAGAGAGGAGATCTCAGGCAGGAAGCATTTGCTTTCGGAGATATTGGGAATTCATTTCACGTGCACTACAAAATACCCGACCACTCTCCTTTCAGTGCTTTTGCTCGAGCCCTTCCCTGCTGAGCAGCATCCCTGGCAGCTGGCACTGCGGGAGAAGGAAGGAAATGCCCTTGTGGGATGCAGGCAGGCTCGAGGACCTGCTGTTGCCGGCCAGATGGATGGAGGCTTGTCGACAGAGCTGGGCAGATGTGAAGGGTTTGGCAGGGCATGTAAATACTGCACTTGAAATCATTCACCATCTCATTTCTCACAGTGGGACTTTACCGGCGCAGCTGTTTGTAAAAAAAAGGGGGGAAAAAAGGATCGGGGCTTGTTATCATCACTGCTCCAAGAGGATTATAGCCTTGCATATTTGTTAACAGCCTTGATTTCTAAGAGCTGCAAGCGCGGTGCCAGACTGTGGTCTGCCCCTGCTGAGTGGTGGCAGGGAAAGACAGGAAAGCTTTCCTTTTCTTGTACAGCATCCTCATAAAGAGCCAGCCAAAAGCCTCCCTTGGGAGCACTGATCCTGCTCTCCTTTTGCCCTTTGGAGGAGCTGCTTGCCAGAAAGAGGACTGGGGGAAAACCTGCCCCACTGCCCCAAATCTGGTCTGCAGGTCAGGACGAGTGCGTCTCATGGGCTCCTGAGGCTGGGTTTGGCTTTCAAACACCTCTGAATCCCCCAAACTGAGCATATCACTCCCATCAGTGTTTGTACTGGACCCTACAAGGCTTCTTGATTTGTCTTGCACCCGCTGGCTCTGCGACACCCTAAATCCACCTCATGTGGGGATGGTAGGTCACATCCCGCATTCATTTGTGCTGGGTGTCAAGTTTTGGTGTTTGGCAGAAGCTTCCTTCCAGTTCCCCCTATTCCCATCCTGGTCCCTGCACCAGCAGGTTCCAGTCTGACCTTCACTGGGCAGCAGACTCCAGCTGGGAGCTTCAGTGGAGCTCGGATGGTGCCTGGAACTCCCCTTCTCCCTGCACAGGGCATCCTGTTCCCACACATCTACCCCGATGTCCTCCGGCTCTGCCAGCACTGGATGGGAAGAGACTGAGCTTTGCCAAAACCTGATGATTTTTCACATGGCAGGAAAAAAAAAACCCACAAAACTTTTGCATCTTTTTTCCTCCTTCCCTAACGCGTTGGATTTGGGTTTTTTTTAATTAAAAGCCCTATTCTCCACCACTGCCTTGAGCTGCCTCTGAGAACAAGCTGCTTGCAAACCTTTCTGTAGCAGAAAACTTGCTTTTTTCTGTCAAACCCAGTTTTGGTTGGAAAAGTTTTAAGGGCTCTGTTTTAACATTAAACCGGTGATGCTCGTGATAAGTGCAGGGAGCGATGTTTAGGGAAAGCCTACGTTCTGCAGCCCCAAGGGATGGCTTCGGCATCGCTGGGGGAGAGGAAATGAATAAACATACATTAAGCAACAGCCCGAAGAAGGAAAAGAGTTGAGGAAGAGAAGAGAGGCAGGAGTTAATATGAAAATAAGCAAATCAGGGCAGGGTTACACAAGAAGAGGCAAAGGGCAGGAGGATGGGGAGGAACACGCCTCATGTTTCAGGCGTCCCCTCTGGGGCTGCGCGTGCTGGTTTCAGGCATTGCCTGCAAACCCCCATCCTGTGAGTAATCCTCCCCCATGTGAATGGATCGCACGGATTTCAGTGGGACTGCTTGGATGGGAGAGGGGAAAAAAAAAAAAAAAAAAAGAGGAAATAAAAGGAAAAAAAAAGCCTTTATGATGAGTAAGATTCACAGAATCAGGCTCTTGGAGGCTGTGCTGCGGAGCACAGAGCGCTCTTTTGGACACCACATAAATAAATAGTGATGCTGCTGCTTCCTTCCCTCATGAGGTAATGCCTTGGCACAGCTTGTCTAAAGCTGCTGTGGTTATTTTTACAGCCGTATCTGTCTGAGGTCTCCTCTCTCCCCACACCGGGCTGCTGGGAGGGCTCTGCACCACAGGTGTCAGCCGTGTCCCCATGGGTGACAAGTAGGTAAGTGGCACAGGAGGTGGGAATCACCAGCCCTTGGTCCAAACCCTCACCAGGGAAACACCTGGCCGATCGCTGAGAGGTCCCTCACACCATAGGGTAAACCCTCTCTGGGTGTAGGGATGTGCTTTCTGCCACTGGTGCCCAACTCTTCGCTGCAGCACAGGACCTTGCGAGTCCGGATGACTGTCCTGGGCAGCATTGCTCTAGCTCCTCCAATGCCTGACCCCATTCTGACTTTTCTGTCTTCCAGAAAACTCTGCGAATCAGCAGCATCCCAACTCTCCTGGTGCGGGGAGACAGGAGGTGGTCTAAGCAGTGTCTGCAGATGTACATTTGCCGTCCCTGTCCCAGAGGAACTGAACCAGAGCCAGCAATTAGGAGAAATTAAAGGCAATTTGCAGTTCCCTGGCCAGTGCAAACACTTGCAGCCGGCAATTACAGGCTCTTCTCCTTCCCTAACCATGGAGTAGCTGGGCTGCCAGTGCTTAATGCTGATTTTTCCAGTACAGTTCAAATTCCTTAGGGCTGTAATGCCAAATTGAGGAAAGAGGTTATTAGAATCACAAAGGGGGTGGGGGGTGTGTGATTGGTGCAGACACCCCTTTGGCATCCTTACTGCTTTTCTGATAGGCACCTTTTAAGTCCCCAAACACAGTTTCATGCCAGGACTTCCCTGGGCTCTTGTCTGTCTCCCACCATGATGCAGAATATCAGCACCCTCTGCCCTGAGCAGAGCAGAGACCGTGGGGCACCAAAGCTGAAAAAAACTCATTGATCGGGAAAGGAGAGTGCCTGGGATATCCTCAAAGGTAATATGAGGGATAACATCCGAGTCATCCTCTGAATCCTCAGTGCTTTGTTTAAAAGGACCGCTCCATAGAGGAGGAGGCAATGCTGCAGTGAGTAAGATGTTCTGGAGAACAAATGTTATGAGGAGCACCTGAGGGCCCTGGGGCTGTTCAGTCTGGAGAAGAGGAGGCTGAGGAGAGACCTCATCACTCTCTGCGACTCCTGGAAAGGAGGTTGTGGTGATGTGGGTGCTGGACTCTTCTCCCGATTAACAAGTGATAGCATAAGAGGGAATGTCCTCAGGTTGTGCCCGGGGAGGTTCAGCTTGGAGACTGGAAAAAATGTCTTCAATGAAAGAATGGTGAAGCCCTGGCAGAGGCTGCCCAGAGCAGTGGTGGAGTCTCCATCCTTGGAAGAGTTCAAAAAGTGTGTGGCCGTGGAACTTTTGGACATGGATCAGCAGGCATGGTGAGGTTGAGCTGATGGTTGGCTTGGATGAGGTTAACGGTCTTTTCCAACCTCAACAAGTCTATGGTTCTGTGCGAGAGGAGCAAACAGGAATGACGCTGGTGCAAGGAAAGAGTGTGTCCTTAGTCTGTCAGTTCACACGGCATCAGGGGCAATGAAAATAACCATTATGATTTAGCTCTTCCAGAAAAACTTTAAGGAAACTCTTTGATGAGGGCCTGTGGCAGAGATGACCAGGAATTCCTAGAGAAAAACGTAGTTATTTCCTGCTTACAAACCTGGCTGTGGAGGAGAAAACAAGGAGCAGGAGTATATGATGAGGTTTTAATGGGAAATTAGGGAAAAAATGGAGGTGCTTCTGCCAAGAGAAGCTGATTTTTCCTATGTAATAACCATGACCTGGGAAGCAGGGATCTAACAGCCTCTCTAGGTGACCACCACCAACTTGGCTGGTCCAGAGATGAGGAAATTGTGTAGGTCTTCTGCGAGACTTACGCTGGCCAAGTGGGTGAGGGGATGGCAGACAAAAACCAGAAGGAAGCATAATCGGAAGGAGAGAACAGGATGGCTCATATACACTGAAGGGTCCCAATTAACTGTAACCACTCCAGGAAAAGATCTAGGAGTCAATGAAACATCTGGCTGATTGCAACAGAGCTCAGAAGAGCAACAAGATAGCAGGTTGTGTTGTGAAAGGAGTGGAGTAACACTGAATATAATATCATGACACCACAGAAATCAATAGTACATCCTCAGCTGGGAAAGCAGAGTGAAAGGCATGGAGAGGCACCCATCTGAGGGCGACGGAAAATATGAGAAATGCCTTGCCAAGAGACGGTGGAGGGATGCCAAGCTATGTGCAGAGCCGAGAAGGTCAGACAGGTGCTCCTCTTCACTGGTCCTTAAAATACAAGGACAAAGGGACATTCAGCGCTTTTAAAAGGCAACCTTTTTTCAACGATAAAAGGAAATGCTTCTTTGCACTGCACGTAATTAACTCGTAGAACTCATGCTACGAGACACCATGGCAGAGGCCCAACAGGATTAGATAGGGCTCTGAATGAGAACATCTGTAGTTACATTAGATGGGATTAATATATATATGGATATAAGCACTCCAAGCCAGCTACTAACTGCCTGCAGTTTGGAAGAGATTTCCCCTGGGTCCGTGCTATTGCGAAACTGCTTGTCATAGAGTTTTATATCTCTGTCTGGAGCTTCCAAACAAGCCATTATTATATACCCAAATCTGTTGAGGCAGAGCATCATCCACTCGACTACCTTTCTGTGCTTCAGCTGAGGTCTGGCTGCTTTGCGACTCAAAAACACCTGAAATCTTGGAATTAGCCATGAAAGGATGCAAACTGCCCTGGAAGAGCGGTTGAACTTGCTGGGATGTCTCCACCCCACTGAAGGTTGACAAATAAGCATGACAAAAATGCAAGTATTTTCCCACCCCTGAAATTTAGTCAGAGGCATTCCCAGCTGCTCATCTTCCCTCACACAGAGAGGTAAACAGAGGAATAAATCTCCAGGCTTAGCTCTCTTCAACTGTGACCTTTTCTTGAAAGGTACCTGAAAGGACTTGCATTTTTGGAGAATTAGCACCTTCCTGTTTTCACCGAAGCTCTTTCCTTGGGAGAGTTCAGAATGATGAAAAAGCCATTTGACTGAACAACGGTAAAAGGCTGATTTCACAGGGTGTCCAAGTGTCCTCTTGTCACACCGTGTCTGCAGTGATAGCACAGGTCACAGGGTTTCCGGGTTTAAAAGCCCCAAATGTGACCATTTTCCCAATGCCCAGAGCAGTGGTGGCTGCCCCATCCCTGGAGTGTTCAAGGCCAGGTTGGATGGAGTGTTGAGCAGCCTTATCTGATGGGAGGTGTCCTGCCTATGGCAGGCGGGTTGGAATTAGATGAACTTTAAGGTCCCTTCCAGCTCAAACCATTCTATGATTCTATGACTTGTGGCTTTGGAGAACCAATTCAAAACAAGTGGCGGTCCTTCCTTTGGAGACCTGCTCTGGTTATTTGTTCGTGGGTGAGGAGAGTTATGATCTGATGTCTGTACACCTGAGCAGCGTGGAGAGGTTTATGCTGGCTCTGGGAATAGGATCCTGAAGGATGAGTGAGACCATATATTTAATAGCAGAGCATCTCAACCATGAGAGGAAAAATCCTACAGGTTTACATCATGGGGAAGAAAATCCATGGTATTTAACGTGTACCCACCCAGCTTAGTCCCAGCTGGCTTGCTACCCAGACGCAGAGGCTGAAATGTCGCTGTGTTAACACTGAATTCTAATAATGGCTTTAAATATTAACTGTTAACCAATTTGCGATGAGATCGTCAGCTTGTCTGCAATATTGTGGACTGGATTTAGTTCTCCAAAGGATCATGTTCACGCACAATGTCCCCCAGCACATTCTCTTGGAGATTTAAAAGTTTCTTGCCAGCAGAAAATGAATTCCCCCTTTTATCAGGCAAAGCCAAGTAATCTCTCGGCGTTTCACAGTGTCCCTCCTCCTGTGCCGCTTCTCAGGGCTCTCCCATTTCTTCCTCCTGAACTGGCACTCGGGGAAGCCAAGGGCTTTGGCACCCTGTGGTTTGGGCCAAATTTCACAGATTAGACCTTGTCTTTGTCTTCTCCGTAACAAGTAACAGACGGGGCCCACAATGCCTCCACTGAGCAGGAGTCGCCGCTAATCCGGAGGGGGCTTTGAACCACAGTAATAAATCCACTTTTTGAGCAGGCGCGCTATGGGCAGGCATTAGTGATACAGACAATAAGACAATTATGGCAGCACTTTACAGAATGCTTGAAAATCCTCTTGTTCAAAAATTGTTCATAATTCCCCTGTTGTCTCAGAGCTCCTCTGTCCGAGTGATGTAGTGGAGTCGGAGAAGCTGCCAGGGAGAGCGGTGGGGATGCTGGGATACCCAGGGATGAAGCACTGGGAAGTTCTCCCCACGTTGCTGACAGGGCTTGGGGTTTGTCATGGAGGATATCATTCCTTTTATTTTTCAGCCCTGAAGAGAAAGACCTGGGGTGCTGGGAGATGAGAAACTCAACATGAGCTGGGAATGTGTGATTGCAGCCCATGAAGACAAACCGTATCCTGGGCCTCATCCAAAGCACTGGGACCAGCAGATGAGGGAGGGATTTCTGCCTCTCTACCCACCTGGAGCCCTGTGTCCAGTTCTGGAGTCCTCAGCACAGGAAGGACATGGAGTTTTTGGAGCAAGTCCAGAGGAGGCCATGGAGATGATCCAAGGGCTGGAGCATCTCCTTTACAAGGACAGGCTGAGAGAGTTGGGGTTGATCAGCCTGGAGAAGAGAAGGCTCCAAGGAGAGCTTAGAGCAGCTTCCAGGACTGAAAGAGGCTCCAGGAAAGCTGGGGAGGGGCTCTTGGTCAGGGAGTGCAGGGACAGGACAAGGGGGAATGGTTTCAAGCTGAAAGAGGGGAGGTTGAGATGAGATCTTAGGAAGAAATGTTTTGCTGTGAGGGTGGGGAGGCCCTGGCCCAGGTTGCCCAGGGAAGTGGTGGCTGCCCCATCCCTGGAGGTGTTCAAGGCCAGGTTGGATGGGGCTTAGAGCAACCTGATCCAGTAGGAGGTGACCCTGCCCATGGCAGGGTGTTGAGGTCCTTTCCACCCAAACCAGGATCTCTGTCCTCATGACTCTCATTTTTCATTTTAACATGCTTAAGATCAGAAAAGGGCATGTGGGTGAGCAGGACTGAATGTTGTTTTAATGTTCGGGAGGAGTTTTCAGTCTTGAGAACAGACCCTAAGCAGGAAATTATCTCAAGAGCTTGAAAATATTTATGGAGAAGACAAATTATTCTTTTTCTTTTTTCTGTCTCGGAGATATGCAAAGTTCTGGCTATGGGAATGAATTTAGCAACTTCTGTTCTTAATCTGGGACTGGTGATGGAGAACTGGGGTTGAGTCTGTTTTTCTTTCCTAATAGGGTGCAAATTCCCCTCTATTGTGTTGCACCCTGCCACTTCTGAAACCCAACATTCCAAACCTGCCCTTCAGGATTGCTTAGGGATGTATTTCTGCTGAAAAACAAAAGCCAAGCGGTTTAGAAGATGGTCAGCCCCAGATTTAGCCAGTAGAACTCCTCTCGGGCATCGTCATTGCAAGGATGGGGTTTTTCTGAAATCAGAGAATCATAGAATCATTTGGTTGGAAAAGACCTTTGAGATCATCGAGTCCAACCATACCCGTCCACTCCTAAACCATAGCCCTGAGCATCTCTGTACCTGTCTTTTAAACATCTTGAGGGATGGAAACTCTACCTCCTCCCTGGAGTGCCTGAGAACCCTTTCAGTGAAGAAGTTTTTCCTAATATCCAATCTAAACTTGCCCTGGTGAGATCTGAGGCCATTTCCTCTCGTCCTATCCCTTGTTATTTGGGAGAAGAGCCCAGCGCCCCCCTCGCTACAACCTCTTTTCCAGGAGCTGCAGAGAGTGATGAGGTCTCTTCTCAGTCTCCTGTTCTCCAGAATAAACCATCCTAGGCCCTCAGCTGCTCCTCATAATCCTTGTTCTCCAGAGATTTTACCAGCTTTGTTGCCCTTCTCTGGATAGGGTCCAGCCCTCAATGTCTTCCTTGTAGTGAGGAGCCAAAACTGAACCCAGGATTCGAGGTGCAGCCTCACCAGTGCCAACTCCAGGGGGACAATCCCTTCCCTGCTCCTGCTGGCCACCCCATGGCTGACCCAAGTCAGGATGCTGTTGGCCTTCTTGGCCACCTGGGCCATTGCTGGCTCGTGTTCAGCCACTGTTGTGCAGCACATCCAGTTCCTTTTCCAGCAGGCAGCTGTGCAGCCGCTGTTGCACAAACCTGGAGCTGCACGGTAGTGTTGTGACCCAAGTACAGGACCCAGCACTTCGCCTTGTTGAACCTCATTCTGCTGGGCACAGTGCTTCTGTTGGGGAATCAGCACTGTCTAAATTTTCCTAATAAGCCAGACCATCCATCTGTCTAACATGGAACTGTGACTCAGACATGAACTTTATCTCCCCTCTGAAGGTGCTGGGAGAAAGGTTTTTATGCTGCGATGGAGAGCTCAAGGTCCTTCAGAGGCTTGTGTGCCCTTGTGTGTGGCACCATCCTTATGTGCTGTATGGAGGTGGTGGAGCCTCCCTGGGCTGGAGGAAAGGGCTGTGCACGGCTCTGACATTTGGGTGGTACCTCGATGATGGCTCACATACATCAGACTTAATTAGAAAGTCCTTGGCAGTGGAAGGTCCATGTGGAAGGGAGAGCAGGGTGAAGGCTGGCACATGGAGCCCCATCTGGCTTGAAATGTCTGAGTCACTGAGTTTACCACAGGAACATTCCACTGCTGCCATGCAGCAAACTCTTGCCGCCCTGGTTCGCACAAAAGTAGCTCCTTAATTCGGCTCCTCTGCTCACATGTCATTAAAACCATGGATGGTTAAAAGCTGGCATAGCCAAGTAGATGTGTTGTGTTGAGCTCAAGCCTTCATTAAAACAAAAATCACTCCTTTTCCATGTTTTCACACTACAATCTCAAAACAGCTTAAGAGTTGCTGTAATAATCACGCTCCTTCTTTGTGGGAACCAGCCTGAGCAGGTCAGTGCCCTGGGAAGATACCATGGAGGCGGTGACACCGAATCTCCTGCATTGTCCCAGGATACTTCCCCGCAGAGACCTGTGTGTGGAGGACAGCTTAAATCTGCGTTCCTATAAACTTCCTTTGACTGGTTTTTGTGTTCCTGGGGTTTGCTGATGACAATTTTTAGATGTAGAAACCGTAAAACCAGTGCTCAACACTTTGAATAACCTTGATATAGAATCATAGAATCATGGAATGATTTGGGCTGGAAGGGACCTCAAAGCCCATCCAGTTCTTCACCATGGGCAGGGACACCTCCCACTGGATCAGATTACTCCAAGCCCCATCCAGGCTGGCCTGGAACACCTCCAGGGATGGGGCGGCCACCACTGCTCTGGGCAACCTGGGCCAGGGCCTCCCCGTCCTCACCATGAAGAATTTCTTTCTAAGGTATAAAGTATGATGGGGCGGTGGGGAGGGGGTGACTGAGGCAGAGCCATGAAAAAATGCAGGATAGAAATGCAGCTAGGGATGTTTTCTGGCAGCAGTGGAAGAGCTTGCTCGATGGAGAAAAAGTCAGTGTTTGGCAGATCAGTGCCTTGAAAGCCTGGGCTTCCTCTAGCAATGTGATTTCTCAGAGGTGACCACGTTTTTGATACAAGAACTCAATCTAAGCCCTGCCAGCACTATGACTTGGCTCATCGCTCGTGTAAATGGTAGCTCCAGCTGGTCTTCAGAGAAAGAAAACGACAAAAGGAAGGGAAGCAAGCTTGATAATTAAAGACAACTCCCTAGAGGAATTCATAGAAAGTATTGCCTTCAAGTCCGTGAAACCACTGAGCTGGACTAGGGATGGGCATCTATGAGAGGTTGGTCTGGGGACAGAAGTCTCTCTCTTAGGATGCACTTTACCTCCTTCTAAAGAGAACATCAAGGGTAGATCTCCTGCGCTGATGCCCAGCAGTGATGGGGTCCCTGCAGTGAGAGGACGGAGCCTGTGGGACCCAGCCAGCTGGGATAATCGATATGGACAAGGAAAAGCTGGGGATAGGAGTCCTACCAGGAGCCACCACTGGTGGCCATACTATCCCAGGGGACCCCTGCTTTAGAGGTTTCAGCCAGGTCATCTCTATGTCTTTGGGATATGCTAGTGGTGAGCTTGCCTACTCCCACTTAGCTGTGGATGGGGGAGCGTGGCAGCAGGGGACATCTCCAAGGCTTGGAGGGATACTGGCCACCACTGAAACCTGCAGAGACGCCCCATGGACAGGCCGATCTTCCTGTCCTACATCAGGACATGGCCCGTGGGTCACCAATAGAGGGACACCAGGACGTTGGTGGCAACGAGCCTGTCCTCAGCCTCTGGTGTCTGCTGTGGGTTTTGCCCTGGCTGCCCCCTGCACCCCAGCTTGCAGTGGGGCTCCAGGCAGCAGCAAGAGGTTTCATCTCCCCTGGCTTGAGCCTTGTGAAAGGAGCTCTCTGCTCTAAGCTGGTCATGCAGCTCCCTCTATAGTCAGTGGAGAGAGGTGGGGGCCTCGTCCCACTGTCCCTGTCACCAGGGGCTCTGCTCTCCTCTCCAGGCAGCACAAGGAGCCAAAGGCATTCATCTGTGCTATCCCCCTGCACTAAATGCCTGCAGCCAGGTGCCAAGAAAACCTGCATCCCCATCCATTAAATCGAAGACCAGAGGCTGAACCCATGGGGACCGCACTGACCCTCTTTTTGCTTCACCCCAGCCTCCAAAAAGCAAATGTCAAAGTCTCGAGCCCTGTGGGTCTGAGCCAGGCAGGCTGGGAGTGATTTTTTTCTTTTGGCACAAGCCATTAAATAATCCTCCAACGCAGTTGGATTCTTCTGCCACTCTCGGCAAGGGCGCAGGGCTGCAGCAGCGCCGGGCAGGCAGGTTGATCCCGGTTTTTTTACCAAAATACTGACTCCTAATGAACGTGATCTCTTCAGGATCCAAATCCTGCCCCTCCACAAGGGGTTTACACTGGCAGCCACAGCACAAGTGCATTCATAATGCGTATCATTTGTCATCTTTTCATCAAAACGTGTGTAAATCCTTTCCCTGAAGTGCAGAGCTGTTTTACAGCCAGGCTATAAAATCCTGCAGAGTCGCTGTTCCAATAGAATTACATTAGTGCCAATAATCTGGCAAATATCAAGAGTGAATTTAATCAAAAGAACTAACATCAGGGCCCTGATTTACGGCAGGCCATGACGGAGCAGAGTGGACGGAGGTTTGCAGGACCCAGATGTGGAATTTCACTTGCAACATCATTTGGAGCAGAGGGAAAGCAGAAGGAATAGGAAAGAGGGCTTCAGCATTTTGGACTCCCAGTGAGAAAACAGGCATTACTTGCCCTTGCTTTTAGTTTTAAAAGATGAACACGTGCAAATCCGTGTGTCTGGGGGTTCATTGTTTCTCCTGACAGCCCACACACCTATGGGGTGTGAGCAGGACCCAGGGGTTTGGTATCTTCCAAAGCGAAGGGCATCCTGCTCCGGCGCCTGCTGGGATGAGCCCAGCCATCGCCCTCGGCGGAGGAGCTGCTACTATCAGATTCCTCCAGCCTGAGAATCCCCGTCAGAGGCCACGCAGAGATCAGTTGTGCGGTCTGACCTCAAAACTCCAGGGGATCCCAAGCCCTTCCTTGAGTAACTGGTGTCCCTGGGTTATCCTGACCACCCACCCGCAGCACTCCGAGCCCTCCTTCAGCTCCCAGCTCCAGCTTGGCGGGCTCTGGCGTGCAACCAGCCTTGCCACTTCGTGCAATATCCCTGCTCCATCTGTCATCGATTCCTTTGCATGTGGCTTGCAGACTCTGTGCCATGCCCTGCCTGTTGTGTGGCTCTGCGACGGGGCATCTCTGAGCACTGACAGCTTTTTGCTCTTTGGGTTCTTGCAAGAAAATAGCTGGAAGCAAATGTGTGGGCAGGGAACACGGCACAGCTGCATCACTCTTAACCATCAGGGTAAAAGTCATCCTTAAAACCCAGATCCTTATGCCTTCTAAGACAACTTCAGATCATTAAAACCAGCTTTCAATTATATATTATTATAGATTTGGCTGTTAGAAAACCAGCCAGCCCTGAGCGTGGGCAGAAGGGCAGTGCTCAGCTCGCATTTCTGCTCTCCTTTTGCTGCTGGAGCCCCACACCATGCTCTGCAACGTGCGCAAAAACTTGTGGCATTTTCTTTTTCTTCACGTTCAAACAGTAGACATTGTGCAAACATTTCTACAATGTGATATTTTTGCATAAATACCAAACCCATCCAATTTAAAATAATACAACCCATGCCTCTATAATTTTCTGACTTCAGATGCATTATGAATACATGACAGCGCATAGGATGGAGCAAGAGACGAGAAACACAAGTGAGAGGAAAAGCCGTTTAGCTTTAGCCTATTCGGATGAATTAATGAAGTTGAATTAATACAAAAATGTCTTCAGCAACTCTTTCATGGAACATTTGTTGTGAGTTTGCCTGAGCTCACACTTGCCAGGGTGGTTAAGTGAGCTGCAAGCTTCTCTCTCAGCTTGTGAGGCACCGGTGCTCTGTTATAGGCATTCACTTAAATGTGTTCTGAGCAGGACAATGAATGGAGGAATGGGATGGTTGAAAGAATCAAGTCTTAGAGAGAAAACCCAACCTGCTGGGCGAGAAGAGGCAGCAGGTAGTTGTGAGGGAGATGGCAGAGGCTACAGGATGGTTAATTCTTTAATTCTAAACACATTCAGTCAAGAAGAGACCCTGGGAGAGCATCGCCCATTGTCAGATGGCTTGTTAAGATGATAAATTAATGTTGTTATCAATGGAGAAATGGCTGAAATTGTTAGATAGGATTGGTTTTTAAAAATACATGTTTTCAACAATTATCTCAGTTCTTGAATCAGGAAAAAAAAAATAGAGGGAACACAAAAAACCCTGTGTCATAAATGGAGCTCAGGAAAATGAGTTTTCAAAGGGATGCCTTTGCTGTAGGAAACTTCATTGCACCCGCTTTTGTATAGGATGATGGATTACGCCAACAATAAACCATTGCAACTACTGTGAAATTGTGCTAATAGCCTGCAAGTCGGGGAGCTGTTCATGCACCAGCATATTTATTACATACCTTTGTATCTGTTAGCTGCTATAGCCCCATTTTTGTTGTAAGCCGTGGGGGGTTGGAGAAGTCTTTAAATTTGCCGATCTCAAATTTCAAGAGTGGGAGTGGTTCGAGAAGGCAGGCGGATGAGAAAAGGACACTAGCAAAGAGCGCTTGATAGAGAGAGTGACTGAGAAACTTGGCCTTAAATCATTATCAAGTGCTCAGCGAAGGCCAGTGAATGTCTTTCTAGGTGCTCATTTGGGGAAACTGAGGCTTGGCATGGCAATGTAGGCATTGCCCGTCATCCGGCTGTGCTTTTAGAGTAAGAGCATCATGCTCTTAGTCTGCTCCAGCCATGGAGAAGTCAGCAAGAGTGAGGGGCCAGGGACAGCAAGGATAAATAGGTGGGAGAGGGGGAAAAAGTCTTCCTGGCTAGGGAGGAGAGTTAGGAAAAGCAGGAGTGAGAAAGGACCTAGGAAACGTCGGCATCAATTTGAGAGAGAGAGGGCATTAAGTGTGGATATCACTGCCAATGAAGGGCAGGGGTTGCCTTTTCCTGGGATGGAAAAGCTGGGGATGGAGATGGAATGGGACCCACCCTAAACTTCAGCTGTGCATCCTCTCCCTGCCCCATCTTCCCCGTACTGGTTCCAGAGGACTGAGACCCCCATGGATGCACAGAGATCCCTATCCTCCCTGTGCTGATCCCAGAGGACTGGGGTTCGAACTAGATGATCCTTAAGGTCCCTTCCAACCCTAACTATTCTATGATTCTATGATTCTATGATTCTGTGACTGGGATCCCCATGGTTGGAGAGTGGTCCCATGGCTGGGAAAGAGCCGTCCTCTCCCCCAAATCCCACCGCGTCCCCAGTTGCCTCCATGCTGGGGAGGCAGCCAGGATAAACCAGTTCTGGGAAGGAATTAACCGTGCCTGGGGAGGGGTGGGAATTCCCCCACTGCCTCACACTTCTCAACCCTTTCTGGGGAGTAGGAAGGTAAATGAGAATCAGGCTCTGGACATCAGCAAATGCTTCTGCAAGCATGCTGCTGCCTGGGGGTGATGGATGCCCACTTGCACCGCTGCCTGGCCGCAGCGAGGAGAGCCCACGCCTTCACAATTTCCCTTTGTTTGCCTCAACCTAACACAGTGTTACTTCTGCTGCAACCCAGCCGTGAAAGCAGAAATATGAACTTTATTACGACACATATCCGCTCGGGACCCAGGGGCAAGGCGCGGCCGCTGCCAGAGCCGGGCTCCGATCGGGATGCTGGGTGTTGGAGCTGGTGTGGAAGCGGCTCAGCCCCTCTGCACCCCTGCGCTTGGGCTCCTCGAGACCCAAAAACCACAGCTCCTCTCCCCCCTTCCAAGAGTCACGGTCTGGGGTCACATCCCACCAACCCCACTTTTCGACTGAGGCTGTAGCTTTTTAGCAGCCTCAGCACAGGGTGGGTCAAAAATGTCTCATTGAAATAGCTTTTAAAAGGTGAAAAAAGAGGAGGAGCAGGGCTGTGTAAAGCAGCGACTTCTTTTCTGCTCTGGTGAGGAGTGTCTGTTTTCAGTGGAAAAAAATCCCACAACGCCATGAAGAAGCGTTTTCATTAAAAAATTGAAAATGCTGAAGAACCCCAGGCTTTCCAGCCAAAAATACCCAGCTCGGGCCAAAAAGCTTTCCGTTTCTTGTTGAAATTAGTCTTTAGGGAGACAAGAGCTGTGGGAAAGCCCAGTACCTTCTAATCTGGCTTTTGAATGCTTGCTTGATTCTTTTAGCTACATCTCAGGTTCAGGAGTTATCCTTCTTCCAGCAGGCAGCCGAGATTTAAAAGAGTTCATTTGCAGGATTCGCGTTTATTGCAGCTCCTGCTCCAGCTGAAGCCCCGCTGGCTGTGGCCCTTCACACCCACCGCAGGAGAGGAGGAAACCTCAGCAAACTCCATCTGCCCAGCTCAAAATCAAATCATTTCCCATTTTCACGTTTTTGCCTCGTGCCGAAAGTGAAATGTTTTGTTCGTGGGTTAAGCATTGCTGGGGGTGAGGGTGGGAGCAGGAGCCGGGCATTTGGAGGAGGGTGAGTTACAGACACTACACCTAATCCCACAGCTCTGCCCTCCCATACGTGATGACCACCTTAGCTGCGGCTATTGGAGCAGGCGAAGCACAAGTCGTAAGTGATAAAACCTGAAATAATTTAAAGCCATCCCCAGCAGTGAGCGCTTTTTCTATTTTGGTGACTTTGTCCTCATTGAGAGGCTGGGGAGACCAGGGAGAGGTGATGGCAGGGAAAGCGAAGAGGCAGGAAAAGTCATTTCAAGGGCTTGGTTTGGGAGAGAGGAGCAGAAGTTTGGTGAGAGCAAGAGCTTTGGAAGCCAGAGTGGCAGGAAGGAGTTGAAGAACAAGCAGCTGCGTGGCCCCAGCCATCCCACCCCCAACCCGTACCTTTGCAGGCCTTGCGGTGGGAGATGGGTTTGCTGAGGTCCCGGTAGAAGCCCTCCTTGCAGTAGTGGCAGTGCCGCCCCGCAGTGTTGTGCCGGCAGTTCAGGCAGACGCCGCCGCTCTTGCGCCCGGACAGCTTGTAGAGCTCCATGTTGAAGCGGCATCGCCGGGCATGGAGGTTGCAGTTGCAGGCTGTGAGAGGGAAAGAGTGGAGACCATCAGCATCCATGCCTGAACCATGGAGGTGCCAGGCCCACAGGAGCCCATGCGCTTGGGGCTGGGCAGCCTCCAGGTCCCGCCTGGGGAGCCCCACCGCAGTGGGTGTGTCACAGGAGGGGGTGCTCTGATGGCATCTCTGGCTATGGGAAGCCAACTTCTAACTCGCAGCCATCCTTGACCAGTGCTATGTGGTGAGTCCGGCTCTTTGGAGGGGGAGCCGAGATCATCGAGACCTCATTTCGCCACTTTGAATTGAAACGAATACAGCTGTTGAGTCTCCCCACCTGCAGGGCTGCGAGGGCAAGGAGCCCGTCCATGGCTCTTCCAGCGCTGCCACAAGCACTTTGCCCTCAGGAGTCCTCCTCATCCCCCTCCGTCTCCTCTTGCACTCCAGTGCTTTGTACTGTGCTACCACTCACTGCAAAGCCTCCCAGACTGCTCTGCCCCACTCTGCTTCCCAACATCCCGGGAGCTCCCTCCATCCGCTCTCAAGGCAAAGAGGTTTCCAACATCACCTGCAGAGCCTTCCCAGTACTCCCACTCCCACCAGTCCCAACACATGTTTGAGTTCTACATCATGTTTCAAAATCTTCCCAGCCAGCTTCTTTTCTCCCTGTGCTTACTGCCCATAGGCTAAGGCTCTGTTAGGTGTCTGCAGCCCTGACCATGCTGATAAAACCTCAGCTCTGCCTCCGTAGCCCTCACCCCTCTGCTGGGACGGGGACGGCCGGACACCCAGTTAGTCAAACGCCAAAATATCCCCCTCTGCTTGTATTGCGTGTGCTAGGACTGAACCTGCCAGGATGTCCAATTTCTCCACCGTATGCAGCCTAATGTCAACACCAGCGCTATTTTATCAGGGGGCCTTTGCAAAGGACAACTGAAGGACTTCAAAAGCTCGACCCCTCGCCTGCCTCTACCCAGAGCTGTCAAGGGAACATCAAGAGGCAGTTGCTGGGGCTCTGTGCTTTGCCGAGAATTTTACAGCTTGTTTTCTTTTCGCTTTGCTTTTATTTGCTCTTCACCCCCTGAACAATGCATCTGTGCAATGCCAACCCGCAGCTGGGCCTCTCGGCTCGGCGCAAAGGTGTCACGGCTCTGGGCTTGTCACCTTCCTTTAGAGCATAGACATCTTAATCCCTCATTCCTTCCTGTTTACCTTATGGTGCTTACCCAAGACAAAGCCATGCTGTATTTGCTTAATCATCAGATTTCAGCCTGGAAAATTACAGTGCAGTTCCAGATTCTTTATGGTTGGACATGATGATCCCAGAGGTCTTTTCCACCCTTAACGATTCTATCATTCTATTTATTGGGACCAATCCCCAGCTAACTCACAACGTGAAAGCAAAAGGGAGAGTGAAACCCTCTGCACACGTCCGACCAGCAGGATGGAGATCACTTTGCAATCTGTATTCCTCTGGCTGACATGGTGAACCCCAACTTCACATCCCCCCCAGCCCCAAACAACCCCCAATTGCACTAATGATGAGAAGAGTGGCCTGAGAGCAGTTTGTCAGCTGTGAGAATGTGAGATTCCTGACACTGAGTGAGGTCACAACTTTGAACTGCAGTTTGCCTCTCCTTAGATCAGCCCTCCAGCCTGTGAGTGCCCGTATCATCTCCTAAAACATGAGGGGACCATCAGGGAGAGACACAGCTCCTGCACACAGGGACAGTTGCTGCTGTTTAGCTCTGGTCAGTCCCAAAGACACATTTGCTGGTGCTGCAAGTGCACACAAAGGGTGTTTGCAACTAAAAGAAAGGGAGTGTGCACCAAGCATGTTCTGCATCCCAACTTCTAGGCTTTTCCCCTTCCATCTTAACTTCAGGAAGAGCACCTTGTGCTTTGTTAGGAGCACCTGGCAGCCGCTCAGTGATGGTATTCTCCTTTCTCACAGCATGCTTAGCAGCCCCTGCCACCACGAAAGCTTCATGGCTCTCAGTGCTGTACAAATACATGGTTAGATGGGATTGTTGCCCTGCAGAACACATAAGCCAAGCTTTCAGCAAGGAGGTAGTAGTGTTTTTAGAGTCTCATTTCTTGATTTATGGAAAGGCAACCAAGATGCTGAGATTAAACCCTTCCCCTGGGTGTGCAGGAGGCACAGGAATGAGGGCTGGTTCCTCCGTTCAGGGCAGAGCCTTCCTCCAGGCAAGGACTGTCTGAGAGGGCCACCAGGGATGAAGCATGGAGGATGTCCTCTTGGCTGTAGCTAAGCACCAAGGCAACACCTGCATCAACAGCATGGCCTCAGGACTCAGCTCAGGCAGAGGAAAAATATTTAGGTCCTTCAGTCCAAGGGTCTGTCATCCCAGCTGCAGCCTGTGACCATGCAGACACTTCTTTGTCATTCAAAGTCATGAGACTCACTGAAAGCTCTGCCTTTGGTGCTACAAAATCTAGGGTTTAGTTCCTGTTGACCAACACAAGGAAACACTTTGTCAGGAGATGGCTTGGCCTCACAGATCTAGTCCTTCCTTGAAGCTGGCAGAAATGCATGTATTCCAAAGACCATGATAGGTAACCTCCTCCTACAACTTGTATCTTCATGGAATGGTTTGGGTTGGAAGGGACATCAAAGCCCATCCAGTCCCACCCACCCCTGACTTGGGCAGGGACACCTCCCACTGGATCAGGTTGCTCCAAGCCCCATCCAACCTGGCCTTGAACACCTCCAGGGATGGGGCAGCCACCACTGCTCTGGGAAACCTGGGCCAGGGCCTCCCCACCCTCATCATGAAGAATTTCTTCCTAATGTCTAATATAAATCTTTCCCCTTCCAGCTGAAAACTGTTACCCCTTCTCCTGTCCCCGCACTCCCTGATCAAGAGCCCCTCCCAGCTTTCCTGGAGCCCCTTTCAGCACTGGAAGCTGCTCTAAGGTCTCCTTGGAGCCTTTTATTCTCCAGGCTGAACAACCCCAATGCCCTCAGCCTGTCCTCATACGAGATGTGCTCCAGCCTTCAGATCATCTCCATGGCCTCCTCCAGACTCATCCCAACACCTCCATGTCCTTCCTTTGCTGAGGACTCCAGAACTGCACACAGGGCTCCAGGTGGGGTCTCACGAGCGCAGAGCAGAGGTACAGAATCCCCTCCCTCATCTGCTGGTCCCACTGCTTTGAATGCAGCCCAGGATGCAGTTGGCTTTTTGGGCTGTGAGCACACATTTCTGGCTCATGTCTTTTAGGAGAGCTGGACTTGATACCCGAGTATTTTGCAAGACTGCATTGGCAAATCCCTTTTTAAAATTAAAAGCTGAGCCCACCCGAAGAGTGAATGAAAACCCATTTCTTTGGGTTGCTCGATAAGCAGAAATGTTTTTGCAAAGCCAAGAAGCAAAACTCCTGGGATTTTCTGAAGATCTTTGCAAATATTTCAGCTCATCCCACCAGGGCAGAAAAATAAGCAGGGAGTGCAGAGCTGTTCGCAGCCATACTCCTGGGATCAGTTTTACATTGGTCTTGCAGGGATGGGAAAATACAGTGTCTGGAGGATTGAAGAAGCTGAACCTCACAAGAAGCTGTGGAGAGCTCCCCAAAATAGTCACCCCTGTCCTCATCCAAAGTAAATGTCCTAAATATTCTGTGTACCTCAGGATATAAACCCTCCTAAGAGGGACTGAGTGAATTGGGAGGATGTGAGGGCTGGACAAGTCCCTCTCCAAAGCCAGCATCCCTGCACTTGGCCTCCCTGCAAGGTTCCCACAAGCACTGCAAGCAGCCAGGGAGCAACAACCACCCCTCCATCATGATTTCTCAGCTTTTGTTGGCTCCTTAGCTTGGTCTTGGCTCTGGACTCTACTTCACCTGCACTCCCAGGGCATCAAGGATGCCCTCGGGACATCGATCACCTCCTAACACCATACACATGGGCGCTTTTCCATCATTCACCCCTCCAGATGCACCTGTGTGTGCAGACTGACGGGGCCAAATTGACTCAGGGAGAGCATTTTAAATCAAAATTACTCTCCTGTGCTCAGCCTGAATGTCTGGGTCCTGAGTGGCTAGTGCTGTGCACCGCTGGCCACCGGCCAGGGCTAGCTGGCAGCTCCATCTGTATCCTCATGAGTTTGCAGATGCCCAACAGGAGAAGCTTGGTCTGATTGAAGGAAAAGAGCCATCCCTTTTTTTTTTCCTAACAATAGTGCATAGGGATGACAGAATTAGGGCAATAAAATAAATGACCCATCTAGGCATCAGAAAGTCCTCCCTGGGGATGAGGCTGGGTCACATCATGATGAGGTCCATCACATTGGTGCTACAACCTCAGAGCAAACGGGCAGTGGGGGCCTGGAGATGTTGAGTGTGGGCAATGTCTGCACACACTGTTGTCACAGGGACCCAGCTGTTAGGACCAACAACAGGTTGTGATGCTTTTGGATCCCAGCTCTGAATCCGTGCACGGTCCCAGGCATGCAGCTGCCTGGCCACATTTTCCCTGGAAGGCAGTGGTCAGGAGACACGGCTCCCACCCACCCTGGCCCTACGGTCAATCCCCCGCTGTGCTAAAGCATTTTGCCTCGTTCCTAACATGAACTGGCCTGGCTTTAATTTCCAGCCAGTGCTTCTTGGTTTGCATTTCCCTGCCACAGTAAACAGCTCTTTAGCAACCCAGTTTGTCTTTCTATGAACATCTTTTTTTCTTTTTTCATAGAATCATGGAATTGTTTGGGTTGGAAGGGACCTCAAATCCCATCCAGTTCCAATCCCTGCCATGGGCAGCAACACCTCCCACTGGATCAGGTTGCTCCAAGCCCCATCCAACCTGGCCTTGAACACCTTCAGAGATGGGTAGCCAACTCTTCTCTGGGCAACCTGGGCCGGGGCCTCCCCACCCTCACAGGAAATAATTTCTTTCTGATAACTCATGTCAATCTCTCCTCTTTCAGCTGAAAACCTTTCCCCTTCATCCTGTCCCTGCACTCTCTAATCAAGAGCCCCTCCCCAGCTTTTCCTTACCCCTTGTCCTATAACTGCACTCCACTCTTTGTCATCTATAATAAAAATGTCCTCCCAATATTGGCTTTACGTATGCTCCACTCACTTCGCTTTCCACCCAGTGGAGAAGCCACCCCATACGAGCTGCTGACCGAGATCAGACCCAGCTATGGATAAAACACATGCCAGGTGCTGAGACCTCTTTGATGAAAGGTTTTTGGCTCAGGTTGCTCATCTAAGCTCGGTGCTGCTGTCTCCTGCTCTCTTCTTTCTCTTGTTTTGCCAAGGACCTCCCTAGCCTTTTGTTCGCTGACTTTATTGTCCACAGATGTACAGAGCTGCATCAAACAGTCTACCTGGGCTGCCGGGCTCTGCTATGGATAACCAGATAGCGCCGAAACACAGATGTTCAGAAACCTGGAGAAGGCTGGGGCGGAAAAGAGGAAAGCTGTGGTTTGGATCCAAATGAAGAAACAGCAGCAGGAGCATCTCTGTATTAAAAAAAGCAACTTGGTCAAATGAATCCATCAAAGAAGGTCAAGGCGGGCAGGAATTTCCATTTGGGAGAAGGAAAGGAGGTAATGTGAATGAGGGGCACAGGCTGGAGCTGTGTGTTGGGAGCCACCGGGTCCCCCAGGCCTCACGTCCCAGTGCCCTGCATCTCCCAGGATGCATTCCTCTCCTCTGTTTTCATTCAGCAATGACAATGCTGCCCTTTCAAAAGACCCCACCCTTCCAAAACTTATATTTTGGCAATTTTCAAAATGAAAATTGCTTCTAAACAAACGAACACCCCAAAACATTTTGTTTTAATTTTTGCAAACAATAATTCAGGGGAAAGGGGGAAGGGAAAGGGGCGGGTAGAAGAAGCCAAGGGCTGAAAGTAATCTCTAAATTTGACTTGAATTTATGAATAGTCTCAGTTTCCTTAAAATTGTCCTTTTCCCAGATAAATTTTTTTGCCAGGAAATTGCTAGCTCAGCCTGAACCATTATTCCCCTTCTGCAGGAGCAAGCCTTGCATGTATGGTCCCAGCCGCTGAGGGGAACCCCCTGCCCGTGCCCAGCTGGGGAGGGACTTTGCTCCCAGGGGACCCCTGGAGATACCTTCAGGAATATTATCTTTGAGGTCCTTATTGGTCAAGGAAACAACCACCCTTAAATCAAAGATGGGACAGCCAACATGAAGCTGCGAGAGACAGGGGAGACCTCTCTGCTTGCAGGAATGGGAGGTAAAGAGAAAGCCTCTATGGAGACAGGGGAAGGGTGTCCCTGGTCCCCTACAGCATCGTGTCCCTTCAAGCCTGCTGCTGGCTGGTTTGAGGTTTTGGAGCAGCTCAGCAGGAGCTGCCTGAGCTGGATGTGTGAGGGGAGTGTGTTGTGCTGCCAGTGCACGCTGCAGCAAAAGAGCAAAGCAGAGAGTCATAGAATCACAGAATGGTTTGGGTTGGAAGGGACCTTAAAGCCCATCCAGTTCCACCCCTGCCACAGGCAGGGACACCTCCCACTGCATCAGGGGGCTCAGAGCCCCATCCAGCCTGGCCTTGAACACCTCCAGGGATGGGGCAACCACAACATATCTGGACAATCTCATCTCAATCTCCCCTCTTTCAGCTGAAAACCATTCCCTCTCATGTTCTTCCTGCCCTCCCTGATCAAGAGCCTCTCCCCAGCTTTCCTGGAGCCCCTTTCAGTACTGGAATCTGCTCTAAAGTCTTCCTCAAAGAACTGGATGAACAGTGGCAGCAGTGAAGTCCTCCATGGCACAGATAGCGTGCATGGCCCTGGGAGGTTGGAGCCACCAGGACTGAGCAGCCGGATCCAGCTCTGCTCGCAAGGGCAGGCGGCCCCACACCCTCCCGTGTGGCTCAGTGCCACCCACCACAAACCCAGCTGGCCGACACAAAACAAAAATATTTTCTTGGGAAAATTCATTTGTATGTGCTATGAAGTCTGAGTAAGGAGGAGGATCAGAAATTGATGGTTTGGTTTGCTTGAGCTAATGCACCGAAGGGGAAATCCATCAGGGTGTTGTGGCTGCAAGGGGGAGACGCGAGGTCTGACCAGGACCCAGGTTTTCCTGATGGTTGGAGCAAGGAGACGGAGCAAAGCGTGAAGGTGGACCACAAAATACACGGTTATGGCTGGCATCACCCATGAAACCAGAGCTGCAAACCTGGTGAAGGGGAAGGAAAGCCCCATCATTGTTGATACATCCTCCTTGCTGATACAGACCCCCCTCATCCCCGGGGTCTGAAGGCTTTTTGGGCAGCCCCTCACACTCCAAGCTGCTCCCCACAAGGCCATATGCCTCTTGCCACCCTCCACATGAGAGAAACAGCCCTGAGAGCAAGAAAAGGTCCAACTGCAGATGTAGGAGAAGCAGAAGAGAAGAGTCCTGGGGAGAAATGCACTGATAAAATCTACAAGAAGGGGTTGGGGAACAAAAGCTGATCCATGAAAAACTTACGAATGGCAATTCTGCAGTTAAGGTCCAGAAAAGATGTATGCTTGCGGTACAGAAGGCCAACCGTATCCTGGGCTGCATCCACAGCAGTGGGATCAGCAGGGTGAGGGAGGGGATTCTGCCCCTCTGTTTTGCTCTCATGATACCCCACCTGGAGTCCTCAGCACAGGAAGGAAATGGAGCTGTTTTAGCAAGTCCAGAGGAGGCCACAGAGGTGATCTGAGGGCTGGAGCATCTCCTGTACGAGGACAGGCTGAGAGAGTTGGGATTATTCAGCCTGGAGAAGAGGAGGCTGTGGGGAGACCTTAGAGCAGCTTCCAGTGCTGAAAGGGGCTCCAGGAAAGCTGGAGAGGGGCTCTTGATCAGGGAGTGCAGGGATAGGATGAGGAGGAATGGTTTTGAGCT
This sequence comes from Cuculus canorus, assembly GCF_017976375.1. NCBI lineage: Eukaryota > Metazoa > Chordata > Aves > Cuculiformes > Cuculidae > Cuculus > Cuculus canorus. The sequence continues at coordinate 10,010,520 of NC_071418.1, read as the reverse complement.
CGAACATGGGAGACTGAGATGAGATCTTAAGAAGAAATGTTTTGCTGTGAGGGTGGGGAGGCCCTGGCCCAGGTTGCCCAGAGCAGTGGTGGCTGCCCCATCCCTGGAGGGGTTCAAGGCCAGGTTGGATAGGGCTTAGAGCAACCTGATCCTGTGGGAGGTGTCCCTGCCCTTGGCAGGGGGTGGAACTGGATGGGCTTTGAGGTCCCTTCCAACCCAAACTATTCTACGATAAGGTGGCATCAAAGTGATCCAGGCCGTCCTTCAGGGTGCTGCTCATCCTACACTCCCTTCACTTCCAAGTCTGCCCAGTTCCCAAACGCACATGTTCCCCAAGGGCTGGGGCCCTGGCAGGCCCTGGAAGTGTCCCTCTGTCAACATTGCTTCTGCAAAGTATAATAACGCTTTAAAAGGTTTAAAAGCTCAGGTTGGTAACAGCAACATTTACGCCTGCCTGAGATTCCCCATGACCAGACTTTCATTTTTCCTTTAGGTAAAAAAGTGCCAAACTCACTGTTTGGGCTGAAAAGTTTGAGACCGTGTGTCTGACTCAGGCTGAATAGTTCTGGACAAGTTCCTGCTAAAATGATTCAGCTGCTAATGAGAAACAAGGCGAGTGAAAAATACAGGGTTGTGCCAATGCTAACAAATCTGGGGATTTCTTTCCTTAAAGAAAAGCTATCGCCCTTATATTTGAAGCCAAGGCTTAAAAAGAAAAACATTGCTCCCTAGTAGGGATGTTTCTTTTGCTGTCTCTAAGAAGAACTGCTCAAGCTTGGCTGAGTTAACATTGAAGGTCAGGTTGGATGGGACTCTGAGCAACCTGATGGGAGTTGAAGCTGTCCCTGCTCACCGCAGGGCAGTTGGACTTGATGACCTTCATAGTCCCTTCCAACTCAAACCATTCTGTGATTATGCGAGTTTCTAAGTAATTGAAAACTGGAGGACATATTCAGTCAAAGCTGAAGGATTTTTCCAGCTAAATGCCCTGAAGATCTTCTTTTCACTGGCCAAACCAAGCTCAAAACCAAGCCTGTAGAGACAGGGTGGTAGATGCTTATCCTGCTAGGTGCTGAGCACAGTGCTGTTAACCTACAGTGCTCCCTTCCACCTCCAGTAGGAGATTCATCTTCGTACAGAATCTTAGAATCATTCAGTTGGAAAAGACCTTACAGATCATCAACTCCAACCATACCTGTCTTCTACTAAATCATGTCCCCAAGCACCTCATCTACCCTCCTTTTGAACACCTCCAGAGATGGGGACTCAACCACCTCCCTGGGCAGCCTCTGCCTATTCCTGAGAACTCTTTCTGTGAAGAAATTTTTCCTAATGTCCAATTGTAAATCAGACCTCCACAACAGTGATGGTCACTGGCAGGTCCATCAGCAGGAAGGGTGAACCTTCAGCAGATGATAGAGAGTAGGGAGGAGAAGAAAATGCTAAACAGCAGAGCTTGGTGGATTCAGCCTGTGAATGGGCCTTGGGGATTGTCCTCGCCCCATCAGAGCATAGGGGTAAAACAGGCACAGCCATGGTAAACCAGTTCCTCATCAGCACTTGTAGCCAGCTCGGATAGCGGACATCTAAACTAGGCAGCCAACACTTTGGCAAAACCAACAACTTGATGTTGGCTCTGGCATGTGGTTTTGTGAGCAGATACAGGGAGAAAGTCCAGAAATGGTCATAGATCAAACCCAAAAGAGGAAAAGAACAAGCCCCATCAGATCGGCTACTGAAGACTACTTTGTCAACACTCATAATTATCAAATTTTCTGCAGTGCTGTGAGACCAAAGCTCTTTCCAACAGCCAAAGATCATTTTGGAGAGTACCACGCAGCTGCTGCAGACCAGGCACGGTAGCTGCCTGTCCGCTCCTCCAGCCCCTCATGCCATGAGAGCTGGTTCCAACAGTGACAGATATTACTCATAACTTAACCTGTAAAGTGTTGGAGCACGTGCAGAGGAGGGCAATGAAGCTGGTGAAGGGTCTGGATAACAAGTCTTATGAGGAGTGTCTGAGGGACCTAGGGCTGTTTTCCCTGGAGAAGAGGAGGCTGACGGAATACCTCATTGCTCTCTGCAGCCCCTGGAAAGGAGATTGAAGTGAGGTGGATGTTTGTCTCTTCTCCCATGTAACAAGTGATAGGACAAGAGGAAATGGCCTCAAGTTGTGCCAGGGAAGGTTTAGATTGGAGATTAGGAAAAATGTCTTTACTGACAGAGTGGGGGAGTCCCCATCCCTGGAGAGGTCCAAAAAGCACATAGATGTGGCGCTTCAGCACATGGGTTTGTAGGCATAGTGGTGCTGGGCTGACGGTTGGATTAGATGAGCTTAGAGTTCTTTTCCAATCTCAATGATTCCAAGAGTCTATGATTCTTTGAACCTGTCTGACTGGGGTCTGATATATGTTTTCATACATTTCAGGGAGGGAGACATTTTCATAACTGCTTCCCCATTTATTAGCTCCAGACTGGACAGGCACACCAAAATCTCACTAGATATTTCCGGGCTGTCCATATGATATATCTGGCCCCACAGGAAGCATCAGAGAAGCAAAAGCAAGACTTATTCCTTGGAGATTTACAGCTCTGAGATATTCAGATTATGAGCCAGATTTTAACAATCACGGAGCAGTGGAGATGGCCCCATTGCTGGCCCGCACACGTGGCAAACAGCTGCTCCCAGATTTGTGTATTCCTGCCTTAAACCCTCAGGGGCATCCCCGCTGGCCTACGATGGTTCCTTCAAAGCCACCAGGCAGCTGACTGCCTATCAACAGGCAACGAGGATGGATGAGAAACCCGTGGGCTTGTTGTGTTGCACTGAGATGTTGATATTTGTGGCAGCCTTTCACCCAAGGCATTTTATCCCAAGACAAAAGCAGACTTTCTCAATACAGGATGCAAGTCACAAAGCAAGACTAGCCCTGGTGCAGCACACAGGGTTGTACTCAAAGTGCCTGGAAATGGCTTGGGTGGGGTCATCAGCTGCTCTTCAACAGAGACTGAAGGGGCATCTTCTTGTATCCAAAGCCTTCCTGAGATCTGTCTGGAGAGTAGGGTTTCAGCCTTGTAGTCTGCACCATGAGCCTGTCTTGACGAAGTCTCTGAGGGGTGGGATGAGAGCTCCAGGTGGACCTCACTTGGGGCTGACCTGTGGCTGTGAAAGAGTATGGGCAGAACATCTGCCAGGGTCTCCTGTCCTGCACTGAAACTGTTGGCAATGCTGCACCCATATTCAGGTCCCAGCACCGCCAGTGAATCATAGAATCATAGAAACATGGAATGGTTTGGGTAGGAAGAGACCTTAAAACCCATCCAGTTCCACCCCCTGCCAGGGGCAGGGACACGTCCCATTGGAACAGATTGCTCAAAGCCCCAACCAACCTGGCCTGGAACACCTCCAGGGATGGGACAGGGAAGTAATGGCTCTCACAGTCACATTCTGTGTGATCTAGCATGAGCTCCCGTCGCTTCAGTAGCTGTGAGATTTGACCAGAAGATTTTCTCTGCAATTCGGGTGTTGTGCAGGAAGTTTGAAGATAAACTTCAGCCTGAAAAGAGCTTAATTTATATTTTTGAGAAAGGAAAAGTGATGAAGCAGGTGCTTTATTTCAATCTGGAAGACGATACCAGCTTTCTTTATTTAATTGCACAGTCCAAATCCAGCCTCCTGAGATTTTAAATCCTTTAAAATGAATTGTTTGCATCCCGTAATTCATCCAGACGCCATCCAAAGGTGGGAGCTAATGGGAGAGCTCACCCATTATCACAGGTTATCAGAGAAATCCCACAGCTACCGGCCCTGCTCTGCCTGTCCGAGCAGAGCTCTGAGGTGCTCCTTAAGTGTGGATGTTTATTTAGAGTCCGAGGGCAATCCACTTGGGAACAATTTATCCACTTAGGCTCTGGCCTTGTGGCTTCCATCTTATCTGGTACAGATTTCAGCAGCAGCTTTCCTCCAACTGCTTCAGGGGTGGTGGCACTTTGCAAGAGGACCTTTCTCCTCTCTCTGCCCCACACCACGGCACTTCCCTCCTATCTATCCATCCTGCTGACCTCTCCAGCTGGTTAGGAACTGCTGGAGGTTGAGCAGATACTTTTCAAGGCGCTTAAATCCACATCCCATTCCCTAAGTGCTAGGTCTCATCAGTGCTTTTGTGTTTCTGTCCTAAATCCAGCGCCCTGCAGCTCAAAAGAAGGGCAGGAGATAAGGGGGTTCTGAGCACTGCAGCCCTCAAAGTGATGCTCCAGCCCAGAGCACGGGGCACGACCCAGCCCACCCAGCCCAAGGCATTTCCCTCTAAGTTTTCCTACATCTCTGATGCAAGATTATATCGGCCACGTGAGGATAATTGTCACAGTGGAAATAGATATTTGAAGAATTTGCACATTCAAAGCAAAGGTTACTGGATGTGCAACCAACCCAGCAAAGAGTGAAGAGATTTAAAACTCTCTATTAAAACTGCTCAGCCTAAAAGTACCAGGGATACAAAGCCTTAGCTCTGCTTCTGTCACAGCTTTAAGGAATCAGGAATCATGGCTGTGGTTCCCTGACAGCTGAGAGGTGAAAGCAGTGCAAAGCGGTTTTAAACCAGCTGAGGCTGTGATTCCTTCAGGGCAGACCCAGCTTCAAACGATGCCACTCGTGTGCGCAGTCGCTGCCTCAGGTTGTGCTAATTCAGCCCCCTGTGAGGTCGGGCTGTGCCAGGCTCTAGTTTAAAAACAAACAAAGTGTGTTGAGGAAAGTGTTGTGTTTTTTCAACCCCAGATCGTTTCCCAAACTTGTCTGGAGTAGGGCCAGGGGAATTGTTAAACTGGCCCCAGCCAGACTTGCTACCAAAGGGACCTTGCGGATGGGAGCTACGGGGCTGCCACCAGAGCCCGTCATGAATGCGCACATAGCCCATAGCTGGTCACGTCCCCCAGGCCCCTCAGAAACTCCTCCAAGGTGACACGGAGTCCATGTCCCTGTGTGACTGCATCAGAAATGCCTCTCTGAAGATTGGCTCTCATAAGTCTTCACTGCTTTCTCCTCTGAATGACCCTTTTGTCCTTCCCTGGCCATCAGTTTGATGCTGCCTTCCTTGTTCTCTACCAAGACCGTATCGCTTTTTCACCCCAGGTGGTGCCGGTGGCTGCATCTGTGCATTTACTTTCCCCTAAACCTCCCTCACCCTGTCCCAACGAGGACAAGGGGGCAACAGCCCAGATGACAGCATCCTTCTTGGAGCCAGGAAAGGATGTTACCCTGCAGGCAGCTCCCACGAGCGACAAGCAGAGCTGCTTTATTACAGCATGGACAACAATCCTGGCGAAACGGTTCTCCAAGGGGCTGATCCCCTCTGTTTTGTTCCACTTGTGGGCCTGTTTGGGAGATGGTCCTTCCTGTGCCTCAGATGCTGCTCCAGCCTCTGCCTCGTGCCGGGAGATAGAGCACGGGGTGGTTTGGGGAGCACTTGCCATGGCCTCCTCCCTTTCCCCATGAATTACAAACCTCAGCTTGGCCACTTGACGTGCCAGACAGTAACACAAGCTTGACAGATGACAGCTCTCGGGAAGGGGTTTGGTTTCTCACTGAGGCTGAGCTGACTCAGGGGAGCAGTTGCCAGCTCAGCATGTTCGTTTCCACCCGGTAGAGTGGGACGGAGTGGCTGTGCTGCCATGGAAAGGCTGACCATGCGGGCTATCCCCACTTGGTGCAACACAGCCTGGACTGGGCTGCTTTTGCTCAGTGGCTCTTTCCCTGGCAAGGTGATGCTGCAAGCACAGCTCTCCTTCCCAGCCTGGAAGCCAGACCAGGATGGGTAGAAAAGCTCATCTCTGCCTGTGCCATCCCCAACTGCAAAGCTCTCTCTGTGTCAAAAAGGACACAAAGATCCAGAGAAGACACCAAAGCCTTGAGCCACTCTAAGCTGCCAGACCTGAGATTGAGTCACTCGCTTACTGAAAATATTTTCCAACCCTGTTATGTTAATTAATGCATTTCAAAATAGACGACTGTTTCATAGGACTGGTTTCTTGCATCAGCCTTTGTGCAGTGGCGAATCAGTGTCTTCAAAAGCAGAGATCAAGCACCATTGGTCCAAAATATGTCTTGAATTTCCCTGCATAGAATCATAGAATGATTTGGGTTGGAAAGGACCATGAAGGTCATCCAGCCCGACACACCTGCAGTGAGCGGGGACATCTTCAACTCGATCAGGTTGCTCAGAGCATGATCCAACCTGCCTTTAACTGTTTCCAGGGATGGGTCATCCACCACCTCTCTCGGCAATCTGGGCCAGTGCCTCAGCATCCTCAGTGTAAAAAAAATTTCTTCCTAATATCCAGGTTAAACTTCTGCTCTTTTAGTTTATAGTGGGTCCCCCTCTGTTTTTCTGGCAATGAGGTTCCCTAATCACTTTGGGCTGGTTCAGTTCACCAGCAAATAACCCTGAAAAGGGCCTGAGCCCCTCGAAAGCTGCGAAGTGCTCTGCTGAGGTATGTGTGTACATGGGAAACACCATTCCAGGAGCCTGAGGCTAGGCACCAACACATCACCTCCCTATTATGCTAATAAAATGCAGTAGACAGCTGTAAATTAATTCCCATTCAATCAGTCCTACAGCAACTATGAAAACGGGGACCTCCCATCCCCCCCTTGCATGTCTAGGGGAAGGTGGGAAGCTGATCACTGGCAGATGTTGAGTGTATTCCCTTTTCTCCGCCCTTGCTCCTGCTCTATGAATACCCTGAAATCTGGTGGCGGTCTTGGTGCCCACGTAGCCAGCAGCAGTCAGCTCTCCCCTTTTCCAAGCCCATTCCTGCCCACCATTGTCTCTTCCAAGGCCAGTGCATGGGCACGCATGGGGCCGTCACAACCGGTGACAAACACAGCTGCACCATCCCGTTCTCTGCGTTCTGGCACACCAACAAACTCCACCAGATGCAGAGAAGGTCCTGTCACAGCTCTGCTAAGGAGCCCAGTGTATTCCCAGCCAAGCCGCCTGGAATCACAGCGTTATTAATGCTGGAAAAGCTCTCTAAGTTCAACCAGTCCTGCCATCAGCCGAATCCCACCGTACCTACTGAACCGTGTCCCCAAGTGCTATGGCAACATGTTCTTTGAGCCCCTCCAGGGATGGAGACTCCCTCACTGCCCTGGGCAGCCTCTGCCAGGGCTTTACCACTCTGTCAGTGAAGAAATATTTCTTAATGTCCATCTAAACCTACCCTGGCACAATTTAAGGCCATTTCCTCTAGTCCTATCCCTCATTACTTGGGAGAAGAGGCCAACACCCACCTCACCACAACTTCCTTTCAGGGACCTGCAGAGAGTGACAAGATCTCTCCTCAGCCTTCTCTTCTTCAGGCTAAAGAATCCCAGTTCCCCCAGCCACCTCTCATAAGATTTGTGCTTAACATTATCATGCCTTAATGCCTAACATTACCATGCCTCAGTTTCCCTTTCTGGAAGTGGGCATGTGCCTCAGAGGGACCCTGGGAGGGTTTTGTTGTGGGAAAGGCTGAGAGCTCTGGGTAACAGGAGCCGGAATTGTCTGTGGGTCTGCAGACAGATGTTAGATGCGCTAGAAAAGTTCAGCTCTAGCTGGGAAACATCAACAGAGATGGATTTTAATTCTGCTTCCAAGTCTTCCAAAACCAGAGCCAATGCTGCAGCTGCATACAAATTTGTCCTAAACACAAATCGCAGTAGCTGATGGGGTGAGCATCCACTACCCGCCCCGTGTAAACCCGGGCCCTGCACGGGCTCAGGGATGGCTTTCGAAACACCACACAGGTGTGAAGAGCCAGGGATGCCTGTGTTTGCTCAGCAATATTTGCACCTTCAAGGCTGTGGACAAAGCTCTCCTTTGTGGCTGCGGCTGAGCCTGGGTAAACAGAGCTATCTTATCGCCAGGATGTTATCGGGGATCTGAGAAAGAAGGAAAACTCCAGCTTATGAGCCTGACCTCCCGATCGGCGTTATCGTCAGCATGGACATGAAAGTATTTCACTGAGGTGTTGGGACAAGCTTGTCTCCCTGCTACCCCCACCGCAGCGGGATGATGGCTGTCTGCTCAGCGCTGGGTCCTGGGACCCCCCTGCAAAGTGCTGGAGTATTTTGTTTTCCTGGAGATTGGGGTTTTATCAAAACCTGACAGGATTATCCCACCTTATCAGGAGAGCAATGCTACTGTTAATGGTTTTCTGCAACAGGCTCTGGACAAAAATGTTGATTGCTGCCTTGGCTTGAGCGGGTCGGGGAGGGCAGAGAGATGACAGGGATGAGCACAGAATCCTCTGCCTCCTGTGAGCAATCTGTGGAAGGCAACTCTGTGTTCCTGCACATGTACGGGACTGGGACAGTGTTTAACATCAACACCCCTGCGCCTTTGAACATTAAAAGCTCATATCCCACCCTCAGCAAGTGACCCTCAGCTTGGGTGCCTCACGCACATGTCCATCTGGTACATGGTATTTCACCTTCTCATTTTACCTCTGATTACTATGGGATATGTTATTTTTCCTCTCACCTGCTTCACAGCTGATCAGTGAGAGTCTGCACTGGGTGAAAGCTCACCCCAGAGATGGGTCTGGGCTGCTGCAAGTGATGGGCTATTACCAGAGCGTTCAGCTGCCCTAGTGCTCCTTAGACTCTAGCATTTCATAGATCCTTATGGTCTACACATGTTCATCCTCACTATTATCCCCAATTATAAAAGGCAAAACACAGCAATGTTATAGTGTGGGATCATAGAGATGTTAGGCTGTTTATAGAAAGAACCGATGAGCTGGAAATACGAGCATCTTTGGGACCTTGGGACTTGTTGAACAGCGTAGGGCAGGGTCATCAAACCAATTCTCTCCCTTAAACCACTGGCTGAGCATAGTCCAGAGGGCATGGATGACAGAAATGCTTGGTGATGCAAGACAAGAGGTCCAGACCCAGCCAGCCCCAAAGGACACTCTATGAAGGATGATCTCCCCTGGCTCTGCCCATCTCAGCCCAGCCCTGAGGTGCTGGGGGGCTGGAAGTGATCCCACTGACCCAGAAGCACCAAGGCTGAAGCAGACAGACATCTGCTTGATCTGGTAGTGAAGGCACCAAATCTGGCCCTACAGCCCCTCTCAGGCAAGGACCATGGACCTGGAAATCAGCAGCGCTTCACCGCCCAGCCCAGAGCCTGCGGTGATCTGCCCACTCTCAAGGGTCGCTTAGGGCAGACTTTGATTGTGTGAAGTCCAAACACACAGCCCCAGCCTTCCTAGAGCTGCTTCTCTATTGCCCTCTGAGGGATTTAATCCAGATCAAAGCTAGTCAAACACTGCTTTTCTGCTGGAGTGAATCCCCATGAGTAGGCCAACGGCATCTTGGCTTGTATCAGAAATGGGGTCACCAGCAGGTCCAGGGAGGTTATTCTCCCTCTGTACTCAGCACTGGTGAGACCGCACCTTGAATCCCGTGTTCAGTTCTGGACCCCTCTCCACAAGAAGGATGTTGAGGCTCTGTTCGGTGTCCAGAGAAGAGCAACGAAGCTGGTGAGGGCCTGGAGAACAAGTCTGACGAGGAGCGGCTGAGAGAGCTGGGGGTGTTTAGCCTGGAGAAGAGGAGGCTGAGGGGACACCTTATTACTCTCTACAACTACCTGAAAGGAGGTTGTGGAGAGGAGGGAGCTGGGCTCTTCTCCCAAGTGACAGGGGACAGGACAAGAGGGAATGGCCTGAAGCTCCGTCAGGGGAGGGTCAGGTTGGATATCAGAAAAAAATTCTTCACAGAAAGAGTCATTGGGTACTGGAACAGCTGCCCAGGGAGGTGGTCGAGTTGCCTTCCCTGGAGGTGTTTAAGGAACGGGTGGATGAAGTACTTAGGGACATGGTTTAGGGAGTGTTAGGAATGGTTGGACTCGATGATCCAATGGGTCCTTTCCAACCTTGTGATTCTGTGATTCTGTGTGATTCTGTGAGTACCGTGGCCCTGGGACACTGCTCGGCCAGCATGTCCCTCGCTGCTTCTTTCACCCAGGCAGGGGGGCCAGGAAAGACCAGAACTGTTTGAAGAGGGTGGTTAATCCCTGGACGTGACAGCTTTCATGGCAACTGGGCAGGACTTTGGAGAAGAGCTTGACATGAACACCCAAACACATAAAGCTGTGTGCACTTTGGGGCAGAAAAGGCTGTTTTCAGCTGTGGAAACTCTGCTTTTCATTTTAGCCAAGACTTGAGGAATGGATGTGCCTGTTGGGAGAAGGAAGACACCGGCCTCCCCTCTTTCCTAATCCCACATCACCCACATTTCCAAGCTCTCTGCTCTCCACTGTTGTCACTATGAAGCGCCTGCCAGCATCCAGCACTCATGTCTGTAACCACAGGGTCACTGCCAAAAACCACCCTGGGGAAGAGGAGGGACAGAGCAGCAACACCGACACTGCCCAGGCCAGAGCAAAGGTGTTGACAAGCTCTTGAGGGCAGGGGAGGAGAAGGAGGGTCTGCGCAGGGGGTCTAGTGGAGCCTTGGGTGTCCCAGCAGCCGCTTTCTCCCCTGCCTGTGGGGAGATGGAGGCCACAATTGGCTCCTGTGCCTGCCAGGCAGATTTTATCAAACCCTTTAATTAGCTTATCATGGGCAATTAGCTCCACAGCTCAGATTGCCCCTGGCAGAGTCTGCAGATCTGCATCATTTCAGACGAGGGTTGCAGATGTGTAGACATCCTGGGGAAACCACAGGGTGCAGCAGCAGTGCTGGTGACAGCAAAGAGGATGCTCTGAGAAAGGGTTGCGCTGCTTGAGTGAAGGGATGGGCCATTTTGGGCCAAAAATATTCCATTCCACCTCTCTGAGAGACGGCTTTATCCTGCCCTGGATCTGAGCCTGGTCCACGGCCATCTCTGCAGTGACAGCATGGAGGGAGTGTGTTTGCACGCTTACGTGGACGTGGGGCAGCCTGGACACAGCAGGAATTGAGCCATGTCCACATAAATCCTGAAGCCAGCTGCGAACATATTCCCATCCAGAAATACTCTGAAGTTATGCCTATAGCTTAAATCTAATCCCACCAGGGACACTTCCTCAGCTTATGGTCAGATGGCTCTCCTTCCTCCCTCCTCTTCACCACTAGTGCCCTGTGGAAGGGTCTCTGGATGTGTGACTGCTCATCATGGCTGGAAGCTTGAGGAAAGCTGGTCCAGGCCAGCCCTGCACTGAGGACCACTTTGTGCTAATGGTGTGGAGAGTGAAGCTAAGGTCTCAATGCGAGAGGGCAGTGATGATGCTACAGGGTGTGACTGCTTCTCAGGCCACACCTGGAGTGACATCTTACTGCTGCAGGATGGCCACAGAAACGATTGAAGTTCTAGAACACCTTCCCTATGAAGAAAGGCTGAGAGAGTTGGGGTTGTTCAGCTTGGAGAAGAGGAGACTCTGAGGAGACCTTCTGGTGGCCTTTCAATACTTAAAGGGGACAGGTAAGAAAGATGGGGAAAAACTTTTAAGTAGGGTCTGTAGCAACAGGATGAGGGGAATGGTTTTGAACTAAAAGAAGAGAGGTTTAGACTAGATACCAGGAAGAATTTTTTTTCCTGAGGATGGTGAAACCCTGGCCCAGGTTGCCCAGAGAGGTGGTGGATGCCCCATCCCTGCAAACATTGAAGGTCAGATTGGATGGGGCTCTGAGCAATCCGATCCAGAGGAAGACATCCCTGCCCACGGCAGGGGGATTGGAGTGGATGACCTTCATGGTCCCTTCCAACCCAAACTGTTCTATGATTCCATGATGAAAGCTGCCTGCCCTGGGCTGGAAGATTAACGCTGTGGAGGGCAGGGTGACAGGGCTAATCCCCTCTTCCTGGGGTTGGGGGGTTGGGGTTTCCTTTTTTGAAGCAATCCCCACTTTCCTGCAGTCTCAGCTGCTGCCCGAGGCTTACAGCAAGTCTGTCTCGGTGGGAGACCTGCTCCAGGCTTCAGCTGGAGCTCATGAATTTTGCCCAAGTCTTGCAGAGAGGAGATTGTGTTTCTTTGAAGGAAACTGCATTTTCTCTTGTTACAGCAACCGCCGGAAGTGAGGAGTCCTGTATTTTAATTTTTAATCTGGCCTCCGCTTCTGAGCCTTGGCCTTTCCTCAGAGCCAAACCTCTGATCCTGCTGTGGTTCATTTTCAGGCGCGTGTGCCCCAGAAACTCTTTTTTTTTATAATTAATTTTTCATACATAATTCTTCTGCTTGATGGATGCAGGGAGAAACTATTGCCCAAACAGGAAAGAGGACCTCCCTCCCCCAACTCCTCCCTCGTGGATGTTTTTAATAACATCAATTGTCTGCAAAAGACTTATTCCTTTCTGACCTCAAAACAACTCCTGGTTAGTGCATTCCAGCATGGCCACAAAATGAGTTTGAATGACTTCACAGGGCCTGGCAAGAGGCTCTGCATAACAATACATGAAGCCTTGGCTTCACTTGGGGCTGAGGATGCTGAGCACCTCAGGAGCACATCCTAAGCACTGGGGCCGTGGTTTTGCCCGGTCAGTGATTTCTCCAGTGTATCTAACTTTAGTTGCTCCCTTATTCTCAAAGCCTCCACCTGTGAGGACATCTCTGCTTGTCACATTTCGCTTGTCACAAAGCCCCTGTGAGCTGTTAGGGCTGAGGAAGGCTTCTGGTGTGGGTAGTGGGTTCCTCCTGGTCCGAGCCTGCTCTACACAGTGTGAGCAGGAGGAGAGATCTCCCAGATCTCTTGCACAGATGAAAGAGGGTTTATTGTGGGGCAACAAGGAAAGGGGAGCCTGAAGCCCTCGGCTGCCACCCATGTGGTTGCATGTGTCCCCCACCATACAGCAAGATATGGCGCCCACAGCCCAAAGCTACACAAGAGCAGAGGTTTAATGGACTAGGGCAGACACAGACCAGCATTTTAATCCAGATCTGATCTGGGAAATGGGCATTTGGGGATCTTCTTCTATTCCCACCCCTGACTTGAACATAAAGTCCCCTGCACTGGTGATGTGGTCGCCACAGAACCAGCTGGGGATGGGTGAGATCGTGCACCTCACAGCCACCTCCAACAGCAGCAGCAAGGCTCCTGACCTTGGCCAGATAGAAAATCTTCCATGCCCTCAAGCAGCTAGGCTCACTCAGCCCCAGCAGCCTCATGAGCGTTCCTGGTTAACGGGCTCCTCTCTGGGCTTTGCACAACCACAGCTGTTACCGCCCAGCTTTCAAATGTGCAGTTCTGCCTGGGTGGACCACAGCAGTCATCACAGGACCCAGACACACCGGCCTCGATATCATTGAATCATAGAATAGTTTGGGTTGGAAGGGACCTTCAAAGATCATTCTGTTCCAAACCCCTGCCATGGGCACAGACGCGTCCCACCACATCAGGCTGCCCAAGGCCCCATCCAACCTGGCCTTGAACACCTCCAGGATGCAGAGATGCAGGATCCCAACCCAGACAGGGGACATTTTCCAGTTAACCAAATTATCAGTTGATTAAAACAGCTTGGGACCAGCTGGAGCTGCTCACAAAGTCATAGCGACTGAGCTGTAAAGAAATGCTGATTTTCCTGTTAGGTCATTGGAATTACCCATCTGGGCACTTTGGAAATGTAGTGTTTCGGTTTCCTGCAGCAAAATGGCAAAGCCAAGGTCACCTGCAGGCAACCAGAGGAGGGAAATGAAGCCACAGACAGTCAAACAAAAAGGAGGTTGGGGGGAGATCAGATAAAATATTTCTATGGACAGAAATCCTGGAGGGAAAGGGGGAAGGGAAGTGTGCAGGACAGCAGATGCTTTGGCAAGAAAGAGGAAACAAGCTTGAGCTCAAGCCCACCTCCGGACAGAAACGCTTTTGCCGTTCCCAGCTTGGCCTGAGCCACAGGCGCTCGCCCACTCCCGGCTCTGCTCCCGAGGCGTGCGGGGCCGCACAGCTACACCCTGGGGCAGGGATCTCTCCAGCCTAAAGACAACTGCCCAAAATCCACCCTTCTCACCCCAGCAGGATGAAGCAGAGCTGCCTGAAGCAAGTGCTGCCTTTGTTAGCCCCAAACCTGGAGCTCTCCAAGACACCCGGACACATATTAGCTCAAAAAAACCTGACTGTAGCAGGGGCTGGTGTGCAAAAATCCCTCCCATAGAGGTATTTTTTGGCCTGGTTTCTGACCCTGCTCCTACACCGGCCACCGGCCACCTCCCCAGCTCTGTCCACAGGAGTGATGGGTGTCACTGTCCCACCTGGCCTTGGAGCCAAGTGGAATGCCCATCCCCACCCTACATCCAACCCCAGAGCAGCTCAGGGTGCTCCTGTGCACCTGGGTTTCTCTTGCCTTCCTTTGGGCGACTGGTTTCCCAAGCCAAACCTCTGAAGTGTTTGTGGTTTGCCCGTTGCTGAACACAAGACTTTTAAGTACTTGTTTGCCACGGTTTGCATCTCTGGCACAGATTGCCACAGCCCTGGAAATAACCCTGAGCTGAAGCCTTATCCCCACGGCAGGAAATAAACATAATTTTATAAGCGTTAACAGACAGCAGAGCACCGGTAGGAACATGCAGCATTTCCTAGGAACCCAGATGTTTGTGAACCAAAGGGGCTGCGCTGAGCTTGCGCTGCTGTCAGGGAATGCTCAGGGCCTAAAGCGATATTCCTACATTAGGAAACAATGTCTTGGAAACCCACAAAACCAGAGACACTGGGATGGAGACAAGGAAACCGAGGCATGTCACCCGCCAAAGGATCTGACCTTGCTGTCAGTCCTGGAGGAACAGGAGTGATCAGGAGCAAATGGCCACCAGTACGAGCAGGAGAGGACGAGTGGCGAAGGGGACTGGAAAGCTGCCCAGCAGAAAAGGACCTGGAGGTGCTGAACACAATCCAGAAGTGGCTCAGGTAGCCAAGAGCATCCTGGCTTGGATCAGCCATGGGGTGGCCAGCAGGAGCAGGGCAGCTATCGTCCCCCTGCACTTGGCACTAGTGAGGCTGCACCTCAAATCCTGGGTTCAGTTTTGGGTCCCTCACTCCAGGAAGGACATTGAGGGGCTGGAGAAGGGAACAGAGCTGGGGAAGGGTCTGGAGCCCAGGGGTTCTGGGAGTGGCTGAGGGACCTGGGTCTGTTCAGCCTGGGGAAGAGGAGGCTGAGGGGAGACCTCATCGCTCTCTGCAGCTTCCAGAAAGGAGGTTGCAGTGAGGCGGGTGCTGTGCTCTTCTCCTAGGTAACAAGTGATAGGATGAGAGGAAATGGCCTCAAGTTGTGCCAGGGGAGGTTTAGATTGGTTATTAGGAAAATTTTCTTTACTGAAAGAGTGATGAAGCCCTGGCAGAGGCTGCCCAGGGCAATGGTGAAGTCTCCATCCCTGAAAGGGTACAAAAACCATGTGGATCCTGCACTTGGGGATGTGGTTTAGTCGGTACAGTGGGGTTTAGTTGATGGTTGGACTGGATGAGCTTAGAGGTCTTTTCCACCCTTAATGATTCTATGAGTCTAAGCTGTTTTAAGTCCTTACAGGCTTAAATTTGGCCCTTAGCATTTCCTGGCTGCCATGTGGGGTGTTGGACTGGGGTCCTGGCAGTCAGCAGTGGGATGGTTGCCGCCTCCACTTGGAAAAGGAATGTGTTTTCACCTGAAAGACCTGGCAACCTCCAATCATGAGCAGAGAAACAAATTTTTCTTCAAACATTGCTTCTTTTAAACCAAGCTGGGACAGTCAGCCTAAAGCTTGTTTGAATGTCCCCTCCAGGAAATCAGAAGTCTTCTTCACCTATAGCCAAGCAAGTTCCCCTAGAGGGAGAAAACCCTTCTTCTGCCTCTGAAAGCGGCAAAACAGATTTGTTCCAGCTGCACCATTTTGGTGAGTGCAAGTGAGAAGGATTTATTCATTGCTTTTGTTGACAAGTTAAACTAAACTGATGCTTGTAATCTGAAATCGGAGCATCTACTGCAGCCTTGCACTGAGGCGTCTGTGGGTGAGAGCTGAACCGGTGCCATCAGCTGGGTACAGCTCAGCCCCACCACACGTCCAGCCCCTCCTGGGATGCTTCCCCCGCTCCCTCTGGACAGCAGGCAGGGCCAGCGGCGCCGGAGTTGGCAGCACGCTCGATGTGCTTTGAGCTTTGTTTGCCAGTGAAGAGGAGGCGTAAAAATTGAGTTTTTCAAATGATGCTTTAAATGCAACTTAAGATCCCTTCCCTGAGGGTGGGATGGGGATGTTTCTGCCTGGGGACCCTTGTTGGGTGGTTGGGAGTGCTTAGCACAGCTACTCACTGCTGGCTGCTGCTTGGGCAGGGTCCCAGACTTCTGGTCTCTGGGGTACAATTTTCCCTGAACTAAAATTGATGGCACCCAGCAGCGCTCTCCAGCCACCCAGCTCATCCCAAAAGTTGCTCCTACAGACAGACTGGACCACTGTGGGCGCAGCTTGGCGCTGGCAGTTAAGGCAGAGGGGCTTGAGCACCCCAAATATCCTGGGGATGGGACACCTCCTGGTGTACTGGAGATCAGACAGAAGTCCTGCACACGCTGCCAATGCCTTCTTGGGTGACAGAGGGCATTTCTTCAGCAGCAGCACGGATGCAAACAGGTCCCTTCCCCTCTGTTTGGACAGCTGCGTGGAGAGCCTCTCAGCTGAGAAACAAGATTTTAGTCTCTTTTTTTTTAAAAAAACTTCTCTTGGGTTATTTATCACTGATTCCAGTCCTGCAGTTGACTGTGTGGCTGCAGCTGGCAGTGTCTGGGCAGGAGAAATGCCCCAGGGACTGCAAAACTGCGTCTTGCACAGCCCTGGCTAAGGAGAGGAGCACGATCCTGTCTCCACCACAGGCAGGCGGCTCCCCTCCATCATCACCTGCTCAACAGGGGACTTGCGCAATAGATGCTACCCCAAATAGGCCATTTTGGGGACTGAGGACTAAGAAGCATCATCCCTGGGTTGGCAGTGTTTCTTGTCCTGCTTCTCATCTCTTTTCCCTTTGTAGCAGAGCTGCAAGGGCTTCGCAAGCAGATCACCCTAAGAACACTGGATGCACACCTCTAGTGAGGCTTCATCAACAATAAACCCTTGAAAACAACCTTTGAATTTACCGCCACTCTGCTCACATTCTAATGAACTAGAAAGCCTAATCTTTAAGGCAAAACATCCCCAGATAAACATTATTCAAACTGGAGTCCACTTGGATGGAAAAAACTTCACTTTCAGAATGCCTGAAAATGAGGAGCACGGGTATGAGTCTGGGGTCCTCAGGGAGTCTATGAGAGAGGGAGCTTCAAGTTTCAACCCAGTGATGGCACTTTGGGATGCTCTCTGTTGGCTCCAACGACACAGGGAATGGAGGAGCACTGCCTGCCCCCACCCCAAGGTTCTCATGGTGACTCTCTCCCGCCTTGCAAGACGTGGAGACCTTGCAGCTGGGGACACTGCAGCATGGAGAAGAGATGCACTCTGTAACATCTGGCCCTGCACCCTGGTGCCCTCCAGCATTTATCCCTTCAGCCATAATAGTACTCACATCAGGAAAGAGAAGGTTTTATTCCCCTGACCATACAGATCTCTAATTCAACTCCATCAACCTTACTTGTTACGCAATTCTCTTTTCCTTAAAAAAGGCAAGAGATGGTTTCCTTTAGAGGGACCTTAAACTTGGTGTCATGCCCACATCCCACTCAAAGCCTCACGGCAGCGAGCTGCCCCTTGGCTGTCTACAGCTGATGACTACAAACCCATTACTAACAAACCCCAGCAGCGCTGGCCCACTGACCATCATCCCCGCGCGCCCAACACATCCCCCTGCTCCACACAATTGTTCATCTTGGATCCCGCCTGGATCATTTTTAACCTTCTGCAACTTTGGCTCGGGCAGAATGAAGCCTGCTCGGTGGGTAGCCTATTCGAACCAGTGTTGCCTTGTATTTGCCTCTCCAGGTGGTAACAGGCTGAAAAGCGCCTGTAATCCCTCTGAATGAACCGCACAGCACTGAAACAAAGTTGAACTCTATTGTATTATGTTCATCTCCTTTTAACACAGGCTGGTTCAGCCACCCAAGATAAAGCAGGCGAGGATCTCACAGCTCGCTGTGCTGGGACCTCAAAGGAAGAGGTAGGAAAGGTCCACCAGATGCCCCCATGGCTCTGGGGGTTTTGACTGCGACGCTGCCAGTGTTCTCACCACCCTTTCTCAACTACATTGAGCAAAAAGACTCCTGTCCGGTCCCCTCAAACAACGGGTGCCTTTCACCACTTTTCTTGGCAAAGTTCAATCTGTTTCTCCCCTCCTGCCTTGGTTACATTCCCCATTTAACCATAAACCCTCCATTTAGGACAGCAGTGCATGCCCATGGCTATAAATGGACCTGGTAGGCTTCGTCTGAAAGACATTGGCACACGGCTCTAAGCTCATATCAACTTGCTGAGACAGCGTGTCTCTGTGATTTCAGGGTAAATGGTGAGCTTCTTGGAATCGTAGAATCATAGAATGTTTTGGGTTGGAAGAAACCATGAAGGTCATCCAGTCCAATCCCCCTGCAGTGAGCAGGGACATCTTTAACTCAACCAGATTGCTCGGAGCCCCATCCAACCTGACCTTAAATGTTTCCAGGGATGGGGCATCCATTCTGGGCAACTTGGGCAGAAGTTTCACTACCCTCAGTGTAAAAAATTTCTTCTTTATATCCAGTCTGAACCTCCCCTCCCTTTGTTTCAAACCATTACTCCTTGAAATAGTTCAGCTGTCAGTGAATGCAATATATTCTCTATGTCAAGCATCACATTTATGCCTTGTTTCTTCAGTTCAGGGTTTCAACAAAGATTTTAGACAACAAACTCTCAACAGTCCTTTTCTGGTTGGTCTGATTTGTGGATCCACTTCTCTGCACACTCCGAAGACCCCCAAAAGAACCAGAGGTCTCTGGCAGACAAGGCTGCTCAAGGCTGAGAAGCTGCATTGCTCCCAAAGTGGGCAGAAGATGCAGAGGGAGAACAGGGAGTGCTGAGCCCCAGTCCCAAGAGCCTCATAGAGAGGTGCTGCTGAATATGGAGATGGCCTTACATCCACCAAATCAAGCTCCTGCTCCACCAACTGCCTTGCTTATGCAGAAAATCCTCAGTGGGGCATCCAAAAAAGAGCTGTATGTGCCCTTTATGTGTGTGTCTGTGTTAGGTTAATCCGTTCTTGTGGCCCCCCTGCCCATGACAGCATCCCTCATGCTTGTTCACCTAGCCATGCTTACAAGGACTCACCGTACCGAGCAGTGAAGCCAGGGATGCTCTGCCACCTTTATGCCCAACTCCTACTCATTTCCAACACCTGCAATGAATGAAAGCCCTGAAGTAGTAAAATTAGCTCCAGAGCACGGTCTCTGTGCTGCAGCCTGAATTCAGCTCAAACTCATACCAGGACAGTGCTAGGAATGCCGCAGCTTGACTTGTCTGCAAGGGATCCTTTGAGCTACCAAGCTGGGAGTGACTGGATTTGGGAGGGAGAGGGTCAGGGCAGCCACTGGACTCGACATCAGCTGGGATGCCTGGTATCAGCCCTGAGCGCACCCTGCGTTGGCAGCACAGGATGGGGCAAGTTGCCGTGCCTGCTCACACCAGATAAATTCCCGGCTCTAGCAGCACAGATTTCTCTGTCCTTCCCATTGCATCTCTCCCCTTCCTCTGCCTCCCCACGGATGGACCACAGCTTTGCCTCTCTGACCAGAGCTCCTCAGGCCAAAATGAACAAGACCTCACCAAAGAAGGAGCCGTGAGCTGTGTTCTGTGCATATCTCTGTTTGAGTGAAAACAACTGCCCCGTGCCAGTTTAAATACAACTCCCCTTTTCTTACTTATATAACATGGTAACCTTCTTTCAACAAATTCACTTTATTCCTGGCCCAGCAAAGCATTACAGAACCCTTATGTTTCTTGGCCACAATGGCCAAGACCTTTGGAGAAAAGCAAAGCTGTTTGGAGTCAGCACTGGTTATGTCTCACCGGTACATGTCAAGGCTTACGTGAAACACTCTGTGCGTTAGAGACTGGATGTTTGCTAAGGGCAGGAGAAGCTGGCAGAGTGTGAGGACCATGAGTTTCTTGTCACTGTGGGGCTGGGTCCAAGTAAAGAAATGTCAGCATATTTCAGCTGCTCAGCATCTCCAGGGTAGGGTCTGCCCTCCACCCAGCACACCTTGGGTGGTCCCATGAATTTCTTCTCCCAAGTAACAAGTGACAGGATGAGAGGAAATGGCTTCAAGTTGTGCCAGGGAA
The DNA here is from genome assembly GCF_017976375.1 of Cuculus canorus. Taxonomy (NCBI): domain Eukaryota; kingdom Metazoa; phylum Chordata; class Aves; order Cuculiformes; family Cuculidae; genus Cuculus; species Cuculus canorus. The sequence continues at coordinate 9,990,307 of NC_071418.1, read as the reverse complement.
GGGTTAGATTGGATATTAGGAAAAATTTCTTTACTAACGGACTAGTGAAGCCCTGGCAGAGGCTGCCCAGGGCAGTGGGGGAGTCTCCATCCCTGAAGGGGCTAAAAAATGTATAGCTGTAGCACTTCAGGACATGGTTTAGTCATTGTGATGGTGTTGGGCTGATGGTTAAACTTGATGATCTTAGAAGTCTTTTCTAGCCTTAAGTATTCTATGTACTCGACCCAGTCTGGGAACATCCCTGGTTCTTCCCTTCTCCAGCTGAATACCTATCTTGGTTTCCAACAGGAAGGGGCAGAATAAGATTTCAGTTTTTGGTTCTTACAACATTTAATCTGGATCTTCATCTCAGGACCTTCACAAGAAGTCAGTTTTGGCTTGTACAGAAAGTGATGGAGAAGGGTTGGAGATAAAGGTAGATCTGCCCATATTCAAAACCAGGCAAACTGTGTAAGATCCAAGGAAATCCACCTCGGTCCTGCTTGCTGGGGTTCAATGCCTGCTAAGTCAATGGCCAGCTGGTGTGTTAAGTCAGCTGTTGTTTTGGAAAAGCATCTCATTAACCCAGCATTTTCCAAGAACATCAGAGCTTTGGCAGGGGCCAAGCAGCAGTCTGAGGTTAACAAAACAGCCTGGTGTAGACAGGCGCTCCAATGCCTTAAGAGAAGTCCTCAGTCAGCAGCTCAGTATGTGCTGTGGGGACCTGTGCAGATGCCAAGGATGTCCATTCCACGTCTTCCTGAGGCCTTTCGGAGGTCGGGAAAAGCCTGTGTCCACAGGAGGAGAGTCCACGAGGTGCATCTGCAGAACAAAGTCTCCTAGGCCTGCCAGAGAGACAGCAATTGCCTGGCTCTTGCAGGCATTTCTCCACTACAAACGAAGCCTGCAGCCAAGAGCAACCTTTCCAAAATCCAACACGCTGTCTCCTTCAGCGGTACTCGGACCGCAATAGCAGCAGACGTCTCAAGGGACAAGCCCGGCTGGAAATGTCATTAGCATGTGTCACCTCTGCCTGCTTGGAAGGATTAATCACAACGAGGAGCTCACTTTTTAATGAGCCTTTTCATGGTGCATTACTGAGGGAGGAAAAAAATAAAACTCCCCAAGCGAAACAGATTTTCCAATAAAATTTATAGAGCATGAAAAGGGCTTCTGGCACGGGGGTTCAGAGGTGACTGGCCCTGTGCCTGTGGAGGCACCACCCTCCTCCTCCTCAGGTGAAAACAAAACAAACAAGCTGAAAAATCTCAGGAGCAGATAAGTGAAGTCACGTCCTTTGCTGGAATGAGTGAGTTGCTGCTGTCGGACAGTGACCCTAGGGTGGATAAATTGAGCCCCCTGAGGCATCTCTGCCCTGTGTGATGGGCATGGGACCACCACCCTAGCCACAGGGGCTCAGCTCCTCTGGGAGCTCCCTGGGACAGCCCTGTACCAGGAGCAGACTCACAGCCTTTCCTTGTGTTGAAGTAGCACTTAGAAACCTCAGCCCAAGCTGGGCTGTGCTGTGCCTATAGTTGAGAAGATGCTCCTCTTGGAGAGTTTACAGACAAAGTGCACAAAGTAGATAAGGAAACTGTGGGCGTGGTAAAAGGCCCCATACCTTGCAGGCTGTGTTTCGGTTGCCACGTGGGTTACGCCTGAGCTAGGAACACCAAATTCCCTGTTGGAGTCATGGGAGAGAAACAGCCACCTCTGAGGCGGTGCGTCCCACTCTTGGGCAGGTGTCTAACAAGGTGCAATGGGCTGCTGTCTGCTCCACTGCTCTAGGTGGGACGCTTGGACTCAACATCCCCCTTTCAGCCCTGGGCAAGGGCAGAAGTATCCCCTGGGTGTCGTTCGCTGGGACCAGCAGCACAAGGAGAAGGCAAATCACCCTGCGCCAGGCATTTCCTGACCCCTTGGCCAGAAGGGAGCAGAACCAGCTTTGGGCAGCCCTGGGGCAGCGCTGCAGAGTGCAGGATCTTGGGAGCCAGCATCCCCTTGTGGGTGAGGGATAGCGGGCAGGGGGATGGAGGCTGGGGAAGACGGAGTGGGATTTCCATGCCCGGTCAAGAGAACAAATTATTCTTGCATAGTCCACCCTTCCCTCCAGTAGCGAGTAATCCTTGCAACCATGACAGCCACTTCTCTTTGCCCCGAGAGCTGTATAAATCAGTGCAGAACAAAAGTCCTTTGCCGGGAGCTGGGCATGTGCACTGCGTTTCAAAGGCCAGGCAACATTTCTCTATAGATCCGCATTCTCCAGGGACTGCAACTCTGACAGCAGAGAAATTAAGCAAAACAACCCACTCGACCTACCCTTCTCCAAGATCTCTCCATGGGTGGAACAAACCCATCACAGTCAATCCACAGGGCAGAGACATAACTCACACTTGTTACTTTGCTTCTTAGTTGTTTAATAGCCTATTTTTCCTCCTTAAAGTTTTCAAAGTTTTGAGTAATAATTACATAGAATACAGGCTGCTTTGGCGTTAGAGCTGGAAAACTTAGAAATAATGAGGAAAAGCAAACCAAATGTACCAATTATTAGAGTCCTTGGGGAACCTGCAGAGCTCAAGTGAGCTGGATCCAAACCTTCAGAGAAGCCATTCAAACTGCATTCCCCGCTGGACTGGTAAACACGCACACACGAACCCTCGCCCACACATGCCGAGGGAAAAGCTTTAAATCAACCTAACAGTACCAGGCAAACTTTGTAGGTTAAAGCAGCTTCTTTTGTTATTAGCAATGCCGCACATTGCGGATCTCCTGCAGGACAGAGCTGCTGACCATGTCTGTCACTCACGGGAGCACAAGCCAGGTAACGGGAGAGAGGGAGCACTGATTTCCTCCATCAAAAGGTGTTTTCTCGTAACTTTTCCAAGTAATCAGGGCAGCAAATTAATTTCTTTTCCAGTTACATTTGCACCAGCAGAGACCTGGGTTTGCGCCAGCTGAAGGAGTTACTGAAAATGAGAGTCATGGGGAGTTCAAGCTCTTCTGCTCCTCAGGGGTTTCTTGGGAATGGGCTATTTTTCTGTGAGCTCCTAATTATAGGGCTACTTACACGGACAACTTTTGGCTTCTGGGTTGTGCCCCATGTGCCTACTTCAGGGGTTGGGTATTGGTGATGTGTGCGACCATGATCTCTGCCAGCCGCCCTGTCTGCCTGCCCCAATGCCAGTATGAAAGGCTCTTGGCTCTGTCTTCATCTGTTGCCCCATCCCTAACCCCGCCAACATCTCCTGCAGAAGATTGTTCTGGACCATGCTGACATTGCCAGAAAGGAAATAAATCTCTCTTAGGTGATATATCTGCAGAGGGGACACCATCCCTGGAGGTATTTAAAAGATAGGTAGATGAGGTGTGCAGGAACATGGTTTAGTGACAGATAGGAATGGTTGGACTCGATGATCCAAGAGGTCTTTTCCAACCTGGTGATCCTATGATTCTATGCTGTTGTGGTTGATGGACCCTCAAAATGTCCCTTGAGCTACCTTGGAGCCACTCAGCACCTCTGTCATCCTTCAGCCACAGCAGAATCAGGGGCAATAACTGCTTTACAGATAGCATCTTCCTTCATCTCAGACCCCTCCACGGCAGGGAGATTGGAACTAGATGATCTTTAGGGTCTCTTCCAGCCCATACCACTCATGATTCTGTGATTCTATGAAATGTAAGTGAAAAACTGGCCTGGAAATGTCTTTGAATTAAAAGGGAGTATTCAAGAGAAACAACAACTGCATGTGAACATCATTATTCATACAAAGAAGTGCCATCCCAAAAATCTGTGCCAAAGAATCTACTGCCATGAGGGTCCTCTGCAGAGGAAATAACAAGGAATTGTGCAACCACAGTTGTTGTCAGAACATACGACCAGAGCTGGGAAGCTGAGTTATGGCTTTTGCCAACCTGCCTGGGTGTCAAACCTAAACCCGATCACGCAGTGTCTGTGCCTCAGACAGCAGTCACAGGGCTGACCCTTTGCTTGGAGACTTCTGGAGGAAGCATTTTTGGTTTTCCAATGAAAAACATCTAAATGTAATAGAAACATTTTTTTGGGTTTATTTCAGATTGAAATGGTTTCATTTGGGGTTTCGAAAGCCAAGCCAAGCCAAGCCAAAAGTTTGGATTTAAAACAAAAAAAGGAAATATTTCTGTCCTGTTTTGAATTGCCTTCCATCAGATAATCAGAAACTTCATGGAAAGGGAAGAGTTTCCTCCAAGCATTCACAACCAATTGCAAACAGTAAATTAAAAGAAGTCTGATGTTTTTAAACAGCTTCCTTATTAGCAGCATTCTAACATTCTTCCCACCAGCACTGGGACACAAGTCCCCCTGCTCTGCCTGCTGTCATCCTGCTACGGGGCAGCTTTAGGGTGCCTGGTTTGAAGCTGAATTGGCTCCAGCTGGTTTACAGGGGACCCAGCACCCCCTTTCCCTGCAGCCTTCGCACCGCTGGGTCGGGGGCACCCCAACTGGGATTTGCCTGGCAGTGCTGTGCTTTCCTTTCGCATCTAACAACCCCTGCCACAAGCAGAGGAGCCTGGTTCAGGATCTGGATCCCCCTGAAATTTGGGTTCAAACACAAAGAGTAAAAGAGACCCCTTTCCAAAGCATCTCCAGCCTGCGAAATGGGGCTAAATGCTATTTACTCTCTGCAAGCTCTGCATGAAAAATGATAAAATGAGGCTAAATCTCTGCTTTCTCTTTTTTCCCCTCTTTTTAAGGTAGGGAACGTAAGACTCCTGAGCCCTGGGGATTGCCTTTATTTTCTCTTTTATGATATTTACTAAAGACTTAAAGATGGGAAGAGGCAGAAGCCTATGGAGTGTATGGGCTGAGATGAAAAGGTCCTGGATCCCCAGCGGGATAGGAAGGCTTCCAACAGGAGGCACAAGCTGCTCAGCTTTGTTTCTCAATTCAAACATGGTACTATGCACAAAAGGAGGCGAATAATATCGCTCTCCCAGGCGGTGAGCCCACGCCTCTCTGCTGGCCATAATAATAATAATTCAAAACAAAAAAAGAGTGCCAGCAAGAAAAATTATTTGGGATTAAGGGTTCCCGTGTCCCACCTGCTGGCTCAGGGTATTCTTCTACTCAATAGAGCTTCAGCTCCCCTAGACTTTGGGCACCCTGGGGCAGGGTCCATCCCTTTCCGGGCCACCATTGACATGCTGAGGGATCAGAATGACTATGGGAAGACTCCTGGGGAGGTGATTGTGTGAATAAGAGGGCAACTTGTCAATGACTCCATGCAGGCACAAACGCTGGGGTTGTGGGGAAGGGGTAGCTCAGGTTTTCTGGCGAGGCAGAGGCTGGGGGGAATGGACAGAACAATGCATGCTAATGCCTGAGCTGACCAGGACTGGGCAGATCAATGCCACCCCAGGAACTCCCTGTAATCTGCCATTATATCCCCTCTTTGACATGGCTTTCCTCTGCTAAACCGTCCTCTTTGGGCTCAGCTCCCGAGGAACAAGGCTGAGCTGGCCGCCCTTTCCCCAGTCCCAAGGTGTGCAGACAATGCTCAATTTTCTCCTAACAGCACAAATACAATGAGGGAGTCAAGCTGGCCTTAGATACCAATAGAGGATCTAAACCCCAGTTCTTTTACACCACAGTCTTCCCTTGAGGCCACAAAAAACTCTGTTATCCACTGCATCCAAGGGTGAGGAGCTCCACAGCTTGCCCAAGGTGCTGGAGGAATGAGCTTTTGTTTGACTTGGATCAAGACCTTCTTAGCTTCATTTGTCCCCTTCTGCACAAAGTCCCACACATTCCCACAGAGCACCCTGCGCCATCAGCCTCCAACCGCCCCTGGGTCCTACTCCCAGTGGTGGTAGAGGACATGACACAAAGGCTCAGAAATGGACTCCCTAGCTCACCAACCACACAAACTCTCCCATTGGCTACACAGGTCAGGCTTTGCCAAGTGGGTTCAGGGGCTGTGAGACCCTTCTAAATAGAGCCAGGGGCAGGACAAGCAGCTGCTGCTAAGCATCCACCATAGCAAGCAGAGGAGCATCATAATCTGCTTTGGCCAGGCTGGAGGAACATCATCCCCTGCCTCGGTTGGCTGAAGGAACATCATCATCTGTGTTGGCTTGGGCTGGAGAAGCTTCACTACCCACATCGTCTGGGCTGGAGGAGCATCAAAAACCATCGTGGTCAGTCTGGAGGAACCTCACTATCCATCTTGGTCAGGCCGGAGGAGCATTGCTGCTTGCCTTGGTATGGCTGGAGGAGCATTGCTGTCCTTCCTGGCTGGACAGGAGGAAGACCACTGCCCTTCTTGGCCAGCTCCATGGTACCTTGGCAGGCTCTGAATGAAGGTCCTTGCCGGCCTCACCAAGCCAGAAGTTCAACAGTGCTGACAAGGTGCCATGGCAGCGTGGAGAACAAAAGCTAAAGCTGAAGCTAGAGGGAACTGAGCTCTGACTAAGGCTTCCTCAGAAAATAAAACTGCTCTGTCAAGTCTCTCAGGTGGCTGGGAAACCTCCACGGCCACCTGGGAAGCTGTGCCCTTTGTGATTTTTACAGCAGGTGCTGCTGAGACGCGTCACATTCTTTATCCTCGGTGTGGTGGGAGCAGCACAGGTGACCCAGTGCTGGCATTTTCCCTTTGGGGGTCTACCTTGCAACCACTGTGATCTATTGGGACGCTTCATTTAACTCTAGAGAAGAGATTGGCTATCAGCTTTATCCCACATCAAACCAGACCTTAGAAGCCCGTAATTAAATAACGGTATTTTCATATTGTCTTCATCAAAGCTGGTAGGATTTTTAGCTCATTAACAACTGATGTGCCATGTCCTTTGTTTGCCCAGCGTATCACACGGGTATTGAACACTTAATGGCCAACAGCCATATCGAGCTTCCCACAATTTTACATGGTGAAATGCCTCTCCTGCACGTGGGAAGATGTAGGTGACCCACACGATGAGACCACACAGAAGGGATCCCAGCATTGTCCTTTCAGAGATCAGTGACTGATGAAGGGGAGCCTCCGCACTGCCCAGGGCGTACGGTTATGGGGCGCCTACAGAAAAATCCACTCTGTGGCAACTTCAGCACCCAGCTTGGCCCCTATCGTGTGCTCAGCTCTGCAGTACACAGCCCCAGGCAGCTCTTGGATCCAAGGCTCTCCAAGTGAAGAACTGGTATAGGGAGGAGTTGGGAAGACCAACGTAAGCCTCTAGCTATAGGAATATATGGAATCACAGAACCATTAAGGTTGGAAAAGCCCTCTAAGCTCATCTAGCCCAACCAGCAGCTCAAACGCACCGTGCCTGCTAAACCATGTCCGCAAGTGCCAGGTCTACAAACTTTTTGAACCCCTCCAAGAGATGGAGACTCCACCACTGCCCTGGGCAGTCTCTGCCAAGGCTTCACCACTCTTTCAATAAAGATTTTTCTCCTGATATCTAATCTAAACCTAATATATATCTCAAATTTAATCTAATTTATATCTCTATAGGCAGCTGTGGGGTCCTGCTGGGGCAAGGCAATACGCAGAGTAGTAAAGAGAAGGGCTGAGGAAACACCCAGAGCAGTGTTGGGAGCAGAAGAACCTCAAAACAAAGGGAGAGAGCTAATGAACAAGACCTGCTCCTGGCTTCTGCCCAGTGTCTGCAACATGGACAGAGCTGACAAACACACTGACTGACAGATGCTGCACTGAGAGGTGCTTTCAGCTGGACTGGGATTTGCTTCCCTTGGAGTGATGTGGCCATGGGCCTCTACTGTCCATGCAGGAGTGGGAAACACCACAGCCATGTCACCTTGTTAGAGACCGGCACACAACAATGCCAATGAGCTTGTCCTCTCTTCCCTTGACACCATTGCTTTCATCCAAGTCCAGTAGAAACGTTCATACTTCCAGGGAGGGGACATCCACAACCCCTCTGGGCAGCCTGGGCCAGTGCCTCAACTTCCTCATCATGTAAAATTTCTTCCTAATGTCTAATCTAAATCTTCCCAGTTCCGATTTAAAGCCATTGCCCCTCATCCTATCACTCCATTCCCTTATAAAAAGTCCCTCCCCAGCCTTCCTCGAGCCCTCTTTGGTACTAGAAGCTGTTCTAAGGTCTCCCCAGAGCCTTGTCTTCTCCAGGCTGAACCACCCAAACACTCTAATGTCCCTTCCAACCCAAACCATTCTATGATTCTATGATTCACCATTATGACAATCAAACCAACTTCATAAAATGCAAACCAAGAGTGAATACAGCTAGAGAAATAGATGCCTAAGAGGAGGCTGAGGGAAACAAATACCCCCAAAAGTCACAGCCCAGACTGTGATGGGGTACAGGAGTTTCCATGCTTTGGCCTTTGATAATTTAGAAGGCGCTCTCAGCTTTCTGTGGCAACCCTGTGCTTTGTACAGGTATTCAGCACACAAAATTTTTCCCATTTCAAAGGTATTTGTTTCTTCCATAGTTGTTTTGGGGTAAATGCTTGAGTCCTAGCACTGTCTCTGGTGGTAGCACCAAGACGCTGCTCTTCTGGCAGACACTGCTGAACCAGCCACTGAAATACAGAATCAGAGGGGTTGCCACACTGACCTAACCCTGCCAAGTCTTGCCTTTCCTGTCTGCTGAGGCTTTTCGCATAGATTCGGAGACTGTTAAACACCAAAGTGAAGTTTAGGACTAAACCAAAAGGCAGAGTCCCCCACCACGTGAACCCCACAAGCTCTAATGGAGCCACAGCAGAAGGATCAGTCAAAAAAAATCTCCTGCCTCAGTTTAAAGACTTAGGATCAGCCTCCGCACTTTCTTCACATCTGCAAAGACTTTCCTGAACACCACTTCCTATGGGAAAGGGCACGATTTGCTGTGCTTCTTTGAAGAAGTGCATCAAAAGGCGTTGCAGAGAAGACAATATGGGGGGGCACTACAGCCACAATACACCATGACATCTTTCATCAGTTAAGTGTCAAAGCCAAGTTGAAACACAGCTTTCAGTCCACGGCTGTGATGAAGTGACAGTCTCAACCACATCTATGCAAAAGGTCTGAACCACATTTGTTTTAGTGGGAACTGGGATCCTCCGGCAATTTTGCTTAATCTTTTATACGAGGTTCTGAATTTACAAGAGATTCTGCCTGGGTATCTGGCCAGAAAGGGAAACCCTGGCATCATTTGGGTCCTTTTTCTGTGGTGTTGTGACAATCTCTACTGTCCTCGCTGGGCTGGTAATTTTGATGCCCAACAGGGTGTTGAATTTGGACTTGTCTAGAGGTTTCAGTTCTCTGTCTAGCATTACTCCCTCCCGCAGGGTTGGGAATTGCTGTGAATCTTGTTTTATTTTGAAAGAGAGCAGTTCTTCACTCCTGTTTGCTTCAGCCTCCAGCTGCTTTGCTCATGGCTTACAGCTATGGGCTGGTGGCCCAAACCCAGGACCTGCTGAGGCCTGGTCACGCTTGATCATTGCAATTCCCAACATGCCCAAACCCAGCCTTGAAAGGAGAGACTGAGACCAGAGCAGAGAGAGGGGCAGGATGGCTTCTCGCAGCCCACTCCGTGCTTCTTCTCTCCCAGTGTCTCTCTCCTAACAGAGCGCTTCCACTGGAGGTTCTGCACTTCATCTTATTCATAAAACTGATGCTAGACAGGACACTTGGCTCAGCTAAAGCATGACCCACAGCCATAAATCTGCACTGCTCCCCTATTTACTCCCCCATGGAGCTGCTGTCACTGCCCATTTTGAGTTGAAAAACCAAACATGACATTTCCCAGGTGCATATGTGTTTGTCTCCCCTCCCTTCCAGACTTCCTTGGCTTCTCTCTGTTTTTTGAAGAGAAAGAGATTTAGCAGACTTTCCTCCTGGATGGAAATGTTGATACAACAGCAGGGTTGGACCAGAGGAACTGCTCTGACGCCAGGAAGAGGCAGCTGGCTGTGGCACTCCAGCCACCCCATCAACCATCCAGGCAGAGGAGCACGGCTGGAGGTCTTGTCTTGCCCCAGGAAGACTCCAGAGGAAATGAGTTTTCCCTATCCCAGCCCTGAGGCAGTGGGGAGGATGAGGAAGGTTGCCTGGAGCTCACTGGCTGCGAGAAGAGCTTTGTGGAGCAGAGAAACTGGTTGTGAGAGGAGGATACTGGGGAGAAGATCAGACAAGGTGGAAAGCTGAGCTTGGGGCAAGACATGAAACTGAGCTCTAGTACTTCTGCCCTTCCTGCATGCTCCCCTGCAACCACTAATCTGGTCTCTGCCACACAGCCCAACAGGCAGGAGCTCTTAAGGGAGATAACGTGATGGAGCCATAGGATAAATGAAACCCAGGGGACCCTACAGCATCCTGACCTTTAGGAAAGGGTAGACAAAATGCAACAAAACTGGGTCAAGGTTTTGGCTCCAAACATTCCCAAACACTTGTAAGACGCTATCCAATACTATTTAATTCATATAGAGAACTTGAAAATGTCCCAGATGTGTGATCTGTAGAAGCAAAAACCATTAAACCACTATTACTACTAACACATTACTAGAACTGAGTACAATGATGACATCTTTGGTTCAGTAACACCTGAATTAGAGAGAATCCATCAGCCAGCTATTGCCACATGGTTGCCCCATGCTCAAACATCTCCCAGGGATCCTGGTCCTGCTCAGGTTGGAAATAGGATCCTGCATCGAGAGCTCCTTTCTTCTGACCCATACGGCGAGTCTAGGGGCCAGATACAGAACCTGAGGATGGGATTCATCCCCACTTCTTGCTGGCATTTGAACTGATGCCTCTTTTAGGTGCCTGAATGCTCTGCCTTCATTACCAACCGTGAAGGAAGGAAGAATTTTGAAGAAGGAAATCCAGAGTGCAAGGAGAAATATCTTCCCACCTCCCAGTGAACATGTCCATGATTCTGCAACCACATTACCATAAGCACAGACCAAGGATGGCAGCAGTCACCCTGACAACACATCACTATGAGCTTTTTAGAGGAACATAAGCTGTGAGCTCGCAACTGCAACCCAGGGACTGCAGGTCTGGGTGAAGGCAGCAGTACTAAGCAGACACATCCTGTGACTGCTCATAAAACGTACTCTGGCTGGCTATAAGCCCCCCCACTCAACTGATGGGGACAGAAGTCTTCCCAAATCCTGCTCCTGTGGCAGCCCTCTGTGACTTTTATGGCTTATTATCTGCTCGAGCGCCAGATTTTCTTCTATCTCAGTGCTATGTGGAGGGTTTTATTCCTGCAGCTGGTGCTAGAAGGCTACTCTTCAGATTGCACAGTGATATGAGATGGCCAGGGCTCTTTATGACATCGCTTAACGAGCTGATGACATTTTTATGAATGAAAAAAGTCCCAAGATGATTAGACTTGTGGATTCTTCAGAGATGCCAAGACTCTTCCCTGAATAACAAACCCCTCACATTCTTCTCAGCAGATGAAATCTTTGCAGTACAATTTCTCTTCCTGCCCTCCACTAAAATTGTCCTCTCCTTCTCACCAGCCTGAAGTCAGACGCTTGAACTACATTCACTTCTGGAGCCCTCAGCAGAGGAAGGACACGGAGCCGCTGGAACGGCTCCAGAGGAGGTTGCGGAGATGATCGGAGGGCTGGAGCACCTGCTGTACAAGGACAGGCTGAGAGAGTTGGGGTTGTTCAGTCTGGAGAAGAGAAGGCTGTAGGGAGACCTTAGAGCAGCCTCCAGTACTGAGGAAAAAGCTGAGGAGGGGCTCTTGGTCAGGGAGTGCAGGGATAGGATGAAGGGAAATGATTTTCAGCTGGAAGAGGGGACACTGAGATGAGAAATTGGGAAGAAATGTTTTTCTGTAAGGGTAGGAAGGCCCTGGCCCAGATTGCTCAGAGAAATTGTGGCTGCCCCATCCCTGGAGGTGCTGATGGCCAGGTTGCTTGAAGCATCTGAATCCAGTGGGAGGTGTTCCAAATTGGAACCGGGTGGGCTTTGAGTTCCCTTCCAACCCAAACCATTCCAGGATTCTGCGATTAATGACCTTGCCTTCCTTTCAGTGGGAAATGTTGGCTTCTGTCACATAGGATGGGAGGCTCCCAAAGCAGAAGTGTCTATGGCACTGGAGATTGGAGCCTCCCAGGCTGGGATGAGAGAACGATAACGATGGATATCGGCTGATCTTTCATTAAGGTCAGGAGAGAGATTCAGGATGAGGTGTGCACAAAGGCACTACTGTGTATAGCTTTGCAAGAGCCAATCCTGCCTCCTTAATGGATAAGAAGGCTTTGAAAGAGCGAGTTAAGTGTGCCAGGGTATATGAAGACTTTGTGAGGGGCTTTTCTAAAATCCCACACAAGAGGCTGTTAAAGAAACCTGGTAACCAGAGGATAAGAGGTGAATTCCCATCTTAAAACCAGCCTCAGGTAGCAGAGACAAGGAGTTTGCATCCTGCAAAACGTGGCATGTAGGGAGGTGAACAGCGCCTGGGGCGCAGCCATAATTAAAAATAATAACACTGAGCACTTTCAAAGCACTTGGTAAACATGATTAACTAATTAGTCAACTCTTTACTAATTGACCAGTCACAAGACTGGTGTGGCTCAATATGTTTAATGATCCGGAGAGCGGCTGAATAGCTGGGGGCAACGTCTGTGGAGCAGTAGCTGCGTACGGGGGGTGGATGGGGAGGCTGAGATGAGCACACAGCAGGAGGGAATGATTAACCTTGGCATGGGCTGGGGCTGGACACTCTGCTTATGCCAAAGACAGAGCTGTCATCTTCTCCTCGGCCCCCGGCAGCACCCTCAACACCTCTCACCCTCCTCTCGGGATGCAGGATTCATTGCGCATGTCCCATAGACACCCGGGGTTGGCATTTACAGCTATTTAGGCACAGCAAGAGGCAGACGGAGTTTTTCAGATACACCTAAAATGAGTCCAGTCTTACATCAGGCTGAGATAAATGTGAACCCCCTGAAACGCTGTGCACCTCGAGCTTCATATTAATATTCCCCAGCACAGTGAGAATGAGTCTCCTCTTTCTTTCCTTCCAGTAAAACAAGAACTGGACTGACAGCAGCACAAAATCAGGCAAAAGAAGAGAAAAGTAGGACCAGGGAACCTCCCTGGTGGCCACTGAATTATTATTTGATCAGTTGTCCCACCTCTGCCTCAGTTTCCCCAGGGTGCATACTGTATGTGGGGTGAGATGTCATACCAGATGCCATGCTTACATTTCCTAGAATCAATTTGGGTTTTGATCTAAGTTGCAGTTGGAAGCTTCCCCACAAATTGATTGAAAAGCATCTCCCCTAAAGAGACACAGGGCTATTTTTAACCCTACTGTTCGCGATTGCCCTGAACCTTTCTCTCTCGCAGTGTCAGTCCCTGTCTTCTTCTGCCTGCACGCACTAATCCCAGCAGGTTGTTCTTAAAGATGCTTCTGGTGACACCAGGCTGTCTCTGTTGCCCGTGACAAGTATCACACCTGAGCGACAGCTGCTCTTGGCTGGCTGCTCCTGCACATCCCACAGCCATGCATGGCACCTTCATGGCCCTACCACGTTCCTGCTAGTGAATGCCATCTTCTGGGGTTGCATTTAAGTATTTCCAGGCTATAATTTGGATACCTACTGTCCATGAGTCTTAGAATCCAAGCTGCTGTGTGATTGAATGTTGCATTTCACAGCATCACAGATATATCTTGAAGAGATCTCTATGGCTGTGCTCATAGCTGTTATTAAAACATCTCATTACACAGATCCCTCTTACAAGCAGCAGGAGGGGTCTGCTGGGACTGAAGAAGCACCAGAGATGGCTCAGAGGGTTCTGAGCCATCAGTGTCCCAGTGACATTTTTCATAGAATGATAGAATGATAGAATCATAGAATGATAGAATCATGAGGTTGGAGAGGACCCATTGGATCATCGAGTCCAACCATTCCTAACAATCCCTAAATCATGTCCCTCAGCACCCATCCCTTAAACACCTCCAGGGAAGGTGAGTCCACCTCCTCCCTGGGCAGCCTCTGCCAGTGCCCAATGACCCTTTCTATGAAAAAATTTTTCCTGATGTTCATTTTTTCCTGGAGTAGCTGAGAAGTGCTGAGATTTCCATGGGACCTGTAAACCTGCAGGACCCATGCACTTTCCTCGGCATTGATGGGACCACACAGACAGCATTTTAGCCACTGCTACACCCTCTTACAGCACACCTGCAAGAAAAAAACAAGCTATAGAGAAGGTCCAGCTTTAGGGCTGTTCACATGGAGCTCTGTTGGCTGGCTGGGTTTTTTCTATCACACATCATGAGCAAGTTGGGGAAGGGCACCCAGTGCTTTTCAGAGAAGACAGAGAATTGGGGCAAGACCTGGTAGCTCTGCATAATGTTAAGGTACTGGGTGCTCTGCTCATGGTGATGGAGCTTCCCACCTCTTTGGAGTCATCACAGAGTGCCTGAAAAAAGACATCCTCTCCATTTTGTCCTACCAGGCCTTTGGACTTTGAGGATGAAAGCCCACCACTGGCCAAGTGGCTCCTGGCTGAATTACCAGCTTGCCATTGTGATAGCAAAAGTTTCCAACTGCGAACACTTGATTCTGCAGTTACCAAGAGAGAAAGAAAGAAAATTCTTCCATGCAGAACAGTCTTTCAAGGTCAATAGAGAAAACCCCGTGGCCTGAATACCCAGTCTGGGGAGACTCGGGAGCCTGGCAGGGAGGCTTGGGGTCTGGGTGTCTGCGTTGTCACACTTGTAGCCAGGTTACCATGGCTCATCCGCAGTGCATCCACACCCCGGGGGTCTGCTTCTTGCCTGCATTCAATGAGCTCCGCTCTTCCAGCATTGAGAAGGACAGTTGATTTGCAGAAGAAAAGTGAGTCCTTAGTGGTCCTGTCATGTCATCACCCCAGGGGTTCAAAAAGAACTGTGGGTGCAGGCCAGAAAGGGGCTCCCTGTGCTGCCCCCCAAACCCCAGCACATCCCAAGATGTGCCCATGGGCACCGTGCCTCCTTCTTTCCCCAGGAAGGGGTGCAGGACACCCACCTCAGCTTGCTCACCCAGGCTCAGACACAGCTTGGTCCTCCAGGTGTCCTACAAAGGGGACCTGGAGCACTGAGGCAAGTGGGGATGGCACAGAGGTGGCCACATTGCCTTAAATCCCTGGCAACACCATGCAGTTCAGTCAGCATCACAGGAGTGTCTGCGTGCCTGGACCCCAGGCAAAGGGAGCGCTGAGACCTTAGTGCCTTCAGAGACATGGGTCTAAAGCCACCAAAGCAGCAGGAGGGGTATGAGGACTCCGCTTTTGGCATTTTCTCCTCAGATGCTTAAGCTGAGACCCAGAGCATGGTATCTGGTGGGGATGCTGTGGCTGTGGGTGCTGCTCAATCTCCACAGGACACCCCAATTGCCCCGTCCATCCGCCTCGTGGATGGGACCCCTTGCTCCTCTCTCTTTTGGGGCTCCCCTCCACAAAGCCCTGCTGCTCTTGGCTGTGGCGCGGCTGGGGGAGGGGAGCTGGGTGCTTCGCCCACGTCTGCCCACCCCCCTCTGCTCTTCCCGGGGGATGAGAACTGAAATAAAAGGTCCATTTCTTTAGAAACCCGGGCCTGACTATGGGAAGGGTCCCTGTATCCATGCAGCTCTCCCGGCCTCCCGCTCCCCTGTTTAGTAATCTCACTTCTGGGCCTGAATTCATTCAGACGTTGTGAAGGATTAGCTGACCTTTCTTTCAGTGTTTGGTAAGCTGGGGATGTTAAAGCTTCCCAAAAATTAAACTCTCAGGAGGCTGTCTCCAAGGCTGGAAGCCTGGAAAGCCGCTCAGTGGCTGCGGCTGCTTCCCCTGCATCCACCCTTGGGCAGGGATAGACCTGGGACTGTCCCTTCAACCCCCCCCAAAAAAAGCCCAGGTCCATGCACAGCCTTAGCGCCTTGCTGGGGGGTGAAACCAGCTGGGTTTCTCTCCTATGCAACAGTTTGGCAGTTTCTCCTCTTTGCCGTATCTGGGTTTCAGCACCTGCTTTTCCTGGCTTCTCTCTGCTGCCACGAGAGGATGGGATGAGGGAAGAGGTGAGCCCATGAGCCTGGGAGCTGAGGTTTGGGGAGGCAGTGAAAGCTGTCTGAGGATGAGGGATGCTGTCACAGCTAACAGATGGCACAAGCAGGTAGGGACAAGCTGCTCTCACCTCTGAGAGGGAGCGTTCACTCTGAAACCTAACAATGGCTTGGCTAAAATGTTGCTGCCTTAAGTCTCAAGCTGGGACTGAGCGTGAGGATTTCAGATCCCCAGCATAGACATGACGGGGTGACACAGTAAGTACTGCCCGCAGAGGTGGAATTGGGCATGCAACGAGGCTGCACTCCCTTGACCAAGTGAATCTGATTCTCCGAGATGCTCTTTGCTGGATGCATAGGAGATGCAGGAAATTTGCCTTTTTTTCCCCCACAAATTTGCTATTAATTTTCCCCTGACATTGAAGCTCAGATCTGTGGGATGGTATCTGGGCACAAGCAGAAAGGGCACCACTATCAAAGCACATGTCGTCTCTCTGCAGCCTGGGACGTGGAGCTGGCCCCGGTCGTTGGCAACAGAGGTGAAGTTGCTGCTTCTCCCATTCAAAGACCCTGAAACCCTGAGCACCTCAAGCTTTATATTAATGTTCCCCAGCACAGTGAGAACAAGTCTCCTCTTTCCTTCCTTCCAGTAAACAAAGAACTGAAGTGACAGCAGCACAAGATTAGGCAAAAGAAGAGAGAAGTAGGACTGGGGAACCTTCCTGGTTGCAACTGCATTACTATTTGGTCAGTGAGGGCACTTTCTCCTATTCCAGGACCTTGGAAAAGCAGGTGGAGATGCAGGGAGCTGGTGGCTACATGGCCAATGCCCCACTGTCCTGCAAACACTGTGGGCAGCCTTTCGGGAGCCCTCCTGCTGCAAGGGAGGGTTGCACGGATCACCCCACACCTGGTGGTGAGGGCAGCCCAGCTCCTGGAGGCAGCACCTCCCCTGTTTCGTTTCAGACTCTCTCGTTCAGGGTTGTGTTGTTGCATCTGGCAGAACAGGATTGAATTCACCAGCATGAGCAAAGCCCGCGTGCAGCCAAGCCCGACCTTCTGCCCAAATCCAGACGGGGAGAACGAATCGCACAGAGGGAGAGCAGGGCTTCATCCAAAACTCACGGAAACCAGTGGTGGAATGAGAAATTATTTCTCCTCCTCCCACTCGCTTTCTCTCTCCTTCTCATCTGAACTGAAGCTGTTTGCATGCAGAAAGATGTGAATAAATCCAAACACTGCAACATTAGCAGCAGCTGAGGCACGTGGAAGCCCGACACAAGCAAACCCAATGCTGCTTTCCTCTTCTTTCCGTCCACTTACTCAGTTGTTTTACAGAAGCTGTGAGGTGGACGAGGGGATGCCTTTGTTATCCATTTAAATTGCTTGTTTAAATGGGCAACCAGCTTCTAATTTTATAGGCACCATAACCCGACGCAAGAAGTTGCTTTTACGACTCTCCACTCCCCCTGTCTCAGGCAGGAGCACGGGCTGCGGCTGAACCCCGGGGAGTGCGCACAGACCTGCCAGTTCCCTGGCAGATAAAAAGGCATTGGTAATTCACAAAAAATAAAACTGTCTTATGAGATATAAATTAGATTATTGCTTTGGGGAGATGAACCGCTCCGCTCACCCACGGGCTGCCGCTGTCAGAGAGCATCTGTTGCAATTACAGGTTCTCCCAGCCTGCTCAGCAAAAATGACCTCCCAAATATTTGAGCAGCAGCTGGAGTGCACACAACCGCTCCACGTTCTTTCTATGGCTGAACAGCAAGTGCTTGGTCTGCGTTAAATTGCTAGCTGGTGGCTCCATCTCCTCTGAGGACTCAGGGTGAGGGTCCAGAGTCCCCTTGCTGACGGTAACAAGGTCCAGATTGTCACCTTGTCACTGGAGGCTGAGCTGGTCTCTCTCCACGGGTCTGCACAGTGCAAAGTGCACCCTTGGCACTACATCAGCAATATTAATTGCCCATGAGAGGAAGCACATAATCAGACTTCAATGTTGTATAATTACACAGAAAATATGAGAAGAAATTAATTCCGAAAGGTGAACATATGGGCCACAACGTTGCAGCCAAAGATGGATTTTTGCCTGTGGTTACTGCCACTCATAACTGAGGGCAGAATCTAGGCCAGAAGTGTGTTTTCTACTTTGTGATTTATTGTACCAAAATGGAGCTGGTAATGAAAACCGTTCTCCACTTAATACACAGGCAACTTCCAACAAAAATGCCAGCAGGAATTCTTTCTTCTCCTTCTTGCATTACAGCTGCCCGTCAGCAGAGGATCTACAAGCTCGGCTCTCCTGCCAGGGTGGCCATGGGGAGAGGCACCGCCATGCCACAAAACCTCAACTCTTGCTGGCACCCGGCTCAGCAGACGGACACCCTGCCACGTCCCCTGCCAGCCCTGCACCCTCCTCTGCCTCTCCCCCATGTCCCCCGTCCTCTCACACCTTCCTCAGCCTGAGCGGGGCTGAGTCTGTATTGGAGATTATTCAGCAAATAAATAAAAATCCTCCTTAACTGCAGATTATTTCAGCAAGCAAATAAACCTTAGGCTCTATGAATAGGTATTTCAGCGCACCGGTCTCCAAAATAGCCCCCACAGATAGGCTCCATCACACCAAACCTCCCCCACTGCTGCAGCATTGACCTATTGAACACAACCTATGAGCAGCCACCACGCACCCAAAGCTGATGGATGCATATGGGGTGAGAGCTTTGCTCCCTCCTGACCAACCTGCTGCTTCCCAGTCTTAAAAATGCCATTATTTTCCTCTCTGCATGCAAGAAACAGCAGCAAAGCTCCCTTCTCCTTGCTGAGAGCAGCAGGTGGAGAAAGCTCAGAGGAAGCCCAACAACAGCAAAGGGACTGTACAGCCCTTCCGACCCCCCTTTGCCAACACGGGGCAACCTGTGGGAAACCGTTGGGAGATGGCTGAGTGCCACGGCTGAGCCCCTTCTCTGCAAACGGGAATTCATTTGCATGCCAAACTTGTAGTCGGGCGCTTTACAACACGGCGCGAGCATATAAATGTATCTGAATCTTCAATATCGCCCAGGCATCTCCTGGGAGCGCACTCCCTTTGGGGAAAATCCCTCTGGGGGAGGTTACTGGAAGGAGGTCCGAAAGAAAAGATGCCCAAATGAAGCCTCAGGTCCCAAAGGCAGCAAAATGAGGGAGACCTGCAACACACCAAATTCAGGCACACGGCGTATCTGCAGCAGAGTTTTCCAGCCAAGAACGTATGTGCCAGCGACAACAGGAAACTCGCGGGCTGGGTGACAAGTGTTGTGGCCTCTCCTTAGCTCTCTTACTGCCTCAATGGGTCCCGGGTGACTCCACCACCAAGATCCCATTCAAGCCAGGAAGAGTTGAAGCCCGGGGATATGTGTTAGGCCAGCACTTTCCACTTCTCTTTCAGTTCATGGACACCTATAAATTTTCCAGGGACAGTGGTACAGTACATGCCTAAACTGCAGCCACTTCCACAGGCTCCTTAAAAGTAGTCCAAGTTCCTGAGAAAATCATTATATTAAGCAATTAACAGTAATGCCTGTGAATTCATGGCCCTCCTCGCTGCCAAGGACCAGAGTGCAAACTACATCACCCCTAGGCAAGGCAAATGAGCCAAATTATTGGCGATAAATACATTTATTCCAAATGTTGACCCACTTTACATCCCTTTATTTAACACAGCTGCTCTAAAAGAGGGTTGAAATAAAGGGAAAATAAAGTCTGTGGGTCTTCACGCCTCCTTGGTTCAGCAGAGCTGGCGGAATTCTTGTTACTATTATTAGCGTTGTGATTGTTGTTGTTATTATTATTGTTATGATTATACGCATTTTCATTCTCTTTGGGGTAATGAATAATTTATGACTCTGTCTCGATCCTCTTTCAATGGATTCACTATCCAGGGAGACTCACTGAATAATTTGGATCATTCGTTTTCAAGTGCATGGGCTGCCGACAAATTGTTCGCTTTTCACTGCTGGGGACATTCATTGGTCACCCAAACCAGGGGATTTCTTTGGTCGTCCCAAGCACGTGATGGATTGTCTGGGGTTTTGTTGGGATTGGGTTTTTTTGGATTGGGTGAAGCTTCGTGAAGTGGAGACTAAAAACCAGCTCTTTTTGGGGGGCTGTACAAATCAGTTTGCTGAATTTTGCAGAGGCTTGGGAGAAGTGCGTGCATCTTGAACGGTATTTAATGTTTTAACGGCATTGTTAATTGTGCTGTTTGATTTGATCAATACTATTGTACAGCTGATTATTAAGCTTTTGCTTACTGCCCGCAAACCAGAGAAATATTGTGGTGTTAGAAGTGGCTGCTTCTTTGCCTAAAATCCTG
Source organism: Cuculus canorus (assembly GCF_017976375.1). Lineage (NCBI taxonomy): Eukaryota > Metazoa > Chordata > Aves > Cuculiformes > Cuculidae > Cuculus > Cuculus canorus. The sequence goes on along the minus strand of NC_071418.1, from coordinate 9,969,983 downwards.
GGGCAAATGAATATTCAAGGGGCCGGCATTTGGGGATCTTTTTGCCTTAGAATCAAATGAGTGCCTGTATTCACCTGGCTGTGTTCACCAGAGATGGTTTTGGGACCCTGCAATCATACAATCATAGAATCACAGAATGGTTTGTGATGGAAGGGACATCAAAGCCCATCCAGTTCCAACCCCTGCCATGGGCAGGGACACCTCCCGCTGGATCAGGGGCTCCAAGCCCCATCCAACCTGGCCTTGAACCCCTCCAGGGATGGGGCAGCCACCACTGCTCTGGGCAACCTGGGCCAGGGCCTCCCCACCCTCACAGCAAAACATTTCTTCCCAATTTCTCACCTCAATCTCCCCTCTTTCAGCTTGAAACCATTACCCTTCATTCTATTCCTGAACTCCCTGATCAATAGTGCCTCCCCAGCTTTCCTCGAGCCCTTTTCAGCACTGGAAGCAATGCTTCAATCCTGCACACGTGGTCCGTTCCTCAAAAGCAGTGTCCCCCCAGCTTCTGGGCAGGCTCCAAACTCAACAGACACATCTCCCTGGCCACACACATAGTGAAGGAAGGATGAGCACTCTTCCTCGCTCTGCTGCTGGACCACAGCATGGAGATCATTGACACATCACCCACAGTTTGTCTGAGAGGTCCTCACTTCGGCAAATCTGAGCAGATTTTCTGCCATCTCCATGAAAATCATGAGGACTTGCCATGCTCAGCTGCAAAACAAAGCTGCGTTTGTCCACAGACCCTTTTAATACGCCTGCTACTAGCCCAGATCATGTACCATGCCCCAAAATGCAATGGGCTAAATCCAGGTTCACCTGGGAATTAACAAGGTTGTGCATCCCTCTGCTATGAGGACAGGCTGAGAGTTGGGATTGTTCTGCCTGGAGAAGAGAAGGATGCAGGGAGACCTTAGAGCAGCTTCCAGTACTGAAAGGGGCTCCAGGAAAGATGGAGAGGGGCTCTTGATCAGGGAGTGCAGGGATAAGATAAGGGGGAATGATTTTCAGCTGAAAGAGGGGAGATTGAGATGAGAAATTGGGAATAAATGTTTTGCTGTGAGGGTGGGGAGGCCCTGGCCCAGGTTGCCCAGAGCTCTGGTGGCTGCCCCATCCCTGGAGGTGCTCAAGGCCAGGTTGGATGGGGCCTGGAGCCCCTGATCCAGTGGGAGGTGTCCCTGCCCATGGCAGGGGGTGGAACTGGATGGGCTTTGAGGTCCCTTCCAACCCAAACCATTCCATGATTCTATGATCACTACTCTGGCTCAGAACTTCTTGGCATAACAAGGTGTGATTGGAACCCAGTAGATGCAGAACATCCAACTCCCTGCTCCAGGACAGCCACAGAGGACAACGCCACGGTCTCCAGGACCCCGATCTGGAGCAGTTCGTTCCCTCCCTGCCTGCACTGCCTGCTTAGACCCGATTTACGAGCAGCGTGTGAAGGACAGACAGTGGGCCGCTGGGCTGAACAATGCGGGAATATTAGCCGAGTTACAAAAACAAACAAACCAAACCCCGCCGGGAGCCCGTTTCATTTATCTTCTTTTGTCCAGTTTTGCTTCAGCGTGAAAGTCGCCCTTTCAAGTCCAGCAGTTGTGTTCCAGCCCCGGCGGGTAGCTGCTCTAAAGCGTTACACTGAGAGCTTCCCAATGGCATGTTTGCACAGTTCAATTCATTTCTAAATATTCAGTGGAGTTTCCCTCCCTCGTACCCTCCCAGGACTTTTTGCCCAAGAGCCGAGGGTGTAAAGTACAGGGCCAGGGATACTGGTGCACAGAGCCTTTGTGTGCAAACACAAGCTGCTGTTTGTATTTGCCTTCACACTGTCAGAGCTCAATTGTGCGCCGTGCAATACGGGCTACCAGGCTGCTTTCAATATCCGCTCGGCCATCCCTGCTGCCAGAGAGACGCTCCCCCTCCCCGGCCGCTTTGAAGCAAAGTGATTTAATTTCATGAGACTTTCAGTAATCACGTTACAATCTCCAACATTAACCAGAACTGACTCCCTATTGCAAAAGGGTGGGCCGGCGACCGAGTAAACAGCCTGGCTCGGGACAGCCTGTGATGGCAGAGGAAGGCAAAACACGCAACGGCCGCCTGCCTGGTTCTGTGACTCTTATCAGATGAGGCTGGAAAACAACAGCCATTTGCAAGCACCAGGAGGGAGCGGCCGGCTTTGACCATCCCAAGGATGCTCTATGGGCTGCTCTGCTCATCTTGGGCACCACGATGGCTGATTTTTTAAATCCAGATCCTTTTATCCCATCATTTCCCATCCCTCTTTCCTGTTCCATTTACAGTGTCTTGACACCTCTCGCACATCTTCCAGGACGGGGTTTGACTCTGGGTCAGGCTCTTTCTGGTTATGCAATAATAAATGCTGTGGTGGTCAAGGAAGAGCTGGGACCTCCCTGGCTTCCCTAGACCTTCTAGGGAAGGTCTAGCATGAAGAAGAGAAGGCTGAGAACACAGAGATTCACGTCTCATCTGCTCACATTGTCTCCCTCACCTCTTTCCCCCTCCCTGCACACATCTCAGCCCTTCCCAGAACATCACCTGACCAATCACAGATCATAGCCTAGACCCTGAAAAAAAGTCCTTCTGAGGCTGTGAGAGGAAATTAAGATGCTGGACTGGGCTGGTGGGCACTGGGCAAATCCATTTTTCCAATCAGATGCTCTCTCCTTGCCCTCTCCACCCACTATGGTCTGACTACCTAAGACTGGACCATACCCAGGTGGTTGACACTTAAGGCCATTAATTCACCCTACAGAGTTGCCATGAAAATAGTCATCCTTGGTCAAAATGAAGCACAGATCACAAAGATCCATGCAGTGCTGCAGAGTGCAGCCTGGCAGGGGTCTGGGTGATGGATGGCTCTGAAATACCATGAGGAAGATGACATGGACTCCTCATCCATCTTCCCGTCTGTTAACTTGGAGTACACAGCCTTGTGTAAAGATGGTGCTCAGGGACAGAACAGCTGGTCTTCTCGTGGAAGCTGGGAGCTCAGGGATCCAGCATGGATAAGACAAACAGCCCCAAGAGCGAGCGCAAAAAGCAGGGACGGCTGAGCTAACAGCCCTCTTCCTGTGTTCCTTCTCTAATTCCCATCTGGGACAGGGGGAGAAAGAAATCCCCCCACGCCCCAGCATCCTGAGAAATCAGGGAGTTCTCTTCCCACTCCATTTCGCATCATTGTCAAATCTGTGTCTACTTCTCCGCAGTCAGAAAATATTTCCCATCCCCGCAGCAGGTCAGGAAGAATAGATTTGCTGTAAAACAAACCTGTAGAGCCTGGCTGCTCACAGTCTCCAGAGATGCCCTGGCTGCTCCTGTCCCTCACATCACTTTTTCCCTTTCCTAGGTGAATTTTGGGGTGCTGGATGTTGGCTCCTGGCTCTCCATCTTCTTTTCCCAACAGGGGAGATGCAGCATCTTTGCCACCCAAGTCTGCTCACTCCACTGGCATTCCCACCTGCCTGCCCACACAATCGCTTTCTTGCTGCTCCATTTTGGCAAGGATCTCCAGGGCTCATCCTTTACCATCACCAGCTCCACATCCCAGGAAAGGGGCTGGGGGCTACGTGTCCCCACAGAGCACCCCGTGATAACCTGTGCCTGCACCAGGCTCAGCACAGGAGCAGATCCCTCTCCAGAAGACACCACAACCTGGGTGACAATGGCCATTGGGCAAAGCCAGATGTCCCTTCCAGTCCATAGCCTTCTAATAATTTAGAAAGACATTGTGCTTTCAGGAGAGCCAGTAGAGGTTTTTTCTTCCTGAGCCTCCAACCCTCTATCAAGGAGGGAGATGCAGATACAGTTTTCAACCCTCACATCATTCACAAGGCACTGAAAGAGCTTGAAAGGAAAACTCCTGCTAGCACCCTCCCTGCTCTCACAGCCGTCTGCAGGACATGAAACTAGGATCTTTCCCGATTTATTGGTTTTTTTGCTTGCTGCACTCCCCAGTGATGCGCTGTGCGCAGATGATGAGTGTTGTGAATAGCAGCAGTTTTGTGCCGTTTGCAGGTGCAGCTTTGGATGCTGTGGATGCAGCAGCCTCTCCTGTGCCAGCTGAGAGCTTGGGACACCCAGCACCGTCCCCACTGAGCCGCAGGACGAAGCAATCTCTCTGGCCATGTCACTCTATCACTGTTTAAAGTCCAGTCTCCACTAAACCCAGTGCTGTTTGAAATAAAGCTGTAACTCAAGCTCCCAGCTGAGCCGCGTGCCTCCTCCATCCCCGACCCACTGCCAGCATGGGTGCCTGTACTCTCCTGGGTCAGAACCTGTTTCTTCAGTACCTACCAAATAAAAACAGCACAATTTTTTGTCCTTCCCACCAGTTAATCCACCGCCTTCCACTCAGCCTAATGCAACCTCACAGCCGGCGTGTGGCTGAGCCCCTTCGTGTCGCTGATCCGTGCCACAAACACGGGCTGCTCCCACCCGGGATGGAGCAAGAGCAGCCGAGCCCCCGGCTCTGCTCGCCCCAATGGCCTCCACGGCTGCACGGGCTCAGGGCAGGAAAAGCCTCCCTGTCTCCTTATCAGTCCCCAGGGCATCCTAATCCCTCTATAAATGAAAGCTATTCTACAAATATCTTTTTAAAGCCTGCCTGTCACTTCAGCCAGGCAGCCCTACCCCAGCCGTCAGGCACGGGGTTTGGAGAGTGGTGAGCGAGGGTGAGATGCTGCCACCGGACAGAGACAGGTTTGCCTTGGGTGAGGTTCTGGCCAGTTTCTTTACGAGCTGTTCTTTGATTCGCACTCGGGCCCAGAGCTCTCTCTTCTGTAACACCAGGCTGCAGAGCCAGGCTGAGCCCCACAGCCCTGCCAGGCTCCCGGCTCTGCCTTGTGGGAAGCAGCAGGGATCTGGCAGGGATGCTCAGGGAGGGGAGCTCGGGTCATGCAAAGGAAATGTCCCCCACTGATTGCAGCAGTGAAAGCCAAACAGCAGCCACCGCTCCAGAGACACCCTGGGGATGGAGCAGATGTGACTGCTGGGCTCTACCACTGACGAACCCTTTTTCCAGGCAGAAGACTTCTGCGCAGGCTGACCCTGGCAGCAAAACCTCTACCTAAGTGCTGCTGCCTGAAAAATCAGAGGGACCTGTTTAGTGCACTCATGAACATGCTGCAAATAAATGATCTGGGCAGGGCTGAGTGTGGGGGCTGTAGTCCCCCTGTGTACCAAGGGCTCAGCCCTGCCACTGCGAGGACTGGTGTGTCCTGTGGTTCAATCTCAGTGTGTTCTAGGGAAGGTTGGATGTTGTATTTGTGGGTCCCGGGGCTGGTTTTGGTTTATTTCCACTGTGTGACAGAAACACTGGGCAAAATGATGTATGCTATAAAGGTCACCAGCTGGTTCCAGTCATCCTGACCCAAGGTTTCCTTCACTCTTTGTGTCTCACAGGGCAAAACGCGCTGGGGAAGAAACTCAACACAGCCCCTCAAAATGCTCCAGAAGGTCCCCAGGAAAACTCTAGGTGCATAGCCCAGCCTCTGCACGCAGTAGCCCATAAGTGCAAAAGCCTCCAAAAGCACTATAGCAAAAGGTAGGCAGGAGAGACCTAGAGCCCAAGCTGGCAGCAGCCCTCCATGGTCAGACGGTGATACATCAAGAATATAAAGACAGGCTCACGCGTCCCAGCTGCTCTGACTTCACAGACCAGGTGGGAAAACCAAAACCTGAACCCCAGGTTTGTTTTTACAAGCACGATCCCCACAGGCAGCAAAGATTTAAGAGCCCTCGCTAGCGTCTCGCTCTGTCTTCAGAGAGGCAGCACGTCCCCCGCGCAGTCACGGGGAGTTGGCCGGAGCGAGGCCAGCAGAGGCTGAATAAGGATGACATGCTTTGGCCCAGAAAGAGGAGGGCAGAGATTAGCCGTGGACAAGCTCAAGGGAAGGCAAGTGTCCAACCCGGAGTGCCAAGAATGGTTTTGTTTTAGCCTTAACTGCGCTTTTTTTTTGTTTGTTTGTTGGTGTAAAAACCTTTCTGTTGGAAATCAGTTTAACTTTAAGCTTCCTGAGAATAAAAGCCTGTGAGAAAGCTCTGCCCACGCAAGGCCCGCTTGGGAGGCTACAATGGGAGGCTCAGCAGCTTACGGGCCCATATTTCTATGGCTACAGCACCCATCTGCTCAGCAATACAGTGTTACCACAGCTCGTGCAATCCCCCCCACAGAACAACCCACCGGGAGCTGAACCAGGGCTGGAGTGCAAAGGACCTGTGGCTGCATGGACCGCATGTGGTGCCACAAGAGGTCCAGCACAGAGTCTGGTCCAGTCCTGGGCTGGTGTCACATCACTGGTGAAGCTGCCCCAGATGAAGTGTTTCCACAGATGAGGATGCTGTGATACTGCTTCAGGTATTTCTTACTCCAAGGCGAAAGCATTTTGCACAGCCCTCCTTTATTCTCTGTAAATGGGGAAATTGAGGCACAAGACAAGCCTGGATATCAGAAATGATCAGTATCCCTAATACCATCAGAAAATAATGGGCAGAATCAGCACACGGCAGCTCCAAAATCCACCCATCAGCCTTGCCCGGCTTGTTCAACCTAGAGACATTGCCATGCTGTGCTGCCCAGCCCCAGGTAGCAGCACCCATCTCAGATGGGGAGAGGATGCTGCACCCTGGGGATCCAGCATGCACACAATGGAAATCACAGAATGGTTCGGGTTGGAAGCAATCTTAATTCCTATCCACTTTCAACCTCCTGCCATGGGCAGGGACATCTCCCACTGGATTAGGTTGCCCCAAGCCCCATCCAATCTGACTTGAACCCCTCCAGGGATGGGGCAGCCACCACTCCTCTGGGCAGCCTGGGCCAGGACCTCCCCACCCTCTCAGCAAAACATTCCTTCCTAAGATCTCACCTTGATCTCTCCTCTTTCAGCTCAAAACCTTTCCCCCTCATCCTATCCCTGCAGTCCCTGATCAAGAGCCCCTCCCCAGCTTTCCTGGAGCCCCTCTCTGTACTGGAAGCTGCTCTAAGGTCTCCCTGCAGCCTTCTCTTCTCCAGGCTGAACAACCCCTTTCCTTGTACAGGAGATCCTGCCCTGGCACCCTGGGGATCCTGCAAGGACACCTTGCAAATCCTGCTCGGAGCCTCTTTGCTCAGAAAGGAAATGCATCTGCTTTACAAGGCAAGAAAAGACACTTGCATCCTTCCCCATCCCTCTGGAAGAGACATGACCACAAGCAGGGTAAGTACTGGGATATTCAGACCTCCCCATTCCTCATAGAGGGATTTACAAAACCACTTAAGTCCTCTGTCTGACTCCCATCCCACCATGGTACCCCAAACTGAAGGGGAAGAGGGTGCAGTGGGTGTGCTCCTGCCTGGCCAGGTCCCTGCCAGCTCTGCTGGTCCTACTCCCACCCCACTTCCCACTCTGTTGCAGGCAGAGCCCTCTCTCCCTCTGCCCGTCAGCCAGACCTTTCTCAAAGCCCTGACTCACCACTGGAGAGGAGAAGAGAGAAAGGGCATCTTCCACCAGCCCGGTCCTTCCTAGTCTGATGGGTCTCAGCCACTAAGAACCATTGTCACCCACCAGTGGCCCCAGGACTTGCCTGGATCTCTGCTCTGCTGCATAATCCTGAGGTGCCTCGACCCTGCGGACAGGCATGGGGGGCTGCTCACCCAGTGAAGCAACAGCTGCAGGAGCGCTCCGGTGTGCCCAAAGCCATCAGTCACCACCACCTTGACTCCTTGTACTGTTCAGAGGCCAAGGGGAATGGAAGGAATCAACTTTGAATGCTGTGTTCAGTTTTGGACCACTCACTATAAGAAAGACGTTGAGGTCCTGCAGTGCATCCGAAGAAGAGCAATGAAGTTGGTGAAGGGGCTGGAGAACAAGTCTTAGGGGGACCGGCTGAGGGAGCTGGGATTGTTTAGCCTGGAGAAGAGGAGGCTGAGGGAAAACCTTCTTGCTCTCTACAGCTACCTGAAAGGAGGTGGCAGAGAGGTGGGTGTTGGTCTCTTCTCCCAAGTGATAGGTGATAGGACAAGAGAAAATGGCCTCGGGTTGTGCCAGGGGAGGTTTAGATTGGACATTAGGAAAAATTTCTTCACAGAAGGGGTTCTCGGGCACTGGCAGAGGCTGCCTAGGGAGGTGGTGGAGTCCCCATCCCTAGAGGTGTTTAAAAGGCAGCACTTGGGGACAGTGCTTGGGGACAGGATTTAGTAATGCACAGGTACGGTTGCAGTTGTTGATCTCTAAGGTCTCTTCCAACCTAATGATTCTATGATCTCCAGGGCCACCCAATATCCCACTGGGGAAGACGGCTACAGGAGGGATGAGAACCACATAGGTTTTTCAAATGGAGATTAGAAAAGAGATCACTTAAATTTAATAAGGAATACCAGGAACTACCTGAAATGAAATCCTACAGTCCTTGCATCCCTCTGCAGGACCAGAGTGAGAAGAGCTTGCTGCTGCGGGAAGATCTGATTTCCCTGGTTGTGATGAGGATGGAGGAAGCCCACTGGCTGTTACAGCAAGCTCTGCCCTGCAAATATCTCCCTGGGCTGCCGCAGAGATGAGAAAGGCCCAAGTCTGTCTGGAAGGAAGTGTTTCATTGGGAGTGTTTGGCAGGCTGCTCTCTCATAGTTCCTGGTCCCCTCCTTGTCTGAGATGAAGTTTCCTTTTAGCGGGAGGAGAGACTTGCTTGCAAATTGCCCTGACATGAGATATATCCCAGCCTGGGAACCCTACTGCAGCGCATACCGCAGAGCACAGCCTGTCTAACACCAGGCTTCGCACGCAGCTTGTGCCAAATCTCATCTCCGAAAACACAATATGTTTCCTTTCTCTCCCTGCAATCGCACTTGTTGTTGTTAAACACTCTCTAGGCATCACAGAGCGCCAAAATCCGAGAGGCGGCCCAGCACCTGCGAACCCCACTGACGTCAGACACATGTGCAGGTGGTGGGTGCATCTCCCAGCCTGCGGGGAAAAGGGCTGCGAAGCGCCAGAGCCAGCACTGGGAACGGAGTCCGGAGGTCATTCTCAAAGCGCCTGTCAGCAGGCTGCAGCCTGCGTTTGGCTAGTAGCGCTTTCTCCAGCCAAAGCAAATGCGAAGGTATTTTATGCGAGCTAAAGGGAGTTCTCAAAAGCAATGCTTATCTGTGCTCATTTCCAGCACTGAAAATAATGCCCTGGGTCACGAGAAATTGTAGAATGGTGTCGATCACATTTTATTGGTGTCGCTAAATCTGGTCAAAGCCTCTGGCTGCATTTTTGAGTGTCCACACAAGCTCACCAGCAGTTGAGCTCTGACATTTGAGTCCAAGCCTTTTCCAGCTGCAACCTTCTCTCACAGGGGAGACGAAATCTTCATCAGGACAAACTGGGCTGGAGATGTGGGGCTTGGGCTGGACCGATGCTGAGCAAATAGAGCTGGCCCGACTGCGCTGGGGAGAGGGAGAGTGGAGAACAGACCTCCAAACTTGTCTCCAAGCTGTATCCTCCCTGGAGCATGTTAGCTCCCAGGCGCTCAGCCAAAGCCGGACCGTAAGGCCAAGCTCTACGTGGATGAATTATTTGCCAGGTAAAGTTGATGGGAACCTGAAGCAATGAAGAGTTGGGCTCCTTCTGCAGAAGCAGGGCCCTGGAGAACATCTCCTGGAGCCAGGTCCTGTCCTCCACCTTATGCCATGCCCAAGCTCTTGCAGGCAGCAAGAAGTGATAAAGAAAAATTAGATCTGGCTGGCAAAAACTGTTCCCGTGGGAAATTTTGACTTTTTGTCAAAAACCCCAGTGCATTTCTTTTTCAGCCCCAAATAAGCTTGAATAGGAACAAAGATTTGGTTTTGGCAGGGGGGGAATAGGCTTAAGAAAGCGAACACCCAAATTTTTAAGCAAAGCAGACACATTCTATCATTTCTCTCATTGGTTGAAAGAAACCAGTTTTCCAGGAAAGAGCAAATTTAGTGAAAAAGTCATAATGAGTTCTTAGACTGCTGGCTGGGCAAATTCGGCTAATTTGGCTGATTCGCCTACCCTTCACCATTGCTGCTCAGAAGGGTCCGGCCGCCTCTGGCTTCCCTCTCAAGCGCCTGAAGATCTCTTCTGACCCCACCGGCAATGTCCCCACCAGCTCATCGCTCATCCCCAGCCTCTGCCCGGTGAACGCTGCGTCCACAGCCCTCGGGTGACCGCAAAGCCTGACTTTCTCTCTGGATTTAGGAGTGAAACCAGGGTGGGCTGATGGTCATGAGCAAGTGGGTGGGAGCTGAATAGAGTTATTGTGATCTTTATCTGGGGGGATTATTCCAGGCAGTGTGGGCTTGGCAGGGCACCACTGTGGTTTGGCCATGGTTGGTTTTACAGACTGATAGGTACGGCCCCAGGGAATGCGCAGCAGAAATAGGCTGGGGGGAATCATTTTATGGTAGCTTCATCCTTCCAAACATTCGCTTCCCAGGAAAGTTGGTGGAAAAGGGAAATACAGCGATTTTCATTTGCAGAGGTCTGACGTGGCTATGATTGTGCACGGTCTGAAATGCAAAGCAAGGCACAAAAGGCACACATTTTACTGGAAACTGGGAACTTGTTGCCTTTTTATTGGAAGTAAATTGGAAGGGAGAAAGATGGTAACTGTGCAGGACCAGCACAATAACTGAACAGAGGCATTTTTCAGGAGCGCTTCAGGACCCTGCAGAATATAACAAGCTATCGGATAGAGATCGCACCGAATTTTATGGTATCATTGATAGCAGTAACTGCACACAGGGAACTTGTCCCTGCTTGTGAGATGAGACTGAGGGTGAGGATCTGAGCGCCCTGCTCTCCTGGCCGCTCTGCTGAGGAAAAGGCAGCGCTGGACGCACCCTGGGAAATGATGGAGAAAGGGAGTCCCATCCCCGAGCGCTGCTGGGCTCCAGCGCATTTCTTTTTTAGCCCCAAATATGCTTGAACAGGACCAAAGATTTGGCTTTGGCAGAGGGAGAATGGGCTTATAAAAGCAAAGACACGAATTTTTAAGCGAAGCAGACACATGCTATCATTTCTCTCCTTGACTGAAAAAAAAAAATAATAATTTTCCAGAAAAGTGAATATTTAGCGAAAAAAAAATGCAATGAGTTCTTACAGCACTGATAGGGGCAAATTCAGTTAATTTGGCTGATTCACCTACTCCTCACCATTGCTGGGTCTGACCTCCTCTGGCTTCTCTTTCAAGTGGCTGAAGATCCCACCTAATCCCACCGGCAACGTCCCCACTGCCCTGCACCCGCCGGGACAGAAGGAAAGCAAACTGCGGAGATAAACCCCATTTGGATGCTTTTGGCCCATCCGAGCGGCTCCCACCGCCTTCCCCTCCGCGGAAACGTTTCTCCCTGCCGGTTCCCCCCGACGCCGCCCCGCGCAGCGGCGGCTCAGGGACCCCTTTTCCCCTCCGGGTATCCTCGGTGGCGAAGGGTCTGGCGGAGAAATTGTACTGTCTGCAAGGGATACATCGGGTTGAAATTTGGGGGGAGAAAAAGAAGAGGAGGGGGAGAAAAAAAAAAGCCCAACCCCAGCCGCTCGGTGGGGGTTTTTTTCTGTTGTCGGAGCTGCAAATGTTTTGGAAGACGGGGCCGTGTTTTCCGTGTAAATAAAGAGGCGGGTGGGGCTCGGGATGAGCTCGGCAGGGCCGAGAGTCCCGGTGCGGAGCATCCCAGCATCCCAGCATCCCAGAATCGCAGCATCCCAGCCCCGGCACACGGCGCATCCCGGGGCTGCCACCCCCAAACCGAGGCAGGACGGGACCGGCAGCGCTCGGAGCGTTTCGGGAGTCAAGGGGAAGAGCATCCCAAACCCTCCCCCGGTCACCGCGGGCAGAGATGAGGGACGCCCGGAGGCTCGGGCTCGCTTACAGCCAAGACGGAGCGCGTTTCTCTATCAGACAGAGCGAAGCGGCTGCTCCCCGGTTCTCTGCAGCCCTCCGCACCCCGCAGCAGCCCCCGGGCCGCCTGCACCCCCCGAGGATGCAGCGACGGGAACCGAAGGCTTTGCCGAGCTGCTCGCCCGCCGCCTTCCTCCCCCGGAGCCCATCCCCGTCCCGCCCGAGCTCCTCGCGGAGCTGGAGGCTTTGCGGCGGGGCTCCGAGCCGCTGTCTCGGGGAGGGAGCAGGGCTGTCTGCGAGCTGGGCAATCTCCGAGCTCCGCTCCGGGAGCTGCCCGGGACGGGCGACCCTTCCCAGCCAGCCCCGGCTCCCCTGCGCTTCTCCGGACACAAACAATGTTTCCCTGGTCTCCCCGCTGTCCCTTTTCTGAGCAAGCCGGTGTCCCCTGCCCCGCTTTTCCGAGCCCCGCACTGTCCCCCGCTCGGTGCCTCAGTCTCCTAGTCCGGGGTCCTGCGCTCCCGTGTCCCTCGGTGTCCCCTGCCTTGAACTCCCCGGTTGCTCCGGTGTCCCACATTCCTGTGCCTCGCCGTCCCCTCCCGGTGGTCCCCCGTTCCCGGTGCCCCCTGTTCTGCATTTCGGGATCCCTCGGTGCCCCAGTGTCCCCTGCCCTGGCTCCTCGGTGTCCCGTCCCCTGCGCTTCCCGGTGCCCTCACGCCTCTGGCCCCGCGCTTCTGGGTCTCTCGCTGTTCCCTCCTTTGCCCTACTCTCCCGGGTACCTCAGTGTCCTCGCCCTGTCCTGCTCTCCGTCTCCCTGCGGATCCTTGTGCAGCTCCTCGTGTCCTTGGATGTCCCCGCGCTGCTCGCCGTGTCCCTGGATGTCCCCGTACTGCTCGCTGAGTCCCTGGCTGTCCCTGTGCCTTTCCCTCCCCTTTCCTGAAGGTCCCTTGCTGGGTCCTGGATGTCTCCGGACCTTTCGTTTTGTCGTGTCCTTGGCTGTCCCCGTGCCTTTCCCTCCCCGTTCCTGAAGTCCCTTGCCGGCTCCCTGATGTCCCCGAGCCGTTCCTAAAGTCCCTTGCTGAGTCCAGGATGTCCCCGTGTCTTCCCCCCCCCTCTCCTGAAGCCCCTTGCCGGGTCCTGGAAGCCCCTGTGCCTTTCCCTCCGCGTTCCCAAAGGTCCCTTGCCGTCTCCTGGAGGTCCCCATGCTTTTCTCTTGCTCTGTCCTGGATGTGCCCGAGCCTTTCCCTGCCGTTCCTAAAGTCCTTTGCAGGATTCTAGATGTCCTCGTGCCTCTTTCTCCTCGTCCCTGAGATCCTTTTGTCGCATCCTGGATGCCCGCATGCCTTTCCCTCTCCATCCCTTGAATCCCTTGCAGAACCTGGATGTTCCCGTGCCTTTTCCTCTCCGTCCCTGAAGTCCCTTGCTGATTGCTGGATGTCCCCGTTTCTTTCCCTCCTCGTTCCTTAAGTCCCTTGCCGGGTCCTAGATGTCCCCGTGCCTTTCTCCTGCCATTTATTAAGTCCCTTGTTAGGTGTCCCCATTCCTTTCCTTCCTCTTTCCTGAAGGTTTCTTGCTGGGTCCTGGGTGTCCCCGAGACTTTCCTTTCCTTTTCTGAAGTCCCTTACTGGCCCCTGGATGTCTGTGCCTTTCGCTTTGCCGTATCCCTGGATGTCCTCTTGCCTTTTGCCTTGCCGGGTCCAGGATTATCCCCATTTCTTTCCTTCCCTTTTACCGAAGTCCCTTGCCGGGTCCTGAATGTCCCCGTGCCTTTCCCACCCTCTCCCTAAAGTCCCTTGCCGGATTCTGGATGCTCCCGTTGCTTTTTTCCCTCCGACTCCTGGATGTCCCCGTGCCTTTCCCTCTCCGTTTCTGAAGTCTCTTGCCGGCTCCTGGATGTCCCTGTCGCTTTGCCGTGTCCCTGGATGTCCCCGTGCCTTTTCCTAAGAGTCCTAGATGCCCCCATGCCTTTCCTTCACCGTTCCTAGAGTCCCTTGCTGGGTGCTGGATGTCCCCGTTCTTTTCCCTCCCTCTCCCTGAAATCTCTTGCCGGATCGTAGATTTCCCCGTTCCTTTCCTTCCGGCTCTTGGATGTCCCAGTGCCTATGCCTTCGGGTCCTGGATGTCCTCGTTCCTTTCCCTGCGAGTCCTGGATGTCCCCATGCCTTTCCCTCACCGTTCCAAAGTCCCTTGCCGGATCCTGGATGTCCCCGTGCCTTTCCCTTCGGGTCCTGGATGTCCTCGTTCCTTTCCCTCGAGTTATGGATGTCCCCATGCCTTTCCCTCATCCTTCCAAAGTCCCTTGCCGGATCCTGGATGTCCCCGTGCCTTTCCCTCCCCGTTCCTAGAGTCCCTTGCTGGGTGCTGGATGTCCCTTTTCCTTGCCCTCCGAGTCTCGGATGTCCCCATGCCTTTCCCTTCCCGTTCCAAAGTCCCTTGCCGGCTCCTGGATGTCCCCGTGCCTTTCTCTCCCCGTTACTAAAGTCCCCTGCCGGATCCTAGATGTCCTCATGCCTTTCGCTCTGGATCCCGGATGCCCCGGTGCCCTTCCCTCCCGGTCCCCCGCCGGTCCCCCGGCTGTCCCCTCCCTCCCCCGCGCGGGGGGCACTCACCCACGCACTCGTTGGCCTCCCGGGCCGTGGCTCTCTGCCACGGGCGATCGTAGTGGAAGGGCTTGCAGCGGTCGCACTCGGGGCCGGCCGTGTTGTGCTTGCAGTCACACACCAAACTGTCGTCGCGGTCTCGGACGCAACGCGACGCGTGGCCGTTGCATTTGCATCGCCCACCGACCTGCAAGTCGGAGACGGCGTAGAAATAAGAATCGCGGGCCAGCTCGGAGTCGTCCTCGCTCTCGTCGCCGAAGGTGTGGAGGCGGCTGAAGGTGACCCTGATGTCGGTGGCCGTCACCCAGTCCTGCAGCACGGGCGAGTTGTCGAAGTCGTGGGCGGTGGGGCGGCCGTCCAGGGTGCTGAAGGCGATGAGGCCGCCCGAGAGGGGCCGCACGTCGGTGTGCGAGTCGGTGCACACCGCCTCCTGCTCGTTCTGCTTGGTGATGGTGGCGCGGTTGGGCTTGTTGTACATCTTACGGCACTGAGTGGAGTAGAACTGGAAGGGCACCCAAGTCTTGCCGTAATCCATGGATTTGTGGATGGCCATGGATTCCGGGCGAGGCGAGCAGAACTGCAGGCTGACGTAGGTCACCTCGAACTTCTTGCCCAGCGAGAGGGTGAGGGTGACGTTGTGCGGGTACTGCACGTAGCTGTCGGACTGCCAGCAAGTCAGGTTGTGCGGGTTGTTGAGGTCGGTGAGGAAGGAGGGCGGGTGGGCGCGCTTGGGGTCCGAGGCGTTGCAGAGGTGGCAGGAGCGAACCTGCTCCTCGCCCTTCTCCGTCACCACGCAGTACCTCGACGGCGGCTTCCCGCAGGTGCTCGACACCTTCACCTCCTTCCCGAACGCCGAGTTGACGAAATCCGGGATGCAGCGGCGGGGCAGCCCGTGCTCGTCGTAGCAAGGGTCGGGCTGAGCCGTCTGCACGGCGAACATGCTCCCGCCGTGGTAGCCGCCTCGCAGGGGCTGCGCTAGCCACGCCGCGGCCAGCAGCAGGGCCAGCATCCTGCGCGACCTCGGCGAGGGGACAGGAGGGCACGGGCGAGCCGGCGGCTCCGCGGGGCCACTCGGTGCGGCGGCTCAGGGAGCGCCGAGCATCGCCCGCCCCGCGGCCAGCCCCGCGGAGAAAGGGGAGACGGCGGCGGCGGCGGCACCACAAAAAGTGGGGGCTGGCGGCGGGGCTGGGTCCCGCCTGCCTCCCGCCCCGGCTCTCGCACGGAGAATGACTGGCGGTCCCAGCCCCCGCCGCCTTTGAGGTCATGCTAAAGGAGTGACATCGCGCTTCAAGGAACAGAACAACGACATCCACTGGCGGCTCAGCCAGAGACACGCACAAGCCTCGGGAGGGCGGGGGGGGGGGGGGATGGGAAAGGGACGGAGCCCGCCCCGACACCGCGGTGATGGGCGTCAAAGCCGCGCGGGGCTCCCGAGCCGCCCAGAGGAGCCGTGGAAGGGCTCTCCTTCTCCCCACCCCCCCTATCCCCGCCCCTCTGTGCCCCCCAAAGGGGCTGGGTTGAGTGGGGGGGAGCGGCCAAGAGAAGCCCCCTCACCTCCCTTTGGCGACGTCCCAAAGAGAGGGACAGGATCGAGCCCTCTCCCAGCTGGTGGCTGCTGGGGTCCATTGCCCACCAGGGCAGACAAAGTCCGACCCCCTCCGCTGGGGTAGGAGGGGGCTGGGGCAGATAAGCATCCAGCGCAGGAGCCCGCCCGGATACTGACCTTCGCGCCTGGGAAAAAAAAACCTCTATGCCGGGAAGTTTAACTGCGGGAAATCTCGAATTCTCGGGCACGGCACGGGAACTAAGGGCCCTAGTCCCTCCCGGCAGGCTGTTTGAGGGGGCTTATCCTGGTGAAGGGGTGGTTTCCCGGCGACAGGGGCTGAGCAGCGCCTCTCGCCGCTCCCGCTTGCTTTGCAGCTTGTCAGCTCTTTCCTTGAAGCAAGGAAGGGGTTAAAGGGCGGCACTTGTCCCTCTCCGCGCTGTGCTCCCCTCTCCGCCCGCCCCAGAGGACATTTGGGGCCGGCAAGCCGCCCCTCGACGGCTTGGCTCTTCCTCCGGTGGTGTCGGCCGGGGACACCCCACGACTCCGCTCCGTCTCTCCCCGCGGTGCTCCCGGCCGGAGGAGTGCCCCGACGTGACGGCCCCGAGGGACGGTACCGAGATCCCGGGAGGGAGCGGAGGGCTTTCCTTCCCGGAGCTCCCAGCCCCCCCTTTCCCTCCCTCCTTGATTAAAAGGGCACTTTTATTTTTCCAACGGAGCTGCCCTCTCTCGGAGCGCTGCCCACGCCGTGTCGCTCAAGCGGCAGAGCCCTGGCACGGCATCGCGGGCCCCTCTCGGTGCGCCCCGTCGAGGCAGCCCGAGGGGACGGGGGCTGCCCGGGCAGCAACGAGCCCCAACGCGGCCTCCGCCCCCTCCCCTCCGCCCGCCCCTCTCCCCGCTTTGAATTCCTTGCTACCGAGCTGAATAAAAGTGGTTGTTGTAAATTGAATTAGTGCCTGATTAATCTGCTCCCGGGCCTGCTAGCCCAGCGGGGCGTCTTTGGCAATGCAACCGCCTTCCCTGCAGGGCAGCGGGGCTTCGCTGCCTCCCTGCCCCCCAACGGTCCCCCCAGAGCCCCCCCAGCCCCGCCGCAGCCGGGATTTGTTAACTTTTCCCCGGGGAACAGCCCCTCCGTCCTGCTCCCGATGCCCTGGCTGCTCCTTCACAGGAGGAAGGAGGAGAGGATGAGGATGGGGATGGGGATGCGGTTGGCCCTGGACTGGGTGGGTCCCAACTGGTCCCACCCGAGCGGTCCGGGGATGTAACCTCGCACACTCGCCTCACACACACACACACAGAGTCTCGGTTATCACAGCTCCAGAGAGATTTTTCCTCCCCGTTCTTGAATTGCTGCCCGATTTGCAGGATGGGGTGGGTCCCGGTGGGACCGTCCGGGTTTGAACGAGCTCTAAGGACAGAGGAAGGGGAAATTCAGATCAAACTGTCCCAGGCCGTCGAGAGACACCCCACCAGGAGACACCTTTGCCCCACACTGAGCTCTCCGGCCACCCGGGATGAGGTCAGGCTCTAAGGTATCACGGCGGCTGCTGCATGTGCTGAGGACCCGAGGTCTGCTCTGCCCAGCCAGGAGCCCCAGATCCGCACCCTCCCTCCCTGCTATGACCATTCCTGTACCCTCGATTGTCCTGTCTGAGCTCTCCTGCTGCTTCACCTCCTACCACAGCCATCCGAGATCAGTCTTTCCCCACAGGGGTTTCCAGCCGGGGAAGGGGGGGGTGTGGAATGCATCCGTGTGCGGGGTTCCTGTCACCGGGGGGCGGACACGCAGGGTCCGGCTCGAAGGGAAGCGGGTGCCTCTGCGTTTGTCCCAGGGGAATATGTGGGTTTGGCTCCGGCTGCTCCCAACGTCCCCCCTCGCCCCCCATTCAATCAGAGGTGCTTTCCCAGGAACTGAGGGGCAAACTGGATTAAGGGCCAAGAACAGACAAAACAATCAGGAGCGCAAATTACAGTTGCAAAGTGTAATTACAGGAGCAAAGTATAAATATTAGAACCCCGAAATTTCCGCTTTTCTTTAAAACGCGGGAAAGTTTTTAAAGGGCACCCCCATCCCCTCCAGCCCACACGGGTCTTTACCGTCTTGCAACAAAAGAAAAAGAGGAGTGGGGATGTCTAAGAAAACCTGACCGACGCTAAACTCCCCGCACACCCGAGTGCCGCTGCTTAATCTCATTAGCAGGGTGTTAATTTACCAGCCCTCGGGCGCTGCCCGGTGCCGGGGCGCAGGCTGCTGCTCTCGCCTCCCTCCCGTCCTTCTCGCTGGGTTTATTCGATGTTTCCCAACCCCCGGGGTTTGTAATGGCTCTTGCGGTCATTAACGTGATTTACTGAGGCTTTCCTCTAATTACCTCGCCCCCGAGCTATTAAATGCGTGTAAGCAGCTCCCCAAGGCACCGTCCCGAGCCCGGCCGCTCTCTCCGGGGTAGGGGGGCCTGGGGCCGGCCCGGGAGGATGGAATAGGGGGATGCTCGGGGCATCAGGCCGTGCCCCCCACCTCGGCTCGCCCCCCACTTCGGATTTCGTTTTCCTATCACTAAGCACTAGCTGGCCCCGTCCCTGCCCTGGCGCTGGGAGAGGGGACGGATCCTTGTGGGCTCCAGCTGTGCTCTCCCTCCCGCCGGGCCCGGAGCATCTCCGGTATCGCCGGTATCAGTACCGGGGCCGGAGCATCTCTGATACTCGCACTGGGAGTGGAGCACCCGCACCGATCCAACACCTGCACCGGAGCATCTCCAATATCTGCACCGGGAGCAGAGCATCTCCAGCATCTCTGATACTTGCACCGGGACCAGAACATCATCGGTACCACCACGGGGACTGGAGCAAATTACCATCTCTGATACCTAAATAACACTTCTGATACCTACAGCGGGACCGGAGCAAAGCCGGTACCAGCACCGGGAGCAGAGCATCTCTGATACCTGCGCCGGGACCGGAACATCATCGGTACCACCAAGGGCACTGGAGCAAATACCATCTCTGATACCTAAATAGCATCTCCGGTACCTACATCGGGACCAGAGCATCTCCGGTACCTACATAGGGAACAGAGCATCCCTGGTTTCTCCGGTACCTACACCAGGACCAGAGCATCTCTGGTCTCTTCGGTACCTGCACCGAGCCCCAGCATCGCCGGTACCAGCATCGGCACCGGAGCGTCCCCAAACGTGCGGCGAGAGCCGGTCCGGTCCAGGGCAAAGCAAAGCGGCCCTTTCCCTCCGCTTTCGGCCGGGGAGAAGCCCCGACGAAGCAGGAGTAGAAGGGCTTTATTCCAGCCCCATCGGGGGCAGCCGGGAAAGGCGGCCACGGCACTCAGAGCCTGTTTTAAAAGTCAAATCTCTTCGGGTCCAGGGCTCGTCCACCTCCCCGGGAACAAAGCGCTGCCCCGCGCCCACCTCCCCCTGCCATCGCCCGGCCCCGGGTTCTGGAGAAGGGAGGGGGAAAAACCCAAGCAGATCTTCCCCTCCTCACATATCTGGGGCCCGTCCCCCCGGCGGGGACCGGGAGCGGCTGAAAAAGCAGAGAAGACCCGGGTTGAAATAATCAGGAGCGATTTATTCCCCTGGAGTGACAGTTCTTTTGAGCAGTTGCCGAATGGCAGTTTCTGTCTTTCTGAAAGCTTTTCTTCCAGATTCTGTTCAGATTAGGCTGGGGAGATGAATGAGGCCATTATCCAGCCCAGTAGCTATTCTGAAATGCCAAATTAATTACCAAGGGCTAAATCAAGGCGATGGGGGCTGGAGGGGAGGGCGGCGGTTTGAGGTGTGAAAACATCTCCGAGATCTTATAAACTCGGGCACCGGCAGCGACCTGGGGTGCATCTCCCCACCCTGTGCCACCCCACAGGTGGAGGGGGGATCGAAACGGGTGAGGAGACCCCCGCGGGGTCCTTCTCCGACTCTCCCCTTCCCGGGTCCATCCCGACCCCACATCTCTGCCCTCCGGCGTGGCGAGAAGCCCCGGTGCCACCGGGCAGCGCGGGGCTCCGGACAGGGCTGAGCCGCAGTCCCAGCCGCTGGGATGCTCCGGGGCTCGGCCGGACCCTCCGGGGGACCCTTTGAGACCCTTTGCCATCGGCTGAGCAGCCCCAGAGAGACCCTGGGGACTTCATGAGTTCCTGAGCTCCGAAGGGTGGGCTCGGGCCTGCGGAGACATCGAACGGTGATCAGTGGAGGCTGCGATGAGAGAGGGAGGGAGGAGGGCGAGGGAGCCTGGGTGGGCAGGGATGCTGCTCCCTAACTCCCGGTACACAGGGAATCTGGCACGGTTCACATTGCCTGGCTACATAAACACCGCCGAGGAAGGGGGAAAAAGACTGTTTGCCCCCCTAGGACGGGACTGCTGGGTTTTCACAGACTGCTGTCTCTCTACCAGCACAGACCACGTTTGCACGGGACGTTTAACCCCCCCACCCTTGAGCTCTTTCGCTCTCAGTTATTGCTGTTATTGTTGCTTTAATAGTTACGCTTTGCACCCGCACAAGTGTAATTAGCGCATGTGTCCCTGATTGCTTGTAGATCCTTAGCTCCTAATCTTCAGTTCCCGGGAAAGCACCCCTCTGGCTCCTTTCATTTATGCAGAATTTGCTCAGATTTTACGCAAAGAAGTTGTTTATGGAACATTGGGAAAAGCCAACCTGTCGGTTTTTGGTGTGGGGAGAGGTGGGAATGTGGCTGATGTTAAAGCTTCTGCAGCAAATGCAGGTGCTCAGTGACATCCCGGGTCAGCCTGTGGAAACCCTGGGCACAACTGCTGGCAGCAGCCAGAGCAGAGCCAGGCAAGGCTTTCCCTTACACTAGGCAGTCCTTGCAAACGAAGAATAAGCACCGAGGAGATTTCCCAGGGGCTGAGAAGTGGGCTGTAGAAGGAATCAAGCCTTTAATGTAAATTGGCCGTGGCTGGCAGAGACCACTGAACACTGGGCTATTCAGCATCGCTGTGAACCTCTAATGATCAACTCGGTTTTCAATTATACACCCAGAATTGCCACCAAGTGAGATAAGCCTCTGGAATACTATATTTTCTCTTGCAAAATGTTTTCTTTAGGGCAGGCAGGCTGCAAAGCTCTGTGTGTAACATTTGGTTTGTTTTCAGCAGCCCAGCCTGACACCAAGCAGCCCAGAGAGCTCCCGGCCATACCAAATGGGTACCCAAAAGGCTCACACATTTCTAGGGATGTGAAGGCAGATTCCACCACTGCAGGGAGCTACAGCAGCACAGGTACCAAATATACCCAAGAAAACAGTGGCACTGCTTCCCGTTTAAGTTGTTAAGCTCTGTGATTTACTTGTGTGCTGCTCTGCAGAAACAATGGCTTAGTTTGGATGGGGGCAGATGCAGCAGAGCAAGCAATAGCACAGCTTAGCCTGGAAAATGCTGCCGTGTTCTGCACACTGGACATAACCATTGAAGTATTGTCAAGGTGAAAGTGTGAGTGTTACATGGCATAGCAGAGAAACATGTACGGACCCTCCAGATTTCAGTTGCTCATGTATCCCAAAGAAAAACCCTATATTTTCAAGCTATTTCCAACATAAAGTTGCTGTCCTGAGCAATACATTACTAGGAACAAGACAAAAGGAACACAGTGACCTCACAGCAACGTTCTGAGCCCAATGAGAAAAAAATACCAGAGGTGAATTGGGAATTTGATCTGCTGGGAACATCCCAGCACAGCTGAAGAAACCCCTTGCCCTGATGGTGCAGATAAACCTTACGTGTTTCTGGATGGAACTTTGATTTCATGGATTTGGAGGACTCTGCTGCCAGGCTGTGGTGTGGGGTGATGAAAACAGAGTTTGGGTTGGAGGAGGCAGATTCTTCTACAAATTTTGCTGGGGAGATGTGTGGGGAGAAGGGGATGGGGACACCTAATTTGTCCCCCTGTCCCCAATGTCAAGAGAGGCCTCTGCTGAGTTTGTGGGGCTTTGGGAAGGCATGGTGCAGTAAACTGTAGAACAAAAATGAGCAGTGTTTATCCTGCACAGTTGTAGTGGTGCAGTGGAAGCCACCTGCAGATCTTATTTTGAGATGATCAAAGCATTCACCTGGATCTCAGGGACCTGGGAGCAGGTTGACCCTTTGCAAAGAGCTTTTTACTGCTTATAGGAGTATTCTCTTTATATCACAGTTTTGTGGGCATGACTTGCAATGGGGTGTCAGAGCAATTCGCGAATCCCCACTGGCCAGCTCAGAGCCTGCCATCTCTGCTCTCTGTAGGCAAACCAGCCAAGGACCCCAGTATCTGCACCCAGCTAAGAAACCACCCAGCTCAGATCCCATCTAGTGCCCTAGGGCTGTTTGAGACTAAGAATCCTTGTCCTGAAGGAGCCATCAGAGGGCTGGAGCACCTCCCATTCGAGAACAGGCTGGAAGAGTTGCAGTTATTCAGCCTGGAACCCCCTGTCACAGGCAGGGACACCTTTCACTGCATCAGGTTGCTGCAAGCCCCATCCAACCTGACCTTGAACACCTCCAGGGATGGGGCAGCCACCACTGCTCTGGGCAACCTGGGCCAGGGCCTCCCCACCTCACAGCCAAAAGATTTCTTCCAAATATCTCACCTCAATCTCCCCTCTTTCAGCTTAAAACCATTCCACTTCGTCCTCTCCCTGTGCTCCTTGGTCAAGAGCCCCTCCCCAGCTTTCCTGAAGCCCCTTTCAGTACTGGAAGCTGCTGTAAGGTCTTCCCTGAACCTTCTCTTCTCCAGGTGAACAACTCCAACTCAGCCTGTTCTCACATGGAAAGTGCTCTAGTCCTCTGAGCAGCAACTCAGACAGAAGCCTTCTGGTGTCAGGAGAACCCAGATGAAGAGGAAAACTGGTCCATGTTATGTCAGTTTGTAAACACCACCCAAGGGCAAAGACAAGGCAGCCGGGACATTGAAACCACCACCTTGCCGCAGACAAGGACATTGCAGTGAGCAGCGTACAGTGAGTGATGCCACTTTAAAATAACTAAGGTCCCTTTAAAACATCTAACTGGGGCAGAGACAGCTCCTCAGCTGTGTTACTGAAATCATTTCTGGGCACAATGAACACCCTTAACATCAGCCCAATGTGGGAGTTTCTTTGGCCCTGGCATAGGAGGGTGGCCCATGCAGAGACTTTCTACTATTGAAGAGAACCTGAGACTATAATTTTATTGGGATCTGTGAAAGGCTGGGGAGCTGAAATGCTGATCATCTTGCTGGAGGAATTTTCCTCCCCGTTGATTCCAAATAGAGCCGTGAAAAGGAATTTGATCTTCTTAAGCCGGTGTTAAGATAAAGATCGAACATGGGCAGAGCTTCAGGAGGAGAGAGAAGGCGCGTGGCTGAGGCTGGGGCCAGGGCAGAGAGGATTGGGTGCATTTCATCTTCCCAAGGAGCAGGATTATTGAAAAATGGGTGCTCAGAGCTTCTGACTTCCCACCTCCTGCTAAGTCCCTCTGCCAAATAATAAACTCTTCTCTAGCATTTGCTTTGTGGTGGTGAGTGGCCTCATGGAACTCAGTTCTGTTTGCAACTGCATCTGTCCTGGGACAGACTCTATTTCAGCACTGCAGATGAAGTGGGTGTTTTGTTGCTTTCTTTGTTTAAAGGTTTTAAAAAAAATATATTTCAGAATGCATCCTGGTCCCTTAGGGAGGAAGCGGGGGAGCTGCAAGGACTGAGCCAGCGAGGCTGGATTTACCCATGGGTCTGGGCAAAGAGGGCATGCAAATGGTAAGCCAGGTTTGGAGTTTATACCTTCCTTAAGCAGAGTGTCCTCTAGACACGAGATGGGACGTCCTGGCACTCCCAACACACCTTTGCAAAGGAAGGCTGCCCATGCAAAGCCCTGTCACCCTGACAGGACTACGAGAAATGTGTTTTTCAAGGGCCTCACCCACAGTGCTTTGAAGCATTCAATCTCTATTTGGCAGCTGTCCTAACTTAATTATAATTAAGTATGTATTAAGCTGGGATGAAGTGGCCTTCGAGTGGCTATAACCTTTTAACAGGACAACTTGTGGTAAGGCAGCAGGAGCATGGCTCAGGCTGGGCAGCAAGGCATCATGTGAACTCTGGATATGGCGTGTTGGGGATGGAGCCAACGGCTCCATTGAAGGAACCTGCCTGTGTCTCCCTCCTGAGGACACAGAGCCCTGACCCCACTCCATCCAGAACTGGAATACACAGAGACCCCAGTTATGCAGGGCTGCCCACCCCAGGGCTGGGGCAGAGCTCCAGAGCCTTTTCTAGGGGTTGTCTCCACACTTCCAGCCATTGTCAGTGTTATGAATTGATGTTGCACCCATGTGACGTTTGGCAATGCGTGAGCACAGCCAACAAACACCACATCTGCCCTGGCATGGCACTCCCTGCACATCACCCCTGTGCTTTGGGGGTTCCACACTATCCCAAGCCCATCAGTGGGTGCCAGAGCCAGGCAGTGGGCACCACCCAGTCTCATCTGGCTGCCTTGCAAGGGCAAAGCAGCTGGGGAGTGCTTGTTTGCAGAGCTGAATTCCTCCCTGTCGACTACTGCTCAGCGGCACCATTGCCAGCCTGCAAAGCTGATCCGTGCCGCGCATCCCCCAGCATGCCCGAGCACCAGGACTGACAGCCAGGAGAGGGGCTGAGAGTGTGAAGGAGGGGGATTGAGGCAATGGCGAGAGAAGGCAAGTGAATGACTCTAGGTCAGCTTCTGTTTCCCTAGATATTCAGCAGCGGAAAGATGTTTGCACCCTTTAAAAAGCTCTTTGCTCTCCGTAGCAGAAAATGCTCCTATAAACTTATGCCAGGTGGTTGCAGTTCTCATCCGTGCTCTCAAATGCCTTAGCAACAAGGGGTGGGAGGAGGTAAAAGCTGCTTTTTCTGTCCTGGCATGCTATGCCTTATCCCTACCCTCTATGGCTTCAATAATTCCCTATTGTTCTTCACTGTTCATCATGTGCTAAAGAAAAGCAAAGTCATTCTCTCAGTGCATAGCCTGGTTTTGATTCTGCTGGGAAACATCCGCATCTCCAGGGTCCTGCCTGTCCCCATCACCCCAATCAATGCACATGGATGCTGCTCATTGAGGGACAAATTCCAGCTGTAACCAACTCGCATCCATTGAATGCCACACCAGGACATCACTGCCTGTGTCACAGCTCCCTCCTTCTCTCCTTGGTGCAGGTCTCCTGGTCACTTGGTAGCACCAATAAACATGCAGTGACAGATGTAACAGAACGGTACTGCTGTGAAAGCTGATCTATGGTGTAAGTTGTTCCTGTGCCACCCCAAAATATACAGATGAAGCTGTACAGCTCAGCACTGCCTGAGACCTGGAGAGCAAGGAGACATCTGTAACATATCCACCCTTGCAACGCACAATTGACCAGTGGGTTTGGGTTTATAATCATTGCACTTAAACACACGGGTTTGCAAACCTGAGCCACTAATTTGTGAAGAATCTTTGGGAGACTTTGGTGGAGTCTCTATCCCTGGAGGGGTTCAAAAAATGTGTGGCTGTGGCACTTCAGGACATGGTTTCGTAGGCGCAGTGGGATTGGGTTGGCTGTAGGACTGCCTGAGCTCAGACGTCTTTTCCAACCTTAAAGATTTTATCATTCTATGAATGGGACCTCGGAGGATTTTCTGAGCATGGGAGCGGCTTTACTCCACATGTGAATTAGAGCATCAGAATGAAACCAGCCACTGGGAAGGATGCAAAGTTGAATGAAGTTTAAGGATTTAAGGACAGTAGAGTGTCCATGGGGGCCTCCTGCCTCGGAAAGTCCTGCACTCGGTGTGGTCCTCACTCAGGACTGCCTGCTGCCCACCTGTGCACATCCCCTCACCCTGCCTACTTCACCCCTCCTGCCTTGTTGCCCCCAAAGGAGGATTGCCAAGGGGCTGCTCCTGGATTTTCATAAAAAGAAGCTGTTCCTGTGGTGAACGTGATGCAGTTTTGCAGCCCAGGAGGCTGCAGTTAAATGATATTTCTGCCAGAGCTTGGGAAAATACTGTGTTTGCAGCTGCTTGCTCTGGCCTGAGAGGTCTGCCCAGGAGATCCCTGCTGTGCTCCCCACCACCTTGCAGGCAGCTCCCCATTTTGGTGACTGGTTTGCTGAATCTGGACTGGGCATGGCAACTCTCAGGTATCCTCTTCCATCAGCTTCCCATTTAGCATATCCACCTTTTTCCCACCTTGGGACCTGCAAATCACTATCGACAGAGAATGCAGCTGCCATCCCCATCCCCTGCTCTTCACTGCTTCCCTCCCCAGGAGTGATCGCAGCCTGGAATCTGAAGGTAAGCAGCGTGGTGGGGATCTCTGAAAGGATTATGAGGTGCTGTTACTCGCACAGTTTGCTTTCCCCAAAACTTCCAGCATCCTTTCATCTGCCTTCCTCCAGAATAGTCCTTGAAATGCATTCTTATCACTAAATACATGTTTGAAGGCATGCTGAAGTCAGCAACATTTCAGCAGTGGCTCTTTTGCTGGATTGGAGCTGAATTCCCAGCATGGGAAGGTCTCGCGGGAAGTTTTCCCAGGAGATTTTACATGCCAAGGGCTGTTCAGGAGACAGGTGTGGGCATTTCCCTGCCTCCTGCAAGCCATCTGTATTCCCAGTTATTGTCAGGTCAGGTCCTCTCCAGACTTTTGCTGAAAGCATCTCTGGCTGCTGCTGGCATCAGGACTTAATTATAAAATCAAAGAATCATGGAATGGTTTGGGTTGGAAGGGACTTCAAAGCCCATCCAATTCCACCCCTCTGCTGTGGGCAGGGACACCTCCCACTGGATCATTTTGCTCCCAGCCCCATCCAACCTGGCCTTGAACCTCCAAGGATGGGGCAACCACTGCTTTGGGCAACCTAGGCCAGGGCCTCCCCACCCTCAGAGTGAAGAATTTCTTCCTAAAGTCTAATCTAAATCTTCCCTCCCCCAATTTAAACGTGTCCTCCCTTGTCCTATCACTACATACCCGAGAAGATCCTCCCTTGAAGCCCACCCTTAGACCCTACTGCCACCTACCGGGGTCCTTGAGCCCAGACAGCCCCTGGATGGGGATGGGTCTTGCCCAGGGCTCCCCCCACTCCCAGGTCTCGGGGATGGGGAGGAAATCCCCGTCCTTGCTGTCCTGATCCCGACCACAGGCTCACGTGGGAGTAAAACCTCTGGAGAGCCCCAACAGCCCAGAACATGCCAGTTGTGGAGCTTGGCTGACCCTGCTTCTCGGGGCTGGAACTCATCATAGAATCAACGAATGGATTGGGTTGGAAGGGACCTTAAAGCCCATCCAGTCCCACCCCCTGCCATGGGCAGGGACACCTCCCACTGGATCAGGGAGATCAAAGCCCCATCCAACCTGGCCTTGAGCACCTCCAGGGATGGGGCAGCCACCACTTCTCTGGGCAACCTGGGCCAGGGCCTCCTCACCCTCTCAGCAAAATATTTCTTTCTGAGATCTCATCCCGATATCCCCTCTTTCAGTTGAAAACCATTCCCCCTCATCCTGTCCTTGCACTCCATGATCAAGAGCCCCTCCCCAGCTTTCCTGGAGCCCCTTTCAGCACTGGAAGCTGCTCTAAGGTCTCCCTGGAGCCTTCTCTTCTTCAGGCTGAACAACTCCAACTCTCTCAGCCTGTCCTTGTACAGGAGGTGCTCCAGCCCTCAGACCATCTCCATGGCCTCCTCTGGACTCGCTCCAAAGCTCCACGTCCTTCCTGTGCTGCAGGGCTCCAGGTGAGGTCTCACTAGAGTGGAGTAGAGGAGCAGAAATATTTTGGCACCTGAATTTGGGGAGGCAGAGCCCAACTCTGGAGCAACACAGGCCCCTGTGGTTTCTACTCACTGATATGATTTTCAGATTTACACTTGATGTCTTGCTTGTCCATCATAAAACTTTCATCCAATACGTGCCTCTCCTTTTGGGCAGCAGGGATGACAGGGACAAGGGCATGGCTGGGTGGGCATTGCCTTGAGGACCTTGTGTGAGCCCTGGGTGACAGGCCTGTGACCTGGGGAAGAAGCAGAGACTATAGATGCTTCAGGCTCACAGAATCCTTTGAATGTTGCCACCTCCACATCTGGATGTGTTGACTGCCCAGAGCTGGCTCCTCCAGGTCAATGTGCGACCAGCTCTGCAGGTTTCCAAGGAGGTTTATTATGCCCCATCATGACATGGAGCAAGGCCAGCTGGTTATGACCATGTCTTCAACTTGCAGTGCCCTGAATAAGCTCCTAAATTCAGGCTTAAGCACCTGATGGCATTGATCTTTGCTGAGGGGTTCACCAGGAGCTGTGATGCTCTGGTGTGTGGAAGGTGGTGGTGGCTCTGCAGGCTCAGAGGTGGCTGGAACAGAGGGTGCTATGTTGAGGGCCACCATCGTCACAGCTGTCATGGTACCCACTGACTCTCACTGGCCTCGCGTTTGTCTCTCCTCCAGGCTGAGCCCGAGAAGGCTTCCAGAGGCAGAGCCCTCCCTGAGGAGGTGGTTTCCAGGGGCACACGGCCCAGCTGGGTGCAGCCACCCACCGTGTGGTGCTGAGCACCCATCCGTCACTGCAGTTCTCAAGCAGGACACAGGGTGGAAACCTCAGCCCATGCGAAAGCCGCTCCAGCCCTGGCTCCTTCCCAAGGCTCTGCCCCTCCCCTCGCCTGGGGCTCCTCGCAGCCCCGAGGGGGTGGTTCGGGCAAGGAGTCACCTTCCTGCAAAGCTCTGGGGAAATACGGGCGGGAGAAGCTCTGAAACGTGAGGCATAGGATATTCCAGCTTCAGGAAAGAGGTTTTTGTTCAAGGCAAGCTTGGGACAAGGCCAGCTCACTGCATGTGAGGCGACTTCTGGCAGCAGCATCTTCCAGCAAGGAGTTATTGAGTAGAGCCAGGATGCAGCTCTTGCAGCAACAAAGGCAGCAGCGGAGCAGGCACAGCCCCGGGCTGGAGCCGCTGAGCTTCTTTGCCTGCTAAGGGTGTCCTGGGCAGGAGGGCAAACACCTGCCAAGCTGAAAGGAGAGGCATGAGCAGAGGTGGTGTATCATAGCATCATAGAATCATAGAATCACCAGGTTGGAAAGGACCCATTGGATCATTGAGTCCAACCATTCCTAACACTCCCTAAACCATGTCCCTAAGCACTTCATCCACCCGTTCCTTAAACACCTCCAGGGAAGGTGACTCCACCCCCTCCCTGGGCAGCTGTTCCAGTGCCCGATGACTCTTACTGTGAAGAATTTTTTCTGATATCCAACCTGAACCTCCCCTGATGGAGCTTCAGGCCATTCCCCCTTGTCCTGTCCCCTGTCACTTGGGAGAAGAGGCCAGCTCCCTCCTCTCCACAACCTCCTTTCAGGCAGTTGTAGAGAGCAATAAGGTCTCCCCTCAGCCTCCTCTTCTCCAGGCTGAACAACCCCAGCTCTCTCAGCCGCTCCTCATAAGACTTGTTCTCCAGCCCCTCACCAGCTTCGTTGCTCTTCTCTGGACACACTCCAGAGCCTCAACATCCTTCTTGTGGTGAGGGGTCCAGAACTGAACACAGTACTCAAGGTGCGGTCTCACCAGTGCTGAGTACAGAGGGAGAATCACCTCCCTGGACCTGCTGGTCACACCGTTTCTGATTCAAGCTAAGATGCCATTGGCCTTCTTGGCCACCTGGGCACACTGCTACTGCTGGCTCATGTTCAGTTGGCTGTCAATCAGCACCCCCAGGTCCTTCTCCTCTGTGCAGCTCTCCAGCCACTCTTCCCCCAGTCTGTAGCACTGCATAGGGTTGTTGTGCCCCAAGTGCAGGACCCGGCATTTGGCCTTGTTAAACCTCATCCCATTGGTCTCAGCCCAGCAGTCCAGCCTGTTCAGATCCCTTTGCAGAGCCTCCCTACCCTCCAGCAGATCCACACTTCCACCCAGCTTAGTGTCATCTGCAAACTTGCTGAGGGTGCACTCAATGCCTTCATCCAGGTCATTGATAAAGACATTGAACAGAGCTGGACCCAGTACTGAGCCCTGAGGAACCCCACTTGTGACTGGCCTCCAGCTGGAGTGAACTCCATTGACCACCACTCTCTGGGCCCGGCCAGCCAACCAGTTTTCGACCCAGGAGAGTGTGCGCCCATCCAGGCCAGTGGCAGACAGTTTCTGAAGCAGAATGCTGTGAGAAACTGTGTCAAAGGCTTTACTGAAGTCCAAGAAGACTCCATCCACAGCCTTTCCCCCATCCAGCACCTTAGATAGGAAGTGGAGGACAGCCAGGAGTTAGGATCGATTTGCTTAGGCACTCCAAGCCCTTGCATGGGGCAGGAGACCAGAAAAGTGCAGATCAGACAAGTGTTCACCTGCTGAAAGTGTGACAGCAGGAACCCTTCCACCTCAGGGCCAGCCAGGAAACCTGTGGCACTTCACCAGGTCAGGTCATTTAAGGTTATATTTTCACCTCCTACATGAGAGGCAGAAGGGGACCATCTGGGGTCAGATCTGCCACCATTGAAGTTTATGGGCCTGGTTTCATTTCTCAAGGGCTGGAGTCAGGTGGTGTTGAGCAATCTTTCAGTATCCTTTGAGTTGCACCAGAGAAATGAAAAACACAAGTCGTGAGGGGAACCAGTGAGAAAGAGCAGGTTCCCTTTTCAGTGGATCCTGCTTCCCCTTCCCTCTGAAGTGCTGCAGGCAGTGGGGAGAAGCCACAGAGCCACTCCATGGGGCTGTGAAGCTCCATTATTGTGTGAACAAAGGGGAAAAGGAAGGAATGAGCACGCCTAAAGCCATGGTGCCTGAGCCTCTTCAGCCACAGGCACAGCAGGACATGAAAGCCTTGGTGTCCATGTAAGGACAGACTTGGTCACCCCAAATTTGATGGAAACTCATGGTCGGGACAGCAGTGAAAGAATCACAAGAGGATGAGCTGGTTGTAGTCTGCAGCCATTGGCCCATGCCTGAAGATGATGAATTCATGGCATTTTTGGGGAGCTGAATTATTGCATTTCCAGTGTGTGGTTTGGTCTGAGCCCAGTAAGGACACCTCAGAACTCCTTTGGCTGAGAGGACAGCCCATAGGCAGCCTGTTCTGCTCCTTCTTCCTGTCCATTCCCTGGCTGTTGATCACCTGGGTCCTGCATCCTGCTCCCTGCTGCATCCTGGGAGATGCTGATGGGTTCTCTGATGGTTTCTGCTCCTCTTGCCCAGGTTCTCCAGACAGCAGCATATCCTTGGGGAGTACAGCGAGCTGGGATAGATTTGGGGCAGGAGAGAGGTTTCAGGACAGGCGTGGACCTACATGGGGGAATTGGACACGTCTGTGGGAGATCACAGCCTGCGAAGGGAGAGCTCCTCCATGTGCCTGCTTCTGCAGAGGTGCTGCCTCAGGAGAGGGGACCTTCCAACGTGTTTTCTGCAGAGGGCCAGTAGGGCCAGAGACACAGCGCCTGCCTGCAGAAACCCAGCGGAAAGCTGCTTCAGGGAGGAGGATGAAGGGGGAAGTATGAGTGGGATTTTTTGGCACTTCCCAGCTCCTGAGCTTTATCTGGGGAACAGATGAGTGTAGGGCATTGACTGGGGCAATGTGGCAGTGTGAGGGGGTTGCCATGGTCATCTTTGTCCTGCAGCCTCTCAGGATGTGAGAGGAGCCTAGAGAAAAGAGAGACGATGCTTGTGCAAATCCCTGGGGAGATGAGAAGTTGCAAAAGGAGCCTCTTGCCCATTGTCTGCAGCTCTGGCTCAAACAACTGGCAGGGAGTCAGGGTCATCACTGCACCTACAGTGCTCCTTTGGGGCAGCATGCCCATCCCTGCTGTGCCTGAGCCTCTGTTCACTGCCTGGATGGCAGCTGCTGATGAAGGAGGTGAGGGAAAAAAAAACATCTTTGAAAAGAAGCATTTGCAGAAAGCGGCAGTTTCTTTGTTTGTAACCTCAATGTTAAAACCTTTCCTGGTTTTCCTGTGAAGGGCATGGAGATCATAGAATCATGGAATGGGTTGGGTTGGAAGGGACCTTAAAGCCCATCCAGTTCCACTCCCCTTGCATGGGCACGGACACCTCCCACTGGATCAGGTTGTTCAAAGCTTCATCCAATCTGGCCTTGAACACCTCTAGGAAAGGAGCAGCCACCACTGCTCTGGGCAACCTGGGACACAACCATCCTTACAGGAAAACATTTCTTCTTAAGATCTCATCTCAATTTCCCCTCTTTCAGCTTAAAACCATTCCCCCTCATCCTCTCCCTGCCCTCCCTGATCAAGAGCCCCCTTCCAGCTTTCCTGGAGCCCCTATCAGTCCTGGAAGCTGCTCTAAGGACTCACTTGAGCCTTTTGTTCTCTGAGCCGAACAACCCAAACTCTCTCAGTCCATGCATGGAGCAGGAGAGCAGGAGTTTGTGAACCCTCCAGGTATTTGTCACAGAAACCTTGAGATACTCTACTCTACAAAGCTTGGCACGGTGTTGTTACAGGAAAGTGTGTGTGTGTGGTACAAACACAGATGTGAGAAATGTGAGTAGGGAGGAATGGGAACATGATCCTGACAGATTTTCAAGTCTCACCTTCAGGAGTCATCCATGAAGCATCTTTTTGTGTTGATTTGGAGGATGAGGAACCAAAATAGAAGCCAGGCAAAGGAGATTTGGGTTTGTGAGTTCACATTCCTGGAAATGAAAAAGGATTTGACTGAAGTAGAATGATTGCCCTCACAGGAAATGTTCACAGCCCATCAGCCCTCACACACCTCAGTCCTTTTGCATACATTGGAAATCTGATTTGCTTAGAAATGTTCTCTGTGGAAGTCACTATCTGTCACCAAAGGGGCTTTGTGTGACAATTACTACACTCTTCCCCCAGACAAGTGTTTCCATGAGTTGCTTTGGAGTTGCTTGTGGGAATATTATATTTGTATTTAAATACTTTCTCTCTAGCCCTGTATTGGCTGTTGAGCATCCTTCGGAGCTGAGGTGGTGTCCCTTGGGCATCTGGAAGCAGTGATGCAGCCAGTTCTCTGCCCTCTGAATTTGCATCGGAGTGGGCTTTTCTGCCGAGTTAGCTGGAACTCGGTTTGGTATTTGGGCGTTTTTATCTTGCCACATCAGCTGTGCAAAGACAAACAAGAGTGGGTGAGCATGAAGGCAGAGCAGCACTGACAGCTCGCGTGTCTCTGGCACAAAGCTTGTCCACCGGAGCTGGCTGGTTGTGTTTTCCCTGGTGGAGGAAGTTTACCCCAGTTCAGTGTTTCACATCAAGTGCCACTGGGATGTTTACTCTGAGACTAAGAACTCAAAGTTCTGAATAAGTGTGTCTTAAGAGCACAGCCTCGGCTTCCTCCTCCCCAGAGGCAGCTTGAGGGGAAGGAACCAAGCTCTGGAGCCACTTGGCTGAGATGTGTCCCACATTCTGAAGGCACTGCACCATCTGGAATTCATGTACCTTTGGCATCACTCTTGGTGTCATCACCGTTGGTGTCATTGTTGTTGGTGTCACCACAACCATCCTGAAAGCAACCCCACATGAGTGGGAGCCACTTGGGCTGCCTTCCCTGCTCTCTGAGCCACCTGGGATCCCTTCCCACTGCCCTGCTGTCACTCTGGAGCATGGCATCAGTATCCCCAGGATCTGCTGAACAAAAATGAGAAAAACTCGGGGACAGGGAGTGCAGAGTCCTGCTCCCAGGGCCACATTTGTGTCAGCAGCTCTCGGAGGTGTCTTCGCTCTGGAGCCCTTTCCCTGTGGTGGCTGCTCTGGTTCAGTGCCTGCCACTTTGCTGTTTGTCATTCTTGTCTCCTCAAGCTGCAGCACCTCCTTGGTGCTGCCTGGGCCACTCCCTGTGCTCCTCTGCTTCCTTCCACCAGCACAAGTCCCCTAAGCCACCACTCTTGGCTGACTTCCTCAGGTTGGCCCATGCCCTGAGGAGCAAAACAAGCAGCTCATGTACCTCAGGTGGGGAAGGTGGGGTACCTCAGGATGGGAGGGGACACACTGTAGCTCTGACACCCAGAGCAGCTTGGCCTCTGCAGATTTAACCCCTCTGACACACCCTGATTCCTCTAGTTCAGGGATACACTTGAAAAGCTGGATCTGAAACCCGGAGGTGGGAACAGGGTAGGAGGGAAGGGATAGATCAGGTTGGCATCCCAAAACCTGACCTCAGCCTTTAAAGCTTGCTCAAACAGCCCGAGCCGAGAGCTGGTCCACTTGAATCCACAAAGCCTGCTCCACTTGGATATTTGGGTTGTTTGCATGTTAGCACTGCGGGGCAGGTGGCACCATAATGTAGACACCAGTCTTCCCCCTTCCTGCTATTTTTGCTACGAGAGGATTTCTTTTGAATTGCTGGTGGCGCTGAGCTGGTGAAGATGGAGCCCACATCCCCCCTCCGAAGGGTTTCACCTGGAGCAGGACGATGCCCCGGCACTGCAGCCGCAGCGAGAGGCAGGGCTCCAGCCACCGTGCAGTTTGCATGACAAGTGGTTGTCTCAGTGGGTCAACAATTAAAAGGGGATTTTGGCTCTGACTTGGTTTGCTTTTTTTGAAATTCACTGGAATTTCACTGTGAAACCCACATCTATTTTGGCTTCCGAGAAGCTTTCAAATCTCGGAGCACCGGCAGCAGTGGTCACCTTCTTCTGAAAAACCAAAACCCGCAAGGAAGCCCAAAGCCAGATTCGTGCCCCTGCCTGCGATATCAGCTGGATCCGGCTGCAAGCCCCATGCGGCTGATCGCAGAATCATAGAATTGTTTGGTTGAAAAAGAGCTTTGAGATCACTGACTCCAACCGTACCTGTCCACTACTGAACCATAGCGCTGAGCATCTCATCTACCCATCTTTTAAACACCTCCAGGGATGAGGACTCCATCACTTCCCTGAGTGGCCTCTGCCAGTGCCTGAGAACCCCTTTTGGTGAAGAAATTTTTAACCTCCCCTGGCACAACTTGAGGTCATTTCCTCTCCTCCTATCCCTTGTTAATTGAGAGAAGAACCTGGCACCCACCTCACCACAACCTCCTTCCTGGGAGCTGCAGAGAGCAATGAGGCCTCCCCTCAGCCTCCTCTTCTCCAGGCTAAACAGACCCAGGTCTCTCAGGTGCTCCTCATGAGACCTGTTCTCCAGACCCTCCACCAGCTTCATTGCCCGATGGGCCCAGGGGAAGGGATGGAGGGCAAAGATTACCAGCAACTGAGGTGGCACAGGCCACCTCATCTCAGGAGCAGCCTTGAAAGACACAGGAAAATGCTATTCCAGGTGCCATCTGAGCAGAAATCAGCGCCATGTCCCCAGTCTGGTGTCACCCACCCAGCCCATGGTGGCCTTTGTGCTGCCAGGAAGGTGCAGAGGGGTTTTCCAGCAGAGATGTGCTAAAGGGCTGCGGAGAGAGGGAAGGAAAACAAGTTCACATAATACACAGGGTGGAAGCACAGAGGGAGGGAGGGAAGAAAGGAGAGGTGGATGGCTGGAGGGATGGGTAGATGGATGAATGGAAGAAAGGATGGAGCAGTGGATGGAAGGTTGGGAAGGTGTGTGGATGGAGGGAAAGAAGGAGAGGTTGATGGAGACGAGTAGATGGATGAATAGCAGGACGGTGGGATGGATGGATGAGTGGCAGAATGGCAGGAGAAAAGGATGGATGGAGAATGGATGAATGGAAGAGGGCAGAGTGGAAGGGAAAGTGGTGGGAGGACAACAGATGGATGTCAGGATGGATGGATGGATGGAGGGGTGAATGGCTGTGGGGATGGCTAGCTGGGTGAACAGCAGGGTGGTGCGAGGGATGGATGGATGGATGGATGGATGGATGGACAGATGGACAGACAGATGAATGGATGGATGGACAGATGGAGGAATGAATGGACAAAAGGGTGGGTGGAGGCAGGTGGAGAAGGGTGCGTGGTGGGTGGATGGATGGATGGATGGACGGACAAATGGATGGATGGCAGGATGGATGGATGGATGGATGACTGGATGAATGGACGGATAGACAAATGGATGAATGGATGGACAGATGGACAAATGGACGGATGGATGGATGGATGAATGGAAAGGTGGATGGATAGATGGATGGATGGATGGATGAATGGAAAGGTGGATGGATAGATGGATGGATGAATGGACAGACGGACACACAGATGAATAGATGGATGGATGGGTGCATGGACAGACGGACAGACGGCTGAGGGGGTGGGTGGAGAGGGGCACATGGCAGGGGGATGGATGGGTGGACGGACGGACGGACGGACCCCGTGCCGGGGGTGTGGCCGGGCGGTCGCACACGCGGGGCGGCCCCCCCGCGGCCCCGCCCGCCCCGGTGCGTGCGGAGCGAGCGCGGCGCAGCCCGGGCGCCCCGAGGATGGGCACGGACGGCGGCAGGTGCGAGGGGCGGGCACGGGGGGGCTGGAGGGGCCGCTGGGCGAGCAGGGAGGCCGAGTAACCGCGGTGTCCGTGCTCTCGGTGTAACTGGGGGGCTCGGGATTACCGGGGTGGCCGGGGGGGTTTCTGCAACCCGGTGCCCGTGGAGGGGGGGAGCTAGCAGGGAATTCCTCGTAACCGGGGTGTCCGTGTGCCCGCTGGAACTGGGGGGCTCGGAATAACTGGAGTGGCCGTACCCGTGCGGGGGGGAGTCTGTACCCCTGATGCCCCAGGAAGGGGGGGGCCTCTGTATCCCTGATTTCCCTGGAGGAGGGGTCTCTGTATCCCTTGGAGGGGGGGGCCTGTACCCCCGGTGCCCCTGGAGTGGGGAGGGGGGTGTCTCTGTACCCCTGGTGCCCCTGGAACGGGGGGGTGTCTCTGTACCCCTGATGCCCCTGGAACGGGGGGGGTCTCTGTACCCCAGTGCCCCTGAAGAGAGGGGTCTCTGTACCCCTGATGTCCCAGGAGGGGAGGGGTCTCTTTACCCCTGATGCCTGTGGAGGGGTGTCTCTGTACCCCTGGTGCCCATGGAGGGACGGGGGGTCTCTGTACCCCGGTGCCCCTGGAAGGGGGTGGGGGTGTGTCTCTGTACCCCTGGTGCCATGGAGGGGGGGGGGGGGGGGGGGGGGTGTCTCTGTACCCCTGGTGCCCATGGAGGGGGGGTGTCTCCGTACCCCCAGTTCCCCCGGTGTGGGCGACAGGGGGTCTGTACACCCAAGATGTCGGTGTTACTGAGGAGCCTGTGCCCCAGGGTGCGTGTGGGGTCCTTGTAGCGGAGGGCACCCGTGTGTCCCATGGCGGCTCTGCACTGTGAAGGGGGTGCTGCTTATAAACCGTGTGTCCAAGTCACCGCGCAAGGGGAATGAACCTGGTTTGGTGGCAGCTTCCATCCACCTCGGAGCTTCCCCTTCACCCAGAGGGTTGTGTGGAACCTGGGGAGAACTCTGGGACCTCAGAAGGGGGGCCCTGCGCCTGGTGTATGGGTCAGTGGGGGTCACCAGCCCCAGGGTGGAGGCAGCCTGGGAAGGGGCACCTGGCACCGTGTCTCCCTTGGGGTCCGCTTGCCGCCCAGCCGTGCCCCCGGCCAGGAGGACCTGGTGTCACCCCATGGGTGGGGATGGGGCCCTCTGCCATGACTCATTTCTGGACTGCGTGCTTGTTTTCCTCCATGCCGCCCCACAGAGTCGCTGCGTGGGCCCCAGGTGTGGGGCCCCGCTCAGTCCCGGGGGACCACCCCACCTCATCTGGGTCCCCGGGAAATCCCGGGGGCTCTCCAGAACCCTCCTGGAGTTTTGGCAGAGCTGCTGGCGGGCATGGCAGTGAGTCACCGTGTCACTGCAGCAGCGGCTCTCCTCTCTGCACAGGAGGGACCTGAGGCCCACAAGTCACTTGTTGCTCCCTTGGCCCAAGGGGTGGAGGTGTAACCCCTGGGAGGGCTCTGCTTTGGCAACAGGATGTGGTTTGGGATGTGACAAGCGCAGCAGCGTGTCATCCCTCCAGCATCAGAGTCTGGTTGTGTGGCAGCCCTGAGATGTCCCCATGCTGCTTCGTGCACCAGCCTGTGCTGATAGTTGTGCCTGCAAAGGAGCATCTCCCATCAGGTGCTTCTGTGGCCTTCACAGGTGGCTCCTGTTTGGTGGCCAGTGCTGGCCAGAGGGTGCCTGGCCCCAGCCTGGCCTCCTGCTACACTCCCTTCTGCAACAACCTCCCTGAAAGTGTGTTTAGCTGCTTTGGACGGCGTAAGCCCTCAGGGAGGAAAAGGCTAGGCTGATTCAAATCACTAACGAAAGCTGGAGAAAAGAGATTTCAGACCTTTGTTTTCATGTTTATTAAAAGCTCACTGCTGTCACCCCAGCACCCGGTAACTTTGCTAATGACTTGTTTTCAGTGCTGCTGCTCTCAGTGCAGCAAAGCTGTGCTCAGGCAGCTGCAGGATGGTGCTGTGTACCCTGCTGTTAAGGGGCTGATGCCAAACAGCTGCAAATGATTTAGTTTTCCCATTTAGATTAGTTTTCTATATCTTAGTTGGATGCAGAGGCTGCAAACTCCAGGGATACACAGGGTGTCAGAGCTTTAATGTTCGTGTGTGTCAGAGGGGACTGTTTTGTTCTTTCTTCGTGCAGAACGAAAACTTGGAGCTGCAAATTGCTTCCAAAACGTGCTGGCAAAGTGTTTTGGAGCTCAGGTTGTCGCTCAGATTAGTACTTGAACCTAGAAAGATGAGAAGATAAAGAGCGAGAGCCTTGTGGCAGTGGCTGCAGTGGTTGCATCCCACAGTTGCAGGGACTGCATAAGGCAGGAGGGCTCAGGCCAAGGGCTTGGGTGCTCCCTGTGGAGGGTGCACCCAGGGAGGCAGCTGGGCAGCACAGAGCCTGGGTGCTTCACTGCGAGCCTGGAGTACATTTGGTCCAAGGCTGGTTCCAGCCTCGCAATGCTGTCCTACCAAATTAAAGCAGGGGGAGGGCACTGGTTTGCCTTACCGGGCATGGTGTGACCATTGCTCTCCTGCTCTCTGTAGCTCTGCGGCCTGATTGAGGCAAGAGGAAAGGGGATGAGAAGTGTCGGAGGTGCTTGTGCAGAGGGAGAAGCTTTAATGCCAGTGTGCATTGATGTGGAGTAGAGGGTTAGGGCTCCTCCCCAGCAGCCCCACAGCTCTGGTGCTTTGGGATGGTGCAGCTGGCCGATCCCTCCGCACTGCCCCGGAGATCAAGGCACACCAGATTTGGAGAAAAGCAAACCAAAACTGTTGCCTTGTGCCTTCTACTGAACATGAAAATGAAGACATGACTTCTGCACTGAGAAAGAAGAACTGAATCCAGACGAACACATTTGCAGAGAGGTACGGTGCTGCAGGAGCCCTTGGGTCTGAAGGATGGCAGCAGCTTTGCTGTCAGCACAGTGCTGCAGCCGAGGAGGGAACCAGGCTGTGACACCCGCTGTGTGGCATAGGGACTGCTGCAGCCTTGCCATGCTGCAGCTCACCTGGGGTAGTTTTGACTTCTCTTTTTTGGGGTGACTGCTGAGCTGTTCCTGGCGTGACAGTGCTGCCTAGTTTTGCATCATTTTTTTTGCAAGAGGGAAATTGTGCATGGGCTTGCTGGGGGAGAGTCACTCGAGTGAGTGCCTCAAGGTTGTTTTTGAGCAATGGGAGGCTCCTGCTGTGTCTGAACTCTGCTCCCCTCAGCGCTTTGAAGTTGCACTGGGCAGCAGCAGGGAGGATGAGGTTCCTACGGAAACTGCCTCGCACTCCTCGTGGGCATCACGCTGCAGCCCAAGCAGCAATACCCTTGCTGCAGCTCTGCTTTGCAGCCACGTTCATCCAGGGCAGCGTTTTGGGCTGGAAATGTCACTCCTGACTGCAGTGAAGGAAAATGTGACCTGTGGATGCAATCAAGGCTCCATAGCTGCAGCTCATGCTCTTTCTCTCCTCTCTACAAGACTTCCTTTCTGCTTCCCTAAGAGGCCCAGCATGGCAGAACCCCCATCCTTGCCTCATCTGTTGTGGCTGGAGGTGGTGTGGGGACATTTATGTCAGCCCTGTCTTTGTGAAAGTCCCACCCACCCACAGCCATAACCCATGAGTCTACAAGTGACCTCTGCAAACCACCTGAGGTTGCGTCCACCTTGCACTGCAGGTGTTGAATTGGGGTTGTTCACCTTCCCAAAGGTCCAGGTGGTGATGTGGGTGTGATACGCAGGAGGATGCAAGGAGCATCGCCCTGTGCTACGGCCCAGAGGGGTAGATAGGACCTTTCTCCAGCACTCGCTGGCACCAAGCCCTCTTCACTGGCCTCCTGGGTGGGAGCCTGGGGAGCGGCTGCAGCTCCCGAGCCCCTTTCCCAGCATGAAGACCAAAAACTGATGTTCCTGTTTTTCTGATCTCGTCTTTGGCCGCCAATTAGCACGACGTGAGAACTTGTCTCCCTGATGACATGCCTGTGTGACTCCTCAGATGCTTTAATTGCAGGGTTTTCAGCAGCCAGGGTGTGATGAAATGGTAATTGTTGTGATTGTGCGCTGTGCAGTAACTAAAAGACACGGCTCTTTGGCGAAGCTTAATTAGGAAATAGGGACGCTGTTGGGAATGGCTCTGCGATGCGATTTTCCTAATGAAAGCTACTGAATAGGCAGCCTTGTAATTAAGAACAGACTCGTGAGGGGCACTGCCAATTGCTCTTCTCTAGTGTTAATTTTGTATTTCCTCCCCATTGTTTCTAATACCCTCTTGGAAAAGCTTGAAGATAAAATGCTTTATT
Organism: Cuculus canorus; assembly: GCF_017976375.1. Lineage (NCBI taxonomy): Eukaryota > Metazoa > Chordata > Aves > Cuculiformes > Cuculidae > Cuculus > Cuculus canorus. Next base: position 9,929,386 of record NC_071418.1, on the reverse strand, counting down.
TTCTTACGCCTCGTATCCTGTTTGGCAAGCCGTGCTTATAGCATGTGCATCTGGAATACATGAGTGGCCAGGCATGAGCTCCTTCAGCCTTGTTAATCTCCGATTTCAAGCTCTGCCACTGAAAAAAGAAACCCAGTTGGGCTTGTGGTTGGACAATCCACTCCCTTGCCGGTGTGGCACAGCGGGAGATGCTCAGCTGAGTAGCAGAGGCGTAGCTGGAAGAGAGCTGGCTGTGTCGGGTGCAAAGGCAGCGCGATGCTATGGGAAGCAGGGTTTGTTTGGCAACAGCGCGACAGGATTTCGTGTTTGAGGCTCGCTCGTTGTCATCTCAGATGTCCTCTCCTTGCAAGCACAACTGCTGTATTTAACTGTAACCTGCCACATGTGAGAGTTCACCCAGGTTCGAGTCTTTCTCTTGCTGGTAAGAAAGAGCCCAGAGGCCTGATCCTGGCCGGGGCAGCTGTGTGGTTCAGCGCTCCCACCTGCGCTGCACCGTTCCCGTAACTGGGCTGGCCACCCCTCCGGTGGGTGCCCAGGGAAGAGAAGGCTCTAGCAGTCCCTCCCCAGCTGTGCTGGGCTGGTCGGGCAGTGAAAAGGGCTGCATATGTTTTTAGCCAACAGATGTGAGCGTAACCCTCTTGCTGAGTTAAAAGGGGAACAGGAAAACACTACCTGGATGGGTGATGCAGTCCTGTAGTGCTGTTACAATTATTAATGACTCGATGCTGCATCTGTGTTTAAGAGAGACAGGGGCTTGGCTTTCCCACCAATCCTTTTATTTCATTGCCCTAAATTCTTGCAGTGCTTAGGGTGAGAGCAGCTCAGATGCTCCTAAAATGCTGCTGGTCAGCAGCATTTGTATTGGGGTGGGTTTAAGCAGAAGTGAGAAGATCCTGGTGTGAGCAGCTCATGTGATGAGGATATCTGGGAATGGAAAGGCATGCTGGAGCATCTTAGAGTGACCTTATGGAGACCTTAGAGCAGCTTCCAGTACTGAAAGGGGCTCCAGGAAAGCTGGGGAGGGGCTTTTGATCAGGGAGTGCAGAAGTAGGACAAGGGGGAATGGATTTCAGCTGAAAAACGGGAGATTGAGATGAGATTTTAGGAAGAAGTGTTTTCCTGTGAGGGTGGGGAGGCAAAGAGGTTGCCCAGAGAAGCCGTGGCTGCCCCGTCCCTGGAGGTGTTCAAGGCCAGGTTGGATGGGGCTTTGATCTACCCGATGCAGTGGGAGGTATCCCTGCCCATGGCAGGGGGTGGAACTGGATGGGCTTTGAGGTCCCTTCCAACCCAAACCATTCCATGGTTCTATCATCTCTCCTGTCACCTTCCTCACAGCTGCCCTATGCTGCTCCAGCTAAGCAGGAGGGACTCATCTTCAGCTTGTGACAGTCCTTAGCAGCTGCTGCGGTAGCAAACTCATCATCTTTTTTTTTATCCTGTGGTGCTGTAACATCAAGGTATTTTCAAGATTGTGTTAATGTCTGTTGTGATGCAGCATGGTGTGGATGGGCGTATAGCCCAGGAAGGATGCTGTTGTCTTGAGCTTGCAAAAGTGTGTTTCATCCCGCCCACAAAGACCCATTCTTGTCTCAAATTAGGATGAAACGTTTCCCCTCTCAGCTGCTTCCCCTTTTGCTCTATGTCTATTTAAACCCTTGGCTCAGAAGCTTCTCTGCAAACAGGCTCTCGTCCTTTCAGGTGGCATTTCCCTTTTCTCATTGTTTCTGGCAATCTGTATTTGTGAAACCTCAAAAACGTTTCATCCCTCTTGGTGTCTTTGTGTTGATAAACCTTGCAAACTGGTAGACACGCTGCATATAGCCTCCCAGCGCCCAGGGCTGCGTGACGGAGTTACAGCAGCTCTTGGGTGCGGAGGATTTGCAGTTCCAGCTGAGCAAATTCCAGCCTTGCAGACCCTGGCTGTGGACATTCCTGTTCCTCCTCATCTGTGTGTGTGAATCCTGCCTTTCTGAGAGGGCTCCTGCTTGAGCCTTTCCTCCCCGAACGGATTGCCTGGATTGCAATTAAAGTCAACAAGCCTGAGATCCCCAAAGGATGTGTCATTAAGTGCAAACCATCCCCAGGTTGATCTGCTCTGAATGCCTGTGAGTGTCTAATCCCTTAGGGAACTCAGATGGTGGGAAGGAATGGCTACATGGCTCTAAAACCATGTTTGCTGGTACAGAACACACCTAGTGCCTGGGGACCTCCTTTATGGTGGGCCCTGAGCTGCTGGATCATGGTGCTGAGGTTAGAAGTGATGGCCCACTATCCCACCTGCTCCCCGTGATCTCCAAACATCACTGTGAGTGCGATGCTTTAGGATGAAAGGAATAGCCTTTGGCTGCAGAAATTGGGCATTTGCTGTCGGGCCAGTTCCCAGGAGCTTGGATCCTAATGAATCCCTGAGCTGGGGACCGTCCCTATGTGCTGTGATGCTCCTACCCATCATGGGAGGAACCCGGGGCTGGGGTGGATTCAGGCTGTGTTTGCTGCATGAGCTCTTACACCCCATGCTCGCGTGATTGCAGGGATTTGAGGACTCACTTTGCACGTGGGACACCAGCGGGTTGGGGCTGTGCTGGCCTGGCTGGAGGCACCTCAGCGATGGGGTGCTCTCAGTGTCTCTTAAGCTGTCATGTCACCATTAGACGTAGTCACTGTGCCGGAGGAAGGGATGAAGAGTGGTGGATAGAGCCTTCATGTGAAGAAAATGCTTTTCAGCCTGTTTTCTCCATGGCTTTTTGGGCTGATAGGGATGTAGTTCTGTGACTCTACTAGGCCAGGCCAAAGGATGGTCCAGCTCAGGGTCGCACCCTCAGCAAGGAAGACCCCAGAGGCTTGGATGTCCCTTGTGATGGGATGGCCCCAAGTTCTGCAGTCACAGCATCTTACATTTGTGCTGCCTGGCCTTCTCCAGATCTGCAGGGTTTGGCACATCTGAGTGCAGTGAGCCTGCTTCTTCCCAGAGGTGAACACAGGGTTTGGAAAGGTTTGATGTCCTAGGCTTGTCATTCCCTTCTCAAATGGCAAACGCATCTGCTGCTGTGGTATTTCAGTGCTGTGGGCTGTTGGAAGGTGCTCAGAGGCTGAACAGATGGGTGGAGTTGGCCGCTGTTGGTTGTCTTGCTTGTCGGATGGATGCCCACCTCTCTTTTGGCTCTCCTTGTCTAGAGACTTCCTTTCTTCTCACTGATTATGGTGGTGGTGCTGTGGTTGTACAAAGTGCCTCTGGTCAAAGTGGGACTCACACCCTTCTTTAAGCTTTGGGAATGTGTGAGAATCATGGTCCTGCTTGTCTGTGGTCTGAGGATGATGGAGAACAGCTAAAACCATCCTTGCCATCATCTGTCTTTTGTGGTGCAGCAGCCAGCAGTGCTGGAAGTAAATTGTAGGTTTTGGGCAACCAAGCCAGGGACTAAAAAGGCTACTGGGTTCCCAGCAGGGCCTCCACAATGGCAGGAAGCAACTTCTAAAGCTTCCTTTGGCTACACAGGGCCTTGGGGGAAAGATTTACTTGCTTGTTTATGCTGTAAGTTAATCTATTTAGTGGGTTTGGCATTAAAGCTCACAAAAAGCCCTCTGAAATGGTCGTGCTGCTTGTTTGTAGGGCTTTGTCTCTCACTTACTTTGTTTCACAGCTGGAGTAATTAAGCAGTGTCGGAGCCGGTTGAAATCTCCTGTGTAAACTTGTTTTTCTGAATAGGCTGAAGGAATTGGCATCAGCTCTCAGTGTCCTTCATCGCAAAGGAGCTGTGGGGGGAAGGCAGCGTGGGGCAGAGGTGGAGTCCTCACTGGGGGGGACCCATGTTTGTGTGAGCTTTGTGCCACTTTGGTTGCAGGTTGGTGATAGTCCCCGGCCCTGCTGAGGCTGAGAGATGATTTTGCAATAGAAACAACCCCCAAAACCCAAACCAAACCCCCAACACCCCTTCCAGTGAGTCAGTGTAGCAAAGTAGGCAGCAACATGACCTGTTTTTTTAAGGGCAAGAAGTCTTAGGAAGACTTTGGAGAGGCACAGGAAAGTGCTGGGTCAGTGGAACAAAGAATAGCTGATGAGAATTTTTCATGCTATTGCGGTATCGCTGTTCCCCTTTGTGTTTGATGCGATCCTAAGTACGATAGTGTCACCCACCTGTAACCTTGCACAGTAAAAGTGGATTTTCCCCAAGGGCCATCAAAGAAGCCTTATGTACACAGCAACTGCTGTAGAAAGCATGGGGACAGCTAGGGTTGAGGTCCATGCCCAGGGGTAGGAGGTGCTGGGCTCCTTCCCAAGCTGAAGACTTTGTTGTGGGATCTTCAGCTGCAACAAAGTCATCAGCTTCAGAGGGAGCCCAGCATCTTCAGCCTCAGGGAAATCTTCAGCTTGGGAGGGAGCTCAGTGCCTGCTTTGTCTGGACATGGACTTCAACCCCAGGTGTCTATATGCTTTTGGGGGGTGTCTCTAGCAAGGATATACCTGGATTCTTGTCCCGTTTGCCCCATGTGAGAGTCTGTAAGACTTTTCCAACAGGGATGTCTCCTTTTGGTCCACCCCTCCAGATTTAGCAGCCACCCTAGGGAGTGTCGGAAGGAACCGACTGACACTGTGTTGTGTCCTTCGCTTCCTTCTTGGCAGGGGCAGCTTGGGCTGCTGCTTTTATTTTGGGAAACACCTTTTTTTTTTTTTTTTTTTTTTTTTTTGTTCTCTCTCTCTAAATTATGCATTTGCTGAATTTTTTTTCTTTCTTCCCCTGGTCCTCCCCTGTGACGCATAGACACTTCTCTGCTGAACTTCCACCTTCCCTGAAGAGCAACCCCGGAGTTTCCATTACATAGTGCTGACAGAACCCAGCACCCAACCAGGCTGTGCCATCGCTATCTCCAGCCTAAATCTTCCTGGGGCTTAACTTGACACTGAGCTTGTAATTAACTGTGATGTTGAGTTGAAACTTTAACTTTAACTGTTATGATAAAGACCAATGCAAGCTAAAGTGAATTCTTGCATCATGTGGTGAGGGGTTTTCATAATTGGTGCCAGGAACAAGTGTGTTTCCTCTCTGAAAAGTGAGTATATATAACTGGCCTTTTGATACTCGGATAGATATTTCTGCTGTCTTTTGAGGAGAAAGGCAGGGGCTTTGCTTACTCTGGCTGGGTCACTGTAGAGGCCCTGCAAAGGGATCTGGACAAAGTGAAGTGCTGGGCAATCACCAACCGCGTGAAGTTTAGCAAGGGCAAGTCCCAGGTTTTGCTCCTGGAACACAGCCCCCCTGGATTCACACTGCCTGGGGAGCGTGAGGCTGGAGAGCAGCCCTGCGGGAAGGGAGCTGGGGCTGCTGGTCGAGGGCAAGGTGACCATGAGCCAGCAGTGCCCTGGCGGACAAGAGGGCGACCGTGTCCTGGGTGCATCCAGCACAGCATCGCCAGCTGCACGAGGAGGGGATTGTCCCGCTCTGCTCCACACCGGGGCAGCCCCACCTTGAGCACTGGGGGCAGTTCTGGGCACACAAGATAAAGAGGGTCTAGAGCTGCTGGAAACATCCAGAGGAGGACATAGAGTTGGGGAAGGATTTAGAGAGGAAACTGTGAGGAGTGGCTGAAGTCACTGGGTCTGTTCAGCCTGGAGGAGACTGAGGGGAGACATCATTGGAGTTTTAGCTTCCTCACAACGGGAGGAGGAGGAGCAGGTGCTGAGCTCTTCTCTCTGGTGGCCAATGACAGGACCTGAGGGAATGGAAGGAAGATGCTAGGAGAGAGTTAGGTTGGACACTGGGAAAAGATTCTTCCCCCAGAAGGTGGCGGGGGCCTGGAACAGCTCCCAGGGAAGCAGTCATGGTGCCAAGCCGGACGATATTCCAGAAGCTTTTAGGCAACGCCCTCAGGCCCACAGTTGGGGTGTCCTGAGTGGGGACAGGAGTTGGACTCAGTGATCCTTGTTGGGTCCCTTCCAGCTCAGGACAGGCTATGATGGTATGAGTTTTGTCAATCCCACACAGCCCGTTGAGTGATCATGGATGGGGTTGGGGTTGCTTATGTCCTGGGTCATCTCCCTGCACCCGTTGCAGGCGGGCTGAAAGTGATGTTTGGATGCAGAAATGTTGTGTCTGCATGGCACTGGCGACAGAGAGGAGAGGAAATGGGCTCCGCTCCATGCTCTTGGCTAGAAAGCAAAGCACAGGCTGCTGAACCCTGCCAGCCTTGGTCTGGAAGGGTTCTGGAAGGTGAGCAAAGCATTGGTGGAGAGGAGATACAAAGAGGTGACAGGGTAGGGCTGGATTTTTTTATTTCTTCATTAGTTTCTTTTTTAGGAAGTTAATGTTCAGTGTGGAGATTTACTTTACAATGGTGAAATCCGAGGAATTCCCACAGGCATCAGTAGCTGCTGATCTGCCTTGAGTCAGGAGTATTGAAAAGGCAGTGGGGACTGGAAGGGCCATTAGGACTGAAAGGGCTGTTCAGGGTCTCTCCCTGGCCTTCGGGCAGGGGCCATTCTCCCTCTGTCACTTGATTTGAGCCTGTTGCTCTTCTTCTGCCTTTAAGGACTGGGATACAGATAAGTCCCCTCCTCTTGACAGCAGCCATTCTGTGGTTGAGTTTATTCGATTTCTCACCCACAGCGGAGTCCTTCAGTTTGAAGTAGAGCAGGGCATATTTTCTCCTTGTCCTTCAGTTTGAAGCTGGTCCTTCAGCATCTCCAGGAATGGGTCTTTTGCGTTTTCCTTCAGAAACTATTGCAAAAAGTAATAGACCTTATTCTAATAACACCAGGGTGATATATTCTTCTCGTTGCCTTTCCCAAAGCTTGATGCTTGAACAGTTCATAGAGTCATAGAATTGTTAAGGTTGGAAAAGATGTCTAAGACCATCAACACAACACCAACCAATTAAACCATGTCCCAATGCACCACATATGTAAGCTTTTGAACCTCTCCAGGGACGAAGACTCCTCCACTGCCTTGGGCAGCCTCTGCCAGGGCTTCACCACTCGGTCAGGAAGGAAATTGTTCCTAATCTCCAATTTAAACCTCCCCTGGCACAACTTGAGCCCATTTCCTCTCATTCTATCATTTGTTACTTGGAAGAAAGTTCAAGAGTGTTGCGTTAAAGGAGCTAAAAATAATGGAATATGGAGATGAAGGGTGCAGCCTGTGTTTTTAGCTGGAGATGGAGATGAAGACAGTGTCTTGCCAGTGGCAAGAGCTTCTCCAATCAAAAGAACCTGCAGTGAGTCACTGGGGTTGTGTCCAGAGAAATGTCTCTTTGGAGAAAGAGAGAAGGTACCATTGCAACTGTTCTCGGTGATGGTTCCGTGGGACTAATTTAGAGATTTGTATTTCTCGGCATCAAAACAGATCGTAACTTTAAAGGGGCAGCGAGTGGAATTCCCCTGTTATCTCTCTGTCAAGAGTACACGAGATCCTGTCATGAAAAATGGTAGTTGTAAACCAGAACATTTTAAAAATAAGTCAAGAGGAAGTCTCAGTTTGCAGAATGGGTGGTGGAGAGTTTTTTAGCCAATTCTGCACCGGACACCATTGTGCTGTTGTGGTTTCAGTTTCCCTGAAGCATTGCTGCTAGGGTCTAGCACTGGTCTTTCACAGAGCCCCCCGATTCACATCCCTAACTTCACAGCAAGGGAATTGCTCACTTACAGAATGTCCCAGAATGGTTTACAAGTGTCTTCAGCTTGTATGAGTCTGTGATGCATCGTAGGCTACTTGTGTTTCTCAAGGAAATGCATAGCTACTCTAATATTCAGGCACAAATATTGAAGCAATAGAACTTTGAATGACTGGTTTGAGCTCAGGTCTAGATGCAAAGCTGATGCAAAATGTATTCCCTGCTCAATTACTGTTGAATATCTGTCTCTGGGAGGTCCATTGGTTTCCTAAAATCTACTACTCGTCTTCTCAGTGTCCAGTGTTAAGGATGGGCACTGTACCCCACTGCAGATTGGGTGTCTGAAAGGCTGAACCCGACACCCCACAACTGATGAGCTACCCCTGTTCTCATTCCCTCCCACCAGTTCCTATGAGACCCCAGGACTGGAAAAGGGGTCTCCTTTGTTTTCATCCCATGCCTTCTATTGTTGCCAGGACTGCTGATGTGAAAGGTGGTAGCGATGCTGTAAAACCAGTTTTGTCTTTAACGCAATGCTTGTGGAACTGGACTGGATTGCAGCTTCCAGATTGTTCTATTACACATTGCTAAGGCTCTTTTCCTATTACTTTATTCAACCACAGCTGTTACTGCACAGGGACAGACTCTGGAAGGGTCAGAGGGGTTTTATGTGGGCACCAAGAGTCTCATGGGCAGCACATTATCTCCATGAAGCTGATCCCTTGGTATCTGCTGCAAATTCTGGGGTTGGTGGTTCATATACTTCGTGCCAGATGCACATCACCTGGTTTCTGTTATCACCTTGTTCCTCTCCAACAGCTAAGAATTACCTGGAGGTTGCCAGTGCTGCCCACAGCCCTGTCACCTCCTGAGCTGCTGGTCCATGTTGAGGTTTTGGCTATTTGCTGTGACTTCCTTGCTAAAACTAGAACTAGCGTGTTGCTCTGGACTTGTCCTGGTGTGACCAAAAGTTGAGCCTGGCTGCAAACTCAGCCTTGGCTGCTGTGTGTTTCATTCCAGCTCTTGCACTGTGTTTTGCAGTTGGCTTTGCCTCTGTATGTCTGGCCAGGTTAGAAGGAGGCAGTCTTTCCTGCTTCATAAATTGGAAATAAACTCCTGGAGCTGGAGTTGTCAGTGATATTGTGATGAGAAGTTAATTACTAAGATGATAACGTGATGGTGGTTTCACTCTGAAATTGCTAAAATGTTGTTGTGGTTGCATTTTGTACATTCTGGGGGCAGCCCCGCCTGCTTGTCTAACATTTTCTTATTAAAAAATGACTGAAAAAAATACGCGTCAAGAGAAGGAGAGGTAGTGACAACCCCAAACAGCAGCGTTCAGGTGCTGGACCCTTCCTTGCTCCTCTGCCGTCTCTTCGAATTCTGCTTGGGTCATTCAGGTTGGGTAAGACTGCATCTTCCCTCCAGGAGTGACAGAGTGGTACGTGGTTATAGGTACAGCTCAGCTGATTTCTTCAATAACCTCGAGTGAGGGTCCACAACTGGCCATGTTGCAGTCAATGGGAGTTTTGCTACTGGCTAAAGAGCTGATCCAACCTTGGTGTGGAAATGAGACCTCTGCTGCCTTGTCCTACAAATGCCAGAGTGCTGGTGTCTCTGACTTTCTGCTGCTAGCCCTCATGTGCTGCACATAACCAAGGAATGATTCATTTTCTTATTTTTCTGTGTTTTCTGGACTATCAGTAGTCTAATGTAGTTCATCTGTGAAATAGCCTCATAAAATTCATGGGTTTGGGTTGGAAGGGACCTCAAAGCTCATCCAGTTCCAACCCCCTGCCATGGGCAGGGACACCTCCCACTGGATCAGGGTGCTCAATGTCCCATCCAGCCTGACACTGAACACCTCCAGGGATAGGGCAGTATCCCCAGAGCCTTCTCTTCTCCAGACTGAACAACCACAACTCTCCCAGCCTGTGCTCGTATGAGTAGTGCTCCAGCCCTTGGAACATCTCCGTGGCCTCTTCTGGACTGGCTCCAACAGCTCCATGTCCTTTCTGTGCTGAGGACTCCAGAACTGAACACAGGGCTCCAGGTGAGGTCTCCCCAGAGTGGAGTAGAGGGGCAAAATCCCCTCGCTTGCCCTGCTGGTCACGTTGCATCTGATGCAGCCTTTAAAATTGACCTTGGGGGCAGTTTTAAAGCACCCACCATCTATTCAAATGTGGAAATAACCCTCTTTTTTTATAGCGGAGACTTTCAAGTAGTGTGCTTGTAAAGCTTTCTTGGACCACTGCTTTACTGGGAGTTGCTGATTCCAACTTCTGACACTCTTCCTCAGAGCTTACTGACAGTCAGGACACCTGACTGTCCAGAAGCAAAGGTCGATTGAGGATTCCTGGAGGCCTTGTACAGACAAAAGTCACTTGCAGAAATGTTGGCTTCTGCTTTTGTGTGTTATGAATCAAATTTGGGAGTGAAAGAAGTGAAAGTTAAACTGAGTGAGTCCATTGCCATTTCTGTGTTCCCATTATTGCGATATCCAAGCTTCTTACAGGCTTTGAAACGTGGGGTTTTGCAACTGCTGGCTAAGGAAGGAAGTGTGGTTATTCCTGCTTTGCATGAGGGAAGCAACTTAGGAGAATAAGGATGGGAGTTGGCTTGCTTGAGGATGCCTGTATGAAAATCAGCTCTCTAATTTAACTTCCCTGAAGAGGGGTAAGGCTGGATAGGGTGAGCTGACCTCCAGACCAGGTCTGTCTGTAGGTGTTGACTTGCTTAGAGAGTTGCCTCATTTTTGTATAGGTAAGGTTGGAGGCAGTAAATCCTACCCCTGTGAGACATCCAGTGTCACCGCAGAGTTTTCCAGCAGAGTGAATAGTTGATATGGGGTCTCCAAAGTCACCAGATGTTTTTTTTTGTTCAGTTACCTTTCTTCATGCCTTAGATTCCCATCATTTTTTTTTTAGCTCTGGATGATAAACGTCAAGTTGCCAGCCTTAATTACATTGCTGTAAGAAACAAGATACCGGGAGTTTTGGCTGGTTGTCTTTGCCTTGATGTATTAATGGCTCTGCAGCAGGTTCACAAAGGTCTTCAGGATGTTAGAAGCTTTCTTCATTTCCCTGTGTGCTTTGTTGTGCTGATAAGAGCCTTTCTGGGTGTGCCAGCACTGTAGTGTTAAGAGAAGAAGGTGTAAACGACTCTGGCAGAAAGTCATTGAACAGTCATTGTGCATGTGAAGAAGCCCCTTCTGGACTGAAGCACAGTGCACTTGGCCATCAATCAGCTCCAGAAGCATTCCTTTCATTTGAATCTTTGTAACAGTCAAGCATTTTGTAGGCAATTCATGGCACTGTTTTCTTCTTTAGATGGTGGTGAGTATTGACTTGCTGTCGATCTTGTGTCCTGCAGTGGTTCTCTCTCCTCTAATCAGCTGTGCGTTGGGGAGATTTTGGAGGGGAACTGAATTATCCAGCCTAATCCGCTCCTCTGGCAGGGCTGTCCTGCTCTGCAGTGGTTAAACCCGAGTGCTCCTTTCTCTTGGTCCATTGCTCTGAGGTTGCAGCTGGTTATCGCTATTGATGCTGTCTGTGCATGCAGTGGGAAGCGTGGGAAGTCCTGTCACAGCCTGGCTGGCTTTGACACTTCCTCGCCAATAACTATTACCCAGTGGAGGAAGCTCTGGAAGAAGAGAGGGTGGTTAGGGTGGAGTCAGGCTATGAACTGGAGAGCATCCAGAGAAGGCCACATTTGTTGAAGGGTTTAGGGGGGAAGCTGTGTGAGGAGCAGCTGAAGGCCCTTGGTCTATTCAGCCTGGAGAAGAGGAGGCTGAGGGGAGATTTCGTTGCGATTACAGCTTCTTCACAAGGGGAGGAGGAGGAGCAGGCGCTGATCTCTTCTCCCTGGTGACCAATGACAGGACTCCAGGGAATGGCAGTAGGATGCACCAGGGGGATGGTTAGGTTGGACATTAAGAAAAGATTCTTCCCCCAGAGGGTGGTGGAGCACTGGAACAGCTCCCCAGGAACTAGTCATGGCAGCACTAAGCCTGACAATATTCCAGAACCATTTCGCCAACGCCCTCAACTGGTGGTGTGAATGTTGTGGTGTCCTGAGCGGGGACAGGAGTTGGACTCAATGATCCTTGTGAGTCCTTTCCAACTCAGGACAGTCTATGATTCTATAAGAAAAAAATTCTTGAGGAACAATCTAGGTGGTTTAGGAAGGTGGATTTGCCCATCTGCATGACTAACCAACTCTCTGTGAATTTAACTAGCCATTAAAAGAGGCAGCACCATCACTCACATTCAAGGTACCCCACCATCTGAAAGACTGAGGCTGCATGTTTTGTTGAGGAGCATGAATGGCTACTGATACCAAAACGGAGACAAGTTCTTAGTAGTCTATCCCAGAAGAGCAAGTGTTGACTGCCCCTTATTTTTTTGCCCCAAGCCATTGGACTACTGGACAATGGCCTTGCAGCCCATGAGTTTCTTTGTAAGGACTTGCCCAATATGTCTGTAGAGCCCAGCTGAGCTTTGCTGTCCGTGAGGATTTGGTCCATCTGAGAAATCGATTTTCCCTATTTGTTCTGGGGCGATGTGAGTCTCCCATGGGGGATGAAGTGATTGAGGGCTGCCCAGCAGAGGACTTGGAGGTGCTGGTTGATGAGAAGCTGGACATGAGCCAGCAGCATGTGCTCGCAGCCCAGAAGGCCAATTGTGTCATGGGCCACATCAAAAGAAGTGTGGCCAGCAGGTCGAAGGAGGTGATTCTGCCCCTCTATTCCTCTCTTGTGAGACCTTATCTGGAGTATTGTGTCCAGTTCTGGAATTCTCAACATAAGAAGGATATGGAACTGTTGCAACAGGTCCAGAGGAGGCTGCAAAGATGATCAGAGGGCTGGAGCACCTCCCATATGAGGGCAGGCTGAAAGAGTTGGGCTTGTTCAGCCTGGAGAAGAGAAGGCTCCGAGATCTTATAGTGACCTTCCAGTACCTGAAAGGGGCTACAAGAAAGCTGGAGAGGGGCTGTTCATAAAGGCACATGGTGATAAGACAAGGGGGAATGGGTATAAACTGGACAGGGGCAGATTTAGACCAGACATTAGGAAGAATTTCTTCACTGTGAGAGTGGTGAGGCACTGGAACAGGTTGCCCGGGGAAGTTGTGGCTGCCCCATCCCTGGAGGTGTTCAAGGCCAGGTTGGATGGGCCTTGGGCAGCCTGAGCCAGTGGGATGTCCCTGCCCATGGCAGGGAAGTTGGAACTAGATGTCCCTTCCAACCCTAATGATTCTATGATTCTCTTTTATGTTTTGTTTTCTCAGTAACTCCCAGCAAGGTGTAAATTATGGATATTGTGTTTTGACCTTGTGACTGTCGAGATGCGTCTCTGCTAATTAATGCACTGTAGTTCCTGTGCGAGCAGATATTAACTCTAAAAATATCTAGAGGTACGTCTCTGGTGTTAAGGCTACAGCAATGACATTTAAGCAGGGAATATATTCAGACCTGATCCACTCTTCAGCTGTGCTGCAGAAAGTTTCTTGTGATGGGGCTCATCGCACTCCTTGGGGAAGGGAGAAAAAATTTTGCCATTTAAATGGAGATGACATTTCCACTGGTGTCAGCAGAAATGCAAGCTCTTATGGCTGTAAGGAAAGCCTTCTATCTATGGGATGCTGCTTGAATCTGCCATCCAGACTGGAAGACAGACCCAGGCTGCTTGGGGAGGAATGTAAGTCCAGGCCTCCATGGCCACTCTGAGCAATGGGGGAAACTGTGGTGATGATTGATGAAAAGAGTCTCTCCTTCAGATATTTGTCCATGGTTTGGTATGTAGCCGTTCCTTTAGCATCAAGGTGGGAAGAATCCAGCTAGATGCAGTAGTGATGGGTGAAAAGCTGTACATGAGCCAACAATGTACGCTTGCTGTCCAGAAAGCCAAGTGTATCCTGGCTGCATCAAAAGAACCATGAACCAGAGACTGAGGGGAGGGGGTTCTGCCCCTCTGCACCTCTCTGAGAAGACCTCACCTGGAGCCCTGTGTTCAGTTCTGGATTCCTGAGCAGAGGGACATGGAGCTGTTGGAGCAAGTCCAGAGGAGGCCACAGAGATGATCCAAGGGCTGGAGCACCTCCTGTACAAGGCCAGGCTGAGAGTTGGGGATGTTCAGCCTGGAGAAGAGAAGGCTCCAGGCAGACTTTAAAGCAGATTCCAGTACTGAAAGGGGCACCAGAAGACATGCAGACAGACTTTTAGCAAGTCCTCTTGTGACAGGATAAGGCTTTACACTAAGGGAAGAGATATTTAGGCTGGTTATAATGAAGAAGTATTTTACAGTGAGGGTGTTGAGGCGCTGGTACAGGTTTCTCAGGAAGGTAGTGAAGGCTTCATCCCTGGAAACATTCAAGGCCAGGTTGGATGAAGCTCTGAGCAACCTGATCCAGTGGGAGGTGTCCCTGCCCATGGCAGGGGTTGGAACTGGATGGACTTTTGGTCCCTTCCGACCCAAGTCATTCTATGATTCTATACATGAATGTGTGAGGAGGAGGAAATCTCTTGGCTGTTTTGGGTTTGCTTCTTCCCCATCATGAGATGATGCTGTGTGGCGATGGGAGGGAGGGCAAGAGAACTGACTCCCTTCAGTCGAGAAGAGAAGGCTCCGGGATTGCTTGAGCCCAACCTAGCTATTTGTGTTGGCGTTTAAGGGAGCACAGAAAGTCATTGCTTGGACCCAAATGGCAGCTTTCATGTGTTTTTCCTTCCGCAGCCTCTCTGTCACTGAACTACTGCTTTGGTATCTTGCAGCCTTGTGACCACCGAGGGACGACACAGTTATTTCTGACCAGATCATTTGTCTGTGGTCTTTATTTTTGTATATTCTTGAACACGACTGTTGAGTTTCCTGGAACTGCTTGGCCCAAACCAGAGCCCTTTGCATGTTAATAGCCTTTCAGCTTCTTTGTGCAGCGTGGTGGGTGCCACGTGTGGCTCTCGGATGTGGCAGGAGAGTGAAATCATTGTCCAGAATAGGAAATGGTGGCACAACTTCCCCCGAGCTCCAGAGCACTTCTCCTTTTGGCACCAGCACGCGGGAAGGTGAAGTAAGAAGTTTTCTGTCAAAAATGCAGAAGTGCAGGTTGCTCTTGGAAACCATCGTGATGGACAAGCTGGTGGTGGAGCCCTCGGCCAGAGCTGGTGGGGAGGGTTATGTTTTTGTGTGGATGGATTCAGCTCCATGGATTGTGACTTCCTCTTCAGACGGGAAGTCTGCTTGGTGTGTAACAAGATGCAGAGCAGGGATGAGTTGCAGGCTCTGTAGTCTTCACTCTGGAGAGTTGCCTTCTCCAGTTCGTGGTGGATGAGAAGCTCAACATGAGCTGGCTATGTGCACTTGCAGCCCAGAAAGCCAACCACATCCTGAGCTGCATTCAAAGGAGTGGGACCAGCAGGGCAAGGGACCTGCTGCCCCTCTGCTCTGGTGAAACCCCACCTGGAGTCCTGCGTTCAGTTATGGAGTCCTCAGCACGGGAACGACATGGGAAGCAAGTTCAGAGGAGGCCATGTGGAGATGATGCAAGGGCTGGAGCACCTCTGCTGTGAGGACAGACTGAGAGACATTCTCTCATCAGTCTGGATGAGAGAATGCTCCAAGGAGACCTTAGAGCAGCTTCCATACTGAAAGGGGCTCCAGGAAAGCTGGGGAGGGGCTCTGGATTAGGGAGTGCAGGGGTAGGGCAGGGGAAACACTTTTCATTTGAAAAAGGGAGATTGAGATGAGATTTTAGGAAGAAATGTTTTGCTGTGAGAGTGGGGAGGCCCTGGCCCAGGTTGCCCAGAGAAGTGGTGGCTGCCCCATCCCTGGAGGTGTTCAAGGCCAGCTTGGATGGGGCTTGGAGCCCCCTGATCCAGTGGGAGGTGTCCCTGCCCATGGCAGGGCGTCGGAACTGGATGGGCTTTGAGGTCCCTTCCAACCTAAGCCATTCCATGGTTCTGTGATTCTTCTGCCCTTTAGAATGAGCAGTCCACATCCTTGCTTGCCTATGTATCGTCTTAAGTGTCAGCCCTGCTTGTGGTATGTTGCTTTATCTCACCGGATCATTCCCACTTTCTGTGATGGTTTGTCTTGTGCTGCTGGAGAAGGGGAGCCTGGGCTTTGTCTGTTTGGCTGCTGCTGGGGAGGGACTGAGGCTGCCGGGATTTCGGCTGGAATTTTCTTTGACCTCATTTGATTACCAAGTCCTATGTACTCAGCAGCAGGGCAAAAACACCACAGGGAAATTAGTTTATGCAAAACTACTTAGAGCCATCCATTTCCAGATACACCAATGACTTTCCAAGGTCACACGGCAGATCGTGCAGTAGAGCGTGAACCTCACCTGCAAAATCCTTGGGAACAACTCAGTCGTAGACAGACTGTGCGAGGCAGTGGGGGAAAGTAGGTGAGGATGCATAGGGTAAGCAGATGCTGTTAAGGGCATGCTGTGGATGGAGAGGACTGAGGGTAAGTCATCTTGCTCCTGTAGGTCCTGGGTCCCACATGAAGTAATAGCAGATCTTTCCTCCTCCAGACTCTGCTGGGTACAAGCGTTGCTGCTGCTCCAGGGGCTTTGGTGTGTCTGGTGGAAGGAAGAGTGTGCATTCCCACTGAGAGAGCAGCCTTTGCATCTTCTGCCCCAGCTCGTCTGTCTGCTGATGTTCTCAGTCTGTTTAGAAAGGGGGTGAGTTTGGGAGGGGCTGGAAGAAAAGCTGTTGCTGGGAGTTTGTCTAGAGAGGAGGTGCTGTCACGAGGGAAGTGTCTGTGAATGTTGGCAGTGAGAACAGGCAGAGCAGAGCAGTTGTGAGTCCAGCGCTACGGCTGGTGGAGGACCTCCGCGATCTCTGGGGATATCTACCAGGGGATTGTCCTGACATCTTCGGTGAGTTCTTTTTCTTCTCTTTTCAACCTTTTTTCCTACAAGGGGCACGTTGGAGCAGTGAGTCCGCTTGTTTTTGGCCATAGCACAAGCTGCCACCACCATTTCTGTGGATGATTGAGGTAAAGGGGGACAGTCCACAAGGGAAGGTACTGGACTGCAAGATGTCCTAGTGTAGATATGTTATTCTTTTAAATTGTGCTTTTCCTACTTGAGCTTTTCTGCAAGAGAAGGACTATATATAAGATTATGGAATAAATATATATACACATACTCCAGACATGAGAAGTTTGTAACCTTGGTTAGAAGTGTCTGGTCAGCCCTGTGTGTATCATTGACATCTTACAACATGCAGAAGGCCCTGATCTAGATCAGCTGCTGCTCAGGGGGACTGAGCTTCTACAAGTAGGGCTGTTCCACTCCGTGTTGAAATGGCCAAGACCTGGCTGTCGGCTAAAGCATGTTCAATTTGGGCAGCTTCATAGGGTATATTCTGATTTTGCCTGCCTTGGGTTGCGACGGTGAGCAGCTCTGGTTCAGCTTCTGTCACTTGCCTGGTTGGGTTGTGAATCTCAAGCCATGACAAACAGCTGCAGGTTTCCGTCTAAGAGGGTGGGAGTAGACCCGGGCATGGGAGTATCTCCCCAGCTTGAACTGGAGCTTTTGTCTTCTTTACAAGTCAAAACAAAACCAGAACAGCCACTTCTGTCCCATTGTGATGGTGAAGTCCATGTGAGCATTGCTGTAGGTGTGTCTGCAGGGTTTTCCGAGCTCTCCATGTAGACACAGCAGTGTTTGTGTTGGACTGTTGAGCTGCTGTGGTGCACATTAGATTGCAGACAGGCAGAGCAGCTCTGCCGTCGCACCAAAGCAGTTCTGTGGACTGCATAGACACTGTTTCTGAGTATGCAGATTGCTGCTAAAACTGCTCTGCTTCTAAGAGGACGTCTTCATTTGTGGTGGTGTGAAAGATCGTGATCTGTAGCACTGAGTGACAAATGTTGGATCACTTTGACAGTAGATTTAAACCCTAATCTTGTATCCCAGCAGGCAGCCTCATCTGCAAAGCCATTCTGTCCTTGTCAGGGATGCTGGGATGTTTTAGGAGTGGTCTTGGGAGTTGAAAATATCAAATCATAGAATTGTTTGGTTTTAAAAGACCTTTGAGATCAAATAGTGGACCGTACCTGTCCACTATTAAAACATAACTCTGAGCGCCCCCTCTACCTATCCTTTAAACACCTCCAAGGATGGGGACTCTACCACCTCCCTGGGCAGCCTCTGCTAGTGCTGAGAACCCTGTGAGTGAAGAAATGTTTCCTAATATCCAATCTAAATTCCTGCTGTGACTTGAGGCCATTTCCTCTCATCCTGTCACTTGTTACGAGATGAAGGAAAGGCTTTGTTTGACACCAAAATTTTCAGTAGGGAAAGTTTCCTTTAGACAGGACTGAACTTTTTTTCCAAAACCAAAGGCAGGAGGTGAGTGCCCACAGGCTGTGTGCCTGCCTCCTGCCTGCCTCCAGGCACTCCAGGGAGGTGCTGGCAGGGGATGTGGCAGCCTGGAGCCCATCCTGCGTGGGTCCCCTTCAGGGTGAGCTCCTTGTCTGCCAGATGATGAAGTGTTACAGGAGTGAGAAGCTCTCCCAGCCTGGGGGTTATCTGAAAGCTCCACCTTTCAAAGGTGTTTTTTTCTTCCCCAGCTCTAATTTTAAAAGCCGCGCTTGGCATGAGTACTTTGAAGCCTTAATTGCAATTATGAATCTTCCTCTGTTCCCAGGTTTCCCCTAATTGGCTTCCTGTGAGAATTTACAAAGCTGGTAAAAACAAAACCGCTAGGTTTATGAGGGAGTTGGTGGCGTGAGATTCCTGAGCCCAAATAAACCACAGCTCAGCCGAGACTTCTTGCGCGCTGCTGCGCTGTGCTGTAACCGGACCCGTGGCCAGGCGCGCACAAGGGTGGCATTATATAAACCATAAGCTGATTTACATGCTTGCATTTTGAAAGTGCTAATCTATTTTGATTTCTTTCCCTCCTCTCTTTTTTTTCTTTTCAGCCCTCTCTAATCTCTACCATCTCTGCCAGGTTCCCAGCTCCTTTGGCTGGAATAGGCCCCAGCTAAATCCTTTATCTGTCTATTTGGCAACCCTGGGCAAAGCAGTTAGCAAACGAATGCCACTTTTCCTGGCTCATTAATTAGATTTACTGAGCTGAGTGGTTGCTGCTGCTGCAATAGTCCGGACAAGGCAGTTCTGTATTTTCTTTCTTAGGAATTTGGGGGTTGAAAAAACAGAGCTCCAAGGCAGTTCTGGTGCTCGTGGTCGAAGCCACGGTTCCCCTGTGTGCGCTGCCCTTGAGAACATGTGTTTTTCTCATTTATTTCTGCCGTTTGCTGCTGCCTGAGCAGTTCTGATTGCTTGTCATCATTTTACTGCTCAACAAGTTTGAGGATGGGTATCTGGGTCCTCTGTTCTTGAGGTGCCCATGACAGGATATCTTGGTGAAGGCAAGTGGTTCTTGTGGGTTCAAAAGATCCTCTGTGAACTATCAGTATGTTTTTATATATTATAAATATGCTTTTTAATGTGTCATGCTCTGCCAGCGTTCTGAATGGGATTGTGAAGGCTATGTTGGGAAATAAAAATGTGAATGAGAAGCTCAGCATGAGCCAGCAATGTGTGCTTGCAGCCCAGAAAGCCAAATGAATGTTGTAAGCTGAAAGACAGGAGATTTAGATGAGATCTTGGGGAGAAATGTTTTGCTGTGAGGGTGGGGAGGCCCTGGCCCAGGTTGCCCAGGGAAACGGTGGCTACCGCATCCCTGGAGGTGTTCAAGGCCAGGTTGGATGGGGCTTTGAGCAACCTGATGCAGTGTGAGGTGTCCCTGCCCATGGCAGGGGGTGGAACTGGATGGGCTTTGAGGTCCCTTCCAACCCAAACCATTCCATGATTCTTCCTAGAAAGGATTCTCCTTCCCTATAATTCTCATGTCCCCAAGGGGACCAAGTGGGCTGTAGAGGGGAGACTGTGTCAATGAGGACAACATAAGGTGTGTTATATTTAATATTGTTCGATGTCCATTCTTGCACAGAAAGTCAGGAATGGTCTAGAAGGCAGATGGCAATATTTGATAGCATGATTAATCTCCAATAGAAGTGCCTATCACTGTGTGTATTGTGAGGGTTGGCGTAGGAGAGCGATATTACTGTGAAATAAGATGTGAGCGTGAATGTCATTACACTGGTATCGTTCCCTTTATCTGCCACTGCTGTGCAGCCAGTGGCCACAGGAGCCTGGTGCAGCAGGAGCCCCTGTCACTGCTTTCGGAGGAGGCACTGAGAGGTCACTCACCATGCCATGCACTCACCAGCACTCTTGGTTTCTATTGCGGACTTTCGGTTCCCTTTGTAACCACTAGACAACACTGCCTTTTTCTCGGCTCAAGGTCTGAGCAGCCTGGGCAGGAGGTAAGCGTTGGGTGTCTTGTCTTCTGCTGCAACCTGGAAACCCGGTGCCAGGGTGTTGGGCACCCTGTGGAGTCCGGTGAATGGAGACGATGTCGATGTGCTGCTGATGCTGTCATCCCATTGACAACTGGGTAACTCAGATGTGGAGAGACCAGAGTCGGGGGCACTCAGCCTGTGTTGGGGACAATGGCAGGAGTGTCTTTCCAGAAAAAGACGAGCGGCGCTAAACTGGGCAGTATTTATGCTTCTTGTGTATAGAACACTTCATTTCTCGATGTAAACATCTAAAACTAAAATGAACGACGTGATAGGATGAGGTGATGCAGAAGACTGATAGATGTGTTGTGCTGCCTTGTCCTCCTCCAGTCCTGCAGATGTTCAAGGCTCTGCTTTGGTTTCCTATTCCTCAAGGTTGCCATGACTTTACCTATAAAGAGGACGTAGAGGAGAAGACTTTCGCCTGCATTCAGTTGAGTATTTGCCCCAGGTAGATTTGGAGTGGCTGGTATGAAAGGGGTGCTGCATCCTGTGAAATGTCCTCCCAGGAAGGTGATCCTGCTCCTCTCCCGGGCGCAGCCTGCAGCGATGGAGGCTCTGTGCAGACCTGTGGCTGCTCCAGACCATGCCCAGTGCAGAGTCTGCCCCATGGGCTGGTGTAATTGGACATGAGAGGGTCCGATCCTCCTTTCCTGGTCGTTGCATCCCTGGTCACTTGCTGGGAGGAGTGGGGTGAAGCTCTGCAAATCCTGTGCACATGGGGAGGAGGTCAGTGCTTTTAGCTTTCTAAAGCGATTGCCTCTGTTCACTTTTATTGTGTCATGCTCAAAGGGAGACAACTATTTAAAGGTTCTTATGAGAGGAGGATGTTGGGCAATCTTTGAAGGCCAGAGTTGGTGCCAGCTTCAACAGCCAGACCCAAACAGGCTGTCTGTGCTGTCAGACACTGCTGCCTCGAGGAAAGGGCTGGCTTTGCTGCTGCATCTCTCTGCTCCTGGAGCCACTTTGCCACTGCAGCTGGAGGGGATCCAAGCGTGGCTGCAGGCAAAACCAACCGCAGATGCTACATGTGCTGCATCTCTAACCTGCCTGATATATACCTGTATACCCTGCCTATATACCCTACCTATATACCCTGCCTATATACCTGTATACCCTGCCTATATACCTGTATACCCTACCTATATACCCTGCCTATATACCTGTATACCCTACCTATATACCTGTATACCCTACCTATATACCCTGCCTATATACCTGTATACCCTACCTATATACCTGTATACCCTACCTAAATACCCTGCCTATATACCTGTATACCCTACCTATATACCCTGCCTATATACCTGTATACCCTACCTATATACCCTGCCTATATACCTGTATACCCTGCCTATATACCTGTATACCCTACCTAAATACCCTGCCTATATACCTGTATACCCTACCTGTATACCCTGCCTATATACCTGTATACCCTGCCTATATACCTGTATACCCTACCTAAATACCCTGCCTATATACCTGTATACCCTGCCTATATACCTATATACCCTGCCTATATACCTATATACCTGTATACCCTACCTACATACCTGTATACCCTGCCTATATACCTACATACCTGTATACCCTGCCTACATACCTGTATACCCTGCCTACATACCTGTATACCCTACCTATATACCTGTATACCCTGCCTATATACCTATATACCCTGCCTACATACCTGTATACCCTACCTATATACCTGTATACCCTGCCTATATACCTATATACCCTGCCTACATACCTGTATACCCTACCTATATACCTGTATACCCTGCCTATATACCTATATACCCTACCTACATACCTGTATACCCTACCTATATACCCTACCTATGTACCTGTACACCCTGCCAATATACCTGTATACCCTGCCTATATAGCTATATACCTGTATACCCTGCCAATATACCCTGCCTATATACCTGTATACCCTGCCTGTATACCTGTATACCCTGCCAATATACCCTGCCTATATACCTGTATACCCTGCCTGTATACCTGTATACCCTGCCTATATACCTTTATACCCTACCTATATACCTGTATACCCTGCCTATATACCCTGCCTGCTAACCCATTTCGGATTGGGCTGGGTGGTACCTTGGCTAACACAAAGAGCAAAACCTTATGGTGATGTGGGGCTCACACCACTTGTGTTGGTGAAGGAGTTTTGTAGGCAAAGAGCTGGGGAGGAGAGCAGAAATAGCTGCAGAGTGTCAGAGAGCTGTGACCAAAAGCAATTCACACTTAACCCACTTGAGAGCTGCCCTCCCAGAAATGCAGCAATTGTTTGTCTACCAAGGACCCACCGCTGCTAGAGAGAAATTGCCTGCTAATTGGCCTTTCAGCTCAAGGCAGAGGGGTCAGGCTAGCTAATTAGACGGGTCTTTACACCTCCTCAGTTAATTTGGAGAGTGGAGTATATTCCCAAAGGGAGGTAGGCTTCTCCGATCAGTTTGCTGGGTCTTTTCATCCCTCTTAGGGGCAAACCAGGAGCTGACAGATGTGAGACACAAGCTCCAACTCTTGTCTGTCGGAATAACCTCACAGCTATTTGGAGTTAACATTTTGAAGTTAAAAGCAAAGAAACAGCTTGAGTTCTCCCAGGAGGTAAGAGGGGAGGGGAAGGAGTGCTGGGGTGGGAAGCCCACAGGTCTGTTCTGAGCCTCCCAAGGCCATGGGCTGGCGGAGCAGAGTGACCTCACTTTGCTGAACTGGCGCTGTTTCTTTTTTAATAAAAGAAAAGCAAAAAAGGCCATCTAGGCACTTCTCAGAAACAAGAAGCTGTCCCTGGGTGACCAGCTAAATCCAGGTGTGACCCGAGTTGTGAGTGTTGCAGTGGAAAGGGTGGAAAAGCCGAGAAAAGAATAGAATAAATATAGTTACTGAGTTTTATAGTAGTTCTCAGAGGGTGAAATGCTCTGGGTTTAGGGTGCTGTTGGGACCAAATCGTTGAATCATGGAATGGTTTGGGTTGGAAGGGACCTCAAAGCCTATCCAATTCCACCCACGGCCATGGGCAGGGACACCTCCCACTGGATCAGGAGCTCCAAGCGCCATCCAAGCTGGCCTTGAACACCTCCAGGGATGGGGCAGCCACCACTGCTCTTTACCTTCCCCATCACCCTCGATTCCCCATCGCTGCATCGCTGGATAGCAGTGTGCGTTCCATCCTTGAAGGAATGATTTGAGGATAAGGCCATTAAAGAATGTCCAGGTCTGGTGCTGAGGGAATGGCTTAACAGTTCCCAAAGACCATGGCTCCTGGGGAGAGCAAGTGCTAGTCTGCACTTTAGGAAACTCTTATTTAATTCTAAAAGCCATGCAAGCGTTGTGGCTGTTTTCTCTTTCCGCAGCTCTCTAATAAAGCGGGACGTGTCCCATGTCCCACCAGAGGGACTCTGCCCACTCCTGTGCCCCATCACCCTGCTTTGAGACTGCTCCGGGAGGTGGCTATGGTGAGCAGGACTATGGTCACCACCAGCTACAGAGGTGGGAATGGTGAAAAAAATCACGGGAAGGGAGAAGTTGGAGGCTGACACCCCTACCTTGAGGCTTCAGATGGAAGTGAGGGATCTGCAGGCTTGAAACCAAGGTCAGAGTCTTGAAGGCAGGCAAGAACCACACAGAGAGTGCAATTGGGCCACTGAATTTTTTTGGGGCTCTGTCCCGGTTTGCTAAAAATACATCTTGTAGCCCATCTTGGGCTTGTAGCCCAGCACCTCCTCGGATAGCGGCAGGATGTGTGTTTGTGAGCTGCAGCTGGAGTGTAACTCGCTCCCATCTGTGCTTGTGGCTTGGGTCTGTGGGGGCTCATTCTTTCAGCAGCCAAGAGCTGCCACTGTCACAAGGTGCAGTCAGCCTCAGACCTGCTCCAAATAGGCTCCGAGCTGTCCTTCCAGCGCCCCCCTGGGAAGAGGATGGAGATGGCACTGCTCAAGGTCATCAGTGCTGTAATGGGAATGCAGGGAAAGTGAGAGGAGCTTGTTGCATCAGTGTCCCTGCGTCCTTCAGGGGTGCTGGTGTCTAAAGGGCTTTTTCTGGCCTGCTGGGGTGAAACTGAAGAGCATCAGATCCCCAAGTTGCCCACAGGCCACCTCTTTGACCACTGTTTGTCCCTTTGTCTTGGGTAGAGGAGGAAGACCCTGGTAATGAGTCCATGATGGGCATGACCAAGAGGTCTTAGCTAACAGCGTCCTTGTGATGAAGACCATTTGCATGCAGCTCATGCTTGAGACTCGGGAAAACCCTGGCAAGTGGGACTGCAGGAGGATTTGGGTGCCCAACAGCAGCAGAAGACCCTGTGTCTGCTCCAGCAATAGCCTTGTAGTTATCTTTTGCAATGAGGATGCACTTGAATGACAGCTTTCTGATCAGCTCCTCAGGCCCAAATGGGTGCTGGTGACAAATCCCATCATCGCTTGAACTGCTTTTCCATTGTGGAGAGCCTATGTCAACGTTGCCTCATCACAGGAAACACGTTCCTGCTGACAGCCCCAGATTTGGGAGGGTCAGACACCCATCATGCATGGGGTGTGTCTTCATACCAGGGGCTCTCGAGAGTCATTAATCTCTGCTCCAATTCAGCTTAAAAACAAAGGCTGTTGGGGTTAATCTGATCATGGTTTGCTTTGGGCTTGGGGCTTCTGTTCTTTTATTAGATAAGAAAATTCACCAAAGCATTGGGCTGGTTCTTACTTCAAAGCAATTCCGTGTAATTCAGACCAGGTATCACCATTGCAACACTGTTTTAGAACAAAGAAAGAAACTAAAAACAGGAACCAGTAGATAAACAATGCTCCAGTGGTGCTGGCACTGAGCTGAGCTCCTTCCTGCTCTCAACCATCTGGCAAGTCAGCGACAGGGCTCGAGGGAGCCCAGCTCTCCTGGGCGGCTCTTACCAGCAGGGAAACCAGCTGGGAAACAATTGAAAAGCTTTTCCATTCATAAAAATTTGTCAGGGTATGAGCTGAGCAACCAGCTCTCCTCCTCCAAGTGTGCTCTGCTCCAAGTTCAGTGACCCGACTCAGGCGAGGTGTTTCTCCTATCTGTGCCGTAGGGTTAATGCTTTTCTCTAAGAAACATTCCCATAGTGGATGAGGAACTGAGTGGTGTTGGCTGGTGAGCTCTCGAGGCAGTGATGAGGGTTTCACCCTGATGCTGGAGGTGGGTGAGCCAGCAGAGAATTATCCTTAACCCCCATACTCAGCACTAGTGAGTCCACACCTCGAATCCTGGGTTCAGTTTTGGGCCCCTCACTACAGGAGGGACAGTGAGGGTCTGGAGCGCATCCAGAGAAGAGGGGTGGAGCTGGGGAAGGGGCTGGAGCCCAGGGGTTCTGGGAGCAGCTGAGGGATTTGGGGCTGTTTAGCCTGGAGAGGAAGAGGCTGAGGGGAGACCTCATCGCTCTCTGCAGCTCTCTGAAAGGAGGCTGTGGTGAGATGGGTGTTGGTCTCTTCTCCCGAGTAACAAGGGATAGGACGAGAGGAAATGGTGTCAAGTTGTGCCACAGGAGGGTTAGATTGGCTATTAGGAAAACTGTCTTTCCCGACAGAGTGGTGAAGCCCTGGCAGAGGCTGCCCAGGGCAGTGGTGGAGTCTCCATGTCTGGAGGGGTTCAGAAAACATGTGGACACAGCATTTTATGACATGTTTTAGCAGGCACGGTGGGGTTGGGCTGATGATAGAACTTGATGATCTTGGAGGTCTTTTCCAGCCTTAATGGTTCTGTGATTCTATGAGTGGTGACAGTTACCCACCTGGGTACTGGATTTCCCGAATGGTGTCTTTGATAACTGGTGTGATGCTGGTCCCCAGGACAGCTGGCTTGGTGGAGGTTTGCTCATTGCAACCTGAACACTGGTGCGTGATGGAAAATGTCTCATTTGATCAGAAATGAGAAGTTTCTTTTTTTTTTTCTGATTTTTACTTTTCGAATCACAGTCAGGTGAGGGCAAACACTTTCGAAATGATGGGGTGAAAGGTTTCATTCTAAGTCCTCGAGACCCCCCCTCTCACCACTCTTCACCCTGTGTACCCTTCGAGCAGATAGAGTTTGCTGAACTCTAGTCCAATTCACTGAGGAATCTGCTTGCCTTCACACAGTTTCTCTGATTATTTTCTTCTTTTCCCTAACTTTCTTGCAGCCTTGGTTTTGCTCCTACTCTGATTCAATTTGTTGGTTTTATGAAATACTTAGCCCTAAAGCAGCATCTCTGTTGTCATTGGGGCTGGTCTAAAGCCCACTCCATGTGCTGATGTGCAGGTGAGACGTGGCAAAGCTGCATCCTTGGCAGCTGGTCCTCAACACCTGGAGCACGTACAGGTGTGCTTCCAGCTGGCTGCTGCTAAGCGATGAGAGTCCTGCTCCTGGCGCTGTGAAATGCGGCTCAGACTTTATCTGCTCAGCAATAGCAGATCCCAAAGCAAAAGACAGCAAGAGTGTGCAATATTAAGACTCTGCTACTGGTATATTTATTTTCTCTCTCTCTGGAGTCTCTGAAGCAAAAAGCAGTTGCAATTCAGAGCTGGTGGTTTTTTGCACCTCTTGGTTATATTTTTTTGGTGCTCACAGCATCTTCATCCCATAAACAATAGCCTTAGGGCTCTGGCTGCTAATGCAGGTAATCTCAGGGGTGGAATTTGGGAAATCTCTTTAAATAATTCCCCTTTTCAGGGACGTGAAGGTCTTGGATGGAGGTGTTTGTGTAGAGCTGGCATGTCTTAGGCATTTCTCAGCTTCCTGTTGGGGTTCTGATCCCCTGAGCTGGGGGTACTTGGTGCCAGCTGAGCAGAGCAAAGCTGTGCTGGAGGGAGCTGGGGCGATAAACCACTTGTGATTACCGCTGAGAAGAGCCGTACTGTGGGATCTACAGCTCAAACCCCAGTTGCCCTATTTCACCGAAGGTTCAAAATATTTGTCCCCAGCCGCTCCGGAAGCCTCTCCTCCTCCTGCAGGGAGGCGTTGCTTGTGCAGCAGAGCTGCGGGGCGTGCAGACCTGCAACCCGGGTAACCTTCTTCCCGTGACCACAGCAGTGCTGCTTTCTATGCACAGTGTGTGGTATTTCTTTTTGTTTTGGTGGTGTCACTCAGGGCTACGTGATGCTGAGGGCTGCCTGCTCCGTCGTGTGTGTGAAGGTTCATAGTTGTGCTGTTCCCCTCTCTCTTTCTTGCCTTCCCCTTACTCCTGCCTTGCGTGGCACAGCATCACAGCTCTCTGCGTTCACCCCTCCGGTGCATTTGCTTTTCCGTGAGAGCAAAGCATCAATGCAGCTTCTGGTGAAGGGCTGGGAAAGTCACACTGAGCAATAAAAAGTTAGTCCCGCCCTGGGTTAGGAAGAGTCCCTGTGTGGCTCAGGAATTGCTCCCCTGCATGCAGCTTTGTCCTGCAGCACGGCCCTGGGGCACGTGGTGCTCCATATCTCCGAGTTTTAGCAGTTGTATGACACCTTGGGTGCTTAGAATCATTATCATAGAATTATTAAGGTTAGAAAAGACCTCTAAGATAATCAACGTCTTCCTTGGTGGGTTTGCTCTTGCAGCCAAGTACTAGACACAAAATTGGTGACGAGAGGCTGCTTATTACAGGAAGGTGGCAGAGGAACTTTCACTTATTTCTGCCTCTTCTTGATGTTTTTTCTTGGCCTCAACTTGGCAACGCTCCAAGCTTCAGTTGAGTATTTTTTTAATCATAGTATGGTTTGGGTTGGAAGGGGCCTCAAAGCCCATCCAGTTCCACCCCCTGCCATGGGCAGGGACACCTCCCACTGCATCAGGTTGCTCCAAGCTCCATCCAACCTGGCCTTGAACACCTCCAGGGATGGGGCAGCCGCCACTGCTCTGGGCAACCTGGGCCAGGGCCTCCCCACCCTCACAGGAAAACATTCCTAAAATCTCATCTCAACGAGATGCTGGGGTTGTTTAGCCTGGAGAGGAGGAGGCTGAGGGGAGACCTTATTGCTCTCTACAACTACCTGAAAGGAGGTTGTGGAGAGGAGGGAGCAGGGGACAGGACAAGGGGGAATGGCCTCAAGCTTCACCAGGCTGGACATCAGGAAAAAATTTTTCACGGAAGGGGTTCGTTGGGCCCTGGAACAGCTGCCCAGGGAGGTGGTGAAGTCACCTTTCCTGGCGGTGTTTAAGAGACAGGTGGATGGGGTGCTGAGGGGCATGATTTAGGGATTGTTAGGAATGGTTGGACTCAATGATCCAGTGGGTCCTTTCCAACCTCATGATTCTATGATTCTATGACTCAATCTCCTCTCTCTTTGCTAATATGGAGACCTTTCCTCTCTGACCACAGACAATTCCCTCTGCTGTGTCCATGGTCAGCAGCCTGACAGGTGGAGCAGCAGCAGAAGTGACTGTACAGACTTCATTAAGCGAGACTTAATTTCAAAACATCTTCTAAGCCCACTGCTTAGTGGCACTCTCTGTGCCCCAGCTGTAGATGGCGTGATGGCCACCACTGTGTCTTCCCACAGAGCCATTTTCTTTTGTGAATATGCTTTGTGAATTGGTCTGCAAAGGAGCCTCTTGTGATCTAAGTCTGTGGCTGGGCTGACAGCTGGGCTCACAGGAACAGACATGTCCTACTGAGACACCAGTGACCGTCTTGGATACCCCTCGGCACAAGCTGAGCAGCCCCAGGTAAGCAGCTCACAAAGAAGTGTCTGAATTTAGTTGGTGACAGTTTGGTGAGATGAATCACATCTCACATTTTGATTTCTTGGGCTGGGCTGAGCCCCCCCTCCTGCACTGCCGCGAGGAGCCCCAGTGGCCCCTGCCCTACCGACCCACTGTGCCCACTGCGGGATTGCCCACAGGGGATCTGGCAGCCAAACCCACACCTGGGTGCTGCTTTGCCCTTTTTGTGTTACCTTCTCTAGGTGCTGCTTGATATTAAAAGGACTCTGAAACCGCTTTTGCACGTTAGGTGCTTTCCCTGCTCTGTGGTGGGAGTCTCTCATTCAGCCTGGTTCTCAGCCACGGTGAGAACAAGAAGCGATCTCCACATCTTAGTAAGCTTTCCAGTTCTCACGTTTTCTGGTGTAAATGAGACTTTGCAGTTGAACAAGACAACAACATTGTCCTTCTGCTCAAGGAGGTTTTGCTACAACTCTCTGCAGCTCCCTGAAAGGAGGCTGGAGCGAGGTGGGTGCTGGTCTCTTCTCCCAGGTAACAAGCAACAGGACGAGAGGAAATGGCCTCAAGTTGCACCAGGGGAGGTTCAGATTGGATATTAGGGAAAATTTATTTCCTGACTGAGTGGTGAAGCCCTGTCAGAGGCTGCCCAGGGCAGTGGGGGAGTCTCCAGCCCTGGAGGGATTCAAGAAATGTGTGGACGTGGCACTTTGGGACGTGGATTAGCAGACATGGTGGGGTTGGGCTGACGGTTGGACTGGATGAACTTATAGGCCTTTTTCAACCTCAATAATTCCATGATTCTATCATTCTCAAGTCCTGTTGTGTTGCTGTGCACTGAAGGCCTTTATCTCAAAGGAGCTTACAGGCTGGTACCTGCATTCTTCCTCAGATGGCATTTAACACTAAGAAAACAGAATTTGTCTCCTGCTGTTACTGTGGTGGGAATGACCTGCACCGCTCCTGTAGTGAAGTTACACCCCTCAGCATGGTTGGCCATTAGGCAGAGATGCTGTTAGTATTCCAGAAGCAGGTTTTCTTCTTGTGCTATGAGCTTTATCTTCCGCTTTAAGATTAATCGTTCCCTGAACCACTTTTTCTCCTTTCACTTCCAAGTAAGTGCAGTTCACTCAGAATTCTGTGTTATGTGCAAATCCCACAGCAGTTTTAAGGTTCCTGATTCATATATTGGCTTGTTGCTCATCTCTTACATTCAGACTTTCTTTGTGTGCTGCTCCATCTGTCCCAGAGGAGGGGGCTGATGGCTGTGAAAATCCTCCTTCCAGAGCAGATCAAGAAACAGGTTCCTTCAGATGCTGATGGGACCTCCTAGGAGAGATCCTTAGCTGGACACTTCCAATGTGGAGTTTGCCAGTGATGAGCAGGGATGCTCATTCCTGATGGTAGTTTCGCACATTGATGCGATTTTTTGACCACCAGACGCCCTGTGGGTCCAGGGGGGCAAATGCTGTCAAGGTGCTTGTTCAAACCAATTTCTAATTGACATTTTGGTGGCTTTGGTCTTCTGAAAAATCACCTTGGTCTCAATGTCTTTATTACAAGTGTACTTCTTAGGGCCTTTCTTTCTGGATGACTCTGCTGTCTGTTCCTCTGGTGGTTCAGGGCTTGGAGGCTCCATGAAGGTGAGGTTTTGTACTCCAAGGAGCAAAGAGCTGTCATGATTCCTACTGAGGCTTTGCTGTGTTCTTACTCCTTGGGGTAAGATCCCTACTGTGGCTTTGGTGTGCTCTTACTCCTTAAAGTCATAGCAACTTCCATCCTTGCTCAACAGGACAGGAACTTGAGGCCCTATAAATAAGCTGGGTGGTGCCGGGGTGTTTGGATGGTGTGTGCTCCTTTGCAAGTGCCCTGAAAGGATGTTTGTCAAACCAGTTGTCTCCTGGATCTTTTGATACACTGCCTTTGTGTGGTTTGAACGAACATCTTATCGCCTTCATCTCCGTGCTCTTTGCAGAGCACTTACTTAAGTAGTAAACACATGAAGGCTTAAGTTTGAAAATTAAAAATTGCAGGTTCCTCCCCTTGTTGCCCTGATTTCTACAGAGACTTCTTCCAGCTGCTTCTGCTCTCCTTCCAGCTGCTTCTGCTCTCCTTCCAGCTGCTTCTGCTCTCCTTCCAGCTGCTTCTGCCCTCGGCTTGCAGTTTCTGTCTTTGGCTCCTTTGTGGCGTGTAAAGGAGATGGTAAAATCTTGCAAGGATGGTTAAAACCAAGATTTCTTCTGTAATCTAAGAAAAACAGACACTTTCATTGGAGAAACAGGGACCACGCATGTGCTTACTCCACTGCATGGCACAGCTGTGCATCCAGCTGCCCCACTGCAATGGGGATGCCTCTCCCAAAGCTCCCATTGCTGCTATGTTTCCCACAGCCCATCTTGAGGATTAAATGGAAGAGACAGAAACCCGAGGTATAGCTTGAGGGAGATGATTACCTTGCTGGAGTGGGTGCTTGTGTGAGGATCTTGCCCTGAATAACCTGTTTTGAATCCAATTGCTTTAGTTCCCAATTAAGTGGTTCTCCTATTGCAGCGTCGACCCAAGCTCATTTTTTTCTTTAACCTCATCATCAGATGATGCCTTTTTCTTGCCCTTTTCTCCCCAGTGCCCTAAGACGGGTCTCAGCAGTGAGCTAAATGCTGAGCATCCTCCCTGCACTAAATTCTGTGTTAGTGGCTCTGCGAGGCAGTTTGTGTCCCTCCACCCATTGTGATCGCCAGCAAACCTGGGCAGTGTGTTTATGAGCTGATCCTGTCAATGAAGGGGCTTGTTTTTCCTCTCTTGTTTCCTGCCCAGGATGCTCAGCCAGCAGCCTCAGAACAATTAGGGCAGGAAAGGACGTTATTCTGCTGTGTAGGTACACAGGAGTTTTCTCCATGACAGGCGGAGCAGTGCTTTGCTTCCCTGCTGCAGGGTCTCTTCTGGAAAGGTCCTTTCTTGCCCATGGGCATCTCAAGGAGGTGCTGCTGGGATTTGCCACCATGGAAGGGGAAAATCTTAAGTTATTACATGGCTGCCTGGGTTTCCTCTCTTTAGGGCAGTGGATGCTGGCTGGGGTGGTGCCTCCTCAGGACATCATACTGGGACTGTCTGGGATGGGTGGGCCAGTGCCCCAGGAGGGACTGATCTCATTCCCTTCACTACTTTATTTGTCAACACCAGCTTTCAACAAGATCTTTGAGCAATTTCCTTCTGTTCCCATCTACTGATGGTGTCCTGCGCTCCACTACAGGAAGAGCTCGGAGTAGTCATTTGGATGTTGAAGTTAGGACTCATGTGGACCTTAATACACGAAATGTTCTCCTTGCAGAAAAGGCCGTGTGATCCCTGATTCGTCTTCTCATGCACTCTGTTGTGACCCTGTGGGAAGTGCTGATGGCTTCAGTCATCTCCTTGACTTGGCTGCAGTGTGCAGAGGGACCCTCTGCTCCTGTGGCAGCATCGCCCAGGGCATGGAGGAGTTGATGTGTTCCCCTTTGCTTTCATGCTGAGCAGGACAAAAGGCATGAGAGGGAAAGGTCCCAGGGTGGTGAAGACAAGTTGGGGGAACCACAGTCTGTCCTGGCTGAGTGGAAAGCCCCTGTCATGGAGCGGTGGCACCATGAGGGCTCCCAGTGGCCTCGGGCCTCACAGCCCAGCAGGAAAATACACTCTTTTTTACTGGTGATGGGTTTTCATATTCTTGGAAAATTTCAGATTTTTCGTAAACCTTGTGCCCCAAAGCAGGACAAACAAGAACAAACCTAAACTCAATGATCCCACTTTCCACTGAGGGGTAAGCGTTTACCTAGTTGATGTTAGGTTACAGGAAAATTGTGATTTATCTGTTCACCTTTTAAACTGTGGCAGAGATCATAGAATGATGGAATGATTTGGGTTGGAAGGGACCTCAAAGCCCATCCAGTTCCACTCCCTGCCATGGGCAGGGACGCCTCCCACTGGATCAGGTTGCTCTAAGCTTCATCCAATCTGGCCTGGAACACCTCCCGAGAGCCACCACATCTCTGGGCAACCTGGACCAGGACCTCCCCACCCTCACAGGACAACATTTCAGCTTAAAACCGTTCCCCCTCATCCTGTCTCTGCAGTCCCTGATCAAGAGCCCCTCCCCAGCTTTCCTGGAGCCCCTTTCAGTACTGGATGCTGCTTTAAGGTCTCCCTGCAGCCTTCTCTTCTCCAGGCTGAACAACCCCAAGCTCTCTCAGCCTGTCCTCATAGCAGAGGTGCTCCAGCCCTTGGATCATCTCCATGGCCTCCTCTGGACTTGCTCCAACAGCTCCATGTCCTTCCTGTACTGTGGACTCCAGAACTGAATGACTAGGTGCCTTTTGGGCCATCGGACCTGAAGGGCTAGATTCAACTTTGCCCATGACGTTGCTGATTGTTGGCTGTTTGTTGAAAACAGGACAAAACCTGAAGGCAAATTGATTTCTCTGAGGACATGAGGTTCTTAAAACCGGAGGGCTTAAATGTTGTCACTGCTGTTGCTGACAGTGCTGTAGCATTGCCGGCGTGATGTAATGTTAGTGAGAGGAAGCCTTGCTTTCTGCCTGCCCTGTCCTGGAGCTGTTTACAATCTGCCTCCCTGTGCCTGGATCGGCACAGTTGTGGTTCCTGGGTTCCCAGTTCCCCTCTCAGTCTCTGTCAGTTCCTCTTGCCACATCCGTCAGGGCGGTCTGCAGATGCATCTTGCCTATGGTGGGTGGTTGTCCTGCGTGGGAGAAACAGAGAGAAAGAAAGATGCTTCTGGAGACGTGTGATGGTAGATGTTTATCTCGGTTGGTCAGCTACGTTTATGGACTGGAGCGATGTGAGGCGATGGAGGCTCTGGGTGAGATCTAGTGATCTTCTTGCAAAAAGTCTAGTCCTTTGTGACTGTGCCAATACTGCAGGTGGCAGGAGGGTGGCATGGATGTAAGGAACGTGCCTGGAGAGCTGGAGATTTGCCTTCTGCTCCCAATTGTGCCACAAATAGCTGTGGAACAGCAGAAAAATTACTTAACTTTTCCAAATGTTTACTTCCCTGCCTCTTAAATGCTGACTGTGCGGGGTTCATGGGGTTTGGAGGCTGCTTTTCAGGTGCAAAGTTACTGGAAAAGGGAAACCAATGACATCTTCGAGAATATCCAGGGCCTGAAGTCTCATAGCTTGATTTTGTAGGGCTGGGGCCCAACGCACGAGTAAGGTGTGGTGGGATAAAGCACAGATGATAGAGGGGATCTTCATTCCTGCCTTCTAGGATCAGGGGCTACAAAACTGGTGAAGTGTCTAGAGAACAAGTCTTTTGAGGAGTGGCTGAGGGATCTGGGGCTGTTTAGCCTAGAGGAGAGGAGGCTGAGGGGAGACCTTGGTGCTCTCTGCAGCTCCTGGAAAGGAGGTTGTGGTGAGGTGGGTGCTGGGCTCTTCTCCCAAGTGATAAGCAATAGGATGAGAGGATATGGCCTCAAGTTGTGCCAGAGGAGGTTTAGCTTGGATATTAGGAACAATGTCTTTCCTGACAGAGTGGTGAAGCCCTGGCAGAGGCTGCCCAGGGCAGTGGTGAAGGCTCCCTCCCCGGAAGGGTTAAAAAAACGTGTAGACATGGCACTTTGGGACATGGTTTAGTCAGCATGGTGGAGTTAGGCTGACGTTTGGACTGGATGAGCTTAGAGGGCTTTTCCAACCTTAACAATTCTGTGATCCCTAGGTGTTTCACATAGGGGATGAATAGATGTGTGGTGCTATATTTTTGTCAGATTTGTGACAACTCAATGTTGGAAGATCTCTTCTTGTCCTGCACACTGTTTTGTCTGAACTGGACCATCAAAACCCCTCCTTTCTTCCTTGTGTGGTGGTTGTGCTCTCTCTCGAAAGTGTGGTTGACACCTGAGGAGAAGGCAGGGGAACCCACATCTTTTGCAACAAGTTGCTCTGCTCGGAAATGCGCAGTGTAGCAGCCAGCGTTGGTGACGAGGGTGTCCCCAAAGAGTGCCGGCATGTGTCCCCTCACAGTGTTTGCCCTGGAAGTGTTGTGAAACATGACTGCTCACCATGCAGTGACAGCACTGTGCCTTCAACCTGCTCTGAATATCTTGCACCTTGTGGTTTTGCCAAAGCATCTCTTGATTCAGCAGCTCTGCTACTGGGAGACCAACTGAAGGGAGATGATGAAGGTACAGGTCTTTTTTTTTTCACAGAGTTGCTGTACACCTTCATAAACCATTGCAAAGCATTGATTAAAAACCCTGGACCTCAGTATTTGTTTTTGTTAATGGTCTGGAGATGCCTAACAGAGCTCCTTGGAAGTTCTGGTTATGGCCTCCAAAGCTGTCCGCTGCCTTTTCATTTTCATAGAATAGAATCATAGAATCGTTCGGTTGGAAAAGATCTTTGAGATAGAGTCCAACCATACCTGCCCACTACTAAATCATAGCCTTGAGTGCCTCGTCTGCCTGTCTTTAAATCACTCCAGGGATGGGGATACCACCACCTCCCTGGGCAGCTTCTGCCAGTGCCTGAGAACCTTTCCGGTGAAGAAGGCTTTCCTGTTGTCCAATCTAAACCTCCCCTGGTGCAACTTGAGGCCATTTCTTCTCATCCTATCATTTGTTACTTGGGAGAAGAGACCAACACCCACCTCACCACAACCTCCTTTCCAGGAGCTGCAGAGAGCGATGAGGTCTCCCCTCAGCCTCCTCTTCTCCAGGCTAAAACAGCCCCAGGTCCCTCAGACGCCTCTCATAACCCTTGTTCTCCAGCCCCCTCAACAACTCCATTCTCTGGATACGCTCTAGCCTCTCAGGGTCCTTCTTGTAGTGAGGGTCCCAAAACTGAAGCCAGCATTTGAGGTGTGACCTCACCAATGCTGGGTACAGGGGAAGGATGACTTCCCTGGTCCTGCTGGCCACACCATGGCTGATCCAAGCCAGGTTGCCGTGTTTTTTTTATTTGCTCATTGTGAGTGGGCAGGAAGGGAGAATTTGGTGAATAAACAGTAGAAGACATTGAAAAGTTTCTACTTGGTTGTGGTGTACAAACTGAGTCCTCTCCCATGAAAGATGCTTCCGTAAGCATCTGCCTTGGGAGAAGAGGTTTAAATCCGTGTGTGGTCTGTACCACACCAGGAAAAGAGACTCCTAAAGGCTGTGTTTTGTGGTTTCAAATTTATGGTGATATCTTTGTCATATTTTGAGCTTAAATTCCCTGCCCTGGAACACAAGAGGCATAGAGGAAGGGATTATTGGGATGCTGCAGAGCTTGCCCGCAGTGTGCCGTGAGGAGCACGTTTCCCTCTGAGGACCCAGCTGTGCTCTAAAACAAGCTGGTGGCAGGGGAGGTATATCTTTTTTTTGAGCTGGGTGTTGTAAAGGGTGCTTGTGAGTCATGCTGTGCTCTTAGTCACTGCTTTCCTCTTGCCACAAGTCATGACTAAGGTGCTGATGTGCTGATTTGCTGTTCATTCAGCTCTCGGCACCGCAGTGGAGAGTTCTTTGGTCATTCCTTGTGTGCGTGCTCTGGATGGATGAAACTTTTGGTGAAGACCATAATAACTGGCTGTGGCAGTGAGACGAAGAGGTGGAAGCCTATTAGCCTCTTTGGGATAAAGGATAGAGCTTGCATTTAGCAGGTCAGTGGTTGCCTGTTGTGGGTTTGCTTTCACCTGTTTGAAGCCATTGGTGGCTTCTCCGGAGTGGTGGGGCTCTCCCACTCTTTTGGGAAGTCCCAGAAGCCAGACATGGCTTTACTGAGCCTTTTTTGGGGGCATTACTGGGAATTAAGTGTGGGTGCTGAGTGCACCAAGTGGGAGGGGTGGGGTGGAGCCTCTGTGGAGATCACAGTGGGGTTTGATGCTGCCAAGGTGGAGGTGGGGAGCTGTGATGGGCACAGCAACCACTGAATGAGTACCAAGTGTCAAACATTGACCAAGTAAGCAGAGAACTGAGCGTTTTGGGGTAGTGTTGGGAACTGGACAAGCGTGTGGCACAGGTACAGGAATGTGCTCTCCAGGGTGAAAGAAAAGACCTCCTTGGCAGGTGTCTCCTGTAGCATTGGCATGTTTTATTTATTTATTTTTATTCTTCTTGGATTATTTTTGTGCATTTATGTTGCCTCTAACCAAGAGGCAAAGAGTCTGTGGGTTGAACCCTTCCATGTGTGCTGGGAGAGGAGAGGTGCCTGCTTCAAGGTCCCTCTGGATGCCCCGACTGGCACTGCACAGAGAGAGGAAATCGCTGCCTGGGCACCTCTTTGATTGCCCGTGGTTGGAGCAGATCTGCAAAGTAAACCTTCTGGGCAAGTTGCTTTTGTCTTGATGATGTGCCAGGAAGATAGGTTTGAGTTGGGTGGAATAAAATCAAGGTCAGGTTGGATGGGGCTTTGAGCAACCTGATGCAGTGGGAGGTGTCCCTAACCATGGCAGGGGGTTGGAACTGGATGGGCTTTAAAATCCCTTCCAACCCAAACCCTTCTATGATTCCGTGATTCTATGAAGATCTGCCTCCCCTGGCACAGTCTCTGTCAGCCCAAGGTTTACGTTTGCCCCCTGAGCCGTGGAGGAGAAGCAAGATGTGCAGAGCCGTGTTGTGAAAAGGTTGCAGCCAGGCATGCAATCCAAAATTTCACAATGTTCTCAGAAGTTGGGGCTGAGATACCCTCTGTGTTTTCCTGCATTGCCACAAGGGCACGTGGACCTTTTCTTCCTGTTGGTTGTGTGGCAGCAAGGTGACACTGCCAATGCTTTCCTGGCCGGGACAAGACTGGACTCGAGTGTGCGTTTGTGACCATTGCCAGTGGGCGTTGGAGCCACCACAGATGATCTGTGCCTAACGCAAGGAGATGGGCTCTGCTGTCACTTTTCCCAGCTTGGACAGGCTGATCTTTTGAGATGTCTTCCCACCCGGGTTGTTCTGATTCCCATCTGAGGTTGTTGCAAGGTGCTATAGCTGTAATCTCTTGCAGTGCTATCTTCGTTAGAGGCTAACCCAAGATTACCTCCTTGCCACAGACACACAAGCGAGGCTTGATATGTCCCGCAGATGGAAGTTATGAGAAGACAGCAGGTCAGGGGAAGGGTGCTCTGGCCTCACAGCCTCTCGTGATTGGGTCAGGGATGTGTGCAGCTCCTTCTCTTTGCCGGGGTTGGGAGAGGCTGGGGGAGCAGAGAGGAAGATGATGGGTAGTAGAGCAGGGCAAATCATTGCCTTTGGGTTTGGAAGGGGTGTCAGGAGGCAGTAATGGGTGGTGTCTCACCAGGAGCAGCTTGTCTGCACTATGGTAGCAGCATTGCAGTGCTGTCTTCCATGAACTTAACTAAGGGCCTGGTATATTAACTTTCTTCCTTCTTTCTCTTTAGGAGATGAATTAAAATGCAGCACACCACGTGCACAGAGGACAGGATCTACCACGCACTGGAAAGATGTCTCCATGGGCTTAGCAGAGATGCTGTCTCCAGCAGATGGGCTGGTAGGTGACCTGATAACAATGAGCTTGTTGGCCGTGGGGCTGACCCCTGACAGCTTCAATGAGGTCTCTATCCTTCTGTCTCTGCACAGTTTACTGACCTACGTGGGCATCTGGGTAAGAGAGAGCTGCTGGTGCTGTTGGAGGCTTGGAGGCCTCTTTTCCCTTCCAACATTCAAAGTTAGATGTAGGATCCAACCCAGTGAATGTTCTGAGTCTCTTGTGATAGGAAGATGTACCAAGACACTGAACAAGTCATGTTAGGTCTTGCATAGGTAAAGCTCAGCAGGAAAGCCGTGTGTCTCGCTAGTTGTGTGTTCATAATCTGGGAAGAGGAGGAGTCTCTGTTCACCACAAGGGAAGACTCATTTGTGTTGTCAGTCGGCCTTTCCTTGCTTTCCTGCACATAGTCCTTAAAACCCATGGGCGTGATCTCTGCTGCATTCTCAGAAGCAAGTGTGGAGATACTGTTATCGGCTTTTTTTAAGTCTAGATCAGATACCGTGGTGGCCATAGAGATGTGAACCATGTTCAGAGAGCTGCAAAGGGATTTGGGATGGTGATGGTGAAGGCAAATCAGCAGTGAGAAGCAGTAATTTTTGAATGTAATTTTGATCTCTCTCCCTCACACCCACACTTGTAGGTCATAATTAAATCACTCCCAAAACAAAGAAATGAAATCAATTTGGGGAGTGTGAAATCCAAATTTCCTTTTGTCTGTGCAGTTCTTCTTTCAATCCCCTCTGCTTTTCCATTTACCTGTAAGTCAAGAAAGAAATGCAAGCATAATCCTACCCACTGCCAAATACAGTGCCTGCTTCCTCGCACCCAGTGGAGTGATGCCAGCTGCCCGTGCTGTAGCATCACCCTAGGCCTTGGTCCACGCAAGCTGTGACCAAGGACTCCTGGATCCTTTTGGCCTCACCATATTCTGGGAAATAGACCCTGAAGTGTGACCTACATTCCTGGTTCCTGGAAGTGCGACCTTGCGTTTGGCACTGTTACAGTGTGTGTGCAAAGGAGTCCATCTCGCCAAGCCATTCATTGTGTGCTGCATAAATCACCCCTTCCTGTAATTATAATTAATCAATTCCTGTGTCACTCACAAGCTCGGCCCTTCTCTAATCCCAGCCCGTTAGCACTGATGTTTGTGGTAGGGTAGCCTTTAAAAAATGGCTTCATAATTTTTCCGGCTCATTAGCAAAGACAGGGCTGTACATGGCTGGGGTTGGGTGACGATGGGCTCTGCTGGAAGCAGCTGTGCTGCCCAGCAGTTCCTCATCTCTAAGGATTCTCCCCCAGCTCTCTGCCTTGTTGGCTTTCATGTGGGTTTTGTGGGGTTTGGCAGAATGACTTGGCATTCCTAGGAGAATCTCAGGCATTTTACACATCAGAAAGTTCCCTTGCATCCAAAGCATTTGTGCTCTTGCCAGAGATCTCCAGCGTGACCAGTGAATGCCATGCCTGCAGTGGTTGGTGGATGTGGTGGTGCTAGCTCTGCTCTGTGTTGTTAGCTCTGGGTGTTAGCTCGGCATCTGGGGCAGCGCTTCTTGGCCGATGCCGTAGTGCTCTGCCATGGGGGTTCTCCAGCCCTGCTGACTTCTAACTTGCCCGCTTTGAGGAGCTGTTCTTCCACATCCTACCCCTTTGCCATCAGACAGCAAATGTTTTGTCACTGCAGTAACACACACAGTTTAGGGAAAACATTGCTTACTGCACAGATCTACCCACAACCTTTAACCCTATTTGTTTTCAAAACCAGAGCAAAAATGTTTTCTCTTTCTTCTGCCACCCCCCTATTACAAGGAAGAGCTTAATTCTTTCTGTTGTGTGTCAGATCTCAGCTGGGCTCTGTTCCTCATACAGTCAATGCATCTCTCCATCTGGTTCTTAACTGCACAGTAGCCTTCTCCCTTCTTGTTTTAACTTCTTATATCACTTCTATTTCCCAATCTATATGCTTTTCCCTCTTTTTTACCATTTCCATACATCAAAATAACACACACTGAGTTAAAGCCATTTTTTGGGCTGAGACCTTGCTAGAATTATAGTTGTTTTTACGTTGTTTAATCGTTTGTTTCTCCATGATAATTTTACACAAGGTTGCTCCAGAGTGGGTGAGTAATCGCTTCCGATGTGTCGTTTCCCCCCCACATAAGTTACTGAATAGCTGAGGTCAGTGAAGTCAGCAAAGAGGAGAAGTGTGAATGCTTTGGCCATTGTAGATTCATACCCTGGAGGAGCCGGTGTTTGGCTCTGGGGTAGGAACAGAAAATAATAGAATTACAGAATCATGGAATGGTTTAGGTTGGAAGGGACCTCAAAGCCCATCCAGTTCCTGCCCATCCATGGACAGGGACACCTCCCACAGGATCAGGTTGCTCAAAGCCTCATCCAACCTGGCCTTGAATACCTCCAGGGATGGGACAGCCACCACTGCTCTGGGCAACCTGGGCCAGGGCCTCCCCACCCTCACAGCAAAATATTTCTTCTTAAGATCTCATCTCAATTTCCCCTCTTTCAGATGAAAATCATTCCCTCTCATCCTGTCTCTGCACTGCCTGATCAAGAGCCCCTCCCCAGCTTTCCTGGAGCCCCTTTCAGCACTGGAAGCTGCTCTAAGGTCTCCCTGGATCCTTCTCTTCTCCAGGCTGAACAATCCCAACTCTCTCAGCCTGTCCTCATACAGGAGGTGCTCCAGCCCTCAGATCATCTCCGTGGCCTCTTTGTTGTGACAAATGCACGTCCAGAAATCTTTGCTGAACTCCAGCATTTATTCAAGGAACCGAATTAAAATTAATTGTCTCTGACTCACAGAAAACCCTGTTAAAAAAGTGCTAGGAAACACAACCTGTTCCTCATGCAGCCCCTCTTTAGAGAGTTTGTCTTCCACCGTGTTGCTGGAGAGAGACGGTAGCCAGATCAGAGCATGCTAAAGGAAGAAAATGTTTTATTTCTTGCTGCTGAGCAGTGAAATGGGAAACCTTTGTGAAGGAGTGTGGTGGGCTTGGGTTCAGCTGCTGGTGGTGCCGGGAACACAGTACTAGAGAGAAGGGCTGGAGGTGGCAGCAGGTGTGGAGCTGCTGGGAGGCTGTAGGGCAGCCTTCAAGGTCCCAGGGATGGGAAGGAGTTGTTATGTCTCTGCTGCAGGGCTGCGTGTGAGTTGGAGAGGATGAAGGGTGCTGGTGAGGGAGGGTGGTAAGGCCACTGGTAAGCCAGAGAAGGAGAGGAATCTTTGATGATGCATTTTACATGGTGCTGATGGAGTTCAGTCTGCTCAGCTGTAACGAAGGGAAGGTTAAGAATCTGCTTGATTGCAGTCATCTAAGTACCTTCATGGGGAATAAACAGGCATCGGGTGTGGGACCCTCCGGCTTAATCACCAAGTAGCAAAATGCTTTGTCTGAAAGACTTCTAACTCTAAGTGCAGAGTAAAGGTCTGCTGGTTACTAAACCTAGTGAACTTTAACCTTTGGCTTGATTTCGCCAGACTTGTCGTGGTTTTTTTTTTCAGAAATCACTGCCCAGGCTGGGTGGCTGCAACTCCAGGAGACATTGCTGTGCTCTGCTCAGGGGGCTGGTTGGAAGTGGGAGCTGCAGGTTTGACTCTTGTGTGGTGAAGGATGCCTCCCAAGAGGATGCGGTGGCTGTGGGGCTCTGCTGTGCCCTGTGCTTTAGGCATCTCCAAGCCCCAAGCTTACAAACTGCTGCAAGTCAGCCCTTCCTCTGGGCAGTCCCGTGGAGAAAACACCCTTATTTTGGTGAGGGCATAGTGGAAATGGTGGGAGTAGGTCTGGGGGAGTGAGGAAGTGGAAAGAAAACTCTGCTTTTCACTCCTCCAACCGTGTTGCTTCTGATGGTACTGGGAACTGATGTCCAACCCAAGTGTGGGCAGCCAAGGCAGCTTGGGCGTGTGGTATTTCTCCTTTTTCCAACTTGACACCCCTGTGAAGAGCGGTGGAGGGGAAATATCAACTACTGAGGTCAGGAAGGAGCCGCTTCAGGAGCAGGGCAG
This sequence comes from Cuculus canorus, assembly GCF_017976375.1. Lineage (NCBI taxonomy): Eukaryota > Metazoa > Chordata > Aves > Cuculiformes > Cuculidae > Cuculus > Cuculus canorus. The sequence continues at coordinate 9,887,273 of NC_071418.1, read as the reverse complement.
CTCGGTGTACTTCTCAGAACAGAAATCGCAAAGCCTCATCCTTCCGAGGCCGCCCACGGGGCCACTGCCGCCCCACTCCCGGCACGCTGCCTGCATCTTTATCATTGCTGATAGCGATCAAAGTGAGAGCGTGCGCTGTGCCCAGGCTTCCTCCCAGTGCGGGGGTCTTGGTGCAGCCTCTGCTCGGGGCTGGGTCCCTCCTTGGAGGCTTTGCTGTGGGTTTTGCTCTCCGAAGGGAGGTGTTTCTTTGGGTCTGTGTCATGTTGGGCTCAGTCTGTGTGCTGTGTAGGATGCTGGGATGAGCACAGCTTAGTCCTGCTTCTGCTGCAGTTCCATGTGTCACTGCTCCAGCATCCCACAGCCAGGGCCACACTTTGAATCCTGGGTTGAGTTTTGGGCCCCTTGGTAGAAGACGTTGAGGCTCTGGAGCGTGTCCAGAGAAGGGGAATGGAGCTGGGGAAAGGGCTGGAGAACAAGAGTTATGAGGAGCGGCTGAGGGATGTGGGGCTGTTTATTCTGGAGAAGAGGAGGCTAAGGAGAGACCTCATTGCTCTCTGCAGCTCCTGGAAAGGAGGTTGTAGGGAGGTGGGTGCTGGGCCATGCTCCCAAGATACAAGGGATAGGATGAGAGGAAATGGCCTCAAGTTGTGCCAGGGGAGGTTCAAACTGGATATTAGAAAACATTTGTGTACCAAAAGAGTGGAGATGCACTGGCAGAGGCATCTCAGGGTAGTGGTGGAGTCTCCATCCCTGGAGGGGTTCAAAATGCATGTATAGATAGTGTTTAGGGACATAGTTTAGTAGGCACGGTGGGGTTGGGCTGATAGTTGGACTGAATGAGCTTAGAGGTCTTTTCCAACCTTAATGATTCTGTGATTCTATGTGCTCTGGGCTGCCTGTGTTGCTGGCAGATAAATCTGACTCATTCTTCATATAGAAAGGAAAAATGAATAGTGCTGGGTTGCTGTCTTAGCGCAGCAAAACCAGATGGATGAGTGTGAGAGCAGGGTGGATGTAAGCAGGTTTTTTTAGGTGTGGAGGTTCCTGCTGCCCCGCTGGGGGTCTCTGGTGCCTCTTTTGACAAATTCGTAGGATTTAAGGGCTTGAAGGTGAAGTTCTGGTTTGTGCTGGTTGCACAAAGCTGATCTCGACCCCTTTAGAGCCAGAGATCACCCCAGAGCTCCTGCGTGGACTGCTCTCCTTTGAGGCATTGAGCGGTTCGTGTGTCTGATTTTACTTCTCACTTCCCTTAGCCAAGGGATGCTGCAAACCCTGTCTTGACATGCATTCAGCTAAGTGAGATGAAGCAGTTCCCCACCAACACAGGACTTCCCAGTGTTTGCACAGCTCAATAGAGAGGATGACGGGGAGCACAGCTCCGGCTTGCACTGATGACGGGGATCATCACATTGAGCGACATTGCAGGGCATCCCTGAGCTGCACACTCCATGAAGGTTAGGGTCTCCCTTGCATTTCATAGTGAAGAATGGATTTTTTGAGAATTAGAAAGCAAGTGCAAAGTCCAGGAGAAAGCTTGGTTCAAGGTTTCTGCTTGCCCTTGGTGCGCATCCTACCACGGTCCACCTCAAACAGGGAGAGTGCCCAGCATTGTCTGGTGCTGCTGGTTCGGAGCATACCTGACAAAGTGGAGTGAACCCAGTTTGGACTTTGTGCTCTGTACTGCTCTGACTCATTGTAAAACACTGCTGTTGAGTTGTCCCTGTGATTTGTAGCCTGACTCGGCATGGTGACATGGTTCAGCATCGCAACAATCCAGCAGCGGAGCATGGATTTGGGTGCACTGAGGCATGAGTGGCTGCAAATAAAGCTTTCTAGTGTTGCTTCCTCACCTGCCTGCAGCCTCTTCCTGGCCTGAGAATAAACCAAATCCTGCTCTGCAGTTCATAGAAGTCCCCAGGTGCTACCACAGCACCCAGCTGTGTTCCAGGTGGACACAGAGTGATGGAGAGGGTGCTTGCAGGCAGGTGGTTCCTTTCTGCCTTTAATGTCACCTGGGGCTTTTGTTCCTGACCTGTGCATTATGAGCATCACCTTCCATGCCCTTTTAGTCTGGATACAGGGGTGAGGGCTTCAGGGACTAATTTTGAACTCAGTGCTTGGAAAGTGGATGCTCGTGACCTGGACTGTGTGTGGAGGGAAGGGAATTCTCACCCAGGTCTGGATTCTCTTCCTGACTGATGCCTGGTGGTGCTTGACACTTCATTTTGCTGTATGGTCTTTGTTTATTGTGTCCAGGATTTCCGTTTTGTGCTTGCAACTATTTTTAGCAAGGATGCAGCTGTTTTGCTATGTTTTTGGTAATGCTATTTTGCCAAATTTAGGATCTCAGACCCTGGCAGCCTGCTACCTCCCAGCACCCTTTGGCTTAATCCTAGGGTAATCCCAGTACCATGACCATGAGTTAAACAGAAATTCTGTGTATGGCTCCGTTATTCAAATACACATGGTTGCATCCCTGTGCTTCAGCTCATAATTGCTGTAGAAGACCCCAAAATGGGTCAGAAGACCTCAGATCTTGATGTTTGTAAGATCCTTCTCCCTCCTACCTGTCCTTGTCCCCCAGCTCGTTCATACTGGGTTTGCCCCAGCTCCTCCCAGATGAAGGAGCCCAGAGCCTCTCCTTCTGCCCCATTCAGCACAGAATAACTCAGCGAGCCACTGCCACCACAATTTCCTCCTACCTTTCTAGAAGTGAGAGGAAGGAAAGACCCGGCATCGTGCTGGGCTATTTGTATTTGTGGTTACGCTCGCGCAGGAAGTGGCGTTCTCCTCATCTGGTGATGCACCCCAACAGAGCTCAGCTCCGCTGCTCTCGCAGCTGCTGCCCGGCACGGCTTAGCCCTGGACAGCCACAGCAGGGCCAGGCTCTTATGGGTCAAATAATCATAGAATCACTAGGCTGGAAAGGACCTACTGGATCATTGAGTCCAACCATTCCTAACAATCCCTAAATCATGCGCCTCAGCACCTCATCCACCCGTCCTTTGAATGCCTCCAGGGAAGGTGACTCCACCCCCTCCCTGGGCAGCTGTTCCAGGGCCCAATGAGCCTTTCCATGAAATTTTTTTTCCTAATGTCCAGCCTGGCGGAGCTTCAGGCCATTCCCTCTTGTCCTGTCCTCTGTCACTTGGGAGAAGAGCCCAGCTCCCTCCTCTCCACAACCTCCTTTCAGGTAGTTGTAGAGAGCAATAAGGTCTCCCCTCAGCCTCCTCTTCTCCAGGCTAAACAACCCCAGCTCTCTCAGCCGCTCCTCGTCAGACGTTCTCCAGCCCCTCACCAGCTTCGTTGCTCTTCTCTGGACACGCTCCAGAGCCTCAACATCCTTCTTGTGGTGAGGGGCCCAGAACTGAACACAGAATTCAGATGTGCGGTCTCGCCAGTGCCGAGTACAGAGGGAGAATCACCTCCCTGGACCTGCTGGTCATGCTGTTTCTGATTCAAGCCAAGATTCCATTGGCCTTCTTGGCTACCTGGACACACTGCTGGCTCATTTTCAGTCGCTGTCAACCAGCAACCCCAGGTCCTTCTCCTCTGTACAGCTCTCCAGCCATTCTTCCCCCAGTCTGCAGCACTGCACAGGGTTGTTGTGCCCCAAGTGCAGGACCCGGCATTTGGCCTTGTTGAACCTCATGCCATTGGCCTCAGCCCAGCGGTCCAGCCTGTTCAGATCCCTTTGCAGAGCCTCCCTACCCTCCAGCAGATCCACACTTCCTCCCAGCTTAGTGTCATCTGCAAACTTGCTAAGGGTGCACTCAATGCCTTCATCCAGGTCATTATCCAGGATAAAGACATTGAACAGGGCTGGACCCAGTACTGAGCCCTGAGGAACCCCACTTGTGACTGGCCTCCAGCTGGAGTTAACTCTATTGACCACCACTCTCTGGGCCATCCAACCAGTTTTCAACCCAGGAGAGCGTGCGCCCATCCAGGCCAGAGGCTGACAGTTTCTGAAGCAGAATGCTGTGAGAAACTGTGTCAAAGGCTTTACTGAAGTCCAAGAAGACTCCATCCACAGCCTTTCCCTCATCCAGTAGTTGAATCATAGAATTATTTGGTTGGAGGAGACCTTAGAGCCATTCCAGGTCCACTCCCCCTGTTTTCCTGGAGCCCTTTTCAGCACTGGAAGCTGCTTTAAAGTCTCCCCACAGCCTTCTCTTCTCCAGGCTGAACAACCCCAACTCTTTCAGCCTGTCCTCGGATCATCTCCGTGGCCTCCTCTGGACTTGCTGCAACAGCTCCATGTCCTTCCTGTGCTGAGGACTCTAGAACTGGACGCAGGGATCCAGGTGGAGTCTCATCAGAGCAGAGTAGAGCAGAGAATCCCTTCCCTTGCCCTGCTGTTTCCATAGATTTGGATGCAGCCCAGGACACAACCTTAGCACTAGTTTTGCTTGTCCTGGCGTCATCCTGCTCCCAGCTGGGCCACGGCAGACTTCTCTCCTGCTTTAAATTCACCTTGTTTAACACCTAGAAGGTGCACAAAGGTATTTCATGGCTTTTACCTGCCTGCATATCTGATGCATTTGTAGCCTCTACAGCAGGAAATGATGTCCAAGGGAGGGAGGGAGGGATGGCGTGACGTGGAGATTGGTGATGAATATCGCTGTCCCCTTACCAGTTAATGGCATTGTTTCTTCCTTGTAAGCTCCAGCATGCATGGGTCGGTGTTTGTTGTGTTTCTGTGCCACTTAATAGACTGCATGAGTGAAGAGCAGCTGGATTTAGGTTTATTTATTAGCCCTACTTCCCTGCACCAAAGGATGCTGTTTCTCTTGGTTTTGCTTTTGGATCAAGCTTGGTAAAGCCCCTGTGCGAACACCCCCTGAATTGCTCTGTGCGCTCTGACTGAGCTGTGCGCGATGTCTGCACTGCACCCACTGCTGGTGAAAACATCTGTCGTGGGATGAGGAGATGCAAACCTGGACCCTTCTTGGGTATTTGTTAGGCTGCTTGCTTGAAATTTCTCCATAATTTTCTCTGTGGGGTGTGTGCAGTGCCTGGGTGCTGGGGGGGATAAGGAGGCGCTGCTCTCTCATTGCTCTGTAGGTCCTGGTCTGCTGGAGCTCATGAGTGTCGTGTCCTCCCCTGGGGTGCGGGGCTGGGATGAATGGAGGCGCCCGGCAGCCCTTGTGTGGATCATTTCCTCTAAGACCGTTTGAGGGGAGGCCCTGACTGCCCAGGAAAGCAACAGCCTTAGGAAACACCTTGGGTCATTGTCACCAGCCAGGCCCCAGCAGCAAGAGGCAGATGCGTGGGGATGGAGGCCAGCGGGGTTTCAGTCAGCTGGGGTTAAGGACCCTCCATCCTTCTGCATGGCACCTCTTCTCTCAATCTGGCTCATTGTCTGGTAGGGTTTTAATGCATTTTATAAGAATTTGAAGGTGCTAAGAGATGGAATAAATGCTGGGCAGGATTAATGATGCTGACATGAGCTCGGGTTGCCGTGATGCCGATGTGATGATGCATCTCCAGGTCCTGGCGAAGCTGGTTGGGGTGGATGCACCATCTTGGGTGGGATGTAGCTGGAGGATGATGGATGTGTGCCCAACAGGGAGCTGAGTTTGGCAGATCTCAGTGATTTGGGATAGTGCCTCTGGTGCCTTCGAGCTGGGGGAAGCACAGCAAGGGGTCACAGCAGTGGGTTTGTTGTGCCCAGGCAGACTGAAGGTGGGCGCCCACCCATGCCACGCACATCCCTCTGGCCTCTGCAGCAGGTACACGGCAGCACAGCGTGGCACCTACTCAGGCATCCAACCCAGCTGAGTGCACTTGACTGCGTGAGTGAGACCACAGCTGTGATGGGGTACAAAGCGATACCACTAGTATAAACTCCATTTGGTGAGATCAAATCAGGCCAGAAGTGGGACAAGAGGATTGTTTCCTCAGCCGTGGTCTGACACAGACAGCAAACGCCTTTGCCCTGACCCTTTGCTGTCATTCATCCGTCCTGTGACCTTCTTGAACGGGGCTGTGAGTGACGGTGGCTCTGTCTCCCCTGCAGCCGGGCTGTGCCTGAACTGCTGGAGCCTGCAGGAGCTGGTGAGCCGAGACGCTGGCAACTACCTCATCCTCGTGGAGAAGATCCTCAGCAAGACCAAAGAGGTGAGTTGCCAGGGAGGAAGGTTGTGGGCTGTGAGATGGTGTCAGCTTGCCACACGTGGAGCTTTGAGGAGCTTAGTGGGTGATTTTGGGTGGTGGGAAATTATTGCTGGAGCTTGGAGGTGAGTGATGATGGATTGGTGGGTCCGAAACGCTGGTGGGAGCAGCCCAGTGTATTCTGCTGGCTTTCAGCACGTGGGAGGTAGAAGGGGAAATGCCAGCTCTAATACCTACTCTTCAGGCAGTGCTGTAAATCCATGAGGAAGGGTTTTGATTTCCCAGAGTGCTCCTTGTCACCATGCCAGGGCGGCCCAGGTCACGGCGCTGTGTCGATGGAGCTGGCCTTCCCCAGACCTTCCCCTGGTGTAAGCTGGGAGCTACTAGTCCAAATCGGAGCAAGTGGAAGGTTTCCTGTTGTTTTGCATGGAAACTGTGCTGCAGCTCTGCTGGGCTTCCTGCAGGGCCAGGAGCAGAGCTGGGACGCTGGGAACCACGGGCAGGGTTTGCACCGTCTAGCAGCCCAGCAGGCACCAGTCAGGTCAAGCACAATGCGGAGGCGAAGTGGCAGTGGGGCTCATGTGTTGGAGAAGATCCAGGCATCATCGGTTAAGCAGAGTCACCTCAGGCTGCAGCTGGGAAGACCTCAGAGGAGTCCGCTGATGTGGCAGGAAGCATTGATCGGTTTCTTAAAGCCTCAGCACTGGGATTCATGTGATGAGGCAAATGGTGCCTTTTAGTTTTTGAGATGGTCGAAGGGCTGGAGCACCTTCCATACAAGGGCAGGCTGAGACAGTTGGAGTTGTTCATCCTGGAGAAGAGAAGGCTCCAGGGAGACCTTAGAGCAGCTTCCAGTACTGAAAGGGGCTGCAGGAAAGCTGGGGAGGGCCTCTTGATCAGGGATTGCAGGGACAGGATGAGGGGGAATGGTTTTCAGCAGAAAGAGGGGAAATTGAGATGAGATCTTAGGAAGAAATGTTTTCCTGTGAGGGTGGGGAGGCCCTGGCCCAGGTTGCCCAGAGCAGTGGTGGCTGCCCCATCTCTGGAGGTGTTTAAGGCCAGGCTGGATGGGGCTTGGAGCAACCTGATCCAGTGAAAGGTGTCCCTGCCATGGCAGGGGGTGGAACTGGAGGAGCTTCGAGGTCCCTTCCAACCCAAAGCATTCTATGGTTCTGTGAGAGGATTGCTTAGTTGCCAGGCTGCAGAGCAGGTACAGGTTAAGATCAACGTGGTTCAGTTTAATCCTCTTTTTATTTAAAATAGCTAAACTGATCTTGTTGCAGATAGTGTTTATTACATTAGGATTTACATAGGAGCTTATTGGACTTCATGGTGTGTATGAGCAAGGGGAGACAGTAGCTGCAAGTGTAAGCTTGAGCTGTCACCGTGTCCTTGGGTGAAATAATCCTGCTGGCCATTGTTATATTTTAGAAAGGCTGGGACAAAACCACATGGTTTGCATGGTGCTGCCGAGCGTTGCTTGCAGGGGCTGGCTACCTGCTCACCTCTCCAGATTGTCTGCTTTGAGCCACTGTCATAGAATTTCATGCAACCTGCAAGGATCAGGAGCATCAGAGAGCTGGGAGCTTGGCCAAATCCGGCTTCTTGAGGGTAAAGGCAGAGAAGCAGTCGGTGCTGATCTCTGTATCCCGTGGTGCCACGGGAATCTGCTGGGGATGGGGGTGTGATGGTGCAGATTGGGCTGTGCTGTCTGGGAGTCCTCAGCACCTCCAAGGATGCTCAGGTAACACTCATGGCAAGCAGCCCAGCTCATCCTTCTGTCCTCGGGCTCTTTCCTCCAGGTGCAGGAGAAGTGCGACTATGATCTCGTCACACCGCTTGCTCTGCTCTTCTACTCTGCAGTCCTGTATGTAAGTCCTGAGGCTGCTGCGCTGATCCCAGCCCCTGGGGAGCCACGGGGACCAGAGCCCTATGGAGCTGTGCTGGATGGTCACCAAAACCGAGGTGGCTTTTGTCTGAACCATCACTGCTTTGATCAGTCCATCTCAAAAAACCCCAGATCGTGTTCAGATCTACATGGATCAAGGCCAGGCAACCGCTGCACAAGCTGAGAGGCAAAAAAAATGAGCATCAGGGATTTTAATCTTTTTATTTAAAGACAGACTGATCAGAAAGAGAGACAGACAATATCTCTGTGCGGGGAAGACAAGTGGTTTTTGTTACTCTTTATACTTGTGCAAAATATATAGGCAGCACTGATGAAAAGAAGCAGAGCCTTCACGGGAAATACTTTTTTTATTATTATTATTATTAGCACAATGCATCATTAACCCAAGGAAATCATTGCTGCCAGATCTTGCAGGAGCACAGGCTGCAATGCGATTCATCTGTATGGATCTGTGGCTGTTAAAAGGGGATTTATATATAGACTTTGGCATGGGATCTACAGGCAGGAGGTTGGGAAGATGCAGAGCGGATGAAGCTTTCTTGGAGCTGTGCCCAGGGGGGATGCTTTGACCCTTCCTAGGGAGAGGATGGGTGTCATGGGGTGAATCTCTGCTCCCATCCGCTGCTTCTCCTCCCACTTCCAATTTAAACCCTAGAGCTTTTGCACAGTGCTCAAGCATGGAGTGATAAGATGAGGGGGAATGGCTTTAAATTGGAAGGGGGAAGGTTTAGATTAGACGTTAGGAAGAAATTCTTCACAATGAGGGTGGGGAGGCCCTGGCCCAGGTTGCCCAAAGCAGTGGCTGCCCCACCCCTGGAGGTGTTCAAGGCCAGGTTGGATGGGGCTTTGAGTGCTCTGATCTAGTGGGAGGTGTCCCTGCCCGTGGCAGGGGGTGGAACTGGGTTGGCTTTAAGGTCCCTTTCAACACAAACCATTCTATGATTCTAAGTGTCCTTACTCCCTTTTCTAACCAGGTCTCCCTGTCCCCCACAGGCTCCCCACTTCCCACCGGACTCTGACTTGCTCCTGAAAGCTGCCAGCGTGTACCACAGCTTTCTGACCTGGCCTATACCCTACTGTGACATTTTCCATGAGCTGCTCACCTTCATCAGTGACGAGCTCAAGGCTCCCGGTAAGTGCTGCCACTTTGCCATGGGGTTTTCACATCCTGCTGGCACTGCTTCCCCGAAACACCTGCTGCCATGATCACCCTGTGCTTGTTCCTGAGGCTCTCCTGGTGTTGCTGTCTCCTATTCCACTTGCTCTAAGAATCCCTTGAGCATGGTGTCCATGCTTGCCTTGTGCATCCCAAACCTCAGCTTTCCCAGGAGGCAAGGACCTCTGCCTTCTGTCCTCTGGATGATTTTCCCTGGTGGGCCAGCACAGGGTGAGAGCAGATTCCTCCGGAGGAGCAGGGCAGTGTTCTTTTTTTGTTGGTTGTCTTGCATGCAAGGTGATGGGAGCATCCTAGGGAGTCCCAGGTCTGGACCAGTGTGCATTAGCAAATCATGTAGCTATTTCCTGGCTGCCTTTCAGTCTGAGGGTCTTTTCCATGGCAAAGCACGTGCTGATTTCTTCCGCCCGGCCCTGTGCTTTGTTTGAGATGCTCGGTGTGAGATCCTCAGTGGTGTAACTGGGGTGATGACAGTGGATCCATTCATCAGCATCAAGGTGGCTGGAGCCTTTGAGCCTGCCCTTGCGTGGAGATTTCCACAGGGCTGAGAGACTCCCCGGCCCTTTCTTTACAGCCGAGACACTACCTTGTGATACGGCTTTGGGCACATCTATCGGCAGCAGCAGTAGCGCTCCTCTTAATTAAAGGCTCCTTGTCGATGTCCTGTTGTTCCCAATGGAGCAGCTCTTCCAATTATTTCTCAAAGGCCGTTCCTCCTAATCGCCCTGTCTTTTGGTGGCTTTTGGAGAGCTGTTGTCACATGGAGCAGATTTCAGCCCTTGGTTAATCCTGTGCAGGACCATGGCAGTGAGATCGGCTCTGAGCGGGATGTGGGAGGCCTCAAATGGGTACATGGGCTGTGTCTTAGGCTGAGGATAGTTCTTCTCATCCTCTAACCAAACAATTGCTTTGGAGAGCCCTGGCAGGGACATTAAACGTATGGTCTCTGTCACATAAGCAAAGTCCTGTGGAGATGGGAGCTGGTAGGTCCAGATGGGGTGAAAAATGCTTTCAAAGGAGCAAAAAGATTAAAAACCCCAAACTCTCTGCAGTGTTGGCAGTGCACTGGCTGATTTACTCCAGCTCAATCTTCCACCACCATAAATGACCATGGCCACTAGGCAAGATCTGGCTGAGTTGGGCTTGTCCCTGAAAAGACTTCTAGTGCTGCCACGAGTGTTCCGGGCAGTAGCTCAGCCACATCAGCACCGCAGTAGGAGACAAAGTCAGCATCTGCAGTGGTGCCATGTCTCATGTCTTCTGCTCTCTTCCCCAGGGATCTCCTTCCAGAGGCTGGTGAGGACAGAGCAGGGGCTTCCTGTGAAGAACTACCAGAGCTCCACTGTGTAAGTGTGGCATGGATGCTGCTGGTGCCATTCCAGAGCATCTCCACCATCTGACACTGCTTAAGCAGCAGTGGAGTTGCAGGGAGCAGCATTGCCCGGGGAAGTGGTGGCTGCCCCATCCCTGGAGGTGGTCAAGGCCAGGTTGGATGGGCCTTGGGCAGCCTGAGCCAGTGGGATGTCCCTGCCCTTGGCAGGGGGGTTGGAACTGGGTGATCGTTAAGGTGCCTTCCCACCCAAACTGTTCTATGATTCTGTGATTCTGTGGTGGAAGCTGTGGAGAAGACCTGGATAACTGGGCCGAGCTGTGGGAAGGGGCGAGGAAAGTGCCTTTGGGGATGGTGGGCTGCCTGATTATACTGCAGTGCTGCAGATCTGGGTGAAAGCAGCTGGCGAAGGCAAAGTCTTCTCCACAGGAGCTGCTGATCTCAGCACACATTGGAGAACAGCCAGGAGGTGCTTTGATTTGTGTGTTTGGGAGCCCCCACCTCAAAAGGGGTTCAGAAGCGAGTCTGTCCCAGTGCTATAATTAAGAAAACCTCGCAGCTTTGAGCACAGTCGGACTTTGCACTTTGTTTGAGAGCTGTACCTTTCCTCCTCCCAGGGCACCTCATTTGTAAATAGGGAAATGAGCTTGGGCAGTGTCACCTTCCCTGTTGCAGTGCCAGCCCGAGGGACAGTCCTTCGTGCACAGCCACCTCCACTTTGTGCAGGAGGGATGTCCTACTCTTCAGGCTTGTCCGCTCCTGCCACGCAGCTCTGGATCTGCACCTGGATCCCACCCGGCTGCGTTGGTGCTGCTGTGTTGCTTTCCCGGTACAGCTCCCCTTCTCTCCATACTGATACTGGTGCAAGTGCAGCCACTGGTAACTTCCAGCAGGATGACTGTATTTGCATAAAAAGCCCTGAAAAACAGCACAGAGCTGTACACAAACTGAACCTTGGGCTTACTGAAAGCCTGGGCCCATTACCTGAGCTTTCTAGAACCAAGCACACCAAAGCACATCCTTAATTCACAGCCATTTTTGCTCAGTGAGGTGGGCTGCTTGCCTGGGAAGTTGTGGATGGCCCTTCCCTGGAGGTGTTCAAGGCCGGATTGGATGGGGCTTTGAGCCCCCTGATCCAGTGGGAGGTGTCCCTGCCCATGGCAGGGGTTTGGAAATGGATGGGCTTTCAGGTCCCTTCCAACCCAAACCATTCTATGATTCTACGATTCTGTGGGCTGCAGGTTTGGGAAGTCAAAGCCTGTGGATGTTCATGTTGTGATCAAGAACAAAAATGCAACTGAAAGATGTGGCTTTTCTCCTTAAAGCCCAGAAGTGATATTCTAAGCCTCACCTTGCAGGGGGAAGGTGTTTTGGGAGCCCCTCTCACTTTCTGTTCCGCCATTCGTCGTGTCAGCTGGGATATCCAGTTTGGGCAACGGGGCTGGAGCTCTGTCTGCTGATGGTGGAACAATTATGAGGCTGGTGATGTTGCAGATGTGGCAGGAGAGCTGGTGCCAGGGATGTGCCAAGGGGCTGGATGGAGGATGCTCATCTGTTCCCTGCTACCTGCCTGTGTCTGGTACCTGTGCACAGCCCCGAGCCCCTCTGGATGTGATCAGTGTGGGAGAATGCTGCCATCTAGTGTGAATTTATCCAAGAGCTGGATGCCTCCAGCATCCCAGCCTGGCTACGCAGCCTAACCACTGTCCACTTGTCCCCAGGACTGTGCTGCTTCTCAACCGCTCTGAGGTGCAGAGCGAGTTCCTCTCCATCGCTGAGAAGCTGAGCACCAGCGAGCACCCACAGCGTACCACACTCATCCTGCTCCTTGAGCACCTCTACCAGGCCAACTTCGGCACCTGCTGTGACCTGGACAGCCTGCACCACCTCCTGAAGGTAGGCTTGGAGAGCTTCGCCCTCGGTGATGGCAGGGTGCCATTGGGAGTGGTTTCATGCAGTTGGCTGGGGGATTTCCTGACCGAAAGAACATTCGATTGACAAAAGAGAAGAAGTTTTGATAATACGTCTTCCCCTTCTCTCCTCAGGTTAGGCCTGAGGTCTACACTTCTGTTTTGTGATGTGTGGTAGGGGGATGACTCACCTTTTCCCATTTTCTCCACCCTTAAGTGTAGAGAGGAAGAGCCTCTGGATTTGAAATGCAGCAAAAGTGTTCATTTGACCAAAGAAACACTGAATTTTGGTGTTCGGGTGGGTACAGACTTATGAGGAAAACCCCTTAGGTGTGTCCAAACATGTTTTTTTTTTTCTTTGCAGAAGTTTTGGGGGGACTTGAAGGGGTCAGGAGGTAGAGGAGGGAGAGAGATTTGCCCAGCAGTGTAGGTAGTGACCTTCCCTAAAGACCTGTGTGTTGCCTCTGTGGAGGAACCCACTGGATCTCTCACCTTGGCTCTGCTCCCCACAGTCCAAGACACTGGAAGAGCTCTCAGAGATCTACGCCAGCGCCGCTGATGCACAGGAGATTGCAGCTGCCAGCAGTGACCCTGTCCTGGCCCGCGAGCGACTGCAGTCCATGCTGCGGGACATCGCCGGGGCTGCATCCTTTCCTGCCATTGCAGGTGAGAATCTCCCCACACCCCAGTCTCGGCTTTTCTGCTGGCGCAGCCCCCGCAGCCCCAATGAGTGTCTCTGCACTGTGGGCACTGGGAGCGTGGAACTCTGTTTGTGCAAAGTTTCAACCTAGGACAATGACACCTATCACAAAATAATAACTAACCCAGGTCCTATTTCATAACCATGTGATGAACCAGGAATCGCTTCTCATCTTTCATAGAATCATTGAGGTGGGAAAAGCCCTCTAAGTTCATCCAGTCCAACTGTCAGCCCAACCCCACTGTGCCTGCTAAACTATGTCCCGAAGTGCCACATCTAAATGGTTTTTGAACCCCTCTAGGGATGGAGACCTCACCACTGCCCTCGGCAACAAAAAAAGCCTTTGTAGGTGGGATGAAAACATTAAATCAGAAACCGATGGCAGCAGTGATGTTTGATGGCTCTTAGGGGAATAAAACGTCATCTCCTCCCAATCGCGTGACTTCATGGGGGTGACCATAGATGCATTGAAGAAGAGCAATGAAGCCAGTGAGGGGCTGGAGAACAAGTCTTACGAGGAGCAGCTGAGAGAGCTGGGGTTGTTTAGCCTGGAGAAGAGGAGGCTGAGGGGAGACCTTATTGCTCTCTACAACTACCTAAAAGGAGGTTGTGGAGAGGAGGGAGCTGGGCTCTTCTCCCAAGTGACAGAGGACAGGACAAGGGGAATGGCCTGAAGCTCCGCCAGGGGAGGGTCAGGCTGGACATCAGAAAAAATTTTTCATGGAAAGAGTCATTGGGCACTGGAACAGCTGCCCAGGGAGGTACTTGAGTCGCCTTCCCTGGAGGTGTTTAAGGAACGGGTGGATGAAGCACTTAGGGACATGGTTTAGGGAGTGTTAGGAATGGTTTGACTCGATGATCCAGTGGGTCCTTTCCAACCTGGTGATTCTATGATTCTGTGATCAGTATTCTGCATGATCTGGGCTGCCCAGAACTCATGCATGGGGAGGATGGCATCTCCCAATGGCCAGGATTGCTGTCAGGAGCTGTCTCGGAGTTCCCTGCACCCTAACTCCTCTCCCTCCTCTCTTCTCAGGTGAGGCTCAGCCCCGCAAGCTCCACACCATCCCCATCCCTGCCGCTCGCTGCTACACTTACACCTGGGATCAGGATAACTTTGGTAAGCAGAGGTGGTCCCCCATCTCTCCTAGTGAGACCACAGCTCTCTGCTCATCATCACAGGGATGGTTGAGCAGTGTTTCACTTCGGCTGGGGCTGCCATGTGCAGCCGGGTGCAGGATGAACCTGTGGCCAGAGCCTGAAAGAGCCAATGGTTGGTGTTGGAGAAGGAGGTAGCACAGATGATGGGAGAGATCTGGGCATCATGACCCAAGGACTCCTAGCAGTGGGCACAAGGCACTGGTAGCCCCAAAACATGTGTTGCCAGAGACCAGTCATACAGAGCTTAATCTTCTGGGCAAAATCATTGCTTGCATTAAGGTGGAAGAGGTTCATTGCATGCAAACCCATGGGGAGATTATTCAGATGGAGAGCTTGTTTGGTAAAAAGCTCCTCTGCAAGGAGTAAACGTTGCTTGTGCTCTGGAAATAATTGCAGCTAGAAAAGCCTGGCCACACTGAGATGTCAGGAGCTGTGGGGTTGAGATCCCTCAGATGTTACAGCTCTTCCTCCACCTGCAGCAGGGATGGCCAAGAAGGAGGGACCTTTGCTGTGCTGTCAACCCATCCACCGCAGTTTTGCAGGGGAAGTAGCAGCTTCTCCTTCTGCTGAGCTGGTCTCTCTGGCTTCCTCATTCCTGGAAGACCCTTTCTGTTCCTGTGAAGGTTTAGTGTTTGTTGCCTGCTGACCCCAGCAGCCTGGAGCAGAGCTCTGGCCAGGGCTTTGCAATAAGTCATAGAATCCTGAAGGCTGGAAAAGACTGCAAAGGTCATGAAGTCCTTGCATCAGCCCAACTCCACTAAACAATGTCCTGAAGTGTCATGGCCACATGCTTTTTGAACCCCTCCAGGGATGGATACTCCCCCACTGCCCTGGGCAGTCTCTGCCAGGGCTTCACCACTCTGTCAGGAAAGAAATATTTCCTAATATCCAATCTAACCCTCCCCTGGCACAACTTGAGGCCATTTCATCTCGTCCTGTTGCTTGTTACCTGGGAGAAGAGCCCAGCCTACCTCACCACAGCGTCCTTTCCAGGAGCTGCAGAGACCGATGAGGTCTCCCCTCAGCCTTCTCTTCTCCAGGCTAAACAACCCCAGGCTTGCTGAATCCAGCCTTGCTGGGGGGCCCCTCACACTGTGGTGATCTGGGGTTTGATCAGCCAAATGCCTTGCTTTCCTCCTGCCCTCTGGGTAAACCCCTGTCAGGTGTGAGTGCCTTGTGAAATCTGTGTAGGGAGGAAGCAAAGCCTCAAATGGGGTTTGCCTTTTGAGAACCCGAAGAGAATGTGACTTCATACATTCTGTTTTGCATTGCATCTGAGTACCTTGTGGAAATCTAAAACCATCCAGCAGGAGGGTTTCAACTCCTTGTTTGAAACCAAGGCAACGTTGGCCATGTTGTAGTAGAGTTGCTGCCTAGGGTCATCACATTTCCAGTGGTTATTCTGGAGCCCGTGCCAGACACAATTTCCCTCTGGCTGCCTTTCAGATATTCTCAATGATGTCCTCAGCAAAGAATGCAGTGTTGTTGAGCCCATGGCCTCGGAGAATGAGGAGGAAGATGAAGAGGAGGAAGAGGAGGAGGTGGAAACTGATGGCTGTTCCCCTGAGCGGGACTCACTGCTTTCCCCAATCTGTGCTATTTCCAAAGACTCTGTGTACTCAGCGCTGTCGGAGGAGGGATCTAAGCCTTCACGAGTGTCCCTCTTCACTACCTCCAAGGACTCCATCTCAGAGCTGACAGTGGTCTCCAGAAAGTCCTTGAAGTCGTTTGTCTCCAGCCTGAGGGACTGCATGGACAGTGGCTACGCAGAGGACAGTGATGAGAGCTCCCTGGACGTGGTGGGGAGGCCAGAGCTGAAGGTAGAGAAGACCCACCACAAATACAGACACATGCTGACCAACAAGATCTACAAACTGTTTAAGAGCAAAAGCCAACTGGTGTTGAGGAGGGACTTGAAGGACTGCTCGGATGCAGGCTCACTCTCTCTGCCCCTGCGCCGGGCTGAGAGCCTGTGCACCCCCCAGGCCAAGCACCGCATCCTGGCGCGCTCCCGGCGTGCTCACTCGCTCCCACAGCATGTCCTGAGCCAGCGGCTGCCAGCCCCGCTTGCCCCGCAGCACCTCAGCCTCCACCGACGGCCCTACCTCAGCTACGATGAGGACACCAAGGTGTCCACGCTGCGTGTTGTGGTCTTTGGCTCTGACCGCATCTCAGGGAAAGTGGCCCGAGCCTACAGCAACCTCAGGTGAGCCAAGCGTTGTGAGGGACTCAGCTCCAGATACCTGGCCTTGCTTTTGGAGGGCTTGGCTCACCCAGCCCTCTCCTGCCTTCTTCTAGGCTCAAGGAGAGCACTTGCCCCTCACTGACAAGGTACTTCAAGCTGCAGTTTTTCTACATCCCCGTGAAGAGAAACTGCTTGGCTCCATCGATCCCGCTGATGCATCCCTCTCCATCCCTGGGGGACCCACAGCTCCGGGTTTCGGCACAGGCGGTAGGTGTCCTGCTTGCCATGGGGCTCATGGTGCTCTGCTTGGCCCTCGGAGTGGTGGATGAGGAGGCAGGTTGAGAGCATTGGTGTCTCTTCCACTAGCCTCAAGTGTGGGGTGAGGAGCCTGAGGGAAACCCCAGCATGACCCCATTGTGTCCAGTTTCAGGATCCCACCTTGGCTGGGATGGAGAGCAGCACCAACGACATCTCCCACTACATCGGCATGTTGGACCCATGGTACGAGCGCAACGTTCTTGGGCTGATGAACCTGCCCATGGATGTCCTGTGTCAGGTATGTGTTTACCAGCTGGAAGAGCTCGGTGCCCCCCTCCCCTGCTGCAACAGCGGATCTGAGCAGAAAGCTCCTGCTTAGAACTGGGCCACCATGATCGTGCACAGCAAGTTGTTCCACATGGACACCAGGATGGAGATGAGTGGTCAGGAGGAGGGTTTCTATCCCTGGGAGGATGGGATGGGCAGTTCTTGGCACGGGGCTGTGGGTACCACATACCTTGTTGGGGTTGTGACTCATCCTGTCACGACAGTCTGCCAAGCCGGAGGCTGAGCCCCGGGAGGACTCGCAGGAGCAGCTGCCCATCCTGGCTGACATGATCCTCTACTACTGCCGCTTTGCCACACGCCCTGTCCTGCTGCAGCTCTACCAGACCGAGGTAGGTGAAGGGGCTCAGCGCTGTCTTGGCGAGGGGGAAAGGGGGGTGTTCTGCTTGTGCTATGAGCTGGGGATCTGCCTGTGAAGTGGATGGCACAGCCTCCACGTGCTGGTAAGGATGAGCTTGGCCTCCTCTTATTACCTGGGTGCATATGAGCTTACGGTGCTATGGCTGAAGCTCCTGGCACAGGGACTGAGAGTGCGCAGGTCCTGCCTGAACAATCCTTAAGTCACACGAGCAATTTTCCATCCTAATACCTTTCCCTGTGCCAGAAGTGCTGATGGGTTATTCAGACTGCTCGAAGTCCCTCCAGTGCTCTGCTTTCCAAACCAAGCCTCTCCATGAAGCCTCTTTTCCACACTCACTGTGTGCACAGGGCAGACGTGGCGGGGAAGGTTGAATGTGTATCTACAACAACTGCTTTGGTGCTGTGGCACAGGACACCCAATGGTGTCTGCTGTTCATGGGATTTGTCACCCAAAGCGATGCCCAGACCCTGCTGTTGGGCTCACTGTGGGTTTTCTTTTCAACGCATTAGGGAGTTTAAGTGAAAATGAAGCTTTTGGGTGATTTTACTTGCTGGAAGTCTGTTAAAACAGTTGGAAGTGCAGCTAAAGACAAGTGTCACCCAAGGGAGTGGTTGAAAGGTTTATTTTTAAAACACGAAAGGGTTTCCCAGACTGACCTGTTACCTGTAGAAAGGAGTGAACGTTGCCTGGCTGGGTCTCCTCACCACCGCGTCTCCTCTCTTCTTCCCCTGGCAGCTCACCTTTGTTGGGGGAGAAAAGATGACTGAAGTCTTCATCCACTCCCTTGAGCTGGGCCACTCGGCAGCCACGCGGGCCATCAAAGCATCAGGTCTGTAGCTGCTTCTGCACCTGCAGCCTCAGCGTGGCGGTCTGCAACTGCTGGGTGGGTGATAAGGATGCCCAGAGAAGCGGTGGCTGCCCCATGCCTAGAGGTGTTCAAGACCAGGTTAGATGGGGCTTTGAGCCCCCTGACGCAGTGGTAGATGTCCCTGCCCATGGCAGGGGGGCGGAACTGGATAGGCTTTAAGGTCTCTTCCAACCCAAGCTATTCCATGATTCTATGATTCTGTGATGAACCAGTAAAATTGTTAGAGACAAGAATCAATGGCAGAAGCATCTGCTGCCAGCGCGGTCTCCAGCTCTCCTGGGTGTCAGAGACAACGTGCTGTCTGGTGCAGGGCAGCTCACAGAGGCATCTCATGGCCAACCCATAATACTGCATTTAAACACATTGCTTTATTCTTCTAACTGCTTTTCTGTGGTCTCACCTTGACTTTCTAAACAGAGCTCATAAAACATCTCTCAAGTGGAGTGTCCCCAAAACACAGCCTTGGCCGGGACCGCTTCCCAATAACCCGTGAAGCCACTAATCTTTCTGGCTTTGGGTTTCCTTGCACGGGGTTTCTGGCAGCTTCTAAGCCACCTTTTCTTTCTGCTGCACAGTTGGGTTCAGCAAACCTTTTTTCCCTCCCTTTCCCTAGGTGCCGGGTGTGCTGCTGTATCAGTGGCAGCTGATACATGCTGTATAATGAAAGGCCGCTGTGTGACGTGTGCTCCTTGTTTCCTGCAGGTCCCGGCAGCAAAAGGCTGGGCATAGATGGAGACAGAGAAGCAATCCCACTAACACTACAGATTGCCTACAGCAAGGTGAGGGCACGGGGATTGCACAGAGAGGAACGGGGCAGAAAACCACTTCGGTGCTGGGCAAACACACCTCTGCTGGGGGATGAGAGAGGCAAATGTTGACAGTCTGCTGGAGGAGCCCAAATCCAAGCCCAGAGGAGCCCAAATCCAAGCCCAGAGGAACCCAAATCCAAGCCTGGATGAGCCGAACTCAACTGTTTGTATAATTACTGGCTTACCACTCCTGTTCAACCCAGTAAAATAGGGAATGTGCAGCCAGTTCCCATAGACTGGATGTGAACTTGATGCCACTTTACACTGGTGGACTTTGTTTCCAGGGAGCCATCTTCTGCTGGTCACAGAAGTCCTCCTGTTGTTGGTTCCTCTGCAGTTATCATTAAAGCCTGGGCAATTTTTTTTGTAAATCCAAGTTTAAATGATTTTTAATGCCTACTCAGACTTTATCTGTGCAGCTCCAGGTAAATCCAGATCTGAGCTACTCCAGCCAGGTGGTTTAGGAGTGGGAGTTAGAGTTACATCAGCCTGGAGTGTAGCATCAGCATCTGCACAACAGCCCCATGCAGTGCTCCAGGTTTGGGGAAGAGCAGCTGGAAAGCTGCCCGGTGGAAAAGGCCCTGGGGGTGCTGATCAACAGCGGCTGAACATGAGCCAGCGGGGGCCCAGGTGGCCAGGAAGGCCACCAACATCCTAGCTTGGATCAGCCATGGTGTGGCCAGCAGGAGCAGGGAAGGGATTGTCCCCCTGCACTCGGTGCTGGTGAAGCTGCACCTCGAATCCTGGGTTTGGTTTTGGGCTCCTCACTACAGGAAGGACATTGAGGGGCTGGAGTGTGTCCAGAGAAGGGAACGAAGCTGGGGAAGGGGCTGGAGCCCAGGGGTTCTGGGAGAGGCTAAGGGACCTGGGGCTGTTTAGCCTGGAGAAGAGGAGGCTGAGAGGAGACCTCCGCTCTCTGCAGCTCCTGGAAAGAAGGTTGTGATGAGGTGGGTGCTGGTCTCTTCTCCTAAGTAAGAAGTGATAGAATGAGAGGAAATGTGTCAAGTTGTGCCAGGGGAGGTTTAGATTGGATATTAGGAAAAATTTCTTCATTGAAAGGGTTATCAAGCATTGGAAGAGGCTGCCCAATGAACTGGTGGAGTCACCATCCCTGGAGGAGTTTAAAAGGAGTGGAGATGTGGTGCTTAGGGACATGGTTTAGCAGTGGGGTTGACAGTTTTAGGTTTACAGCTGGGTTCGATGACCCTAAAGGTCTTTTCCAACTTTAATGATTCTGTAATTCTATCTCATGGTTTTCTCTTGGTCCCTGCAGACAGCCATCAGTGGAAGAAGTCTCTGGAACGATGTTGAGAAGGTTTGCACATCTGTCAACCTTAGCAAAGCCTGCAAGAAGCGTGAAGAACTAGGTGAATAGAGATGATTTTTTGGGCTTTGCATGGGGAGCAGTGGGAGGAACTGATGGAGTGAAAGGACAGTGTGGATTTTCTAGCTTTAGCAAATGAGGGATGTGTGAATGCAGGAGGTACATAGGAGTGCCTCGTGTTCCCTGGTGCGTACTGTAGTCCTCAGCTGTCCTTAGCACCATGTCAGGACTGCCCTTGCATTTGAGTCCAGAGGAGGCCATGAAGATGATCAGAGGGCTGGAGCACCTCTGCTATGAGGACACGCTGAGAGAGTTGGGGTTGTTCAGCCTGAATAGGAGAAGGCTCTGGGAAGACCATAGAGCAGCTTCTGGTACTGAAAGGGGCTCCAGGAAAGCTGGGGCAAGGGGAGCATGGAATGATAGGACAAGGGGGAATGGCTTTAAATTGGAAGAGGAAAAATTTAGTTTGGACATTAGGAGAAGTTCTTCATGATGGGAGTGGTGAGGCCCTGGCCCCAGGTTGCCCAGAGGAGTCGCAGCTGCCCCATCCCTGAAGGTGTTCAAGGCCAGGCTGGATGGGGCCTTGGGCAGCCTGATCCAGAAGGGGGTGTCCCTGCCCACAGGATTGGAACTGGATGATCTTTAAGGTCCCTTCCAACCCAAACCATTGTATGATTCTCTGATGTCCTACTGTCCTAAAGGTTCCAGCTAGGGAAATGGGATGTCTACTAAGGATGGGGCTGGGGGTGGTCCAAACAGCAGGATGATCACTGGAGAGTGGTGCTTTCCAGAGCAACACTTGTTTAGTAAGGAGAAGAGACAGGTAAAACCATTGTTAGATAATTTGGGACCAAGGGTGAGAGTGCTTGCCTGGCCATCTGCAGCAGCCGTTCCTCGCAGGCAGCTTTCAGCAGGCTCTCACTGACTTGGAGCTTCTGCCTGGTTTCATTCCTGTAGCTCCGAGGTAGCTGACTGCCATGAGGATTTGCTTCATAGTCTTTTTTTCTAATCAGGTTTCCAGTGGGGTATTAATGCCTGTCCATTCTTGCTTAACAGCTGCTGGATTTGCAATCAGACCCCCAGATCTGAGTAAACCAAGGGGTTTTTAGATCCTTTTTCCTCGTGTGCTTTGTGTCTGGCATTTATGTGGTTTGTGACTGGAGTAGTTGTGAGTTGATCTACCAAATAGGAGACATGTCCTAAATGCCCCATGGAGCTCAACCTAGACTTCTGTTCTTCTATCGCTGCCCCATCCTTGAAGCCATGCAGACAACCCTGGAAAAAACAGGAGCAATTAATTTCTCTCCTCCTCCATAATCTGAGTTGGATGTTTCTGTGGTAGTTCAGGAGCTTCCCTTGTACTGTCAAGGCTTTGCCTCAGGGAGGTGTCCTCAGCTCTGTGCTGGGGAGAAACTTCTTCATCAATCTCCTTCATTCCAGGAGAAACCTGTTCTGTTGTTTTTCACATTCAGCTGTTTGACCACAGGATGTCACTGTAATTCCAGACACGAAAAAGCATTTCCAGCTGAGCTGCAGGGAAGGCCATGCTGGCAGAGTTGGAATATACTCATGATGTTTTTTTATTCCCGTTTAGAATCACCATACAACAGTTTGGGTCGGAAGGGACCTGAAAGCCCATCCAGTTCCCACCCCCCCTGCCATGGATCAGGGTGCTTAAAGCCTCATCCAACCTCTTAGGTCCAAAAATAGTTAAATGTCCTTTTCTGCTGTGTTTGGAAAGCAGTTGGATATCGCAGAGGATGTTTACTTCTGTGTCTCTGATGGCTTTCCTTGCATGTGGGTTGAGGGAAGGAAAGCTGGAACTGCACTGCATTTCCCCCACAGTGGGGTCCTGCCAGGAGCCACTGGCTTGGGCACACTTTGAGGGGTGGAGGGACCATTTGGTTTCCCACCAGTGGCCCAGAAGTGCCAAGGGACATCACATTTCTTTTGTTTCAGCCTCCAAGACAGAGTGTCTCAACTTAACCATGACGGAGGTGGTCAAAAGGCAAAACTCCAAATCCAAAAAGAGTTTCAATCAGGTAACTCAAAGCATGGTACTTTTACATTTGGTAACAGGAGCTCAGCCTGACTGAGCTGGGAGGAAAGATGGGCAGGAGAGAGTAGCTCCTTGAGGGATCCATTTGCTGTTGGCCACCAGGCCTGCCCTGCGCGTGCCAGCTCCTCTGCTCCCCTTCCCTGCACAGGGAAATGCGCTGAGCCTGGCAGCTCCCTCACTCAGACTCTTTCTATCAGCAGATCAGTGTGTCCCAAATCAAAGTAGACAAGGTCCAGATCATCGGTGTCCAGTGCTCCTTCGCCGTCTGCCTGGACCAGGATGAGCAGAAGATCCTGCAGAGTGTAACCAGGTAGGAGCTGTGATGTGGCCGGCTGCCCACTGCAGTCAGCACCTTCTGGGATGGTGCATCCTTCATGTGAGGACTTGTCTATGAAATGTGGGTAGCCACCCACAGGGAACAAGATCCTGAGCACTGTGGTGGATCTATACCAGATGCTCAAGTTGAGTGATGTAGATCCAAGCTCTGTACCGTATCTGAGCTCAGGTGGGTTGGATGGTCCTGCTCAGATCCCAGCAGTAGGTTCCCTTCATGACTGCCACAGTCTAAAGGATGGTCCCCAGTCAACTGTTCAACTCTGTAAAGACAGAGCGGTCTTTCAGCAAGACCAGTCATAAGCCAGAGGGAAGCTTATGCAACTTAAATCAGGTATTTGGAGAGCAATGGGCCTATGAGCAGAGCCCCCAACTTCTAAACCTCCTGTGGGTTCTCTGCCACCTTTGGCATACTCATTGCAAAAGAAACCCCTGATCTTCATGGGAGAAACTGGGGTAGGGCAAAAATTGTTCATTTGATTGTTCATCCATCAATTGTGTCCCTGGGTCTCCTCACATGATGGTCTTTGAAAACTCACTGTAGAGAACATGACTCCATGAGAGACCACACCAGTTCATCTTAAAAATGTGCACTCATTTTGATTTCTCCCTCAGAGAGCACAAAACTCTGCAAGCTTATGCTGCTTCAAATGCAAAAAGATTTTGGATCTTATTTCTTATAAGAAATAACTTTTATTTGTCTCTTGTGCAGCTTGAGGGGCTAGTGGGAGAGTTCGATGCACAAGATGGAATAGGAACTGTTTCCCTCTCCCAGAAACTCTGGGGATGCAAAAGTGCTTGTTTTCCCTAATGAGTTTCAGAAATTACTCTTTGTGGATGCTTCTGCTCTAGGTCCCAGTCTGAGCCAGCTTAAAGGCCTGAACTCTCAGCACTCGCTCTGGTCCTCTTAAAACCTGCACTGATTCCTGTTCATTTGCAGATATTTCTGCTGCTCCTGAGGACCGTGATCCTCAGCCACACACCTTACTTATAACTTGGTTTCTTTTTGTTCCCCTGCAGGTGTGAGATCTCTGTGTGCTACAAACCCAGGGACAGCAATCTCTTTGCACTGAGAGGGTCCTCTCTGCCTTCCCAGGACCCCTCCGAGTTTCATTCTCTCCTGTGTTTACCCATTGCCACCTTCAGTGGAGCACTGCTGTAGAAGAATCCTATGTCTTCTCAGGTCAGACTCTCATCCAACACCAACAGAGCCTCAGGGAAAGGAAGATAATGGTTCTCCTTTGCGATGGAGACCCATCCGTTGTTGTCCAAGACATCCTGCAACCTAAACCATTGGCATGGTGGCTCAACTGCTCCCGGTCTGGGCTTAGCTCATCCTTGGGCAATGGAAACACTGGTGTTGTATCTCTCAGGGTTCCTCAGCAATGGGAGGAAAGTGGTTTCCTTGAGTTCTCCACCTGGTTCAGCAAATTGCCAACACCTGGATTGAGAGGGCGTGGCAAGGACAGTGGTATTTTCCTGCCAGCAAATGGTGCTCTGGCTGTATTTCACAGGGACTGCAAGGCCAGTGTGATCTGGGGGACCTCACAGGGGGCATTTTAGACAGTGAATGTCCTTGGCTGAGTGGTGGTAGGTGGCCGTCAAGGCATACAGAGTTGTTGCCTGCTCAACTGAAGTGATGATGGCATTTCACCTGTAACAGGTCGAGGATACTCAGGGCGGTTCTTTCAAGATGTGGACAGGCTTTCTCAATGCTTCCTTTAAATTATGAAGGTTGGGTGTCTTGCAAAGAAATATCACAGAATAAAGCATCCCAACTGAGCCCCAGAAAGACCACAGCATGGGTTGTAGACCTCTACTGGTGTCCCAGTTGGTTCAGTGCAATAAGCCATACCAGGGCATGGACACCTTGTCATGGATACATGCGTTTACTGGAAATCCAGGACCTGCAGGAGGCGAACTTTCAGTTTCTGCAGTATTTCAGAGCACACCTATGAGATGTACTCCCTGTTCAACCTGTGTTCTTGCACCCTGCTCCCCAGCACTGTACGTTAGAGACATCCCAGAGGCTGAATCCTCAATAACAGCTTGAAAGATGACCGGAACCATGCTCAGACTCCCAGGGAAGCACTAGGGAAACCACTAGGATTGCCTTGAGCTCACCTGAAGAAACAGCTTTGCTAGAGGAGGACCCAGCACCAAAAACACTAGTGCCACTCACAAGTGACGGTAGGATTTGAGATCTCCTCTCCCCTGCAAAGAGGCTTTATACCTCTTCCTTCTCTCTTCAAGGCTATAGGTACAGAAAGGTGCAATAGTTGGGGGTGATTAGAGATGTTCTGACCCTGGGAGCAAAATTGAGACTGGAGAAGCCTTGCCTGGTTTCGTAGCCCTCAAGCTGTTTCTCAGTAGGTTTTGATGATTCCACTGATGATAACAGGCAGAAGAGCAGGCTGCCTGCTGCGTGCTAAAAGGATTTTAGTTCCAAGGACATGTGATCCCTGGAAAAGCTCTGGAAGGGACTGCTGGGGGGCTGCAGGACTCAGCCGCAGTGTGATCAGTTCAGTGTGGTTCCATTGATCCTCTGGGAAATGGGATCTAATCAGCAATTAACACTGGTTAGAACAAGGTTGGGCACCATCCCCAAGGGCTGGTGGCACTGCAGCAGTGTCATTTGGGGTTAAATCTGTCAGGAAAAGGACCAGAGCCTCTTGGCATGTCAGTTATCTCCAGAGGAGCGTGGGTCAGGTTTGTCTGCTGGAATCTTCTACACCCTTCCTGAAGTGTTTTGGGGATCCTTCTTGTGCTAGCAACTCTCATCCTGTCCCCCCTGTCTCTGTTGTGTGGGGACAGATTGGTCTGGGCCCAGTGGTGAACATCTCAGGTTAAGAAGGTACTAGCTGGCTCTTTGGTGTCCTCAGCAGCTCTGGATGCACCTACTGCCAATGGCCAGAGATGAGCAAACTCAAGACATGAACACGCTCCCGAGGCCCCTGTGCTTCATCCTTTTACTTGAATAAACCATCCCAAGGATGGTGTTCTCATTTGGACTCAAAGAAAAGACCCCTGTGCAGGGCAAAGCATCACTTGAACATATGTAGGCACTCTGGCTCCACCGTGGTGCAAAGCCGGCTTGGACTTCCAGTAAGGACCCACCTGCCCTGGCCATGCACTGACTCCAGGAGCATCCGTTGTTTCCTGTGTGTATGGAGGAGTGTCGGTCCCTTGCTTGTAGCACAGACTCGACAGGGACACTGAGACACTGCCACGTCGTGGGCTGTCCCTTCTCTCACGGGGTGCCTGTGGGGTGATGTGAGAACATACGCTGAGGTCGCTGCTGTGCACTTCTGCACATCAGTATTTTAAGTCCAACAGGCTCCAGGGGTTGGAAACAGATTTTAATAGCTCTTTCCACACACTTGGTAAAAGTTTTCTCACTAACTTTTCATTTCCCAAACAGGTTTGGGTGCATCTTCTGATATGGGCCTGAAATTAGGCAGCTGGGTTTTGTACCCTATACTTAAAAATAGCACCTTATCCTGCAAAACATTGCTATTCATGATCTTGATATCCATGGCTAAATATAATCCTATGACTGTTAATGATATAAACCTCTTTGGCCCGACAGAAATACTAGAGAATAGAATTTCCATCTCATAAACAAGCACAAACTCTAGGGACTCATAATCCTGACTAAGGGTTTGACCTCTGATGTGTTCTGGAACTGAAAGAAGTTCAAGGTTCTTTCAGGTCATCCTTCTACATATGTTCAGCCTCACCAAATCTGTGTAATAGCTGTGCTGATCTGTAAAATACCGTTCAAAGAACTTTTAAGGTAATTATAAAATATTAAATGTTGATTTATTTCGAGTACGAGTTTGAGTCGAGTAATTCCTGAGCAGGCGGAAGGCACAGGAGCAGGCTCTGTATCTCCATCAGGAGGGCAGGGAGAACCCAGGTCTTTTGTGGAGTAGCTGACCTGAGAGCAGAAATCATAGAATCATTAAGGTTGGAAAAGACCTCTAAGCTCATCCAGTTCAACCATCAGCCCAACCCCACCATGCCCACTGTAACCCATGTCCCAAAGTGCCACATCTACATGTTTTTTAACTCCTCCAAGGATGGAGGCTCCACCACTGCCCTGGGAAGGCTCTTCCAATGCTTCACCACTCTTCACCACTCCTTCATCTTCAGGAAAAGGCTCATAAAGTCATTATGTTCATGAGCTTCAGCCCAGAAGGCCTGACGTGGAGACCTGCAGCGGTTAGTGGAGCCGCCTCTGTTCTGTGAACAAAAAAGCAGATTTTGGTGCTGTAAATCCAAAGCTGGATTCATGCTGATTTAATGAGACAAGAAGCCAGCAGCGCTTGTGTGTGCAAGGAGAGATCTGTGTGTACTCTTCCCTTCCAGGAGGCTCCTTGACCTCTGCAGTGTTGCTTTGCAGAGAAGTACGAGTTATGCCGAGAGCTGAGCTCCAAGGTCTAGCGCTGGGAGCAGAGCAGAGCCCTGGGATGAAGGGTGACTGTTCGGGGTCAACAGGGTTTTGCCAAGCAGACAGGTATCGGGATGCTTCTGGGTTGGAAATCTGTATCCTTGGGGGTACAGACGTAGCTGTTGCTACTGAAAGTACTCTGAAATATGAAAGGGCGCTTACAAATGTGTAACTGTCTCAAGTGTTGCCCTTTCTCTTCCTCTGAATCATAAAACGGTTTGGGTTGGAAGGGACCTTAAAGCTCATCCAGTTCCAAACCCCTGCCATGGGCAGGGACACAGGGATATCAGAGGAAGGAGACGTGGTTGGTAGGTGTGAGCGTCACTGTGCTGTAATCAAATAAACTGTGGGAAAAGTCATTTCAGCTCAGATGAACCAAAACCCAGATGGGAATAACTGTGGTTAATCAGCAATTTGTTATGTATTAGCTATCAAAATTCTTTCACTCTGATTAAAGAACGACAAAAGGTGTTTTTAAATAACAAGAAAAGGGCCTTTTGAAAAGGCAAATAAAATTCAAAAGGAAAATACTTTGTTTTCTGAGCTGGAATGCTAATCTGCTTTCCCTGCTTCTCAACAACAAAAAAAAAAACCAACCACAAAACCCAAACCCTAAACCAGAAATCCCCCTTCCCTGTTCTTTTCTTTTTTAAAAGAAAAGTGGTGAGAGGAACATGTGTGCTTAAATCTGAAGCGGAAAGAAGGTAGTTTATTCTAAAAATGTGCATGATGAAAAGTTTAGGATCAGGGCTGAAGTTTGATCCTTGAAGTGCCGAGGGTTTTGTTCTTGTAAGGACAAAAGATTTAGCAAACAGCTGCTGATCAAATAAACAAGGCTGGGTTAAGGCCGGATGATTTGACAGAATGAGTTTTGCTTCTTGTAGATATGGTCAAGTGAATCAACCAACGGAGGCTTTGACAACTCTCACAGCCCCAAAGCTGAGCTGAGCTGTGTGCTGTGTCTCGAGGGGTGGGAAGGTGGTAGATAAGGTGTGTTTCAGCCTGGGAACACTTCTGTTGGCTTCCTGAATGAGAGTGGTTAGACCGAAAGAAGTGCCTTGACGTTTTGGTATGTATTGATTTATCAAGGTGCAGTGGCAATTTGAGACGGTGCCCTGCTCTGCCAGGGGTCGTCAGCCCACAGCCACCTCAGCTGAAGCTGCTGGCCTTGGCACAGCTGGAGTCAGAGGTCATCCACTGCCAGTGAGGTGTAGAGATGTGGTGTGGTGTGGGAATGCACTATAGGGTGACTTCTCAACACCCAACTTTGGTGGTGGAGACCCTTTGTCCTCTGCTCTTCTCCAGTGGTGTTTTGAGCACAGGTGCTCCTCATGTTTACTGATGTGATCCCCACAGCTGCTCCCCACCAGCACCACGAGGAGCATCTCGGTGTGGTTGCTTGCAGCAGGTACCACCGTGTCACAAGAGTTGATCGAGAACCAAATCAGTTGATTCAGAGCTGCCATGGCTCAGTGCTGGTAAGGAGCACCAAGCTTAACACACGCAGGTAATGTCCATCAGGTTCTCCAGGGTCCATCGGAGGGCTGAATAGCTTGAAAGGTGCAGTTGTTCTAGTGCATGAGGTGGAGAACAGCATAAGCCAATTATCATCCAGAGAAGGAGTCCTTAAGTGGCTAATCCTGATCTGGTGGCTAACAAGGAGTTAGTTACTCGCTCTGCCGTGAGCGAGTAGCCTGGCAGCCTGTGTGCTGAGCACTGGAGCCCCATCACTTGGTCTCCTTGTTCTCTTCCAGCCCCACCTTGGCCATGGTGGCTGGTTTGAGCAGTGGTGCTCCTTCCAATGCAGAATGGAGGGATAGGCTGAGCCTATGTTTCCCTCCATCCCTCTTTCCCCAGGTATGGCTCCCAGTGAACATGGGAATATTTAGCTGGAGGTGCCTGGACAGTGATGGGCGCTCACAAGACGGATGCAGCCCATAAATTGTCCTCTTCACTGATGGGCAGAGTGGGCGTAGCTAACAGCTGTTGACCAGTGATTGTAAAACATGGCTAGAATGAGGTTGTTGTATCTTTGTGTTTCTCACTTTCTATTAGAATGAGTTCACAAATAGTTTAAGATAGTGAGAGAGATTTTCTGAACCGTGATATGACTTGTGTGTGCCTAAATATGCACTTGGGTGTGCATGAACTGAGTCATAGAATTGTAGAATAGAGAGGGTTGGAAGGGACCTTAAAGATTATCTAATTCCAACTCCTCTGCCATGGGTAGGGACATCCCACTGGCTCAGGCTGCCCAAGGCTCCATCCAACCTGGCCTTGAACACCTCCAGAGATGGGACAGCCACAACTTCCCTGGGCAACCTGGGACAGTATCTCACCACTCTCATAGTGAAGAAATTCTTCCTCGTGTCCAGTCTAAATCTGCCCCTCTCCAGTATATACACATTCCCCCTGGTCCTATCCCCACAAGCCTTTATGAACAGCCCCTCTCCAGCTTTCCTGTAGCCCCTTCCGGTGCTGGAATGTCGCTATAAGTTCTCCTCTGAGCCTTCTCTTCTCCAGGCTGAACAACCCCAACCCTCTCAGCCTGTCCTCGTGCTCCAGCCCTCCGATCATCTTTGTAGCCCTCCTCTGGACCTGTTCCAACAGCTCTATCTCCTTCTTACGCTGAGGATTCCAGAGTAATTTTAAAGCCTTCGAATACCCTTTATGCATACAACTATGCCAGGAAACACACATAGCTGTACTGATCTGCCTACCTGCTTATCTCGCTGAATCTATCAATGAATAGCCTACATACTCAGCCTGTGTGTGTGCATGTGTGTATGTGCTGTGACATGAGTGACACACAGTAGAGATGTGAGCACTGGGTATATCTACTCTGTGTGTGTGTCTGTTTAGCATATAAAACAGTTCCATATGGTTTGTAGGCTAAGAAAGTACAGCTCTGTGTGTGTGTCAGTGCGCAGCGTGACTCTTTGATGCTTAAACGGCTCCACCACTGCCAGGTGCAACGTTAAATGCAGTAGGTAATGTGCTCTGGTCAGATAATCCGTTATTACCGAAGGACCTGGCCAGACATAGCAGGTAGGTGCACGCGTAGCTGCATGCTCTTTATGTAGAATCATAGAATCAAGGAATGGTTTGGGCTGGAAGAGATGTCAAAGCCCACCCAGTTCCAACCCACTGCCATGGATCAGGTTGCTCCAAGCCCCATCCAGCCTGGCCATGAAACCCTCCAGGGATGGGGCAGCCACCACTGCTCTGGGCAACCTGGGCCAGGGCCTCCCCACCCTCACAGCAAAACTATTCTCCCTAAGATCTCATCTCCATTTCCCCTCTTTCAGCTTAAGATTGTTCCCCCTCATCCTATCCCTGCACCCCCTGATCAAGAGCCCCTCCCCAACTAAAGTTTCTCTTTCAACAGACACATGAAAACAACCCCCAGAGATCGGAGCAGCCCCTTGCTCTGCGAGCAGCTGCGACCGGACAGTGATAACCCTCTAACCGTGCAGGTTTTGCTCCAGCACCCAGTCAGCTCTCCCCACAGGTGGGATGTGGGTGGGGGCCACCGTAGCCCCCTGAGTGCATCCACTCGCCATGGCTCAGCGCTTCCTCACCCTGAGGTGAAGCTCTGGCGGAGCTGCCTCCTCCTCCTCTCTCACCAAGGCTGCCAGGGTGTTCCCACAGCCAAGCAGAAGATGAATTTTGGCTGCCAGCAGGTGGAGAGGACTGAAGTACTGGGAAAATAACTTATGAGTAAAGGTGCAATTGCTACATTGCAGGGTGCTGGAAAAGAGATGCTTCTGCTATTGGTCCCAAATTCTACTTTTTTCCTCTGGAGAATTTTTAAGCTTCATTTGATGATTTCTTTTCTGGTTTTGGTTTTTGTTTTTTTTTTTTTAATTTCTCCATTGTGGTTTGCTCCTCTCTTCTTTTCCCAGCTCTCTATCCTCCATCCTTGGTTGAAAAAGCCCAGTGAAATAAAATCCCTAAGTGCTGAACTTGTGGGGGGGGAGGAAGAACCCCAGCAGTGAGGAAATGGGAAAGAGAAAAATGGGAATAGTAAATCAAGAAAATAGTTTAAAACTGTGTTTAAAATAAAGCTGTTTGTCCTAGTTTTGGCATCCATGTGTAACACAGAGCTGATGTGAATTAGAGACAGGCCTGACAGGGATGAGTCCATATCAGCCAAGGGTCTCCAGTGAGGAAACTCTTCACAACTACAAAGGTAAGAGAAAGTGCTCGGTATCAGCAAACACTTTTTTGTTCTTGAGGAAGCAACTTTCTGTATCTCTGATGGCATCAGCAATCGCTTTCAGTGAGTGACACCAGTAGAGCTCCCCATGGTTCACCCAAGAGAACAAGATCGTTTTCCTCACCCTACACATGCAGATGATCCCGTTGTGGAGGAAAGAGAGGACATACAGCACCAGCCTTGCCTGGCTAACCTGCACGCTCCTCGCTGCCCCAGGGAGGACACCACTGAGGTGCTGGGATGAAAGCAGGTGACAAACAGCAAACACAGGAGTTAGGAAAGGCAAAGGAGGCACTGGGCTCCAGTAGCGCAACAGCAACCTATGTTCACCTTGTGAGCGTGTTAGCAGTGAGGGAAAGGCAAGGAAAAGCTGGTTGAGTCCTTGCTGGAGAGGGAAAGCTATCTATGGACAATGCAGAAAGTGTTAAAGGCATGTCCGCATGAACTGGGAAGAGCCCAGCTGAGAGCTGATGACTTCAATGTAATGGTCAGACACAGGGATGGGTCTCTTTGTGCAAGGTACGTGCACCCAGGAGTGTTAAATGCTTTAAATCACCTGATATGAAGAGATTCTGCCTGGGTGCTTCAGGATTCAGCTCAAGGCTCCTCCTTGCAGTGACTTTTAGGAATGGACAGAGAAAAAGTGAGGTTGTGAGGCTGAGGGAAGACAAGTGAAGGAGCAGCCCTTAAGAAGGGAAAAGGAGCTGAAATGCTCTCAGCTTAATTCTACTGCTCGAAAAATGCTGGCACAAACAAACCAAAGCTTTGCAAGCACCTGGAAACAACAGGGAAGTGAGAGAATTATCACAACCAAAGTGGGGATTTATCAGAGCCAAGGGGAGTTAAACCAATGCTGCTTTGCTCCTACAGCAGCTCAAAAAACCCTGAGAATGTGAGTGTGGTGGAGTTTCTTTTGCCTTGGCACTCAGGCAGAGAAAGGGGCAGGTTGTTCCTTAAGCAGAAGGGTGGAAGCCCAAGCAGTGTTTCGAAAGCCCTGCTCGTCCATCCTGAAAAACAACTGCAGAAAGAGCTTCTCCATTCGGCTTATCAACCCAACACTGCAGTGAAGCAGAGGGACTGATTAAACAGAGCTGTTTCCCGTTGCATGCTATCGCTGGTAAAACTGATCAGCTCAAGGATTTGATCTCGTTCCAAACCTGTCACCTTGATACCCACAAGAGAGCTATAAATTCTGGGGAAAAGATCCTGGGAGGTGGGAGCAGGAGACCTACGGCTCTTGGCAAATGTGTATGGAGTACTTAAGACTCTGGAAAGAAGCAATCTCTCACCATTTCAAGCAGCTGATCTCTTCCTTGGCACTGGCAAAGTCACTGCCGGCCCGTGCGAGCCCAGGCGTGCCCAGCTCATGGGCACGGGGTGGCTGCAGCGCCTGCCACCAGCACCAGGCTTTTTTTCCAACAGGTGCCTCGAAGTTTCCTGCTCACAAGTGGCTAACCTCACCTCGCAGTGGGTTTTCCATCGCCTGTGCGTGTTGATTGTGTGGTATCAGAGGTGTAACTGCAGCCCTGAGGATGGTCGGAGCTGCTTTCTGGGTGGGATGAAAAGGCAAAGTCTCCTGGTTTCTTCTCAGCTGTTCCCTCATGCTTATCAAACCTGTAATTAACCTGTAGGTGGGCAGTCATCTCCTCTTTACCATGGAATCATAAAATCATGGTTTGGGTTGGAAGGGACATTAAAGCCCATCCAGTTGCACCCTGTCCATGAGCAGAGACACCTCCCACTGGATCAGGTTGCTCCAAGCCCCATCCAACCTGGTCTTGAACCCCTCCAGGGATGGGACAGCCACCACTGCTCTGGGCAACCTGGGCCAGGGCCTCAAACATCAGTTGTCTTATCAAGTAAAATGATATTTTCCACTCTTGCAGGCCACACTGAGACACTGCTCAGATTAGAAAAATGACTTGAAATCCATAATTTATTATTATTGTCTTCTGCTGCACTCTCCTTATTGTGGATTTTTTTCAAAACAGAAAAAGTATTGGAGAGGGCTCAATTTGGAGAATGAAAAAGGTAACTTAAATACCATTACACCAGCTGTTTTCTTGGCTTTCCTCATCCCCACATTCTATATTTGCTAAAACTTGTGTAAAACTAGAACTGGACTGAATTCCAAAGTGGAAAATAGAGATGTGAGATCAAAATATCACTTTGTTTGTGACCTGTTCCCTTATAAACTGTAAGAAAACCATCCTTTGACTAAGGCATTGGGGGTTAGGACATCTGCCAGGAGGAGAGTTCCCTGAAGGATGTGTGATTTAGAAGGAACAGAGCTCAAACAGCTTCTTTCTCTTTGTACAAATGCCTTTACTTTCCTCAAAAACTTGGTTATGTTATTAAAGCAGCCACGTAATGATGGAAAATTATAGCAGGGAAAAGTAAAGAGTCTCCTCCAGGGCAGGAGAAGAGGTGTCCAGTGCCTGCCTTCAACAGGAACCTTTGTGTGTTTGTGGGGTGTGGAGCAGCAGCCAAAATGGGAACCAAACGTCAGCTCCACGAGGAGGAGGAGAAGCATCTCTGTTTCCACAGTCCCTGCTGGCTGGCAGCCCTGGCATAGCTGCCAGCGCGGGTGCTGAGCTGTGAGGAGCTGGGGACTCTGCGTGCAGCCGCAAGGCACCGGGGCGTATCCAGGAGGGAGCCAGCGCCAGCCGGTGTCAGGGTGTCGCAGCCCAGCAGCTGTGCAGGAGGCTCTCCGGTGTGGAGCTGCTGCTGCTGGCATGAGTTCAGGTGCTGTAGTGCTACGAGTGGACATAGGGCTGTGTGCTGCTCCCGTGTCAGGAAAGCCCCTTGATGGGCAGTAAATTCTTTGCCAGGCTGGAAAGCCTGTCCCGAATCCATGCTTCTTTCCGTTTATTCAGCAGACAGACTTCTTCCATGCGAGGGAGATTCAGCCGGGTTCCAAACTGTTGTGCATCCCATTCATGCATAGAAGAGCACAGGCGCTGCCCTTTATGGTGCTCTTAGAGCACCTGTGAATCACAGAGGAAGCATTTGCAGGGACAAAGAGCGGCTTTGTACCTGATCTGTGCTGTTTGCTTCATCTCTCTACTTTATTTTGATTCTTCCCTAATTTTTTTTTGGTCTTCTGACTGAAGCCTTTATTCGAGTGGGGTCATACTGGGTCCTTCCTCTCACTGTTGCCAACCCAGGTTGGCAGAGACTTGATGTTATCTGGGGTGATGTGGCAGTTCCTCATCCTTCTCTCCGGGTGACAGTCAGCTGTGTTTCAGTGTCTGATGATACCAGCTGCTAACTAGCTGCTCATTACAGAAACCACAGAGAACCAACCCCTATCTCCACATTCCGCACGCTGCCACCAGATAAGATGCCCCTACACTCCGAGGAGGGAGGATGCTGGAATCTAGTTGCCACTGTGACTGGCGATGGTGTGTACAGAAAAGGTGGGAGAGGTAAGTGTCCAGAAGGGCCCTTTAGCTAAACAAATTTTGGCTTGAGATGCCAAGGTTGGTGGCAGTAAGGGGGGTTCTGGGTCTGTGCTACGCGAACCGTGCAAGGAGATTCCCTCATGTTCTCCTCCTGTAGCTGTGCAGCGGGAGACAGTCCAGTTCTGACCAGAATAATGGGAAGGATGAAGGATTAGGACTGGCAGCGGCCAGCTGAGGGGTGAAGAGTGAAAATATCGAGCAGTAAGTGGGAGATCCCTGCCTTGAAAGATGCTTGTGAAACATCACCAAGGCAAGAACACATCCAACAGAGGGGTACCACGTAGCCAGCACCACCCTTTTTCCCTCCTATGTAACTGTGTGGGGCTCATACCCCGACTCCTGTTGATGCATTGGCTTCACAGCTCACTTTCCTCTAGCATTTGCATCGGAAGTGGTATCTGTGTGGCGATTCCTGCCTGTGGCTGGGGCTTCTGCACAACGGGTGACTCCCCCAGAGGAAGGATGGGTGCAACGTGGCATTAGAACAGATAGGCAGGCGTGGGACAATGAGCTGTTGTACAGTGATGCCCAGAACAGTGATGCCCAAGACCTTAGCCTGAGCGTGTTGAAGAACCTAATTCTGATGCTTGCAAGGACAAAGCTTTTGCCAAGAGGTTCACACGTGTATACGCCACAACTACGCTGGGCTGAGGTCCACCAGTGCTGCCGCGGTGATCCTGTACCGGGGCCAGGACGTGTGCGTGTGTCCTTTATGAATGGAAGCGAACTTGAATGAAAACAAGACAGGGGAAATGAGGATGTTATCATCTGCTGTTGTGTGGTGCTGTTGTTTCCCCGGAGCCTTCCTGCCTGCGGGATGGCTGCTCGGGGCTTCGAACGCGCCAGGGGAAGGGGATGCTGAGCAGCGCAGCCACTTGGCACCAGTGCGACGAGTGGGAATTGAATGCAAGTAACGCTGACAGCCGGTTAAACGACCTCCTCCTGCCTTTCTCTCCCGGTCAGGAAGGAAGTAGGTTATTTTTAAATCTGGGGCCCAGGTACGTAGCTATACCTAATGGTTTTTCTCATGCAAAAGAAGATGGGAAGTGATACAATATCAGCTGGGGTTCCCACGCTCCCTCTGTAAGTACCTTCTCCCCCCAACCCACTACCCCAGAAAAGCTCAGTGCTTCAAGTGCTGCTCGAGGTAACACTGGGGGCGATGAGCTGATCTAGCAGAGCCCTGGCCGTAAGCAGGACAGCAGCGGTGACGGCAGTCGCCAGCTGGATGGGTCGGCTCACGCTATTCAGCTTTCCTGAGCACTTCATGCAGTGAAGCATGGGGCTTCGAGGTTCACATCAGATATTAGATTGAATATTAGGAAAAATTACTTTACTGAATGAGTGATGAAACACTCAAAGGGGCTGCCCAGGGAAGCAGTGGAGTCTCCTTCCCTTGGCAGGGTCGGGGTGGGGTTTCAAAAAACCTGTAGATGTGTTGCTTTGGGACATGGTTTAGGAGGCACGTTGTTGATGTTTTGCTGATGGTTGGACTTGACCATATAGTTTTTTTCTAACCTTAATGATTCTATGCTCCATCAGATGGCTGAACTGACAGAGCTGGTGGGTTCACCCCAGCCTTGCACCCATATCCCACAGCGATGAATATTTATCTCCTGATTTGGGCTGGGTCTGCCCGATCCATGCACCCTTTCCATCTGCCAGCCTGGGCTTATGCCAATGTGCAAACAGGTCTCAGCCCTATCTGAGCGGCCGGGCACTGGCAGATCTCAGCAGCCCAAGCAGCCTCACCTGGGGCCCTGTTTGAGCTCATCCTGGGAGCCCATCTCCCGACACTGAGTCACACCTGGTGAGAACGTCCCAGATCTGCTCCAAACAACACGCAGCCAACACCTCTGTCAAGGCAATGTCAAACTTCTCTGGGAGAGCATTCCAGAAGGGGTCGGGCATTCCCTGCCCAGGCTGCAGGCAGGCAGGGGCTGGCGTTGAGAAAAAGCAGATGTGCACAAGATGCTTTGGGCAGGAGGCACGAAACTCTGGGCTTGGAACAGGAGCTGGAAAAGTGTGTCCTTGGACAGACTCCTCCTTGTCTCTCGTAGCAACACTGTTTATTTTGAGGTGCTGGGTGTGCAGCCTCAGGCGCTCTCTCTGACTCCGCAGGGAGACAGCAGCACTGGAGGAGTTGCCCCGGCACAGGGTAGTTGGTGGCACGGCGGAGGCTGTGCCAGAGCCAGGACTCGCTGCATCTGCCCCGAGACAGGCTCGTCCTAGAGCAGCCTGACCTGTGTGGCTGGTTTTTGGGATTAGAGGCAGGGCACAGCTGAGCCCTCTCTTGACTGCTCCTGCGTGGCCAGAGAGCACCAGACGAGCACAAGCCATGCCGGGACAGGTTTCTCCTTAAGGGACCTCTCTATGAAAGAGGAAGCTGTCTTGAAATAACTCCGACGCTTCCCTTTTCACTTTGCAGACTTTGAAGCGTGCTGCAGAGCCCAGCAGCCGCCCCAGTGCTCTTCTAGCATCACCGACCCTGTGATGGCTCCTCCAGGACCCCGCTTTGCTCACCAACACTGGACGGGACCTCAGATGTGCGTGTGACTTGCTGGGCTCCTTGGTGCCTGTCCTGAAGAAGCAGGTAGAGTCCTGAAGGGCGCGTTTCTCCTGGGTCCGTGCATGGGGAAAGGCAGTGTTCATCCTCTGTGTTGTCTTCTGTCTGCTCCCCTGAGGGAGACCTTCTGTACCGCTGGTCCTCGGTGCTGTGCTTTTACCAGAGCGTGCTTACCATACTTTAACTACCGGAGCCTCCTTCACTTCCATTAGTGGAATTTTCACTGGAAACTATTAGTGCTTTATGTCTTAGAATCTGGCAGTGTGTCTGCAAGTGCTGCCCTCCTGTGAACGAAAGATCCTGGAAAGCCCTTGAACAGGGTTCGGTTTGATTTACTTTCTCAGGGTGAATTAGGGAAGGGGGCAGCAATGGTGCTGGAGAAGATGAACGTGCTGCTTCTCTGCCCAGAAAGGGAACATCTGTGCAAGCTTCCCCTGCCGCACCCTGCCAGCAATTCTGTTGGGAAGCACGGGGTTTGCCCTGGAACCTGTTCCAGGGGGGAATTACCTGCCAGTGCCCCTGGAGAAGACGCAGGTAGTTTGGGTGGTGGTGTTGCTCTGGTGTTTGTTCAAGACCATGCACGCAGCCCCGTTCCGTGCCCCACAGCTTGCTGCTCAGCCCTGACGGGGCGAGTGAATTACATCACTGGCTTGGGGCTGTTTCAGCACAAGCTCATGGTTTTTCGTGTAGAACAACTCCCAATTGTTAGGCACAGAGTCACCTGCCCAGAGCCACTCTTGGCCATCGCCCGCTCTGGCCCTGGCGCCGCCGGGGCTCCCCTCTCCCAGCTCCTCGCCCCACAGGGCAGGGAGCGTTCCAGGGAGGGCGGTTGTGCTCAGGTTTTGCTGCAGCCTGGGGGTGGCCGGGGTGGTGCACGCTGTGGCACTGGCTGTGCAGTTGTGTCACTGCCCGGCTTCCCCTCCGCTCGTCCTGGGGCCTCATCTGTCCCTTGGGGGCCCTGAGCGGTAACATGGCAATAAAAAGCAATGAGAGTGGTGATAAAGAGGAGAGCACAGCAGCCCCATCCAGAGAGGAAAGAGAAAGGGGAGTGCCTGAGGCCCAAGTTTTAAAAACCTATAGATGAGCCAACTCTGTGCAATAGGCAGGTTCGATTTGTCCTCCTCTCTTTGCCCCGCTGAGTATTTTCTTCTGCGTCCTATGGCAGCATCAGAGGCACGGAGCCATCGCTCCGTGATCACTCACCTCCACGGGATGCTGTTGGCCTCCCATGGGAGCTCTCTAAGAGCTCTCTAAGCCTGAGCACAGAAACAAATTCCTCTTAGTTCCAAGGACTGATTTATCACCTCTGAGTATGACACAAACTTTTAGGTGTGTACTTGTTTGGCACTTTGGCCGTGGAGTGAGTACATGGCTGCCAAGGCTTTTTCAACCTGTTTCCAAGTTCCTCTGTGGGTGGTCCAAATCCATGAGACATTAATTCAGCCTTTACAGCTTAGGGTGCCACTGAACGTCTCAAGGTTTATCCTACACCTGCAATGGAAGAAAAAAATGGGTCAGTCTGGTGAAACACACGGCCAGCCTTGCTCTGTCACGCGAATCTATTCAAACCGCACAGCTTTCTCTCAAATATTAATTTGACCTGAGGAAACAGCTTGAGCCCTCAAACCCTCAAGCTGTCCTGTTAAGATCTGGGCTTGCTGTTCCCTGTGGCTCTGCCCTGCAGCCTCTCCTCACCGCCGTGAGACGCTGGGGCTGCAGCGCTGGCACAGGGCTGTCCTGACATCAGATACTGGAGGGCTGCTATGAAGACCAGCTGTGGTGGTGTTTCTACCCCAAAAATAGCTTCCCACATATTTTCTTTCTGCTAGTCCTGTTTTCTAAAGAGAAAGAGCTATGAGACCACTGTCTGCTGCCTGTCCATCATTTCGGGATAACCCGTATTCCTGGCTGGCCCCATATCAGACAGAGGAGAAGACTTCTTGGCACTGGGGAAGATGACACAGGGCAGGTAGCACTGGGTTTACTGGAGTTTCCTGGACCTTATGGAACAGCATGTTCAGGTTGTTATGCCACAGACACATTGCTTTCTTTTTTTGCTATGAAAATCTCTGCTTGGTGGTGGGGCTGTGGAGGTGGTAGCTGCCGTTCCTCCTTGCCAGGCACTGACTTGCTCATCCCCATAGGAGCAGTTTTCATCTTCTCTTTAGTGCTCAGTTTTCCTCTGGGAGTTCCATGAATGCTGTCTCAGAGCAGTCCTTCTTGTGTTGGGCATAGTCACACTCCACTGGAGATGGAAACCTTGATGTAATACCCACCTGTGGCCCCTTTGGCAGGAGTCACCCTGTGCACCACCTCCCTGGGGTGAACTGAACTTCCACCTCCCCACAGCCCTCTGATACATGGGGTGGGCACAGCTGCTGTTGTGGCAGGACCATAATGACCTTTTATCAGTCACCTTGGCATGGGTGTGCAGCCCGCTGCGGGGATGTGGGCAGCATCCTCCTCCCCAGCATCCCCAGGGGAGGACTGACAGAGGGGAGCTCTGATTTTCACAAGAAATGAAAGCTCTTCTGTTCCAAGGGTTTGGGAAAGAGCTGACCCAAGAGGACTTGGTGATTCTACCCCTCTACTCTGCTCTGGTGAGAACTCACCTGGAGCCACACGTTCAGTTCTGGTGTCCTTGGCACGGGAAGGACATGGAGCTGTTGAAGTGAGTCCAGAGGAGGCCACAGAGATGATCCAAGGGCTGGAGCACCTCCTGTATGAGGACAGGCTGAGAGAGTTGGGGTTCTTCAGTCTGGAGAGTAAAAGGCCGAGGGGAGGCCTTAGAGTGGCTTCCAGTACTGAAAGGGGCTCTGAGAAAGCTGGGGAGGGGCTCTGGATCAGGGAGTGCGGGGACAGAACAAGGAGAATGGTTTTCAGCTGCAAGAGAGCTGAGATCGTAAGAAGTGTTTTGTGTGAGGGTGGGGAGGCCCTGGCCCAGGTTGCCCATAGCAGTGGTGGCTGCCCCATCCCTGGAGGTGTTCAAGGCCAGGTTGGATGGGGCTTGGAGCCCCTGATCCTGTGGGAGAGTTTCCTTGCCCATGGCAGAGGGGTGGAACTGCATGGACTTTGAGGTCACTTCCAGCTCAAAACTTTCTATGGTTCTATGATTCTATGATTCTATGACTGTTGTTTCGGTTGTGTACAGCCTTCCTAAAGCTGACCACACCTTCTAGTCAGAGGGAGGCGTTCCTCAGGAGTTGCTTTCTTGCTTTCATGAGCTTTGCTGATGTTAATGGCTCTTCTGAAGGCAGATGTCGCGTTGGTTGAGTCACGTCTTTCTATTTTGAGGTGTGACATGCCTCAAATACCACACCGTCCAAACGCAGTTTGGGCAGGATCTCTCTGAAGGAGCTGCTGTTATGAGTGATCTGTGCTGGGAT
Organism: Cuculus canorus; assembly: GCF_017976375.1. NCBI lineage: Eukaryota > Metazoa > Chordata > Aves > Cuculiformes > Cuculidae > Cuculus > Cuculus canorus. Next base: position 9,846,342 of record NC_071418.1, on the reverse strand, counting down.
GGATTTTGCTTGTGAGACTCTAGTGTGATTCTTCAATCCAGAGTGGTGTTACTGGGGGTGTCCATGCTCATACAGTAAGCGATCATTTCTGCTGTTACCCATACCATGTAATTAATCCTTGTCATGGATGTGGCCCTCCTGGTGCAACACTATGTCTTCACCCCTTTGTTGCTAATCTCCTTCTTTTTGTGCTCCATCTTCATTCCCCACTACCAGAGCAATGCCAAAAGCACACCACCCACACCACAGAATCACAGAATCACAGAATCACCAGGTTGGAAAGGACCCACTGGATCATCGAGTCCAACCATTCCTAACGCTCCCTAAACCATGCCCCTCAGCACTTCATCCACCCGTTCCTTAAACACCTCCAGGGAAGGTGACTCCACCCCCTCCCTGGGCAGCTGTTCCAGTGCCCAATGACTCTTTCTGTGAAGAATTTTTTTCTGATATCCAACCTGAACCTCCCCTGGCAGAGCTTGAGGCCATTCCCCCTTGTCCTGTCCCTGTCACTTGGGAGAAGAGCCCAGCTCCCTCCTCTCCACAACCTCCTTTCAGGTAGTTGTAGAGAGCAATAAGGTCTCCCCTCAGCCTCCTCTTCTCCAGGGAAACAACCCCAGCTCTCTCAGCCGCTCCTCGTCAGACGTTCTCCAGCCCCTCACCAGCTTCGTTGCTCTTCTCTGGACACACTCCAGAGCCTCAACATCCTTCTTGTGGTGAGGGGTCCAGAACTGAACACAGTATTCGAGGTGTGGTCTCACCAGTGCCCCCCCAAGCCCACGGGCAATTGCCCTCTGCCCTCCCTGAACCCCAGTGACAACCCCCCACCACTGTTGGGCAGTTGTGGCCACCTGCGAGCAGCTTCCAGCAAAGGCTGCGTGAAAGCTCCACCACTGTTGAAGGGCACAGCACTGTGTCCCTGAGCAGAGCTGTGCACTGAGACACCATCGCATCACCTGGGGAGGAAAGACCTAAGTTATATAAAGTGCTGGATTCACCACCAGGGGTTCTGGATACAGGTTCTTCTGCTCTCAGCTGCAAATTGTGCCCGTGGTCAGGCGAGACAGGCCGGTACTGGTGCTCTGCCACAGCGCTGCAAGGAGCAGCAACACGATGTCACGGCACCAGCTCAACCATGTTCACCAGCTCCTGCCTGAGCACATCTCGATGCAGCCTGGTGGGAGCTGCTTGCTCCACGGCATGAGATGCTGAACACTCCCTGAAACAGCTGTTTAAAGCCCAGATTTCTTTTTCAGAGGTAAAGATTTGCTGTCAGCACAAAACTGCTTTCTCCCAGCTGGTGCCACGGAGCACATCTGCGAAGTGAAGGGGTTGTACCAGCAGCGGCTGTGCTGGTGAAGGTTCTGTCCAAAGGAGGTATTGCTCTGGGAATGGGGCTCTATGGAGGCAGGGAGCAGCTCTGCCGTCCCACAGACCCTTCCACCTCACGAACATGGTTCAGTCACCTTCCCTGGAGGTGTTTAAGGGATGAGGTGCTGAGGGGCATGGTTTAGGGATTGTTAGGAATGGTTGGACTCCATGATCCAGTAGGTCCTTTCCAACCTGGTGATTCTATGAACGCAGCTATCTCCCTGCCTGGCCTCTCTCAGGGTGATGACATTTGGAAGCCTGAGCTCTGCTTTCATTTCCCCCTCAGGTGCACAGCACTTGTCTGGGCTGTTTGTGCAAGCAAACCTGGCAGCAGTTTTCCAAACGTACTTATTTTTTCCCTCTGGTTGTTTTTCCCCAAGCTGACCCTGGGAATGGAAAGAGATGCTAAATCTAAAAAGCTGATGCTTCCGGAAAATGTGTTTCTTTCCTTAGAAAGAATTAAATGTAACACTGGTGAGGAAGTCTCCGAAGAGTCATTAGCATCCAGGAAGCTGCTCAACTTCCATACGAGCTTTAGCAAAGGGCTTTGGGGCTTATTCAGTCCTCTTGGGCAGGTAAACGCCTGCTGCAGTGCAAGCTGTGAAGGTGTTTCATTAGTGAAATGGCTGGAAGAGCCGTTCTCACCATCTCCCTCCATAAACTTGAGACTTCTGGAAGGGACGTGCTTTGCCAGAGCAGGCGAGCGGCACAGCAAAGCAGAGCCTGAGCTTGCAATGCGTTTCCTTGGCAGTGAGAGCCTGAGGGAGAGCATCTGGTTTCATATCAGAGCTGTCTGAAACCACAAGCCTTGCCAGGTTTTGAGCTGAAACAGAAAATCAGTCTAGAAGGGGGGCTCCACACAGCATGCGTGGTCCTCCTGCCTCCACTGCAGGTCTTGTCCGCTCCAGCAACCTGTCCGAACGTGATCAGAAATGAGGCAGGTGTCCTTTATGTGGTGTTTGAGTTTCAGAATCAAAGTCTTGCTTAGTTTTCATTTTAACTGTGGCACCTCGCTCTGGGGCGACTGATGTAAGGTGAGATGGAGCCAGGCTCTGCTCACCGTGTTTATCCTTGGCCACCATTCAGGTCCTCAGGGGAGCCTGGAGCTGTTGTTGCCTGGACAGCAAGGAAGGCTGGAGGCCGGAAAGCTGCATTTGTCCTGCTTTCGTACCAGAGCTGTGCAACTGGGGCTGGATCAGGGCCAAAAATAGTGACTGCTCCACTGGCAGATGGACACGGTTACAAGGATGGGGAAAACAGGATGTCAGACCTGCCTCTGATGGACTCCCCTGGATGATTTTGCTGCAGCATCAGTTTGTTCTGGAGTGAGCAATGACATTGGGTCCAGAAGAGCAATTGCACAGCATTTTGGGAGCTGTCAGCTGCAGTTTGGAGCAGCCTAGAGGACACAATGTCAGCTTCTCAGGCTGGCTTGGGGAAAACAGCCCTTCAGCTCCTCCAGTGAAGAACTCACCCTTTGGCTCACATCTGATAGACTCAAGGAATGGTTTGGGTTGGAAGAGATGTCAATGCCTGTCCAGTTCCAACCCTCTGCCATGGGCAGGGACACCTCCCACTGGATCAGGTTGCTCCAAGCCCCATCCAACCTGGCCTGGAACCCCTCCAGGGATGGGGCAGCCACCACTGCTCTGGACAAACTGTTTCAGGGCCTCCCCACCCTCAGCAAAACATTTCTTTCTGAGATCTCATCTCAATCTCTCCCCTCTTTCAGCTGAAAACTATTGCCTTTCATCCTCTCCCTGCACTCCCTGATGGAGAGCCCCTCCCCAGCTTTCCTGGAGCCCCTTTCAGTACTGGAAGCTGCTCTAAGGTCTCCCCAGATACTTGCACCCCAGACTCTCTCACCAGAGCTGAGAGGAAATACGGGCTGTGTAACCACCCCAGAGCTTTGTGATGTTAGACAAAGCCTCTGATGTGCTGCTTTCATAACTGATCTCTCTCAAAGGCAACTGTAGGGAGAAGGGGGAGGGCAGTATGAAGGGGTGGTGAATTCTGATCTGCTCCACAGGACATCTGTCAGCTTGTGACGAAACGCTGAGGGGACATGTGCTCATGTGTCTCTCCTATGGCTCAGCACTCACCGTGTCTCCCTTCAGGACGCTCTGGCACGGAACAGCTTGCTTGCCGCTGCCGATGGTATTTGTCCAATCCTTCCTTGCACTTATGTGTCCACTTCAGGAATGGGAAATGTTGGGATCGGGGCGGTAACTGGTGGTGGGATGAGGGAGAGGGGCGAGGAAGAGCGTGGCGGGGGGAACAGCTTTCCATGCTTCGGTCCTGCGCAATACGCAGGTTTTTCTCTGCAAGCGCCTGTTGCCGAGCTGATAAACAACCACAGGAAACCTCAGCCGTACCCGTGTAGTGAATTTGTAACTAAATACAGGGCTGCAGAAGGCGTAGAGACACTGGCTTTGGAGCGGGACTAAATATAACTCGGAGAAAGCAAGCGCTGCGCACCACGGGCTGTGCTTGCCTTGCTGAGTCACTGCTGTCCTTGGGTGGTCGGAGAGAGGACATCCCCCAGTGTTGGCCATGGTCAGCAGAGCCCCAGGTAACTGCATTCCAGACCCAAGCCAGGGCGTGCTGAGCAGCAGAGGATGCCCAGACAGGTTGGAGAGCTGGTGCAGGATGGTGCAACCGAGATTCCCAACTCGTTTGCTGCTAGCACACCTCCCACCCCCAAAGGGCTTGGGTTTAGGTTTTCTTTCATGGCTTCAGCTATTTTGGTATCTGTCAGTCTGTGTCTCAGATGTTTCACCTAGTCCAGCGAGGTTGGATTTTAGTGATTTCTGCCCACTTTTGATAATCGATGGGACAGGGCAGCAGGTCTCCAGGGGAGGCTGTGCATCCCTATGTTGGACATTTCCAGGGGACAGCCTGAGTCACTTCTCTCCACGGAATGTGATGAGGTTGAGATGACTCCTGTGGATGGACACATCTTTACCTTGTTACTTTGGAAGTTTCGATCTCAGCCCAGTGTCCTTTCATACTAACGGCTTATAAAAGACTGAGCTTCAACTCCTGCCATGGACCGGAGCCAAGAGGGAAGCATCCTTTTCTTGGGATAGGGATGTGTTTTCTCACAGAGCTGGGCTGTTCCTGCAGCGAGTGCATCAGGCTGTGGAGACAATCCTTTTGCTGTGCCATTCACTTGCTAGGAAGTTTGCCTGGCTGAACTTTGTTTTAAAGGTCAGCAGAATGGGACAGGCTGGAGGATCTGGGCTGCTGGGAGGTGGGATACGGACCTGGTGGCATTCTGGGGTTCGGGTCTAGTCCTGGCCAGGCTGGATTCCCCTGCAACTCATAGAGGTTCTTGGGTGTTGGCAGCACTTCTGAGAAATCCCCTGGTTCCCTTGGTGGTGAGGCTGTGACTGTGTGATGCCTCCCTCTGCCTGTCTCTGCTCAGGCGTGCTTGGAAGTGAGTCCCCTGCTGGGGTGGGGCTGCACGGTGCTGAGCCTGATCCAGGGTCCTTTGGGACTGCAGGTGACAGAGCCTGACACCTATAATGGTGTTGGCCCATGTTATAATTAAAACATTCTAACAAGAGCTGAGTGAGCATGGATCCTTCTCCATGGAGGACAAGAGCAGCCGACACAGCCCAGCCTGCTCTCTGTGTACAGTAGGGACCAATGACCTTCTGCATGTACAACCTTGTGGTGTCCACCCAGCCAGAGCTAGGACCCTCCAGATACATTCCAAAAGCACACAGGGTGATGTGTGATTTGCTGAAACCTACCTTGTCACAATGTCTTTGTCGTCTATTCTGAGAACGACTGGCCATCAGGGAAGGGAGGAGGCATCAGTGTGGTCTCCCCACCTTCCCTACCTGGCTGTAAGCACCAGGGAGTGGATAACCCTGGAGGAAGGTGACTATTTCCTTGTGCAGGCTTGAACCAAAGTATGACACAAATGGGGAACCCCTGCTTAGGAGGAAGGTGGTTCAACGAGCATTCGAAAGGTGGAGAGGTCAGGAGGGAGGCAGGTTACTGGAAGATGCCAACTGCAGTGGCCTCACCTCTAAATGGGACAGCACTTGTGTTGGTTCAGCTAACACAGAGAAAACTGTTCCAACCTCTGGATCTCCTTTAACTGCTGCCCTGCAGAGGAGGGACACTGAGGAAAGGTTTATGGGGTGCTCAGTGCCTGATGCTCAGCCTGCTCGTGTTACCTCTAGCACCCTGGTATTTGGAAAGGGAGGATGAGGCTGCAAAGCCCTTTAACCCACAGTCTTACTCATCAGCTTCCAGGAAAAACTGTGTACTTACGATGCAAAGTTCATCTTCAAGGTTCCCATACCTAACCCTGAGCTCTTGGGAAAGGTGGCTTGTGAGTCATTAAGTTTTTTTCACTCATAGTTGTTGGAAACCGATGGGAGGAATGTCACATCCCTTCTCACCCTTCCTTTTTCATTTTTGCCTGCAAATGAAGTAAAATACAGCTGATGCTGTGGGTATTTTAAGAATTGCAGAGAGGAAGCAGGGCTTTGCAGCTCTGCGAAGAAGTGGGATATATGCAGAGAAGGCTCTGGTCTTGCTGAGCTGGCAGACAGCAAAATAACCAGTTACGGGATGAAATGTGTCTTGTGCCTGCTGCAGGGAAGGGAAGAGATCCAAGGGAGGAGGAGGGGGCCAGAAAGCAGAGGAGCCCTCACGAGTGTGAATCAGGGAACTGAGCAGCTTCTACCTCTCGCTGGCACTTTTGCAGGGCTCGCTTTTACTGCACTGCCATATTTCCCCTCGACCCATCTATCGTCTCCCCACAGTCGCGTATCAGCTGGGGCGCGTGAGCCCTTCCTGTTTCTGGGTAGAAAGCTTGTGGTCAGCGCTGAGCTCAGCCACAGGCACGCTGAGAGAGCCCTGCTCACGTTCTGCAGCGCTGAGCGTGGGCTCCAGTGCAGACGCCGCGGGGATCGCTGCTTTGCCGTCTAACTCTCACCAGCTGCACCTCAGCTGAGGATCCCATGTCCTTCAGCTGCGCCTGATCCGCTGCTGCCTCCTCCTCCTCAAATGTGCCCGCTGGGATGGTCCTGCGCCCCGAAGGGAGCTGTGATCCTCAGAGCTAGAAGGACATAAGAGAAGGTGAGTGCAGCCCAGAGCTGAGCAGGTTTGGGACAGAGTCCTTCTTTGCGCACTCCAGATCCCACTCACGCTGGGGACAGTGCAGGGCCAGGCTGTGACGAGAGATCCCATCCCCAGCCTGCAGGGGAGCAGGGCAGGGGTTCCCAGGGGAAAGCCTGTGACCTCTTCTCTTGGAGATCGGAGTTAATCCATCAGGCACAAGTACCAGTGCAGCGTCCATCCCCAGAAATGGGGACAATAGCCCCTGCTTGCTTGATCAGTCAGTTCAGGAAGGATAAGTTGGGCAGAGAGGACTTTCTGTAGTGTGGGGACTCTGATATCTTGTGCTCCTCTTCCTTTGGGAACTGCGTTGGCACTTGCTGTCAGCAGCAACCCCCAGCTGCTGCGCTGGGATGTGGGGATGTGGCACAGTTAATAGTGAGCCTTGGTGAAGTCCCCTTGGCTGAGAGTGTCCCTGCATGAGACACCAGAGCAGCCGTGCAGACCTGAGAGAGAGGATGGGCTCGCCTGAATCCCTGGATGAGCAGGGGGAGCCGCAGCGCAGCTCAGACTCATCTCAGCACCCGAGCAAGCTGTGGAGTCCTGAGCTGGCTTAGAGCGCGTGGTGGGTCAGGGCTTGATGGGCATGAAGTGGCTGTAACCAGGGTCTTTAGCCCCAGGGTCTGTCACCAGAAGGGGTGACAATGGCAAAGGAGCCAGCAGGAAGGGCCTTGCCCCTGCATGCAGAGGGTGTAGGGACATCCCCCTCTATTTTCTCCAGGGAAGGGGTGGTCCCAGCATCACAGCACAGCCCATTGCATCTGCTCTCCCAGGGGTTTTATGGCTGCGGTCCCTGGGAACAGCCTGACATGAGAGGCGTGTAGGGTGGGTGTTGGGGGCTGATTCTTTCTCAGCAGGACAAGAAACAGCCTGAAGCAGTGACAGGGATCCTGCTACACCCCAGGTTTCTGGGTGCCAGTGGGTGACATCTCCCACTGCTCTGGCACCAGCACTGGGCTCTCCACGCTGTGTGCCTGCATTCCCACCCACCCTCTGCTAAAAAGCTTTTTCACCACACCAGCAACAATAAATGTGTCATTGGAACTTCAGGTGGTTGTTGTCTCCCTGGACTGACACATGGCTTTGAGGTGGTGTTCAAGGAATCCCTCCTGCCAGCTGGTGAGCTTCATCCCTTATGGTGAGCCTCTGCCCAGAGCAGCATCACAGCCAGGGCAGGAGCTGGCAGTCTCCTCTCAGGGGTGCATAGGTTGTGTCTTTCCTCTGTACCACATTCTGCTCAGCAAAAGAGGTACCAAGGTCAGATTATCTGGCGTAAATCAGCCTGGCTTCACCAGCATTACTCAAAAGCAGCCCATGCACCTCGACTGGGGAGCAGCCTCCATCCCCACAGGCAAGGAATGTGTAAATGCTCTGTGCAGAGGCTGAATTTAATCCTTGGTTACAGACCAGGCTTTTGCATTTTCAAAGCCTTCCTCACCACCTTACTGGGTTGGATTTGTGTCAGGATGACTGCAGGGCAAGCTGGGGTCAGGGAAGGGCAAGCAGCATCCCCGTCTGTGGCAGCTGGAGTTGGCAAACGTGGTCCTGCTGTCTGACCGGCTCTGAACTGGGGCTGCTGCTGTGCAGCCCTTCCCACCCTCAGTCCCGCATCCCTCCTCCTCCTTTGGTGGTCCTGGTTTCCACTCCCTTGGGGCAGCAAAGCAGGGCAGAAAACATCCCCAGTGAAAATGAGTGATTTTCTGCTCATTTTGGTTTCTGTGCTGGTCCTGGGCTGGCCAAGTGAAAACCTAGAGCTGGCAGGAACCAGACTGACCCTGGCCTTCCTCACCAGCTTGTTTCTATGTGTGTCCTTTCATGCCTTTTCTCATACAGCATTTGTGGAGGACTGGACTCTGGATGTGCTGGGGACCAGGTTTGGGCATTTGATGTTCAATTTTCTTGGGAGACCCAAGCGCTCGGAGCAGGCAAGTGGACTGTGTCCTCAGTCTTGGCTCCTCTTTGCTGACAGTGAGGAGAGCCAGCACTTTTTAAGCAGACAGATGAACCAAGAACAGAAGTTTCTCAGGCAAGAGGAGCTCACATCGCTCTGGCCCTGTTGGCTCCTTTTCTAAATCTGGAAATAGCACTGGCAAGTTCCACGTTTGGTCACCAGCTCCCCTCCCACGCGCGGGCAGGTAGGATGCGGATGTGGAAAACCACCGACGCAATTAGCAGCGGGCTGTGTTTCGCTTCAGCACGTGGCTTCTCTGAGCACTGCGGCAGGCGTGTTGGCAGAGCCGAGCTCGGTGCCGTCGGTCTCCCATGGCATTGGGGACTCTGGCATTTTTCTAGCATGAAATATCATAATGGCTATAAACTAGAGAGGGGCAGATTTAGACTAGCCTTAAGGAGGAATTTCCTCTTGATGAGAGTGGTGAGCAACTGGCCCAGGTTGCCCAGAGAAGTTGTGGATCTCTGATCCAGTGGGAGGTATCCCTTCCCATGACAGAATGATTGGACTCGATGATCCAAGACATCTTTTCCAACCTGGTGTTTCTATGATTCTGTGAAGGAGATTGTACCTGGATGGGCTTTAAGGACTCTTCCAACCCAAATCATTTCATGATTCTATGATTAGGTGAAAGTGACTGGTTCTCCTAATCATTTGCAGGCATAAGAACACCCAATACTGTACAGCAGCGTTAACCAGCCAGTGAGCTGGTGGGCACTGCAGTTCTCAAAATGATCATAGAACCATAGAAGAGTTCGGGTTAGAAGGGATCTTAAAGCCCATCCAGTTCCACCCCCCCTTGCCATGGGCAGGGACACGTCCCCCTGGATCAGCTGCCCAAGCCCCATCCAACCTGGCCTGGAACACCTCCAGGGATGGAGATCCATGACTTCTCAGACAGCCAGTGATTCTTCTCTTCCCCTCTGTAGCCAGTGTTCAAGAGGGTGATCTGTAGTTTCAGATACTGGGACAATTAATTGATGATGTTCTTCTCTGGGCCAGACTCCAGCATACCAGGAGACACATCCCATTTCTGCCTGTAGAAGCAAAGCCTTGTTTGTCTGCAGACACAGGGCTGATGCTTGGTGCAGGCTGTCAGCACTGTGGTCAGCTGTGGCCGGGGTATGAAATCATCCTCCCCTTGCTCACTGCTTTGCCCCCAGGGTGCTGAGCATCTCTGGGAAGCCACCAGTGCCCAGCCAGGGGTGGCAACATGGGTGTGAGTGGGAAGGCAGGCACAATCTGTGGGACTTCCCGCAGGTAGAGCTGTTTGCCATCAGCGTGGGGTGCAGGGGAGGAAGGGGTTTACTGACTTTAGTAGCCACATTCTGCCCCGCAACACACCCTTAGTCATCCCAGGGCATTTACCTCAGAAGAAAGGTCATGTCCATCTCCGCAGTGCTATTCACATGACACAGAGATGCGATTCCAAGGTTGTAACATGCATCCAGCTGAGCTGGAGGAGGTTTAGGCATCTCCTCTCTGCTCCCCTCCCTGGACTGAGCTGCCTGCAGCTGTGCAAGCAGAGGCAGGGTGGTTGCTATCATAAGCCATTGGCCTGAAGAAAGATTCTGTCCTCACCTCCTTTGTCCTCTCTGCTTTCAGCCCCCGCCGGGAGCTGCCCCCAGCAGGCAGCAGAACTCCTCTGTGGTGCCTCAGCACCAAGCCTTGTTATCCAGCCCCAAGGCCAGGAATAAAAGCCATGTGTGTCTGAGGTGGCTTTTCAGAACTTCACTTGTTGCAGGAAAGCTTTAATGAGTTTCTGAAGGCTCCTGAAGGTGGAATGCTCTTGGGGCCCGAGTGGTACGTGGCAGGGGTGTTCCCACACCTGTATGTCCATCTGCACCCACGGCCGCGGAGGTGTTGGGTTTGATGATGGATATTTACAGATTTGGGACCTATCTGAGCAGAATTGTGTTCTAAATCTGCAAATTAAATAGAGCAATGCCTAAACAGAGCAAAAATATGAGCGCAGATGTCTGCTGATGGCCTGACTGCTTGGAGGGAGGTGAGGGACTGACAACACTGCAGTTATTGCCAGTTTGAGGACCACTGGAGGTGGGCTCCCTGTTATCAGCCACCAATGTGGATGTTTCAGGGAAACTGTAGAATTCAGACTTACAGACTGGGTATTTTCCATCCCCAAAGGCAAGAAAGTGTGGGCAAAACCTGCAGGCTGGCAAAGCCTTAGTCTAGAAACGCTGAAAGAAGCGTGGCAGCTCACTCAGGCTGTGAGTGGAGGCAGCACAGCCCTGCGGTTGCTGCTGTGCTCGTGGGTGGGGAGACAGGGGAGGGCTGGGCACTGAGGAGGCAGGACAACAAGGCGCTGGAGCTGCTGCCCTGGAAGGACCCAACTGTGGGGTTGATGGCAGCAGCTGAATATCTCAGCAGTGATATTTCACATCGAAGATGCCAGCCTGCTTCCCCATGGCTGCTCGTGCCAGTTTGTGCTCGTGTCACAGGCAAATCTCCCTTCCTTCCTCCTCAGCTGATGGAATCATTTTTCTTGTCTTCTTTCTTTGGAGACAATAATGCTTGAAGACAAGGGAAGCTGTCTGGCTCCAGGCAGAGTAACAGCCTCTAGAGATTTCCTCAGGGTTTGATTCTCTGGGATGCTGGATCAGGGTGGCAGTGGATCAGCACAAGCATAGAAACCACATGGAAATCATAGAATGGTTTGAGTTGGAAGGGACCTTAAAGATCATCTAATTCCAATCCCCCTGCCATGGGCAGACACACTTGCCCCTGGATCAGGAGGCTCAGAGCCTCATCCAACCTGGCCTTGAACACCTCCAGGGATGGGACAGCCACCGCTTCTCTGGGCAACCTGGGCCAGGGCCTCCCCACTCTCATTGTGTGGAATTTCCTCTCATTTCCCTTCCCTTCCCTTCCCTTCCCTTCCCTTCCCTTCCCTTCCCTTCCCTTCCCTTCCCTTCCCTTCCCTTCCCTTCCCTTCCCTTCCCTTCCCTTCCCTTCCCTTCCCTTCCCTTCCCTTCCCTTCCCTTCCCTTCCCTTCCCTTCCCTTCCCTTCCCTTCCCTTCCCTTCCCTTCCCTTCCCTTCCCTTCCCTTCCCTTCCCTTCCCTTCCCTTCCCTTCCCTTCCCTTCCCTTCCCTTCCCTTCCCTTCCCTTCCCTTCCCGTCCCTTCCCTTACCTTCCCTTCCCTTCCCTTCCCTTCCCTTCCCTTCCCTTCCCTTCCCTTCCCTTCCCTTCCCTTTTTTTTTTTCCTTTTCAGACTGGACTTTGCATTTCACACTCAGCTTCACTTACTCTGAACATCTCTTATATCCTGGGGAGGAGAACGCTCCCGATCTCCCCTGCCTGGTGATGCTGATGCTCATCCCTGGATCCTCCTTGCTGCAGGAGGCTTTGAGGGCCAAGTGTTCAGCCGAGCCCAGTTTCAAGCTGAGCAACTTTCTCCAGCAAAACCCATCTCTTGAGGCATGACACGCTCTCCGTTAGTGCTCTGCCTCCCTGCTGGACACCCTTCGCTCTGGGGTCCCGTGTCCGTGGCGCCCCAGAGGGCTTGTGCTCTCCTGGAGGTCTGAGCTCATCCTGATCTCCGCTTCCAGCCTGAGCTGAGTGTGTGCCCTGTTTTTTCCGCAGGTGAGACTCAGGACCCAAGGCCATGCCCGTGTGGAGTGAGGAGCAGCTCTGCACTCACCCCGTCACCACAGACGCCCCGCGGCCACCGTGCCCATCCCGTGCTGCAAACTCAGCTCAGCCATGGAGAGCGCAGGTGGGTGATGCCGAACCCCACAGGGTGCTCGGGGTCCCAGACAAATTAAACCCACCTCATCCATCTTCTTGTGCTTCCACTGCCCTCTGATAAAATACAGGGGTATCTAAGGATGATTGACTGCTGGTGTTGCAACCCAAACCCGGATGGTCCAGGGGTTGCCAGGGTAAGACCTGGATCTTCCCATAAAATGTATGGGTTTGGTGCTCACCAGGGTAGATGAAAGCAAAGTGATACCGAACAATTGATCCCCAAAGGCATTTATTTCTATAGGCAATCTTGGGGGAAAGACTGGCATTGGCTGCTAAATCTGTGTTAAGGGAGAAGAAAGAGGGAAGAGGGAGGCGATGGAGAGAGAGAGCAAAGTGCAAGGACACCACCTGGGCTCCGGATGCTCTTCTTTTCCCAGGATGGTGGGCACTGCTGCCAGTGCCCCTCTTGCAGAGTATTACTTACGGTTTTTGGTTGGCCTGCCCAGTGCTGCTTCTGGGAAAGTTCTGGAACTGAGTTTGAGGGCGACTCGGGGGGGCTCCGGGGTCGGAGGTGAGTCTGAGGTATCACTCTGCCCCTGCTCTCCGTACCAGTAAGATCACAGCACGGACAGCCGGGCTGCTCGTGAGAGTGAGCTGAGGGGCTGGAGGACACCGCCTCTGCTGCCGTCGCAGCATTCAAACCCAAACGATTTAAGGCAAACCATCTGAGGAGCAAAAACTCAGTCCCTGACATGGGCAGACCTTGCTCTTTATGGGGTGTGGGATAGGTGGGAAATGAGGCACAAAGCAACTGAGGGGCAGCCAAAAGATTTGCTGCGGAGGAGCTCCTTGAAAGCCCCAGGCCTTTCAACCTTTCAACATCAGAATTCTAAAGCAGTTTTATGTTTTATTGTACTTTTTGTGTCCATTTTTCCCCTGTTTGTGTTCTATTTTCATGTTGTTTCACAAAGCAGTGTTGGCCTCCCGGCACCCCAAGGTCAGGATATTGATGCTGAAATAGTTTCTTTTCATTTCTAAGCCACTGCTGTTTGTCACTGGCAGGTTGAGACCATATTTAGATCAAAGTACATCTTGTTTGTGTTGGAACTGAAGCTTTGATGCTCCGCTCTCTGTGGAGAAACATCAGCCTATCATGACTGTAATTGCTTTGATAGAGTAAAGAAGGCAGTATTTATATCAGTGCCCAGAAAAAAACTTCCCTTAGTAATCAAAACCATACAGGAATGAAAAGAATAGGAAATTTCGAATAGTCCGTTATTGTGTAATTCCCCAATGCAAAATCCATGAACATAATAGGGAAGTCGAGGAGATTTACAAAATCACTCGAGAAAACAGAACAGAGAGGAAATGTAGATTTAACAGAGCAAAATGTTGATGGTTTCTCAAAGGACACTTCCAAAATGAGAAAAATCCCATTTCAAATGATGTTTTTAATAAAATCATATAATCAAAGAATGGGTTTGGTTGGAAGTGATGTCAAATCCCATCCAGTTTTACCCCCTGTCATGGGCAGGGACATCTCCCACTGGATCAGGTTGCTCCAAGTCCATTCAACGTTGCCTTGAACACCTCCAGGGATGGGGCAGCCACCACTGCTCTGGGCAACCTGGGCCAGGGCCTCTTCACTCTCACAGAAAAATATTTCCTCCTAAAATCTCATCTCAATCTCCCTTCTTTCAGCTGAAAACTATCCCCTCTCATCCTGTCCCTACACCTCCTGATCAAGAGCCCCTCCCCAGCTTTCCTGGAGCCCGTTTTCAGAACTGGAAGGTGCTCTAAGGTCTCCTCTCAGCCTTCTCTTCTCCAGCCTGAACCACCCCAACTCTCTCAGCCTGTTCTCATAGCAGAAGTTCTTCAGCCCTCGGATCATCTCTGTAGCCTTCTCTGGACTCGCTCCAGCAGTTCTGTGTGTTTCCTGCATTTTTGCACTGTAGATTCTCCTTGCATGGGTACGATGGCACGAACCGTGCTGGGAGCACACAAACAGCTTTGCCAGCACGTGTGAGTAGTCGTGAGCTCAGGTGTGTGATTGTTTTCTAACACAGCTTTGACTGAAGCCACAGCACCAAGTACTCTTCTGCAGAAGGCGGCTAAATTGAATGGATCCTCTGTACAAGCATCCTTAAGGGGATGCTCTTGTCTGGGATCAGTACATAGGAAAAGTATTTTGGCTGTTGGAGTACCATCATGTCCTCGCTGGAGCACTTCACAGTATGGCTCCATGGGACACCAGCCCACAGGGTGATATTTTCCCCACACCTCCAGTGTCCATGGAGAGGGCTCTGGCCTATTCCAAGCAAGGAATATCCAGGCTTGAAGCCTTCTGAGACGGGTGTCCTGAGGAATGTGATCAGGATGAACCCCACAAACCAGCCCCCTTTTCATAGAATCATAGAATTGTTTGGGTTGGAAGAGACCTTAAAACCCACCCAGTTCCAATCCCCCTGCCATGGGCAGGGACATCCCACCAGATCAGGCTGCCCAAGGCCCATCCAACCTGGCCTTGAACACCTCCAGGGATGGGGCAGCCACAACTTCCCTGGGCAACCTGGGCCAGGGCCTCACCATTCTCATAGTGAAGAAATTCTTCCTAATGTCCAGTCTAAATCTGCCCCTCTCCAGTTTATACCTGTCCTTCTTCATCCTATCACCACAAGCTTTTATGAATAGCCTCTCTCCAGCTTTCCTGTGGTTTTCCCTGGGGTTGTCCCCAGCTACCAGTCTCCCAGAGATACTGGCCTGGCTGCTTATATCCTCTTTGTTCCTGCAGAGGTGGAGTCGGACATCCTACGCCGTGTCCGCACGCTGCTGCGAGAGCTGGATGGGCACCACCCCGCCTGCCAGTGTGACCGAGGTAAGGTGAACCCCTGCACAGCTCCCAGTATTGGCACCCACTGCCCCCTGCACTGCCTCACCAGGGTATCGCTTGGCCCCAGGGTCCTCAACTGCTGCTCTCGCTCAGACAACGAGGGGACATGGAGTGACCTCACCTCCCTGGCACTGCTCTGCCCTTTCTACTCTGATAAACAGAATCCTAGTATGATTTGAGTTGGAAGGAACTTTAAAGATTATCTAATTCCTACCCCCCTGCCATGGGCAGGGACACCTCCCACTGGATCTGGTTGCACAAAGTCTCATCCAACCTGGCCTTGAACACCTCCAGGGATGGGGCAGCCACAGCTCCCCATGGCAACCTGTTCCTGGTGTCTGCTGTGCACCAACCTCAGAAGCTTCCACCCCACCTTTCGGTGGCTGTTGTATCCTTCACACCCAGCACTCACCCAGGTCCAGCATCAAGGGGGGAGAGCGAATGCCAGAGCTCCTCGTGCTGTTCCCAGCCCCGACACTGACTCGCCTCACAGCCCCATCCAACTCGCTTAACACCTCTGAATTGGAGTCTCCCTGTCTCTTCCTGCGGGGATATCGTTTTGCCAGCTCAGCTCCTCACTAAGGAATCAGGTGAAATCCATGTTTACAGCTTCGGAGAATAAAACTTGAGCAACCGGACTGCTGCAGCCATAGGAAACAATTAATCTTGAAAAACTGATTTTATTTGGAGCGCACAAAATATTTTACAGTTAATTAAACTTGATTTTTTCTGGAATGAGCTGCGACACCTGCAGGACTGAAATGCTTTGTGGCCATTCACGTGCTGTGTGCTGGGAGCAGCGGGAGCCCGGATTCCTTGGGGCAGGCGGTGAAAGCAGGCAGTCCTAAACCGGCAGCAGCGGGAATAGGAAACTAAGCACATCCATTGCCCTGCCTTGCTTTTCTCCAACCTTCAGTCCTAGGATCTCTAGGACCTTTTTTCCAACAGTTTCCCAGTACTAGAAGTGCGATACATCAACGCTGCACCCAGAGCCAGGGTGGCAGCAGCCTTGCCCTTGCAGAGCATCGCTGATTGAAGCGGAGGATGGAGAAGTCTGGTTTAGCTCTGATAGTGAAGTCACTGTGACATCCCGCTGGGTGACCTTTGCAGCAACAGTTCCCAGGTCTCCAGACTCCTCTGTAAAACACTGCCTCTGATCCATCGTTCCTCTGCTTTGCAACATGACCTCTTTCTTGGCTTTCACCTCTCAGGGATGCTGCGATGGACCCTGCATAAAAAGATCGACCAGAATCCCAGTAACAGCTCCGTCCTGGTTGGGATCCTGGTGAAGGAGCTGGAAAGGGTGAGTGCTACCTCTGAGACATCTGCTGAGCACCAGAGCAGCCCCTCTGTAGCGTATGCCCTGCTTTGGGACCATGGGGAGCAGAAGCTTGGGGACCCCACTCCATCCACAGGGCTTTGCCTCCCGTCTGGGCCATCCTGGGCTCAAGGTGTTTTTAGGGACCTTGAGCCTGGCTGGGAGCTGTGCCTTATAGCCAAGAGCGAGGAACTCTGTGGGACACCAGGACAGAGCTGCAGCTCGTCCCCAGCTGATGTCTGCAGGGACTGGGGTTTGCTCCAAAAAGATGGGGAGCCATGGGGAACACAGGGAGCCTCTCTGGGCTCCTCAGTGCCAAAGGCAGGCAGCCTTCGCAGTTCGCAAACAGCAACGTGCAAAACACCCCCAACCAATCCCAAATCTCCCTCAGCCCACCCCTGATAGCTGTAGTCACAACTAGAGTGGAAATTTCTCCTCCATGTCACTCATTTCCTTCCCTGAGGGTGTCAGAGCAGAAACATCTCACCCGGTATCTTGTCCCAAGAGCATCTGATGGAAACCTTGCGACTATCTTTTTTGTTTTAGTGATTTGTTTTCTCATTTTCCGATCTTGTGCAACCCTTCAGCACCCTCAGCATCCTGGCTTGTAGTTTGATGAGGTGTCATGTGTAGAAGTAACACCTTTTCTTTCTGATGAGGCTGCCTCATTTTACCCAGCGCCCTCTCATTCCGGTGCAGGGATGAACAACCTATGTCCCCCTCTACCTCCTTCTCCCCATCCCGGTGTTGAGCCCCTGCAAGTCATGCTTTGTTCAAAAACCTCCCCATACCTTTTCCTCTCCATATTTCTTGTTTCTCCTTTCAAGATGGAAGGATGCAGCCGCCTTGCTCAGCATCTCTCAGCTCCCATGTCCTGCCAGCCCCTGCTCAGCCCCAGGGTGGGGAAACCCCCTCTGCAGAGGCTGTCACCCCCTCCATCAACACAGTATCACACACTTGAGCTGCATCCGCGCAGCGCAGATCCCTGCACACGCATCACAGCGCTGTGAACATGGAACAGTTATTCCTAACCTTTGATTCCTACCTTTTGAACAGCTCTGAGGCCATTTGTGGGCTCTCTCCCACGCTGGGGCAGTCGAGCATCCCTCAGTGCCTTGAGGAGGGATCGTATAAAGAGGCTTTTGCAGATTCAGATAGACAGGAGCACCCACAGCACCCTTGGCTACGGATGCAGGCGTTGTCCCCGAGGGCTTGGGGTCTGTTTTCCTCTGCAAAAGCCATGTCAGTCCCTTCCATTTTACTTATTATCACTCTGCTACTCTACTCTTATCTCTCCTTTTCCAGGAGGGATGTCAGGCCTCCTGGTCTGTAATTGCCTTCATCTTCCTGAAGCTTTTCTTGGAAATCAGTGTCACACTTCTTTTTCATTCTTCTGATCCTGCAGCAGCATTGAGCAGTCAGCAGCAACCACAGATAATAATTTAGCAATTTCATGCTTGAGTTCCTACGGGGCTCTGGGCAAACATCAGCCGGTCTCAGCAATTCACTGTTATTCATTTTATTGATCATTTCTAAAGCTTTGCTGTCATCAGTCCCATTTAACTCAGATCCATCAGCACAGAAGCCCTGAAGGGAAGTGCTGGAAATGTCTTTGGGACGGAAATATCCTTCCCAGGTTTATCCAGGAGCATTCCCATTGCTGGAGCTGTCAGGTAGAGCCAAGCTACAGGGAAAGGCTGGGACTGTGTAGGCTTGAGCATCCACCTGGCTTCCCACGGGCTCAAATGGGGATGCAAGAGCATCTTTCCTCCCTGTGCACTCTGATCTCACACCCACCAGATGTAAAACAGGCTTTTTCCAGGGGATTCACGGTGGTTTTATATTTTTCACATGAATTTTTGCAACAGGGAGGAATCACAGAATGGTTTGGGTTGGGAAGAACCTTAAGGCCCATCCAGTTCCAACCCCACCTCCCACTGGATCAGGGGCTCAAACCCCCATCCAACGTTGCCTTGAACCCCTCCAGGGATGGGGCAGCCACCACTGCTCTGGGCAACCTGGGCCAGGGCCTCCCCACCCTCAGGAGCTCCTTAATGTTTTCAGTTAGATATTTTGCTCACTCTCTCCCACCACGACTGCTGCACGCGCACTGCAACGCTCCTGGTGTACACACCCCACTCCTGCAGCAATCCCAGAGCCTTCACATCCTTCCAACAACCTCCAGAGCTGCGATGAGGTGGTGGCTATGGCAGTGTGGTCTTCCCCACTCTTCCCCAAGGCTTGGCTTGCTTGGGATGCCCACCAGGAAGGACCTGTCTGTCCCAAGGACATCCTACCTACCCTGATGGCCTGTGGAGGGACCCCAAACCCCACCTTGACCTGGAGAGCATCATCCCTGAGCCAGGGTGAGTGCCTGTGCTCGCCTTGTGCATCTGAGACGCTGAGCAGCTGGGACCAAGCATATCCTGGGGGCTGAGGTGGCTCCTCCAGCTCCAGTCTCTGCCTCTGCCCATCCCAGCACTCCGCCAGGCATTGCCTGCACTGACTGTGCCTTTTGGTCCCACAGGCGGAGCGAGGTGACTTCAGACATTACATCATCCCCTTGCTGCACACGCTGATGTACACCCTGATAAAGGTAACCTACCTCAGACTTCGTTGGGACAAGAGAAACCGTTGGTTTCCAGGGAAATCAGGAGGGACCACCTGGAGCCATTCAGCACCTATTCCTGTGCTGAAATATCCCAGTACCCACCCAGTAAAGCCTTGAAACCACCATGGATGGACTCAGCTGTGTGTTTCCCAGTGTGCTGTCTGATGGCTGAGATACTGGCGCCTGTGACATATACGGGGGTGACAGCTCCTCCCAGTTGACCTCCGTTTCTAGAGGTGTTTAGATGCCTGATGGTGCAGGAATCCACAACCTGGCAAAAATGTGTGCCTGCAGACCTTCAGTGGATATTGCTGGAGGATTCTAAACCACTGTAGGGCCTGATTCTGATTCACATATTGCATTTAAATCCATATTAGGGTAGCTCTGTGCTCTCCCACCCTGGGGTCTGTTGTAGAGAGAGCACCGTTAGGGGACACTCCCTGTGGCATGTCCTCGACTGTCCCTTTCTCACTCCAGGCTCCTTGCATCTCTGATGAGCTCTGCAGCAGAGTGTATGATTTCTGTAAGAAGCTGCTCACCCTGCCCAAGCCTTTCTGCACCATTGGTTTGGACTATGCCATCAAGGTGAAGATGGAAAGGACAGCACCAGGTATGAGGGCTTCTCCACGCAGGGCACGGTGAATGGTTTGGGTCCTCAAGGCAATGGTAGTAGGAGTTGGGGGGAGGGGGGGTGTTCCATACTTGAACTGGCCTTTGCCTAATGCAGTGAGCGGGGATTTCTGCCACTTAGAATCATAGAATTGTTAAGGTTGGAAAAGCCCTCTAAGCTCACCCAGTCCAACCATCAGCCCAAACCTACCATGCCCACTAAACCTTGTCCCCAAGTGCCACATCTACACACTTTTTGAACTCCTCCAGGGATGGAGACTCCACCACTGCCCTGAGCAGCCTCTGTGAGGGCTTCAACACTCTCTCAGTGCAGGAATCTTCCCAATATCCAGTCTAGACTTAGAGGCCTTAGGGATGCATCTGAATTGGGAGAGTTCTCCTCTCCAGATTTTAGGAGCCTTAGTTACAGGCAGAAAACCTTGGAGTCCTCCTGCTGTTGGTGTAGGAACCGCCAAAGCCAAATCCAGCCCATCTCAGAATCATAGAATCACCAGGTTGGAAAGGACCCACTGGATCATTGAGTCCAACCATTCCTAACACTCCTTTAAACCATGTCCCTAAGCACTTCATCAACCCATTCCTTAAACACCTATAGGGAAGGTGACTCGACCCCCACCCTGGGCAGCCTCTGCCAGTGCCCAGTAAGGTGCAGGTGGGTGTATAGACATCCTCTCTCTAAAGGGAACAGGGTGCTTGTGCCCTCAGCCTGGGTATCTCAGTGAATGTTGTGGAGGTTTCCATTTGGCAAAGCAAATTCTCTAACATTGACTTGCAGGCTGTCCAGCATGGATTCTCTCTCCACTACTGTATATCAGGTTTTAGACACTCAAACATCATTGATTCCACCAGAGATCAATCCCTTTTAGAAAGAAAACCAGAAGAGAACTTTCTCTTCCTTAATGTTGCCCAGTGAAGTTCTCCTTGGTGAAGTCATCTCTAATGACAGTCTTTAAAAGCAATCCTTTAGGACAGTGCAAAGTGCAGACACTGTGTGAGGTAGAAGTAAAATATGAAAAACCTGGTGGGAAACTAGAGAGAATGAGCCATTTGTGGTCATCTCAGCCCATCATCATCACCCCAATCATTTTTCCCCAGCACAAGTTTGTCCGGAGCTCCGAGGTCCACCTTTATCACTTGAATTCTGGTAAAACAATGATTCAGTGTGGAGAGCTGGGGATCTCCAGCGTGGCTTTTCTCGGAGCATTACGAGGTTCACGAGGTGATTGAACCCGAGCAATGCAGGATGACAGTATCTTCCCCACCCAGGACTCTCCCCCACACATCTCTCCTGATTCAGAAACATGTTGGGCTCTTCATATTCACTCTCCCCTGATGTGGCCCTGTGGATGGAGGCCAGGAGTCAGGCTCTTCCTCCTGCTTCCAACTCTACTCCTGAGCTCATAATCCTCCAAACAAAGGAAGGGAAACACAGGAAATGGTACCAGAATAGAAGGTGGTTTCTTTTTATGTAGCATGGCCTATCCTATCTTTGTCCTTGACTATTTTTAACTCTGGGCCTGATTCTTGGCTCTTTTAACACCATTTCTCCAGCAATGAAGACTGGAGAGATGATGTCTGGCTTTGCAGACCCACCGTCAGCCTCTATGACAGGAGCAGCATTTCGCTGCTTGGGTGAGCTGTGTCATTACGTCTCATGCTCTGACTCCTGCCTGTTTATCTCCTTGTCTCTGCTAGGTACGTTGTACCAAAGGATGGTCATTTCCGAGCAAAGTCTTAAAAGTGACCCATATCCTTATCAGGAAAAGTGAGTAGCACCTCTTTGAAAGTGTTGTCACTTTTATTTCTTTTCCAGCCTTTAAGTCTCATAGCGAAAACTGTCCTTGCCCTGTGCTCTGAAATTATGTCGGATCAAACGGACAATTTGGACGTAAACCACATGGCAGCACGTTCCTCCCATGTGTCCCAGTTGAGTTCTGTGGTCCTGGGAGTCAGGGAGACAGGGTGGAGAAAGGGAATATCAACAACAACCCTTTTTTCTCTGCATGGGATAATGGGGACATGGGCTGTTCACGGCAGTCCTGGTGTCAGTAATGGGAAGTCCCCACCTCCTCTCACCTTCTTCCCCATCTTCCTACTCCACACAGGATTTTCATCTTTGCTGATCCTGAGCTGCTCTCTGAAGCTATCTGCAATGCACTGGTCACTGACACAGAGGCAGCTCAGGTCTCCCAGAGCCCCCGGGTGTGTATGTGCTATGTGATCATCCACGCCATGCAGGCAGCCCTGGCCGAGGGCTGCGACGTCAGTGGCTTGAAGGCGACCCTCCAGGTAACCACAGCACTTCATCACCACGTGTGGTGTCATAGAGTAATAGATTGAGTTGGAAGGGGTCTTAAAGCCCATCCAGTTCCACCCCCCTGTCATGGGCAGGGACACCTCCCACTGGATTAAGGAGCTCAAAGCTCCATCCAGCCTGGCCTTGAACACCTCCAGGGATGGGGCAGCCACCACTGCTCTGGGCAACTTGGGTTGCTGCAGCAAGAGCCAGGGGGTTCGAATCTTCGTCTTGAGTCTTCAGATTTGCTCATCAAAGCTGGGCTCTGTGGCTGAAATAAAGGCTCCTCTGTGAGCCCCTGGTCATTGAAAAAACATCTCCGTGGAAATGTTCCGATGAGTTTTATTCAAAACCTCCTTCTAGCAGCCATGAGGCCACAGTTACACAAATATCTGGTTCAGAAAGGCAGCTTTGCAGGGGCTCTCAGTGATTTCCACTCCAAAGGCACCTTTGTGTGTCTGCTGTCCCCATCTCTCGAGGGTCATTTGAGCTGCCAGCTCTGCTTCTGCCTCCCAGAGCTCATGGCAGCTGTGAGCACAGTGCCCGTCACCTGCAAGCCTGACAGAGAAAATCTTTAAGCAGGCAGTGCAGCCAGCATCTCTCTTCCTCCAACCTTCCTTAAAGGCAAGAGGACATTTGTGTCCTCTACTGTGAAACAACTGCTGCAGGACTCATTTGCCCTCTTTCCTCCCCCTCACATGGCCCTGCCCGGGGAACACCTACCCTTTTCACACCTCTGGGTGTTGACAGCTACTCCTCGTGACAGGATATGCCCACAAGCGATGTCG
Source organism: Cuculus canorus (assembly GCF_017976375.1). Taxonomy (NCBI): domain Eukaryota; kingdom Metazoa; phylum Chordata; class Aves; order Cuculiformes; family Cuculidae; genus Cuculus; species Cuculus canorus. Next base: position 9,823,639 of record NC_071418.1, on the reverse strand, counting down.
AGCACTGGTTCCAGCAAGTGGTGGCAGCAGTGGAGTGTGCAGGAAACGAAGAGAATGCAGACCGCAACCAGCACGCAGCAAGGCTGGAAAAGATTTACTGCACCATCCTCAGGTCCCCACAAGCAGGTATGCTCCAGGCCTGCCATGCAAGTTGGGTTAAGGGAGCTGTGAAGTTGGCAGGCCCCTGCCTCGCTACCATGTCCTCACCATTGCCTTCCCATAGCTGTCCATTCCCACCTCCCATTTGTCTCCAATTTAGCAGCATTCACAGAATCAGAGAATCATGGAATCATTTGAGTTGGAAGGAGCCTCAAGGCCCATCAAGTTCCACAACCCTGCCATGATCAGGGACACCTCCCACTGGATCAGGTTGCTCCGAGCCCCATTCAACCTGGTCTTGAACCCCTCCAGGGATGGGGCAGCCACCACTGCTCTGGGCAACCTGGGCCAGGACCTCCCCACCCTCACAGCAAAACATTTCTTCCAAATATCTCACCTCAATCTCCCCTCTTGCAGCTTATTGTTCTGCAGTCCCTTTGCTTTCTGCAGCAAAGCAAGGTCCTTCAGTTGCCCACGCCTTAATCTCCCCATCTTCATTTCTTGCTTTCACCGACAGTGTAGGTACCTTCTTACAGCTCAGTTTGTGAGAGCAGAGGTCTGTGATTGCAGCCTCATGTCTGGGAGGAAAGCACCCACGGTGGGAGAGGCCCCTGGGGTCAGCATGGGCTGTCTCCGCTGTTGTCTGACGCACAGCACTGGTGGAGTTTCATGCACCTGAAAAGGAAAATATCTGCTCTGTGTGTTACAAGCACCATTGTTTCCCCCAGGCGATGTTCCCCTGGGAGAGACGCATGGTACCCCTCTGCCCAACCCCAACATCAGCTTCCACCTCTGGACAGAAGACGACCAGCTCTGTGAGTGCCCCAGGGGGCTGTGGTGAGGTTGGACCATGCCTGAGGCTGGGAAGCCTGTGCAAAACATGTAATTTCTACCTGATTCTTGGGCAATGAGTTTCATAATCATCACCCAAGGGCCAAGCTTGGGGAGGTTCATGCTGACTGCACCAGCCTTCCATCTTGGGGGATGTGGTCAGATCAGGGGATTGGAGGGAGGAGGGGTGAAGGAGATGAGATGGGGACCCCTACAGGACAGGCTGCAGCAGGATGCACCCAAAGTACCTGGTTTGAGTGATACTGAGCTCTCTTCATGGTGCAGTGTGAAATGGGTCTGAAAGACTGACTGTTCTTGGACCCACTGGTGGAGGTATTGGCCTTCTGTTTTGCATGAGAAGAGGTGAAGTGGGACAGGACAAGAGCTCAGCCTGGATTTAGTTGTGTTTCCCTCCTCAAGCTCCCTTCTCCCTGCAGGGAAGGAATTGGTGTTGTTCATCCGCCCGCTGACTCAGAGCTGTGAGCCTGACTGCCTAAGCCAGGACCTGGACAACTTTGAGATCCAGGACATCATCTCGGACTGTGAGTGTTGTGAGCAGACTCGCTTCTCCGTGCTCTCCACGGACAGCGGCATCGAGCGAGACCTGCCCGTGGCAGCCGAGGAACCACTCACCCCTTTCAACGCCGAGACAGAGCAATCCCGGCTCCAGAGGAAGGGTGGCATTAAAAAAAAGCCATCACCACTGGAGAGCGTGGCCTTCCTGCAGGCTGGCTGCAATGGTCCTGGGGCAAAACCCCCAGCAAAGCCACCGAGGAGACCAGGCAACCCCCCAGAGCCCATGGCCCCACTCCAGAGGTTGCACACTGCCCGCATTGTGCTGCTGGGAGATGACCGGATCCTGGGGCGCCTGACCCAAGCCTACCACTCTTTGAGGTAACCAGTGGCCACAGCCTCTTCGGCTCCGGGTGCTTGGGAAAGGGAGGACAGAATGGGTCATGCTCTTCAGCATGTGGAAGCAGTCAAGGTATCTGGGGATGGAGCGGGCTCCAGTGTTACCTGTGACAGGATGGGATCCAGGTGTTTTGCACCCGAAAGCATCCAACTTCACTGGCTGCATGGCATCGTTTGGCTCAGTTGGACCAAATCCTGCACAGAAGGAATTTCTCCGTTCTGTCCACATTATGGGTTAAATGAACAGTAAACAAGGCACGAGGTTTTCCTACGCAAAAGGGAGAAATCCTAAAGAAAAGCTTTTTCCCAGCTGCCCATCCAGCTCCTCTGAGCCAGGAGACCAGCATGGCTTGGGTCTAGGTTGTGGTGTAGGCAGCAGAATCGGGAGCAGACTGGGCACAGAGGAGACCGCTGGTCCCAGCTGAAAGCCTGTCTGTGGGACACCCTCCGCCCCCAGCACCCCCTCTCATCAGATTTGGGAACACCGGGGCATTAGTGCCATCCTGTCACGCTGGTCAAAGGAGGTGTGCGAGGAGGGTCTGAGCTCCTGCTGCAGAGCAGCTGTGGTCTCCTGGCACTGCCCAAACTTGGCCAAGAGCCATTTTCTTCCCCCTTCCCCTTATGACATGGCTATTTAATTTTCTATTTCAAGGAAAAGAGAAACACGGCGAGTTTTCCTGACTCCCAGGCTGAACCTGCAGTTCTACTACATCCCAGTCGTGACTGAGCAACCAGATACCCCGACTGCCATGGTGAGTGTGGGCTCAGCAGCACTGGGCACCGCTGCCGGCTGCCAGCAGCTGATGGTGCTTTGGGAAGAAGAGCAGGGGGGGTTACAGGAATTATTATTATTATTAATACCTAGTTCCTGGACCTGGGAGGACAGGAGCCAAGACAGGGCAACTGGGCTCAGTCTGCAGACTGGCTTTGGGAATTCATCAACTTCAGAGACATTCAGCTTGCTCCAACCACCCTGATGAGTGGTAAATCCTAGCCTAGAAATGCTAGCAGGTTGAGGGAGGGGATTCTCTGCCTCTACTCTGTTCTCATGAGACCCCACCTGGAGTACTGTGTCCAGTTCTGGAATCCTCAACATAAGAAGGATATGGAGCTGTTGGAACCAGTCCAGAGAAAGCCACAGAGATGATCTGAGGGCTGGAGTACCTCCTGTATGAGGACAGGCTGAGAGAGTTGGATTCAGCCTGGAGGAGAGAAGGCTGTGGGGAGACCTTAGAGCAGCTTCCAGGACTGAAAGGGGCTCCAGGAAAGCTGCGGAGAGACTTTTTACAAGGGCCTGGAGTGATGGGATGAGGGAAAATGGCTTTAAATGGGAAAGGGGAAGATTTAGATTGGGCATTATGAAGAAATTCTTCACGATGAGGGTGGGGAGGCAGAGGCCCAGGTTGCCAAGAGCAGTGGTGGCTGCCCCATCCCTGGAGGTGTTCAAGGCCAGGCTACATCCCTGAGCAACCTGATCCAGTGGGAGGTGTCTCTGCCCATTGCAGGGGGGTTGGAATTGGATGAGGTTTAAGGTTCCTTCCAACCCAAACCGTTCTATGATTCCATTCAGTTTTGCTGCTATGCCCCAGCTATAGGAGAGTCGAGGGATCTTTAGGAAGGGCCTGATGCTCTTCTCTCCTCCCAAACACTTAGGGGAAGCAGTCACCCCTTACAGAGGTCTTTGCCTGCGTGGCCACAGCCCCAGTTCTAGTTCTGCAAGTCACTACTTTGTGGTTTATCTTGGGCAAATCTCTTGTCCTCTGACAGCCTCGAGACAGCGATAAATGAACAATTGCACTTCTCACAATATTTCAAACTGGCCCAGAGCTGGCTGTGACTCCTGACAAATGTGCCATTACAAAAAGGACTATTTCTTCTTTTCATTCTTCTCTTGTTTCTGAGCACATACTAAGTGAATGCCACAAGAAAAGTTTTGCTGTCTTCTCTGGACCAAGAGGGATGGGGGAGCTACTCACAGGGCATTTGTGCCTCAGCTCCCTCTGCCTCCTCTATGGCTTCTGGTAGTTTGAGCCATGATTGTACCCTGAACTGTGTGTTTCTCCCACAGGACCACGTTGCCACTGGCCAAGAAGAGTTGTGCGAGGTGGCTGGGTACCTGGGCAGAGCCGACCCATGGTACGAGAGCAACATCAACACACTGTGCCACATGATTCCCAAGCTGGCCACCATGGTATGAGGGAAATCTTCCCACCTCCCCAGCCTGGCCCACTTCCCAAACACATCTACTGTACTTAAGGACAATCTCACACCCTGCAGGGCTCCTTCAGGCCCCTGATAGAGCTTTTTCCCTGCAAACCCCTCCCTGGCCCAGCAGCCAGGAAGGTGCATGTGGTTGACACTACCCCAGCCCACAAGACCCACACTCTGCGATGGGTTTTTTTTGGCCAGAGGATGGGAAATGGCAGATTTCGAGAAAGAAAATGTAAATGAGGCATTTGCTGAAATACCTTGGGCTCTCTTTTCCCAGCAGTATTGAGCCACCATCGATAGCCTACAAAAAAACAGGCTGGTAGGTGGGCAGAAGGCTTTGCTTCTCCTGTTCACCTTGACTAGTTATGGCCCTGGGGGACAGCTCATTGCTAGGAAGGCATGAGGGTTTGTGGCAGTGTTTTTGAGAAGGGACCATGGCTGATCCGTAATGTGATTTGCCCCTCCAGCCTTCCTCTCCGAGCAAACATCTTGTGACTGATCTGTTCATCACTGACGTGATCACTTACTACGTTCGCATGGGCATCCAGCCTGTCTCCTTCCAGGTCTATGCTGTGAAGGTGGGTGCTACATCTCAATGCCCTCCTATGGTCCTGCAAGTGCTTGCAGACACTACTGCTGGCAAATCTGTGCAAAGTCAATGTGGTCTAGGGTTTATTGCAGATCCAAGCCTGGATCTCTGTGTTCCTCAGACTGTCCTCTCCTTGCCAGGCTCCCAGATCTTGTGACTCCATGTAGTACAGCTCAGCCAGGGTCAATGATCCTAGGAAGGCTATTTCAGGATCACACAAATCAGCAACACGAGCCTTGAAATCCCCCTGTAAAGACATAGCTCTCTTGCTCCACTGGGTTTGGGTTTGCTCAGGAGCTCTGGCACCTCCTGCTGCTTTGGGTGCTGTGAACAAATAGGGGTTTTCTGAGTGGCTTTGCCAAAACCTATCTGTACCTTGCAGGGATTTTGCAGGGCTTCCTGAAACGCTGTTTGATTTATTTCCTGCCAGGTTTTCTCTGAAATGGTATCAGAGCGAGACGTGGCATTTGATAGGAGAGCAAAGAACTGTATTCAGTCATGTAACATCAACCATCAACTCTGTTCCTCTGGCAGTTTTTCCCCTTCGAGGCTCAAGCTGGCCCTGAGGCACATATCATAGAATCATGGAATGGTTTGGGTTGGAAGGGACCTCAAAGCCCATCCAGTTCCACCTCCTGCCACGGGCAGGGACACCTCCCACTGGATCAGGTTTCTCCAAGGCTCATCCAACCTGGCCTTGAACACCTCCAGGGATGTGGCAGCCACCACTGCTCTGGGCAACCTGGGCCAGGGCCTCCCCACCCTCACAGCAAAACATTTCTTCCAAATATCTCACCTCAATCTCCCCTCTTTCAGCTGAAAATGGTTCCCCCTCATCCTGTCCTTGCACTCCATGATCAAGAGCCCCACCTCAGCTTTCCTAGAGCTCCTTTCAGTACTGGAAGCTGCTCTAAGGTCTCCCTGGAACCTTCTCTTCTCCAGGCTGAACAACCCCAACTCTCTCAGCCTGTCTTATCTCCTTTTAATCTACTCGTAGTCGATGTAGTATCCTACCACAACAAATGAGCAGCCATTCAATGAGCAAACTGGCATGTGGCTTGCAAAGAGCCGGAAGAGCTTTGGTAATTAATAGCAGAACATCACTAGGATTTGAGCTGATAACCTGTAGTTTGTAAACACTTGGAGCATCTGGCCCTCAGCTTGAGTGGGTGGGGATTTTTGGGATTTGGTGATTTTTTCTTCCACTCATTTCTGCTCTAAGACAAAAATCAAAAGCAAGTGAGAGAGGGGGTGACTCAAGCAGAGGAAGAGGAGCTGACTCCAGATGTGGTTTTCAGATAGTGGCACCTAACCTACCCTGTTATACAGGGTGTGATGCTGCTTCATTTGGAAACACTAAGTGTGTTTTAGCATTTTGGACCACGCTTGTTCCTTTTTGGCTGCAGAGAGTTTTCCTTGAAGTAAGGATCAAATCCCACAGGCATTGGATGTAGGGCTGAGAGTGGCTAGGAGAGGTTCTTCAGGATCTTATCTTCACATTTTGCTCAAAGCAAGTCCACAAAACCAAAACAATTAATAGGTATGAAATGACCAGTGGATTTTGATGTATCAGATAGAAATTACATGGCTTGAAGACAAGCCAGCACCTCCAGTCAGACCTGGGAAGCTGCTCCTCCTGATCTGGGTTACCTCTGGGTAGATGGCTGTGAACAGACTAGTCTGTGAGTGCACAGTGACATCCAGTGGTGGGGGACACCTTCTGTGCCACTGATGGCCACGTCCACCAGGCTCCTGGCAAGGCCTGTCATGTTCCTGAGCTTCAGAAAGCAGAGCAAAAGCAATTTTCTCCATCTCATTGGCCACCTGGCTGCCAAGATTAGGTCATATGTTCTCTTTGATGATGTTATGCCTAGCTGCTCTGGAGAACCTTTTATGTCACAAGCCTAGCGTGATGTCACCGGGTGACTGAGGAGGAGCTGTTCTTAGAGATTTCCCTTTCTTACAGATTTTCTTCAATGACCCAGCCCAGGAGCCAGCCGAGGACGTGTTCCTCACAGAGCTGCGCACTCAGGTGCAGGAGAGCATCTCCCACAAAGGTGTGTGCGATCCCCACTTTGAGCTGTGCAGCAGGAGGTGCCATCCTGAGCGGGGGTCCTGCCGGCCACAGTTCCCACTCACCCTGTCCCTCAGCCTGCAGCAGCTGAGGCCATGCCATGGGGCAAAACCCCTTGCTTCCTGACAAGCAGAAGGCTTCCCTAAGCACCTCCATCTCCCTCTTGGGCCCATGATACCAGATTAAATGAGAGACCTTGTGGTCTGTGGCTCCTGGTTTCAACCAGGGTTTGTAGTCTGTGCCTTTGGTTGGCTCCAGCCAGCTCTAAAGTTGGACCAACCCCGTATTATTGTTGAGGAAACAAGCTGGGCTTAACAGCCACCCCCTCTGCCAGATGTTCTCTTTGTTGGAAATTCAGCTTCCTTGACTTGCCAGTGGTGGGACAAGGATGCTTGAAGGCTGGACCGTTACAGAGGTCACACTCAACCCTTCCATCTGGTCTGATCCGGTGGATATTTGTCAGTGCAGTTGGGTACAGACCTTTGAGTGAGTCCATCACACTGCCCCTGTTGAGGGCACAGAGCCTCAGCTCCTGTGGGCAAGGAGAGAAGGGCTGGTGTGCCAGATCACAGCTGCAGAGTGACAGAGTGGGTGGCTCATCCCATAGGAAGACACCTCACTGCTGACCACAGACAGGCAGAGTGAGTGAAACCCCAATCCTACCCAGTTCCCTCCCTGCAGACTTAAGCACAACCAAGAAGAAAACGACCCTGGATGGCCCTGGCATAGATCTCACAGCAACGTACAGAAAGGTAAGTGGGGCTCTTGGCAGCCCAGAACATCTCTGCTCCCAGGGATCCCTGGCATGGCACAGACCTTCTGAAAGGAGTGCTCTGGCTCTCTCCTCCTTTCCTCTGGAATTGCACTCCAGGAGAGGACACAGAGGTTGTGGTGGACTCTAAAAGCCTGTTAGCTAACCTGGTATTTGTGCAAACTTGCCCCCAGACTAACATTGCTGTCAGGGTGAATTAACCAAGCCTTTCCTGCAGGTTGTGCTGAGTGACCGGGCGAAGGAGCTGGTTATATCCCTGCGCTCCACAGGTCTGGTGATGAAATCCATCCCCACCAATGAGGCTGAAGGTGAGTTCATGCTGTTTGGAACCACATGAAGAGGTTTCATTGAGCTTTGTGGTGCTCAACAGAGTAAATCTTACCATGGTGTTATACTCAGTGTCAATTGTGCCTGGGCTGTGGAAGTTGAACCAGTGATGTGCATTTACTGGTGTCACCACAGTCTGTGCTTGTGTGTTTTCTTGTGAATGATGTGCCTGGGGCTCCCTGTAACACTGAGTTCCACATAACCATGACCTAGGCTTGGCAGCTTCTTCCTCTTTCATCTTGCCCTTCATATAGCCTCTGAGGTTTCCACCCTGACCATGATCCCCCACAAACCCTTAACTTGAATCTTCGTTTTCTGCTGTCCTGTGCACCCCACAGACTCCTGGCAGTACATGTGAGCTGGGGTCTGGCACCAGCCACACTCAAAGCTGAGCTGAGATCATGCCGTGGTCTAAGGGTATGGGCAATGAAACTTGTGAAGGATCTGGAGCACAAGTCTTATGAGGAGCAGCTGAGGGACCTGGGGCTGTTTAGCCTGGAGAAGAGGAGGCAGAGGGGAGACCTCATTGGTCTCTGCAGCTCTTGGAAAGGAGGTCGTGGTGAGGTGGGTGTTGGGCTCTTCTTCCAATTAACAAGCAACAGGATGAGAGGAAATGGCCTCAAATAGTGCCAGGGGAGGTTCAGATTGGACATTACGAAAAATTTCTTCACTGAAAGCATGGTGAAGCTCTTGCAGAGGCTGCCTGGGGCAGTGATGGAGTCTCCATCTCATGATGGTGTGGCTGTAGGACTTAGAGACATGGTTTAGTAGGCACAGTGGGGCTGGGCTGATGGTTGGAGTGGATGAGCTTAGAGGTCTTTTCCGGCCTCGAGGAGTCTATGATTCTATGAAGCTAACACGTTTCTGTTGCAGACCTGGCATATCTGAATGTGAACATCACTGAGATTGTTAAGATCAACAACTTGTCAGGACGATCTTTCTCAGTAAGTATCTGTGGGTGCTCACAGCCCTGGAAAGGTTGGCTAATGTGTGGAGATCCCCTTATGACAACTGGGATTTGAAAGGGGAAACACTCTGTGGGGGTAGGTTTTGAGGCCACCCTGCTAAGATAATCCCTGGAAACACTCAAGGTCAGGTTAGATGGGACTTTGAGCAACCTGATATGGTTAAAGGTGTCCCTGCTCCTGCGGAGGGTTTGGACTGGGTGACCTGTAAAGGTCCCTTCTACTTCAAAGCATTCTATGATCCTAAAGGACACACTGCCCTGTAGAAATGTGTCACTGCAGTTTGGGTGGCATTAAGCATTACTGTGCCGTGGTCATTTTTGGGCTGTGGAGCCTCCAGTCTGTCAGCTGGCGTTTTTAGCTACTCAGCACACTTTTGCTTACTTTCAACTGGCTTTTGGGGACACCAGGGTACTGCAGCCCACACTGCCCACACAGATACACCACAGCTCTGGAGAACAGACCGTGCCCCACAGTGAACATCTCAAACCTTGCAACCTGGGCAAGCATTACCACTTCGGGAAGTTTGCCCTTGTAAAATTTGTCCAGGTTGTGATTACAGAAAAAGGATAAGACAGATGCTTCCCTTCTCAAAGCATTCACCTTGTGTCACATCTGAGGTTAAAAAAAGAGAAATGCCATCATTTGTCCCTTTGATGCACACACCACCCATTGCCACTCAGCTGAGGGAAGAGAAGTGAGGCACTCACCAGGTTCTTCTTCCTCTCTCACTCCAGACTGTGACAAACAGGTTGAAAACACGCGATATCAAAATCAGGAGCACAGAGCAGAGGCCTTTCATGGTGTGTTTGGACAAGGATGGCAGAAGAGTCTACAGGAACGTGATCAGGTGAGAATGCCACATGGGTCTGGCTCTGTGAGTCTTGCCAGTGGCCTTGCAGCGTCTCTGGATGAACTCCCAAGGTGGCAGAGATGGTTGCCAGGGAGTCCCAGTCCTGATCTTCACATAGGATGTGCAAATACATTGCTTTTCCAGGGAAAGCAGGGCAGAGAGGGGCTCCTCCTACCTTTGTGGTTTGGGGAGATGGTGCAAGAAACAAAAAGGTTCTTCCATTTTCAGTACCGTGACTTAAGACATTAAGACAGTAGAAGGAGACGTACCCCCAGGGAAAAACTGAGATCTTGAATCTCCTTAGTTGTATCATGGAGCTGGTGCCATCTCACTGACTGCATTCCTAACCAGGGTATCTCAAGCATATGAAGGTAGAGGGAGAGAATTCAGCCCTGTCTAAATAGCAGAGATAAAGGTGCCTATAGCAGTTGCAATGACATACGATGTCTTGGAAGCAGACAGACCTGTGGTTCATGATCCACAGGCCAGGTGGGACATAGATAAAATGTGAATTTCTGAGAATCTAACTGGGCTTAGGACGCTGGGTTTGTGGTCAAACACTAGTACATGTCAGCTCATATTTCCAGTCAAAACCAGTTAAAAAACATAAAAGCAATTGCACATCTCAGTATAAGAGCCCTCCCTCAGCATCAAATAAGAAACCCGAGTCTAAGGTCAGACTACGGCCCTCAAGGGCAGACTTGCAGATGCAGTAAATATGTTCTTGTGCTCTTGCAGCATGGAAGTGTCTCCTTGCCTAGAGCCCAGCTACTGCCTGCAAAAGACCAGGACAATGAAATTCAGCCTGCATGAAGCAGAAGATGTGGGGCTTGTGAAATACATGCCCAAGTGTCTGCTGTTGCCCATCAACACATTTTCAGGTGTCATTCAATGAAGAAAACAAGAAGATGATGGTGTGAGAGATGTGACACTCGGTCATCACAAAGGACATGGAGAAAGAAAACACACTAAAATCTACGATCAGTGATTTTTACAATGGTAATGGTGTAGAAAGCTGCAACAGCAGAGGATGATAGGGCTCATGAAGGACCTTTGTGCCCTGCTGAATGATGATGATGATCACCAGTAACATCCCCCTGCCAAGAGGCAGAGCCTTGCCGACCTTTTGCACAAGTCACAGAAAACCTTGGACATTATTTCAGGAAGACCGGGGAAAGCACAGCTGAGATGATGGCTCTTGCTGTGCTCATGGATCAGAGAGCAGATGCTATCAGTGATATTTATTATGGTGATGTCTCTCAGCCAGGCAGGAGATCAGGGTTCTGCACAGCAAACTCCTCATTCTGGCACAGGGTGGTGTATTTGGGTAAATCAGCAATTATTCCCCTGATGGATCTACGAAACCTCATTGTAAGCCTGACCACAACTGGGAGAGCATGATTGTTCAACACAGCTTCTGCGGAGCCCGGTGGAAAACCTGCTGTTGTTTGAAAGGACTCACACAAAGTAATGATGGTGTGAAACAGGGACATGGGAAACCTAGTGCAATATTTGGCAGTGATGACCAGGGTGACAACAGCTCAGGCTGCCCAGGCGGTGCTGTGGGATGTGCTCGGCTGTGAATGGTATAGATCTGCTTGAAGAAGAAACCTTCATTGAGCAGGCAATGAAGTCTGCACAGCAGCAATTTGACATCTGAGCTGCAGTGGCTTCACTATGCAACCTCAAAGAATCACAGAATGGTTTGGGCTGGAAGGGACTCTAAAGCCCATCCAGTTTCAGCCCCCGTGCCATGGGCAGGGACACCTCCCACTGGATCAGGGGCTACAAGCCCCATTCAACCTGGCCTTGAACACCTGGTCTGGGACTTCAGGAGCACCAGTTGCGTTCCTCCATTTGTACACTCCAGGAACAACCATCTGCAACCCCAGGAGCAGTGAACTCCTCCATGAGGTCAGTCGGCAATACCTCTACAACCCAGTCTGCCTTGCCATCTTGGTTTGATCTGTGTCTGCTGTGCAGGAAAGAGATGCAGAAGAGCAAAGTAGCACTCCTGGGAATGATGGATGGGCAGGATACCTGCAAGACTTCTCCGTTCCTTTGCTCTGCTGCTACCACAGTACAGAAACTCTCCCCTGGTTTGCAGATGGGCCAGGCTGAGAAGTGACAGTATGACTTGGCTCAGATGGACACAGTGTGAAGGATGGTGAAGGATGTGTGCTGTAGGATGGTGCTGTAGGAGGGCTCTTTCTTCATTCCAGGTTGTGCCTGACTGAAATAATGGAAGAAACACAGTGTGTATTTATTGACTTTCTGAATGTGATCTGTGGTTTCTGGGGTTTCTCCTTGGAGTCTTTCCTAAATTCAAATTGGAGAGGACTTTGGGGCTTTCCTTCTTTGACATTAGTATTTTTTTAATCCTCTCAACTCCCAGATAAATCATTATTTGGGTTGCCTTTGCTCTGTGGAGCTTGCTTGGATCAACAGCCCAAAGAAAGTGCCCTTTAGCTTTGTCTATGTGCAGGGCAGCTACTTCCAGCCTTCTCTGGCTGTCACCAATGGGACCCAGCTCTGTGCTACAGGGGGATGCTGACCCAGCTGCAGTGGCACTGGCAAACCCCAACTGAGGACAAATCCACCCTTCTGTCCTGTCCATGCTGGGTCCGTGCAGCCCTTGGGAGATACACATCTGGAAAATCACTTCTTTTTAACCACCCACGCCTGGAACAAGGAGCTCACCTCCAGGTATGCCAATCTGCGGTACTGGAGAGGATCTTCCCTTCTATAGAACTGTTTTGAGCTTGTGGGTTGTCTTGGCTGCTTAGGATCCTTGGAAATCATCCTTGCCTTTCTTGCCACATGCACAAGGCTTTAGAGGTCCAACCCTCAGACATCCCTGGTCCTTCTTTTTGCCAACAAGCACAAGGCTGCCATATTCCTGCTCCTGCCCTGCATTGTCACCCGGCACAGCAGGCACTGCTGCTTCCTCTTCCCAAGCTAAAGGTTTCCTTGTCCTCATTTTGATTGCACCATGTAGTCCCAAACAACTGCTGAAACACAGTACGGGGGCACAGCAGCTCTAGAGCAGCAGCAGGTGAAGGGTTATTCAGCAATGTGAAAAGAATCCAGGTCCCATGAAACACTGAAACTCAAACTAGCACCACCAATTTAAAGATCATGTTGGGGAACAGCAACACAGCCAGATCCTAAGGAGCCTGCCTTGAAATGCTGGCAAATGTAGCCCCTCGCTCCCAACTGAGCCAAGCACAGTCCCTAAGCCTTAAAGTCCCACCCAGGAGTCACAGAGCTGCAAGATCTCAGCAACAGCATTCGGTTCTTCAACTCATAAGCCAAAAATTATTGGTGCCCACCAATCCAGAGTTAGGCAGTGAACATTTTGACCTTGAAGGACCTAAATTTAGGCAGGAAGCTGAGAAACAAGTCAGGAGAGGCGTCTTTACACCAGCTGGTTTCTTCTGTGAGCTGCTGCAATAGAGTAACCATGTGTTGGGTTGGAGCATGGTTTGTGGTGTCCAGAGTTTACCCTGTACAATTGTAAATGATGTAGATGGATTATAAGTTATTCAGAGAGGTGTCAGAGATGATCTGTATCAGAAGGTGTAATCCTTTTAATGCCAATTAAAAAGAATAGATAAAAAAACGCAACAGAAACTGTCAGTTTGGTTGTTTTTTTATGTTTGCATTTGGCTGGGGTGGGTGGGGAATAAGCAGGTAGGAATAAGAAACCATCAGTGCCATTTGCCCCTGTGCGGCTGGTGTCTTCTCATCATCACCTTGGGGCTATACACTGTGTTATACAGAGAATTCCTGCCCAAAGAGCTCTTCTGTGAAGGGATGGGCAGGAATGGCAGAGCTGCAGAAATGTGAAGCAGCAGCCTATAATAACACCCACGCTGGCTGCCCCTCAGTTCCCCTCTGTTCATACTCTGTCCCTGCAGCCTCGAAGTCTGGCACTTCCAAGCTTCCCACTCCCTTGGCAGGGCCAGCACTTGGCCCAGCAGATGTAAGCTTGGACTGGGAAAGGGGTGAAATGCTGGCTTTCTCTAAGCGTCTTCTAATCCTGATCTGAAGCGCTTCCTCTTTTGGAGACCCCAGCACTGACAGTTTAGGTGACATTTCCAGTCTTTCAAAAGCAAGAAAAAGATCATCAGAAATGAGCTTGAATTGCAAGTTTTTCTACTTAGGGCCAGAACACACTGGAATGTTTTACAGAGTAGTTGGTGTTGCTCCTGCTGCACCACTAAGAATACATTATGAATGTCAACAGGTAATTACTCTGACAACTAACTTTACTTCCCCTTGTGCTTTTTCCACATCAGACAGACTCCAAAGGAGGAAAACGCAGCAGTTTTTCTCCCAAAATCACAGACCAAAAGGGTAGGAATGAATCCACGTGGATGGATTTACTCCTAGTTCCATATGGGATATTTTCGGGTACTTTCTGGCACACAGTGCAAGGGAAGAACCAAAGGAAAATGGAAATCCCAGTAGGCCATGTAACACACAAAGTGGTTAACTAGTTTTTATTACAGGTTTTAATAAGAGAGTCTAACAGTAGAATTTGAAGAATCTTAGTGAAACTAGGAACGCCTCCCACAAGAGATACTGGGAGCTCAGCTGAGCCCAGCTGGGAGAGGCTGAAAGGGAACGTGAAACAAGTGGAGGAAGGGAATAACCAATGGCATGTGAGATGCTCAACTGACTCAGGGCTGGGTTTAAATTGCTTTTAAAAGGCTCTGCATGGAGTCAAAGCCAGAGGGTCCCCAGGAGGAAGTGTGAGGCTCAAGGTGCTGCCAGGCACTCAGGGCAGCCTGCTCCTGTAGAACCCCTTGGGATGCAATCCCAACCATCTCACTGTGTCCCTGCAAGGATTTCCAATGTCCCAGGGGAGGAGAAGACAGCTCTTCTTGCTTCTCCCTATGGTGCACCCTTTCTTGCAGTTACCCAGCGGAATGGAGCTAAGCTCTCTCAGTGTGGGACTGTTGGAGAGCAAAGGGCCTATCCTCTGCTGCTGACCCTGCACTCCTTCCTTAACGCAGCTGGGCGTTGTCCCAGCACAGCTCTACGTTTGGTCTCCACGTGCGCTCATCCAGACGGGTCTGAGCCACTTTAAAGGGAGCCATTTTGTCTCTAATACATTTTTGAATGGCTTCAATGTACATCTTCATCTGGAATATTTCCTGCAGTGTCTGGCGTGAAAAGAAACACATGCATAAATTAAAAAATATGTTCTCAAATGACTACATCGTTTCCCTTTTCTCCCGACCGTCTGCAGAATAAAACAGGTTCAAGAAGCAGACCCTGGGCTCACAGCACCGTCACCCTGCCACAGATCAGTCCAGTAGAGATTTCTCTTCTGGGAAAAGCCTCTCTTTGCTGTTGCTGTCACATCAGAGGAGGTTTGGGAGCAGTGATGGATTTATCGAATTACCACTTCCAAAAATTACTGCTTGCAGGAACTGATCACCCGTCAACAGCAACTAATAGAGGGAAGGTTTTTAGTGGATCTTCATCCAAGCACATGGCAGCAGCCCCCGGTGCTGCCAGCCCAGCCTCCTCTGTGCTAATCAATACGATGTTTCCCAATGCCATGCCCGGTTCAGGAAGCTTTCCCTGAGACCCACCAGTCCAGGCCAGGTGCCCATCCCTCATCTCCACTTCCTCTGCTTGGCAGAGCAGTGCAGAAACACACAGGAACCCAAACACAGGGTGCTGAGACTGAAAGCGCATCTTTGGAGGAGCAGCGAGCCTGCAAAGCACTCAGCAGGGACCCCAGCAGGGGCCCAGCCAAGACTTCCAGCAGGGAAGCCAGCACTTCTGCAGTACCAGGAGACGCAAGCAGCATTGGCATTTTCTGCTACGAATCCTTGTGCTGCTCTTCTCCCAGAGGCTGGTGGAGCACTGGGACAGCTCCCGGGGAAGCAATCACGCCGCCAGGACTGACAATATCCCAGCAGCATTTGGCCAATGCCCTCAGCCCCACAGTGTGAACGTTCAGGTGTCCTGTGCGGGGACAGGACTTGGACTCGATGACATTGGTGGGTTCCTTCCAACCCAGGACATTCTATGAGTCCACGTTTCTATGAAAATACAGTATCCCTTGAGATGAAATTACAGTGCCAACTCATCCAGCTCTAAGAGAGTCCCTACTGAGGACTTTGAATTTCTAACAGAAAAGGATGCTATAACCAGCTTCTTGCGGCGACTGTTCCTCTGCCTGGGCCAAGTCCACGTGGAGGATGGTGTCGCCAGGAAATGACAGTGTCACACCGAAAGGGAGGAGTCCAAGCTACCTTGGTCAGGTGGGTCTGAATCCTGTCCGTGGCATCGGCTGTCTCAGCGATGCGGTTGCTGAAGCCGACGTTCACCTCATTGAACTGGCACATCATCTCGTTGGCCGTCACCGCCAGCAGACCTCTGATGTTATCCCGCATCTTGGCAGAGGCTGCCCGTTCCTTCTGGGAGTGGAGGATGTTGCCATCTGTGAACTTGGCCCATGACTCTGGCAAGGAGATCCTGTGGGTGGAAAGAGAGGCTCCTGGTTAGCCCGTGCTGCTAAAGCTGTCCATGGACCCTACCAGGGAGCAGCGTGGATTAAGTGTTGATTAATCTATGCTCCTAATTGGACCACCTGTGAGTGAAATATCTGAACATCATTGGTTCAATAACGCTTATCAAACGATGCCATGTTGATGAAGACAACTGTGATACTTATGAAAGCTAGAATGAAAGACTCCCACAGAAAAATAGAGGTTTGAATCCAACTCGCATTTAGATGCTGAAGGCGTTTAAGTGCCCAGAGATTCAGACCTGCCACAAAGTGCCTGCGCCTGTGTGAGCAGCAGCTTTCTCCTCACAGCCCTTTGCCACTCAAGGCGTATCTCTGCAAGTGCTGATTTGGGTCACCATTCATTTACCACAAAGCCAAAGCTCAATTCCTGACACCCAAAAGCAGCTGAACTCTATCAGCTGAACAGGACCATGTTCTCTTGTTCTTTATCTTCTATGTCGCTTTGGCTCCCTGCCAGGCCCTCTCCACACAGCGATGAACCCCCCAGAGTTGAAGTCAGTGAGGAGCACTCAGGCAAGCACTGACACTTCATTGAAAATATGCATAAAGTTAACGAGCTGTGCAGAGGCGCTGAACTGAATTTGTTTCCAGGCTGATCTCTGATCTTATGGTTTTAAGCTGACAGAGGGGAGATTGAGATGACACCTCCGGGAGAAATGGTTGCTGTGAGGGTGGGGAGGCACTAGCCAGGAAGGATGGGGCTTGGAGCAACCGGATCCTGCGGGAGGTGTCCCTGCCCATGGCAGGGCGTGCAACTGCACAGACTAGAATGTCCCCTCCAACCCAACCTATTCCAGGTTCATCCTGGAATCATCCTGGGGACAGTCTGCTTCTCGCAAGCTGCTTGGTGTGCACTCACGTGGCATCACTTCGCTCCACCCCTCGGTAGAAGTTGATGCCTTCAGAGGTGTTCCTCAGCTGGTGGCACCTTTCATTGATGCGGTGGGCCACCTGCTTGTCAGCCAGGTCCTTCTCCAGCTCATGCTGGGCCATCCTGTTAGACCTTCAACATGGAAACAACGGCCGTCAGTGAGGATGGAGGGGTGGAACAGCTCCCTCCCCATTCCACTCCCCCACAGCTCCTGCAGCAATATCCTCCCATGAGCATCATCACCACCTTCCCATGGAGGCTGCATGGGTTTTACACCTGCACAATGTGGGTAGAGGTCAGGCCCTGCTGGGGGGGTCACACCACAACTGCAAATGCTTATCGGCCCTATGGCATGAGGTAAGGAGCTCCTTACCTGAGCTGGTCATTTGCCATATCCAGGCACTGCCACATCCTCTCTTGGCACGACCTGATGACATGGACTTCCTGGGCAAAGGAAACATGACCCCGTCAGTGTCCATACACCATCCTCCTGGTCACACCCATCCCCTCAGACCTCTCCAACCTTGCACGTAGCAAGAACTTGCCCGGTTGTCTTTCTGCCCAAAGCAAACCGGCAAGGAGTGGAGAAAGTACCTCCCAAAACTCAGCCTACGCAGCTGAGTTGTGTGCGGTGACTGGGAGGGGACAGAAGGGCGCTGTGGCCACTGCCGTGACCTTTGCATTCACTTTCAGGGTAGGGTGATAAATATGGTTTCATCTTGACATCCGTGTCAAGTAGTGGTTAGTTCTATTGCACTAAGGGGGACTGAGGAGCCAGTTGGAGAAAAAGGCTGCAAAACCCTTTGAAGGCGGTTTAGGCAAAAATAGCTTTAAAAGGTGATCTGAGTTGCCAATCTTATCGTGAGAAGCTGT
Source organism: Cuculus canorus (assembly GCF_017976375.1). Lineage (NCBI taxonomy): Eukaryota > Metazoa > Chordata > Aves > Cuculiformes > Cuculidae > Cuculus > Cuculus canorus. The sequence continues at coordinate 9,805,709 of NC_071418.1, read as the reverse complement.
TTCTCCACGTCATCATGGACTAGGTCGATGCCCAGCCTCTTGTCACGGTGAAGCAAGCACTGCTCCGCAACCTGTTGGGGACAAGCCGTCAGTGCTGGCTGTAGGGGCAGGGTTCCCCACAGGGACAATCCCCACCTCAAGTGATGGAAGCAAAGAAATGATAGGAGGACACAGAGGTGACAGCAGGGGAAAGAACTGCCCCTGGCAGCTGCTTTAGCTGGCAACAAGCAGCCAAGCTGCAGCGTCGGCATTGGATCAACATGAGGGAGTGCACGTGTCCCCCATGCAACCACAGCTGAATGCAGGGACCTGTGTCAGCCTCGATGCTGACGTTACCAGAGCCTCGTAGCAAGACATGGGCTTTAGTCTCCCAAGTCAGGAGTTTGGATATACCGCTCATAAACATATTTTATCCAACAAATACTGTTCTGATGTGCTCGGTGTGTGCAGGGGGGGATGCAGCAGATGACAAGGGGTTTCTTTATGGCTAACTTAACTCCTGTGAACACCATTTGCATGAACTGCAATGCCCTGCATCTGGAGAAGAATGGGAACCAGTCACTGCTAGAACTGCACAAATTAGCATCTGAAAAGAATGACCCACATTTGTGGGACTTCATTGAGACGCACAGCACACAGACCAGCTGGCTGCAAAGCAAGGTAGTAAAGCAGGACTATGAACACATCAAGAAATGCATGAGAACAAACCCAAAGAATCTGTACTGAAAGGAGGTATTTCCCACCACGAATGAGGATTTGGGAGCTCTGATTGCAGAGTTTCTGAATTCAGCGATTTACGAGCCTATTTTTCCTTGCATCCTGTCCAGCAGAGATGTTGCCACAGCTGCTGGAGACCACCAGCCCCTCGAAAAACTGTTCCCTGACAGAGCTGTGTAGTGCAAGAGCTCAGCAGCCAGCCCTTCCCGAGTTTCGCAGGGCTGAGAGCTGAGGAGCAGAGCAGAGGTGTTCCCTCCGAGGGGAGTAGAGAGCTGGGGGGGCAGGGGACATGGCTGCAGCCCTGGGGCAGCTGCCCTAAAGCAGCTTAAACTGTCAGGGGGTGACAATGGCTGCCGAACCCTCTAGAAAAGCTGAAAGCCAGGAGTGCCAGGGAGGGTCAGCCGTGCTTGCCCCGGCTCTGAGGGGTTTTACAGCCCTGCCACGCTGCCATATTCAGCCCAGGTCTCTGTCTGAGAGGCGCTGAAGCTGTGTGCGGTGAGCTGTGCCTGCTCTCTGCCCGACCTTGGGCTGAGAGGGGGCGTCAGGGGCCTCCTGTGGAACTCCATTCCGGCTATAGGAATGAAGGCCGATAGCTGCCACAGCCCCTCTGCAGCCGCCTGGTGTCCCCTGGGTGGGGAGGAGGGACGGCCGCGGGCACAGCCAACTCCCTGCGCCATGGGGGAGGAGCGGATCCAGCAGGGCTGGGGGCAGCTGAGAGGGGAGAGAGATCCAGGGAAGGAGGAGCGAGGGGAGTGGGATCGAGCTCTGTATTGATACACCGGAGGGCCTCACCTGTAGACCATCTTTCAGACACTGGAGTTCCACTTCCAGGCTCACTCCTGACTAGCCTGGTGGTGTCCCTCTCCCCCCCCTTACACCCAGTTTAAAGCTTTATTTAGGAGCCCTGCTGGATTTTTGATGAGGATTTTTGTACCCCTACGAGACACGCGTGCCCCATCCTGGGTTAGGAAGCCTGGAGATGCACGGGCCAGTCCACCATCAAAAAGCCCAAAGTTTTGCTCCTCACAGCAGGTTTGGAGCCAGGCATTAATCAACTGATTCTTCTTGATCTCTCCCTCTTTGTTCCTTATTGTTGGAATGGAGGTAAACACTCCTTGTGCCCCAGAGCCCTTCACCATTTACCCAGAGCCCTGAAGTCCCTCTAAATTGCCCTCAGCTTCCTCCTCTCTATGTCACTGTGGCCTCTTTGAAACACTGGCAGAGGGTAATAACCTGTGGGTTTCCCCAGGGAAGGCAGTTTTCTAGGGGTGTCTTTCCCCGAGGCCCCCGGCAGGCAGCAGCCCTCCCTGGGCAGCGGGTGCGCTCTGCAGACAGGGCCCTCTGCTCCCTTCAGAAGGGATCCCCCAAGACAATCCCTCTCCCCTTCTTTTTCTCAGACATTGTTTTGATGTTCTTCTGAGGATGGCGCAGCATAGGGAATGCTTCTAGGCCGTGGGAGCCATGCTCTTGGTCTGCGGGGATTGGTTCCGCTTGCAGTGCTTCGTATTTATTCTGCGAGGGAACCTGGGGGTTTGTTGTGTGAATGGGGACAACAGGCTTTCTGCTCCGGGCAGGAACTTGCCTCCTGCAGAACCCCTTGGGATGCAATCTCAACCATCTCACTGTGTCCCTGCAAGGATTTCCAGTGTCCCAGGGGAGGAGAGGACAGCTCTTCTTGCTCCTCCCTATGGTGCACCCTTTCTTGCAGTTACCCAGCAGAATGGAGCTAAGCTCTCTCAATGTGGGACTGTTGGAGAGCAAAGGGCTTATCCTCTGCTGCTGACCCCGCACTCCTTCCTTACCACAGCTGGGCATTGTCCCAGCACAGCTCTACATTTGGCCTCCACGTGCGCTCATCCAGACGAGTCTGAGCCACTTTAAAGGGAGCCATTTTGTCCCTAATCGCTGATTTGTTTCTGAATTCAGCGATTTACGAGCCTATTTTTCGTTGCATCCTGCCCAGCAGAGATGTTGCCACAGCTGCTGGAGACCACCAGCCCCTCGAAAAACTGTTCCCTGACAGAGCTGTGTAGTGCAAGAGCTCAGCAGCCAGCCCTTCCCGAGTTTCGCAGGGCTGAGAGCTGAGGAGCAGAGCAGAGGTGTTCCCTCCGAGGGGAGTAGAGAGCTGGGGGGGCAGGGGACATGGCTGCAGCCCTGGGGCAGCTGCCCTAAAGCAGCTTAAACTGTCAGGGGGTGACAATGGCTGCCGAACCCTCTAGAAAAGCTGAAAGCCAGGAGTGCCAGGGAGGGTCAGCCGTGCTTGCCCCGGCTCTGAGGGGTTTTACAGCCCTGCCACGCTGCCATATTCAGCCCAGGTCTCTGTCTGAGAGGCGCTGAAGCTGTGTGCGGTGAGCTGTGCCTGTTCTCTGCCCGACCTTGGGCTGAGAGGGGGCGTCAGGGGCCTCCTGTGGAACTCCATTCCGGCTATAGGAATGAAGGCCGATAGCTGCCACAGCCCCTCTGCAGCCGCCTGGTGTCCCCTGGGTGGGGAGGAGGGACGGCCGCGGGCACAGCCAACTCCCTGCGCCATGGGGGAGGAGCGGATCCAGCAGGGCTGGGGGCAGCTGAGAGGGGAGGGAGATCCAGGGAAGGAGGAGCGAGGGGAGTGGGATCGAGCTCTGTATTGATACACCGGAGGGCCTCACCTGTAGACCATCTTTCAGACACTGGAGTTCCACTTCCAGGCTCACTCCTGACTAGCCTGGTGGTGTCCCTCTCCCCCCTCACACCCAGTTTAAAGCTTTATTTAGGAGCCCTGCTGGATTTCTGATGAGGATTTTTGTACCCCTACGAGACATCCGTGCCCCATCCTGGGTTAGGAAGCCTGGAGATGCACGGGCCAGTCCACCATCAAAAAGCCCAAAGTTTTGCTCCTCACAGCAGGTTTGGAGCCAGGCATTAATCAACTGATTCTTCTTGATCTCTCCCTCTTTGTTCCTTATTGTTGGAATGGAGGTAAACACTCCTTGTGCCCCAGAGCCCTTCACCATTTACCCAGAGCCCTGAAGTCCCTCTAAATTGCCCTCAGCTTCCTCCTCTCTATGTCACTGTGGCCTCTTTGAAACACTGGCAGAGGGTAATAACCTGTGGGTTTCCCCAGGGAAGGCAGTTTTCTAGGGCTGTCTTTCCCCGAGGCCCCCGGCAGGCAGCAGCCCTCCCTGGGCAGCGGGTGCGCTCTGCAGACAGGGCCCTCTGCTCCCTCAGGAAGGGATCCCCCAAGACAATCCCTCTCCCCTTCTTTTTCTCAGAGGTTGTTTTGATGTTCTTCTGAGGATGGTGCAGCGTAGGGAATGCTTCTAGGCCGTGGGAGCCATCCTCTTGGTCTGCGGGGATTGGTTCCGCTTGCAGTGCTTCGTATTTATTCTGCGAGGGAACCTGGGGGTTTGCTGTGTGAATGGGGCCAACAGGCTTTCTGCTGCGGGCAGGAACTTGCTGCCATTCCCCATCTCTTTTCTCCTCAGGGTTGCAGTTGCTGGATGGGCAGGTCACAGCTGTGCTTGCTCTGGCAGCTGCTCAGCCTGTGAGAGCGCTGCTCCACTGCTCTCTTTCCCTCTCACGCTCCCTGACAGGCCTCAGTGCGGTTCCTTCCTCCCTCAGCTCTGCCACCAAGCAGAGGAGTTCCCCCACACCAGCACAGCTCCCACAAGTGAAGTCGGTGCCGGTGGTGGGATTCCGTGTGGGAGGGGGCGCTCCCTGCAGCCCAGTGTCTGGGTGGCTGCATGTGCCACCAAGGCTCCATCCATCCTGGCTGGTGCGGCACCTGGAGCAGCTTTAATTGTATGCCAGGTGGCCACCATGGTCCTCAGTCCCTTCCGGACGGCCTCCAGCCACTCTCTTCGCCCTCCCTGCTCAAAGTGCCGCTCAAACTGCCCCGTTTTTCCAACACGCTCTGCACCTGTTCATCCTGCCTGGGTTTTCCTGGGCTTTCCCTGCCTCTGGGAAGAGCCCCACGGCTACAAGTTGTCACCCCGCCGCAGTGCTCACCATCCTGCTGCTGGATGTCATCGAAAGAGCGACATTATAATAAATATATTAATATACTGTTCACACGGGTCTTGGCAGGCTTTGATTTCACCCAAATTCGTATCAGACACCTCCAGGACGTTCTGTTGGAACAAGTCCAGAGGAGGCCATGGTGATGATCTGGGGGCTGGAGATATGGGTGAGGGTGGGGAGGCCCTGGCCCAGGCTGCCCAGAGCAGTGGTGGCTGCCCCATCCCTGGAGGGGTTCAAGTCAGGTTCGATGGGGCTTAGAGCAACCTGATCCAGTGGGAGGTGTTCCTGCCCGCAGCAGTGGGTGGAACTGGATGGGCTTTAAGGTCCCTTCCAACAAGAACCATTCCATCATTGAACAGATTTTTCTTTTCTTAGGCAACAAAACTGCCCAAGCTCCTTTCTGAAGAGCTTCTTGATAGACTGGCCCTGTCTGTTGGACTGGATCCTGGGCTGATCGAAAGCTGGGCTTGCATCAAGTAACACTGCCGTGGGTTTATGAATTTATTGTCCTTCCTCCAGCCAGTAAACAATTAGTTTTCAAACCCGGCTCTGCAGGGTTTATCGGAATGATGCAGGAGAGTGGAAAGATGGCTGAGGGTTGCAAAGGAATGTCCACAAGGTAACTGTCTCAGCAGATTGGCTGAGACGGCCAGCACTAAACCAGCAATAGAAGCAGGCACGGTCATTCTCCAGAGTGATGGCATTTAAAGAAACTAAACAACCCGTCAGCACAGAAAGGCGGCTGAGGCAGAGGGGGATGAGAAGAGTGAGCAATGACAGCAAAGCATTTGATGATGGGAAAGAAAAGGCATCTCTCACACAGAAGCAGGAAAGCAGGACGATTGTTTAGTACACCTGGCATACATCAAAGCCAGAGGATGCTCAGGAACTGCTCTGGAACAACCGTGCAGTGACTGAATGGAGCAGCTTGACTCCCCAGCAGCTCAGTCATGGGAGGCACATCCATCACGGTGCAGCAGACCCTGCCAGAAGCCACGCGTCTATTGGAATGTCATGCAAAATCCTCTCCCTAGAGACCCGTTTAAACCTGAGTGTTGTGGCTGGGCCGGCTCACATCGTGAGTGCCCACAGGAAATACTGGAAGAAGGGAGTTAAGAAAGGCTCAAAGCGGAGCACACGTGGGATTAGACAATCCAAGGGCTTGGGAGGGATTTTAGAGTACCAGCTACCAGAAGTAGTAACATCACTATTGCCAACACATGGAAAGCTGGTGTGGAGAGAACAAACACCCCAGGGGACCTGGGCATTCACTGATGTCTGGGAAATCTGCTGGAGGAAAGCGGAAAGTACTTGTGAACGAAATGATAGAAACTACAACTGAAATGGAGTGAAGCATTATCCCTCCGAAAATTCAAATGCTCCTTAAGATGGTTCTGATTTACAGTAAGAGAGCAGGCACCGTGGCAGTCAGGGTGGCTGATTCATTCCTTTGTCTTCAAAGGGCTTTGGTGCTCCCACCAACAGATGACACCCAAGAGGTAAAATTAGGAAGCAACCCATACTCATCAAAACTAAAACCACAGCATTTTCTTCAATTAGGTGGTCTGAAGCGCTTCCTCATTTGGAGACCCCAGCACTGACAGTTTAGGTGACATTTCCAGTCTTTCAAAAGCAAGAAAAAGATCATCAGAAATGAGCTTGAATTGCAAGTTTTTCTACTTAGGGCCAGAACACACTGGAATGTTTTACAGAGTAGTTGGTGTTGCTCCTGCTGCACCACTAAGAATACATTATGAATGTCAACAGTTAATTACTCTGACACCTAACTTTACTTCCCCTTGTGCTTTTTCCACATCAGACAGACTCCAAAGGAGGAAAACGCAGCAGTTTTTCTCCCAAAATCACAGACCAAAAGGGTAGGAATGAATCCACGTGGATGGATTTACTCCTAGTTCCATATGGGATATTTTCAGCTACTTTCTGGCACACAGTGCAAGGGAAGAACCAAAGGCAAATGAAAATCTCAGTAGGCCATGTAACACACAAAGTAGTTGATTAGTTTTTATTGCAGGTTTTAATAAGAGAGTCTAACAGTAGAATTTGAAGAATCTTAGCGAAACTAGGAACGCCTCCCACAACAGATACTGGGAGCTCAGCTAAGCCCAGTCTAAACGTAACCAATCTTGCGGACAGTTTGGGGAAAGGTTTTGCGCATCCCCATGCACTTCTCCTGGTCAATGAAGAGTGTGTTGGCTTTGGCAGCCAAGTCGTGCTCCAGGGTCGACTTGAGATGAGCCAGCTTCTGCAGCGTGTCCTCAGCATCTCTCAGCCGATGCTGAAGGGTATGGACCGTCTCATCGATTTCATAGACTTCCTTGACAAGGCTGGAAAACAACAAGGAACCTTCGTTAATGATGCCAGCACAGAGGTGGTTTCTAGCTTGGCCCCTCAGGCACAGGATTCCCTTTCAGCAACCTCAGACTATCTCAAACCCTTCATTTTTAGCAGAAGAATGGGAAAGCTGGGGGCACAGCTCCTCTGGACCTCAGCACGCTGGCATGGCTAAGCCTGCTCTAAGTTTTTGGCAAGGCTCAGCCACATCTCCCAGAGCAGCTTGTGCCACCAAGAAGAGGGATGGGCAGCTGTGGTTTCCTGTTCCCATGTGTTTTTGTGGATTCGTCGGTTCCCCCTCCTGGATTTCCCTGTGTAGGGGTCTGCCCCACAGCCACGGATGCCCACACAGCAAGGCAGGACAGCTGGGAGAGGCTGGAAGGGAATGTGAAACAAGTGGAGAAAGGGAATGACCAATGACATGTGAGATGCTCAACTGACTCAGGGCTGCGTTTAAATTGCTTTTAAAAGGCTCCGCAGGGAGTCAAAGCCAGAGGGTCCCCAGGAGGAATTGTGAGGCTCAAGGTGCTGCCGGGCACTCAGGGCAGCCTGCTCCTGCAGAACCCCTTGGGGTGCAATCCCAACCATCTCACTGTGTCCCTGCAAGGATTTCCAGTGTCCCAGGGGAGGAGAGGACAGCTCTTCTTGCTCCTCCCTATGGTGCACCCTATCTTGCAGTTACCCAGCAGAATGGAGCTAAGCTCTCTCAGTGTGAGCCTGATGGAGAGCAAAGGGCTTATCCTCTGCTGCTGACCCCGCACTCCTTCCTTACCGCAGCTGGGCGTTGTCCCGGCACAGCTCTACGTTTGGTCTCCACGTGCGCTCATCCAGACGGGTCTGAGCCACTTTAAAGGGAGCCATTTTGTCTCTAATACATTTTCGAATGGCTTCGATGTACATCTTCATCTGAAATATTTCCTGCAGTGTCTGGCGTGAAAAGAAACACATGCATAAATTAAAAAATATGTTCTCAAATGACTACATCGTTTCCCTTTTCTCCCGACCGTCTGCAGAATAAAACAGGTTCATGAAGCAGACCCTGGGCTCACAGCACCGTCACCCTGCCACAGATCAGTGCAGTAGAGATTTCTCTTCTGGGAAAAGCCTCTCTTTGCTGTTGCTGTCACATCAGAGGAGGTTTGGGAGCAGTGATGGTTTTATCGAATTACCACTTCCAAAAATTACTGCTTGCAGGAACTGATCACCCGTCAACAGCAACTAGCAGAGGGAAGATTTTTAGTGGATCCTCATCCAAGCACATGGCAGCAGCCCCCGGTGCTGCCAGCCCAGCCTCCTCTGTGCTAATCAATACGATGTTTCCCAATGCCATGCCCGGTTCAGGAAGCTTTCCCTGAGACCCACCAGTCCAGGCCAGGTGCCCATCCCTCATCTCCACTTCCTCTGCTTGGCAGAGCAGTGCAGAAACACACAGTAACCCAAACACAGGGTGCTGAGACTGAAAGCGCATCTTTGGAGGAGCAGCGAGCCTGCAAACCACTCAGCAGGGACCCCAGCAGGGGCCCAGCCAAGACTTCCAGCAGGGAAGCCAGCACTTCTGCAGTACCAGGAGACACAAGCAGCATTGGCATTTTCTGCTACAAATCCTTGTGCTGCTCTTCTCCCAGAGGCTGGTGGAGCACTGGGACAGCTCCCGGGGAAGCAATCACGCCGCCAGGACTGACAATATCCCAGCAGCATTTGGCCAATGCCCTCAGCCCCACAGTGTGAACGTTCAGGTGTCCTGTGCGGGGACAGGACTTGGACTCGATGACATTGGTGGGTCCCTTCCAACCCAGGACATTCTATGAGTCCACGTTTCTATGAAAATACAGTATCCCTTGAGATGAAATTACAGTGCCAACTCATCCAGCTCTAAGAGAGTCCCTACTGAGGACTTTGAATTTCTAACAGAAAAGGATGCTATAACCAGCTTCTTGCGGCGACTGTTCCTCTGCCTGGGCCAAGTCCACGTGGAGGATGGTGTCGCCAGGAAATGACAGTGTCACACCGAAAGGGAGGAGTCCAAGCTACCTTGGTCAGATGGGTCTGAATCCTGTCCTTGGCATCGGCTGTCTCAGCGATGCGGTTGCTGAAGGCGACGTTCACCTCATTGAACTGGCACATCATCTCGTTGGCCGTCACCGCCAGTAGACCTCTGATGTTATCCCGCATCTTGGCAGAGGCTGCCCGTTCCTTCTGGGAGCGGAGGATGTTGCCATCCGTGAACTTGGCCCATGACTCTGGCAAGGAGATCCTGTGGGTGGAAGGAGAGGCTCCTGGTTAGCCCGTGCTGCTATTGCTGGCCATGGACCCAACCAGGGAGCAGCGTGGATTAAGTGTTGATTAATCTATGCTCCTAATTGGACCACCTGTGAGTGAAATATCTGAACATCATTGGTTCAATAACGCTTATCAAACGATGCCATGTTGATGAAGACAACTGTGATACTTATGAAAGCTAAAATGAAAGACTCCCACAGAAAAATAGAGGTTTGAATCCAACTCGCATTTAGATGCTGAAGGCGTTTAAGTGCCCAGAGATTCAGACCTGCCACAAAGTGCCTGCGCCTGTGTGAGCAGCAGCTTTCTCCTCACAGCCCTTTGCCACTCAAGGCGTATCTCTGCAAGTGCTGATTTGGGTCACCATTCATTTACCACAAAGCCAAAGCTCAATTCCTGACACCCAAAAGCAGCTGAACTCTATCAGCTGAACAGGACCATGTTCTCTTGTTCTTTATCTTCTATGTCGCTTTGGCTCCCTGCCAGGCCCTCTCTGTGAGGGTGGGGAGGCCCTGGCCCAGGTTGCCCAGGGAAGTGGTGGCTGCCCTATCCCTAGAGGTATTGAAGGCCAGGATGGATGGGCTTGGAGCAACCTGATGCTGCGGGAGGTGTCCCTGCCCATGGCAGGGTGTGCAACTGCACAGACTAGAATGTCCCCTCCAACCCAACCTATTCCAGGACTGTATCACCCTGGGGACAGCCTGCTTCTCGCAAACTGCTTGGTGTGCACTTACGTGGCATCAATTCGCTCCACCCCTCGGTAGAAGTTGATGCCTTCAGAGGTGTTCCTCAGCTGATGGCACCTTTCATCGATGCGGTGGGCCACCTGCTTGTCAGCCAGGTCCTTCTCCAGCTCATGCTGGGCCATCCTGTTAGACCTTCAACATGGAAACAACGGCCGTCAGTGAGGATGGAGGGGTGGAACAGCTCCCTCCCCATTCCACTCCCCCACAGCTCCTGCAGCAATATCCTCCCATGAGCATCATCACCACCTTCCCGGGGAGTCTGCATGGGTTTTACACCTGCACAATGTGGGTAGAGGTCAGGCCCTGCTGGGGGGTCACACCACAACTGCAAATGCTTATCGGCCCTATGGCATGAGGTAAGGAGCTCCTTACCTGAGCTGGTCATTTGCCATATCCAGGCACTGCCGCATCCTCTCTTGGCATGACCTGATGACATGGACTTCCTGGGCAAAGGAAACATGACCCTGTCAGTGTCCATACACTATCATCCTGGTCACACCCATCCCCTCAGACCTCTCCAACCTTGCACGTAGCAAGAACTTGCCCGGTTGTCTTTCTGCCCAAAGCAAACAGGCAAGGAGTGGGGAAAGTACCTCCCAAAACTCAGCCTACGCAGCTGAGTTGTGTGCGGTGACTGGGAGGGACAGAAGGGCGCTGTGGCCACTGCCGTGACCTTTGCATTCACTTTCAGGGTAGGGTGATAAATATGGTTTCATCTTGACATCCGTGTCAAGTAGTGATTAGTTCTATTGCACTAAGGGGGACTGAGGAGCCAGTTGGAGAAAAAGGCTGCAAACCCCTTTGAAGGCGGTTTAGGCAAAAATAGCTTTGAAACGTGATCTGAGTTGCCAATCTTACCGTGAGAAGCTGTTTCTCCACGTCATCATGGACTAGGTCGATGCCCAGCCTCTTGTCACGGTGAAGCAAGCACTGCTCCGCAACCTGTTGGGGACAAGCCGTCAGTGCTGGCTGTAGGGGCAGGGTTCCCCACAGGGACAATCCCCACCTCAAGTGATGGAAGCAAAGAAATGATAGGAGGACACAGAGGTGACAGCAGGGGAAAGAACTGCCCCTGGCAGCTGCTTTAGCTGGCAACAAGCAGCCAAGCTGCAGCGTCGGCATTGGATCAACATGAGGGAGTGCACGTGTCCCCCATGCAACCACAGCTGAATGCAGGGACCTGTGTCAGCCTCGATGCCGACCTTGCCAGAGCCTCGTAGCAAGACATGGGCTTTAGTCTCCCAAGTCAGGAGTTTGGATATACCGCTCATAAACATATTTGGTCCAACAAATACTGTTCTGATGTGCTCGGTGTGTGCAGGGGGGGATGCAGCAGATGACAAGGGGTTTCTTTATGGCTAACTTAACTCCTGTGAACACCATTTGCATGAACTGCAATGCCCTGCATCTGGAGAAGAATGGGAACCAGTCACTGCTAGAACTGCACAAATTAGCATCTGAAAAGAATGACCCACATTTGTGGGACTTCATTGAGACGCACAGCACACAGACCAGCTGGCTGCAAAGCAAGGTAGTAAAGCAGGACTATGAACACATCAAGAAATGCATGAGAACAAACCCAAAGAATCTGTACTGAAAGGAGGTATTTCCCACCACGAATGAGGATTTGGGAGCTCTGATTGCAGAGTTTCTGAATTCAGCGATTTACGAGCCTATTTTTCCTTGCATCCTGTCCAGCAGAGATGTTGCCACAGCTGCTGGAGACCACCAGCCCCTCGAAAAACTGTTCCCTGACAGAGCTGTGTAGTGCAAGAGCTCAGCAGCCAGCCCTTCCCGAGTTTCGCAGGGCTGAGAGCTGAGGAGCAGAGCAGAGGTGTTCCCTCCGAGGGGAGTAGAGAGCTGGGGGGGCAGGGGACATGGCTGCAGCCCTGGGGCAGCTGCCCTAAAGCAGCTTAAACTGTCAGGGGGTGACAATGGCTGCCGAACCCTCTAGAAAAGCTGAAAGCCAGGAGTGCCAGGGAGGGTCAGCCGTGCTTGCCCCGGCTCTGAGGGGTTTTACAGCCCTGCCACGCTGCCATATTCAGCCCAGGTCTCTGTCTGAGAGGCGCTGAAGCTGTGTGCGGTGAGCTGTGCCTGCTCTCTGCCCGACCTTGGGCTGAGAGGGGGCGTCAGGGGCCTCCTGTGGAACTCCATTCCGGCTATAGGAATGAAGGCCGATAGCTGCCACAGCCCCTCTGCAGCCGCCTGGTGTCCCCTGGGTGGGGAGGAGGGACGGCCGCGGGCACAGCCAACTCCCTGCGCCATGGGGGAGGAGCGGATCCAGCAGGGCTGGGGGCAGCTGAGAGGGGAGGGAGATCCAGGGAAGGAGGAGCGAGGGGAGTGGGATCGAGCTCTGTATTGATACACCGGAGGGCCTCACCTGTAGACCATCTTTCAGACACTGGAGTTCCACTTCCAGGCTCACTCCTGACTAGCCTGGTGGTGTCCCTCTCCCCCCCCCTTACACCCAGTTTAAAGCTTTATTTAGGAGCCCTGCTGGATTTTTGATGAGGATTTTTGTACCCCTACGAGACACGCGTGCCCCATCCTGGGTTAGGAAGCCTGGAGATGCACGGGCCAGTCCACCATCAAAAAGCCCAAAGTTTTGCTCCTCACAGCAGGTTTGGAGCCAGGCATTAATCAACTGATTCTTCTTGATCTCTCCCTCTTTGTTCCTTATTGTTGGAATGGAGGTAAACACTCCTTGTGCCCCAGAGCCCTTCACCATTTACCCAGAGCCCTGAAGTCCCTCTAAATTGCCCTCAGCTTCCTCCTCTCTATGTCACTGTGGCCTCTTTGAAACACTGGCAGAGGGTAATAACCTGTGGGTTTCCCCAGGGAAGGCAGTTTTCTAGGGGTGTCTTTCCCCGAGGCCCCCGGCAGGCAGCAGCCCTCCCTGGGCAGCGGGTGCGCTCTGCAGACAGGGCCCTCTGCTCCCTTCAGAAGGGATCCCCCAAGACAATCCCTCTCCCCTTCTTTTTCTCAGAGGTTGTTTTGATGTTCTTCTGAGGATGGCGCAGCATAGGGAATGCTTCTAGGCCGTGGGAGCCATGCTCTTGGTCTGCGGGGATTGGTTCCGCTTGCAGTGCTTCGTATTTATTCTGCGAGGGAACCTGGGGGTTTGTTGTGTGAATGGGGACAACAGGCTTTCTGCTCCGGGCAGGAACTTGCCTCCTGCAGAACCCCTTGGGATGCAATCTCAACCATCTCACTGTGTCCCTGCAAGGATTTCCAGTGTCCCAGGGGAGGAGAGGACAGCTCTTCTTGCTCCTCCCTATGGTGCACCCTTTCTTGCAGTTACCCAGCAGAATGGAGCTAAGCTCTCTCAATGTGGGACTGTTGGAGAGCAAAGGGCTTATCCTCTGCTGCTGACCCCGCACTCCTTCCTTACCACAGCTGGGCATTGTCCCAGCACAGCTCTACATTTGGCCTCCACGTGCGCTCATCCAGACGAGTCTGAGCCACTTTAAAGGGAGCCATTTTGTCCCTAATCGCTGATTTGTTTCTGAATTCAGCGATTTACGAGCCTATTTTTCGTTGCATCCTGCCCAGCAGAGATGTTGCCACAGCTGCTGGAGACCACCAGCCCCTCGAAAAACTGTTCCCTGACAGAGCTGTGTAGTGCAAGAGCTCAGCAGCCAGCCCTTCCCGAGTTTCGCAGGGCTGAGAGCTGAGGAGCAGAGCAGAGGTGTTCCCTCCGAGGGGAGTAGAGAGCTGGGGGGGCAGGGGACATGGCTGCAGCCCTGGGGCAGCTGCCCTAAAGCAGCTTAAACTGTCAGGGGGTGACAATGGCTGCCGAACCCTCTAGAAAAGCTGAAAGCCAGGAGTGCCAGGGAGGGTCAGCCGTGCTTGCCCCGGCTCTGAGGGGTTTTACAGCCCTGCCACGCTGCCATATTCAGCCCAGGTCTCTGTCTGAGAGGCGCTGAAGCTGTGTGCGGTGAGCTGTGCCTGTTCTCTGCCCGACCTTGGGCTGAGAGGGGGCGTCAGGGGCCTCCTGTGGAACTCCATTCCGGCTATAGGAATGAAGGCCGATAGCTGCCACAGCCCCTCTGCAGCCGCCTGGTGTCCCCTGGGTGGGGAGGAGGGACGGCCGCGGGCACAGCCAACTCCCTGCGCCATGGGGGAGGAGCGGATCCAGCAGGGCTGGGGGCAGCTGAGAGGGGAGGGAGATCCAGGGAAGGAGGAGCGAGGGGAGTGGGATCGAGCTCTGTATTGATACACCGGAGGGCCTCACCTGTAGACCATCTTTCAGACACTGGAGTTCCACTTCCAGGCTCACTCCTGACTAGCCTGGTGGTGTCCCTCTCCCCCCTCACACCCAGTTTAAAGCTTTATTTAGGAGCCCTGCTGGATTTCTGATGAGGATTTTTGTACCCCTACGAGACATCCGTGCCCCATCCTGGGTTAGGAAGCCTGGAGATGCACGGGCCAGTCCACCATCAAAAAGCCCAAAGTTTTGCTCCTCACAGCAGGTTTGGAGCCAGGCATTAATCAACTGATTCTTCTTGATCTCTCCCTCTTTGTTCCTTATTGTTGGAATGGAGGTAAACACTCCTTGTGCCCCAGAGCCCTTCACCATTTACCCAGAGCCCTGAAGTCCCTCTAAATTGCCCTCAGCTTCCTCCTCTCTATGTCACTGTGGCCTCTTTGAAACACTGGCAGAGGGTAATAACCTGTGGGTTTCCCCAGGGAAGGCAGTTTTCTAGGGCTGTCTTTCCCCGAGGCCCCCGGCAGGCAGCAGCCCTCCCTGGGCAGCGGGTGCGCTCTGCAGACAGGGCCCTCTGCTCCCTCAGGAAGGGATCCCCCAAGACAATCCCTCTCCCCTTCTTTTTCTCAGAGGTTGTTTTGATGTTCTTCTGAGGATGGTGCAGCGTAGGGAATGCTTCTAGGCCGTGGGAGCCATCCTCTTGGTCTGCGGGGATTGGTTCCGCTTGCAGTGCTTCGTATTTATTCTGCGAGGGAACCTGGGGGTTTGCTGTGTGAATGGGGCCAACAGGCTTTCTGCTGCGGGCAGGAACTTGCTGCCATTCCCCATCTCTTTTCTCCTCAGGGTTGCAGTTGCTGGATGGGCAGGTCACAGCTGTGCTTGCTCTGGCAGCTGCTCAGCCTGTGAGAGCGCTGCTCCACTGCTCTCTTTCCCTCTCACGCTCCCTGACAGGCCTCAGTGCGGTTCCTTCCTCCCTCAGCTCTGCCACCAAGCAGAGGAGTTCCCCCACACCAGCACAGCTCCCACAAGTGAAGTCGGTGCCGGTGGTGGGATTCCGTGTGGGAGGGGGCGCTCCCTGCAGCCCAGTGTCTGGGTGGCTGCATGTGCCACCAAGGCTCCATCCATCCTGGCTGGTGCGGCACCTGGAGCAGCTTTAATTGTATGCCAGGTGGCCACCATGGTCCTCAGTCCCTTCCGGACGGCCTCCAGCCACTCTCTTCGCCCTCCCTGCTCAAAGTGCCGCTCAAACTGCCCCGTTTTTCCAACACGCTCTGCACCTGTTCATCCTGCCTGGGTTTTCCTGGGCTTTCCCTGCCTCTGGGAAGAGCCCCACGGCTACAAGTTGTCACCCCGCCGCAGTGCTCACCATCCTGCTGCTGGATGTCATCGAAAGAGCGACATTATAATAAATATATTAATATACTGTTCACACGGGTCTTGGCAGGCTTTGATTTCACCCAAATTCGTATCAGACACCTCCAGGACGTTCTGTTGGAACAAGTCCAGAGGAGGCCATGGTGATGATCTGGGGGCTGGAGATATGGGTGAGGGTGGGGAGGCCCTGGCCCAGGCTGCCCAGAGCAGTGGTGGCTGCCCCATCCCTGGAGGGGTTCAAGTCAGGTTCGATGGGGCTTAGAGCAACCTGATCCAGTGGGAGGTGTTCCTGCCCGCAGCAGTGGGTGGAACTGGATGGGCTTTAAGGTCCCTTCCAACAAGAACCATTCCATCATTGAACAGATTTTTCTTTTCTTAGGCAACAAAACTGCCCAAGCTCCTTTCTGAAGAGCTTCTTGATAGACTGGCCCTGTCTGTTGGACTGGATCCTGGGCTGATCGAAAGCTGGGCTTGCATCAAGTAACACTGCCGTGGGTTTATGAATTTATTGTCCTTCCTCCAGCCAGTAAACAATTAGTTTTCAAACCCGGCTCTGCAGGGTTTATCGGAATGATGCAGGAGAGTGGAAAGATGGCTGAGGGTTGCAAAGGAATGTCCACAAGGTAACTGTCTCAGCAGATTGGCTGAGACGGCCAGCACTAAACCAGCAATAGAAGCAGGCACGGTCATTCTCCAGAGTGATGGCATTTAAAGAAACTAAACAACCCGTCAGCACAGAAAGGCGGCTGAGGCAGAGGGGGATGAGAAGAGTGAGCAATGACAGCAAAGCATTTGATGATGGGAAAGAAAAGGCATCTCTCACACAGAAGCAGGAAAGCAGGACGATTGTTTAGTACACCTGGCATACATCAAAGCCAGAGGATGCTCAGGAACTGCTCTGGAACAACCGTGCAGTGACTGAATGGAGCAGCTTGACTCCCCAGCAGCTCAGTCATGGGAGGCACATCCATCACGGTGCAGCAGACCCTGCCAGAAGCCACGCGTCTATTGGAATGTCATGCAAAATCCTCTCCCTAGAGACCCGTTTAAACCTGAGTGTTGTGGCTGGGCCGGCTCACATCGTGAGTGCCCACAGGAAATACTGGAAGAAGGGAGTTAAGAAAGGCTCAAAGCGGAGCACACGTGGGATTAGACAATCCAAGGGCTTGGGAGGGATTTTAGAGTACCAGCTACCAGAAGTAGTAACATCACTATTGCCAACACATGGAAAGCTGGTGTGGAGAGAACAAACACCCCAGGGGACCTGGGCATTCACTGATGTCTGGGAAATCTGCTGGAGGAAAGCGGAAAGTACTTGTGAACGAAATGATAGAAACTACAACTGAAATGGAGTGAAGCATTATCCCTCCGAAAATTCAAATGCTCCTTAAGATGGTTCTGATTTACAGTAAGAGAGCAGGCACCGTGGCAGTCAGGGTGGCTGATTCATTCCTTTGTCTTCAAAGGGCTTTGGTGCTCCCACCAACAGATGACACCCAAGAGGTAAAATTAGGAAGCAACCCATACTCATCAAAACTAAAACCACAGCATTTTCTTCAATTAGGTGGTCTGAAGCGCTTCCTCATTTGGAGACCCCAGCACTGACAGTTTAGGTGACATTTCCAGTCTTTCAAAAGCAAGAAAAAGATCATCAGAAATGAGCTTGAATTGCAAGTTTTTCTACTTAGGGCCAGAACACACTGGAATGTTTTACAGAGTAGTTGGTGTTGCTCCTGCTGCACCACTAAGAATACATTATGAATGTCAACAGTTAATTACTCTGACACCTAACTTTACTTCCCCTTGTGCTTTTTCCACATCAGACAGACTCCAAAGGAGGAAAACGCAGCAGTTTTTCTCCCAAAATCACAGACCAAAAGGGTAGGAATGAATCCACGTGGATGGATTTACTCCTAGTTCCATATGGGATATTTTCAGCTACTTTCTGGCACACAGTGCAAGGGAAGAACCAAAGGCAAATGAAAATCTCAGTAGGCCATGTAACACACAAAGTAGTTGATTAGTTTTTATTGCAGGTTTTAATAAGAGAGTCTAACAGTAGAATTTGAAGAATCTTAGCGAAACTAGGAACGCCTCCCACAACAGATACTGGGAGCTCAGCTAAGCCCAGTCTAAACGTAACCAATCTTGCGGACAGTTTGGGGAAAGGTTTTGCGCATCCCCATGCACTTCTCCTGGTCAATGAAGAGTGTGTTGGCTTTGGCAGCCAAGTCGTGCTCCAGGGTCGACTTGAGATGAGCCAGCTTCTGCAGCGTGTCCTCAGCATCTCTCAGCCGATGCTGAAGGGTATGGACCGTCTCATCGATTTCATAGACTTCCTTGACAAGGCTGGAAAACAACAAGGAACCTTCGTTAATGATGCCAGCACAGAGGTGGTTTCTAGCTTGGCCCCTCAGGCACAGGATTCCCTTTCAGCAACCTCAGACTATCTCAAACCCTTCATTTTTAGCAGAAGAATGGGAAAGCTGGGGGCACAGCTCCTCTGGACCTCAGCACGCTGGCATGGCTAAGCCTGCTCTAAGTTTTTGGCAAGGCTCAGCCACATCTCCCAGAGCAGCTTGTGCCACCAAGAAGAGGGATGGGCAGCTGTGGTTTCCTGTTCCCATGTGTTTTTGTGGATTCGTCGGTTCCCCCTCCTGGATTTCCCTGTGTAGGGGTCTGCCCCACAGCCACGGATGCCCACACAGCAAGGCAGGACAGCTGGGAGAGGCTGGAAGGGAATGTGAAACAAGTGGAGAAAGGGAATGACCAATGACATGTGAGATGCTCAACTGACTCAGGGCTGCGTTTAAATTGCTTTTAAAAGGCTCCGCAGGGAGTCAAAGCCAGAGGGTCCCCAGGAGGAATTGTGAGGCTCAAGGTGCTGCCGGGCACTCAGGGCAGCCTGCTCCTGCAGAACCCCTTGGGGTGCAATCCCAACCATCTCACTGTGTCCCTGCAAGGATTTCCAGTGTCCCAGGGGAGGAGAGGACAGCTCTTCTTGCTCCTCCCTATGGTGCACCCTATCTTGCAGTTACCCAGCAGAATGGAGCTAAGCTCTCTCAGTGTGAGCCTGATGGAGAGCAAAGGGCTTATCCTCTGCTGCTGACCCCGCACTCCTTCCTTACCGCAGCTGGGCGTTGTCCCGGCACAGCTCTACGTTTGGTCTCCACGTGCGCTCATCCAGACGGGTCTGAGCCACTTTAAAGGGAGCCATTTTGTCTCTAATACATTTTCGAATGGCTTCGATGTACATCTTCATCTGAAATATTTCCTGCAGTGTCTGGCGTGAAAAGAAACACATGCATAAATTAAAAAATATGTTCTCAAATGACTACATCGTTTCCCTTTTCTCCCGACCGTCTGCAGAATAAAACAGGTTCATGAAGCAGACCCTGGGCTCACAGCACCGTCACCCTGCCACAGATCAGTGCAGTAGAGATTTCTCTTCTGGGAAAAGCCTCTCTTTGCTGTTGCTGTCACATCAGAGGAGGTTTGGGAGCAGTGATGGTTTTATCGAATTACCACTTCCAAAAATTACTGCTTGCAGGAACTGATCACCCGTCAACAGCAACTAGCAGAGGGAAGATTTTTAGTGGATCCTCATCCAAGCACATGGCAGCAGCCCCCGGTGCTGCCAGCCCAGCCTCCTCTGTGCTAATCAATACGATGTTTCCCAATGCCATGCCCGGTTCAGGAAGCTTTCCCTGAGACCCACCAGTCCAGGCCAGGTGCCCATCCCTCATCTCCACTTCCTCTGCTTGGCAGAGCAGTGCAGAAACACACAGTAACCCAAACACAGGGTGCTGAGACTGAAAGCGCATCTTTGGAGGAGCAGCGAGCCTGCAAACCACTCAGCAGGGACCCCAGCAGGGGCCCAGCCAAGACTTCCAGCAGGGAAGCCAGCACTTCTGCAGTACCAGGAGACACAAGCAGCATTGGCATTTTCTGCTACAAATCCTTGTGCTGCTCTTCTCCCAGAGGCTGGTGGAGCACTGGGACAGCTCCCGGGGAAGCAATCACGCCGCCAGGACTGACAATATCCCAGCAGCATTTGGCCAATGCCCTCAGCCCCACAGTGTGAACGTTCAGGTGTCCTGTGCGGGGACAGGACTTGGACTCGATGACATTGGTGGGTCCCTTCCAACCCAGGACATTCTATGAGTCCACGTTTCTATGAAAATACAGTATCCCTTGAGATGAAATTACAGTGCCAACTCATCCAGCTCTAAGAGAGTCCCTACTGAGGACTTTGAATTTCTAACAGAAAAGGATGCTATAACCAGCTTCTTGCGGCGACTGTTCCTCTGCCTGGGCCAAGTCCACGTGGAGGATGGTGTCGCCAGGAAATGACAGTGTCACACCGAAAGGGAGGAGTCCAAGCTACCTTGGTCAGATGGGTCTGAATCCTGTCCTTGGCATCGGCTGTCTCAGCGATGCGGTTGCTGAAGGCGACGTTCACCTCATTGAACTGGCACATCATCTCGTTGGCCGTCACCGCCAGTAGACCTCTGATGTTATCCCGCATCTTGGCAGAGGCTGCCCGTTCCTTCTGGGAGCGGAGGATGTTGCCATCCGTGAACTTGGCCCATGACTCTGGCAAGGAGATCCTGTGGGTGGAAGGAGAGGCTCCTGGTTAGCCCGTGCTGCTATTGCTGGCCATGGACCCAACCAGGGAGCAGCGTGGATTAAGTGTTGATTAATCTATGCTCCTAATTGGACCACCTGTGAGTGAAATATCTGAACATCATTGGTTCAATAACGCTTATCAAACGATGCCATGTTGATGAAGACAACTGTGATACTTATGAAAGCTAAAATGAAAGACTCCCACAGAAAAATAGAGGTTTGAATCCAACTCGCATTTAGATGCTGAAGGCGTTTAAGTGCCCAGAGATTCAGACCTGCCACAAAGTGCCTGCGCCTGTGTGAGCAGCAGCTTTCTCCTCACAGCCCTTTGCCACTCAAGGCGTATCTCTGCAAGTGCTGATTTGGGTCACCATTCATTTACCACAAAGCCAAAGCTCAATTCCTGACACCCAAAAGCAGCTGAACTCTATCAGCTGAACAGGACCATGTTCTCTTGTTCTTTATCTTCTATGTCGCTTTGGCTCCCTGCCAGGCCCTCTCTGTGAGGGTGGGGAGGCCCTGGCCCAGGTTGCCCAGGGAAGTGGTGGCTGCCCTATCCCTAGAGGTATTGAAGGCCAGGATGGATGGGCTTGGAGCAACCTGATGCTGCGGGAGGTGTCCCTGCCCATGGCAGGGTGTGCAACTGCACAGACTAGAATGTCCCCTCCAACCCAACCTATTCCAGGACTGTATCACCCTGGGGACAGCCTGCTTCTCGCAAACTGCTTGGTGTGCACTTACGTGGCATCAATTCGCTCCACCCCTCGGTAGAAGTTGATGCCTTCAGAGGTGTTCCTCAGCTGATGGCACCTTTCATCGATGCGGTGGGCCACCTGCTTGTCAGCCAGGTCCTTCTCCAGCTCATGCTGGGCCATCCTGTTAGACCTTCAACATGGAAACAACGGCCGTCAGTGAGGATGGAGGGGTGGAACAGCTCCCTCCCCATTCCACTCCCCCACAGCTCCTGCAGCAATATCCTCCCATGAGCATCATCACCACCTTCCCGGGGAGTCTGCATGGGTTTTACACCTGCACAATGTGGGTAGAGGTCAGGCCCTGCTGGGGGGTCACACCACAACTGCAAATGCTTATCGGCCCTATGGCATGAGGTAAGGAGCTCCTTACCTGAGCTGGTCATTTGCCATATCCAGGCACTGCCGCATCCTCTCTTGGCATGACCTGATGACATGGACTTCCTGGGCAAAGGAAACATGACCCTGTCAGTGTCCATACACTATCATCCTGGTCACACCCATCCCCTCAGACCTCTCCAACCTTGCACGTAGCAAGAACTTGCCCGGTTGTCTTTCTGCCCAAAGCAAACAGGCAAGGAGTGGGGAAAGTACCTCCCAAAACTCAGCCTACGCAGCTGAGTTGTGTGCGGTGACTGGGAGGGACAGAAGGGCGCTGTGGCCACTGCCGTGACCTTTGCATTCACTTTCAGGGTAGGGTGATAAATATGGTTTCATCTTGACATCCGTGTCAAGTAGTGATTAGTTCTATTGCACTAAGGGGGACTGAGGAGCCAGTTGGAGAAAAAGGCTGCAAACCCCTTTGAAGGCGGTTTAGGCAAAAATAGCTTTGAAACGTGATCTGAGTTGCCAATCTTACCGTGAGAAGCTGTTTCTCCACGTCATCATGGACTAGGTCGATGCCCAGCCTCTTGTCACGGTGAAGCAAGCACTGCTCCGCAACCTGTTGGGGACAAGCCGTCAGTGCTGGCTGTAGGGGCAGGGTTCCCCACAGGGACAATCCCCACCTCAAGTGATGGAAGCAAAGAAATGATAGGAGGACACAGAGGTGACAGCAGGGGAAAGAACTGCCCCTGGCAGCTGCTTTAGCTGGCAACAAGCAGCCAAGCTGCAGCGTCGGCATTGGATCAACATGAGGGAGTGCACGTGTCCCCCATGCAACCACAGCTGAATGCAGGGACCTGTGTCAGCCTCGATGCCGACCTTGCCAGAGCCTCGTAGCAAGACATGGGCTTTTGTCTCCCAAATCAGGACTTTGGATATACCGCTCATAAACATATTTTATCCAACAAATACTGTTCTGATGTGCTCGGTGTGTGCAGGGGGGAGATGCAGCAGATGACAAGGGGTTTCTTTATGGCTAACTTAACTAATGGTCTCTTAATAAAAGCTTTCTAGAAGTTACAAAGCTGCAAGGAAACTTCGTTTAACCTTTGAACGGCTGCAGCTATTTCAGCAGTAGGGTACAGCCTGCAGCTCACCGCACAGGGTGCTTACCTGTAAAGGGGCCTCTGTCTTGGCCAAGGCTCTCTCCAGTTCTCTTATCTCACCCGTGAGAGCATTGGTCTCCTTGACCATCTCATCCAGCTCACGGTAGAGCTCTGTTTTCCAAAATTTCATGTCATTGATGCGCACTTGAAGGGTTTTGGAGCTTTCTTCCTGTGTTTTCTTTGTCTGCCAGTTTTTATCCTGAATGAGGCGGGAGGTATCAAGCCTCAGAAGCTCGGCTGACTGCCGGCAAGCCTTTGACTCTTTGTAGTTGGTCTGATTGGACTTGTGCCAGTCGTCAGTGGTGTAGCGGGGGAAGAGGGTTGTTCTGCTGGAAATCAATGGAACCCCCTTGCTGCTGGTTGACTCCTGGGGAGTCTTGGAATAGGGAGCCAAAGTGGGCTCGATAGTGGCTGGTTTGTAGTAGGCACTGGGTACCCGAGGGAGCTTGCAGCTCTGAGACAATGGGTACGAAGGCAAATGGTTCTTATTGCCTGAACCCACGGTGCTGATGGCAGGAAGAAAGCCATTAGATGTTGATCTTGCATGGGTGCGTGTTGCGCCTAAGGGAGAGCCGATAAATTCCATTCTTGAACTCTGCTATGCAGATCTGTGTCCTGCACAGGGGAGAAGATGGAAAAAGACAACCACACTCAGTAAGCTCCTGCGCTTGCGTTCCTTCTTACAGCAACTCATGCAACTCCTGCCTAGAGGTTCAATTGCTCCTCCTGGACTACCCTGATCTCTTTGCACGTGTAGGCAAGTTGAGAGGTCGGCTTCTTCTAAAAATCATAGAACCGGGGCAGACCTTCTAGCAGCTTGCAGCACTGAGAGGGGCTCCAGGAACGCTGGGGACGGACTTTTTCCAAGGATATGGAGCCATGGGACAAGGGGGAATGGCTTTAAATTGGAAGGGGGCAGATTTAGATTAGATATCAGGAAGAAATTCTTCATGGTGAGGACGGGGAGGCCCTGGCCCAGGTTGCCCAAAGAAGCTGTGTCCGCCCCATCCCTCGAGGTGTTTGAGGCCAGGTTGGATGGGGCTTTGAGCAAAATCATTCAGTGAGAGGTGTCCCTGCCCTTGGGAGAGGGGTGGAAACTGGATGGGCTTTGAGGCCCCTTCCAACCCAAACTATTCCATGATTCTACAATTCTATGAAAAAGGAGGAAAACCCTTGGCTATGGACCAGAGTAACATTTCCCTGCCTTCCAGCTGAAATAAATGCCCCTGCGTGCCCCTCAGGATAAGTCACTCCAGGGTAACAGCTTCTGCCACTTGGACCACCAACATATAACAGGAGCCCCTGCCCACCTTTTAGGGTACGCCTGGCTGAAATAAGAGATGACGGGGAGATTGGCAGAAATCCCTGCTTTTTGGGTCCCTCCCCCTCAGCTAAAGCTCATGCTCACCGTTAGCTGCCTGGGTGTGGGCTACACTCCGGCGGTTTGAGGGTGCCCGGGTGCTGCTGCTCACTGCTGCGCTACCGGACTGAGTGGCAGCACCGCTCGGCACTGTAATATCCCCTCTGCCCTTTGTGACACGCGCGACCAGGGGAGCGGTGCCCTCTGTGACACGCAACCAGGGCAGGGTTGCCATGGGCGCAGGGCACTGGGTTCTGGCGGGGGGACTCCCTGCAGCTCCCATGGCAACCTGATGCAGCCACTGGGCAACCCAGTGCTCTGGAAGGTCAACCCGGTGACACCTCTGGGCAAGAAAAGACCCTCACGTGTCTTCCTAGTTCCTGTCCTGGACAACCTCCTGCCCTTGCTGGACAACTTGGTGTCCTTGGTGGGCAACCCAGGACCACCTCTGGGCAACTCAGGGGCAATTTAGTGCTATGATTCATGGTTTGACACGCATTTTATGGAGGAGACAAGGCTCCGTGGAGACCTTAGAGCAGCTTCCAGTGCTGAAAGGGGCTGCAGAAAAGCTGGGGAGGGACTTTTTCCAAGGGTTGGAGTGATGGGATGAGGGGGAATGGCTTTAAATTGGAAGGGAGAAGACCTGGATCAGCCATCAGGAAGAAATTCTTCATGGTGAGGACGGGGAGACCCTGGCCCATGTTGCCCAGAGCGGTGGTGGCTGCCCCATCCCTGGAGTTGTTCCAGGCCAGGTTCGATGGGGCTTTGAGCCCCGTGATGCTGGAGAGATGCCGCTGCCCGTGGCAGGGGATTGGAACTGGGTGGGCTTGGAAGTCTCTTCCAACCCAAACCGTTCCATGATTCTATGAAAACATCCTTAAGCCACCGTGTTGCCCAAGCTATTGGGTTTTCCATGTTTGGCTTCAGCAGTCCCAGCCGTGACCCCTTTTTCAGTCTCCTCCAGAGTTCCAAGAGTGGCCGCTGATGCTCTTAGCGTGATGCTGCTCCATCCCCTGCAGCTCCCTGCTGAGGGACACAGCAGATGCTGCAAGTCTGCACGGACTCGAAGAACAACTGGAACAAGATCATGTGAAAGAAATATCACAGGGTGTTTGCCTCGGTCTGGGGATTTTATCTAAGCATTTCCTGCTGGCTCTCCCAGAGGCTGAATCTGGGGCTCGCTGGGCTTTGGTTGGAGCCAGGGCACCTATTCCTCTGCTCCTACCCTGACCAAATCTTCCTTAGTATTTTGCCAAAGTTTTTTCCCTCCCTTTTTGTTTTCCTCCTAGTAGCAACAAGTTTGCATTTTTTTTTTCCGTGCATCCTGATGCTGTTTTGGGAATTCTCTCTCCCTGGGGCATAATGAGCTGCATTAGCAATGCATTCTACTAAATACTTCCAGGCTCACTCCTCACTAGCCTGGTGGTGTCCCTCTCCCCCCCCTTACACCCAGTTTAAAGCTTTATTTAGGAGCCCTGCTGGATTTTTGATGAGGATTTTTGTACCCCTACGAGACACGCGTGCCCCATCCTGGGTTAGGAAGCCTGGAGATGCACGGGCCAGTCCACCATCAAAAAGCCCAAAGTTTTGCTCCTCACAGCAGGTTTGGAGCCAGGCATTAATCAACTGATTCTTCTTGATCTCTCCCTCTTTGTTCCTTATTGTTGGAATGGAGGTAAACACTCCTTGTGCCCCAGAGCCCTTCACCATTTACCCAGAGCCCTGAAGTCCCTCTAAATTGCCCTCAGCTTCCTCCTCTCTATGTCACTGTGGCCTCTTTGAAACACTGGCAGAGGGTAATAACCTGTGGGTTTCCCCAGGGAAGGCAGTTTTCTAGGGCTGTCTTTCCCCGAGGCCCCCGGCAGGCAGCAGCCCTCCCTGGGCAGCGGGTGCGCTCTGCAGACAGGGCCCTCAGTTCCCTCAGGAAGGGATCCCCCAAGACAATCCCTCTCCCCTTCTTTTTCTCAGAGATTGTTTTGATGTTCTTCTGAGGATGGCGCAGCATAGGGAATGCTTCTAGGCCGTGGGAGCCATGCTCTTGGTCTGCGGGGATTGGTTCCGCTTGCAGTGCTTCGTATTTATTCTGCGAGGGAACCTGGGGGTTTGTTGTGTGAATGGGGACAACAGGCTTTCTGCTCCGGGCAGGAACTTGCCTCCTGCAGAACCCCTTGGGATGCAATCTCAACCATCTCACTGTGTCCCTGCAAGGATTTCCAGTGTCCCAGGGGAGGAGAGGACAGCTCTTCTTGCTCCTCCCTATGGTGCACCCTTTCTTGCAGTTACCCAGCAGAATGGAGCTAAGCTCTCTCAATGTGGGACTGTTGGAGAGCAAAGGGCTTATCCTCTGCTGCTGACCCCGCACTCCTTCCTTACCACAGCTGGGCATTGTCCCGGCACAGCTCTACATTTGGCCTCCACGTGCGCTCATCCAGACGAGTCTGAGCCACTTTAAAGGGAGCCATTTTGTCCCTAATCGCTGATTTGTTTCTGAATTCAGCGATTTACGAGCCTATTTTTCGTTGCATCCTGCCCAGCAGAGATGTTGCCACAGCTGCTGGAGACCACCAGCCCCTGGAAAACTGTTCCCTGACAGAGCTGTGTAGTGCAAGAGCTCAGCAGCCAGCCCTTCCCGAGTTTCGCAGGGCTGAGAGCTGAGGAGCAGAGCAGAGGTGTTTCCTCCGAGGGGAGTAGAGAGCTGGGGGGGCAGGGGACATGGCTGCAGCCCTGGGGCAGCTGCCCTAAAGCAGCTTAAACTGTCAGGGGGTGACAATGGCTGCCGAACCCTCTAGAAAAGCTGAAAGCCAGGAGTGCCAGGGAGGGTCAGCCGTGCTTGCCCCGGCTCTGAGGGGTTTTACAGCCCTGCCACGCTGCCATATTCAGCCCAGGTCTCTGTCTGAGAGGCGCTGAAGCTGTGTGCGGTGAGCTGTGCCTGCTCTCTGCCCGACCTTGGGCTGAGAGGGGGCGTCAGGGGCCTCCTGTGGAACTCCATTCCGGCTATAGGAATGAAGGCCGATAGCTGCCACAGCCCCTCTGCAGCCGCCTGGTGTCCCCTGGGTGGGGAGGAGGGACGGCCGCGGGCACAGCCAACTCCCTGCGCCATGGGGGAGGAGCGGATCCAGCAGGGCTGGGGGCAGCTGAGAGGGGAGGGAGATCCAGGGAAGGAGGAGCGAGGGGAGTGGGATCGAGCTCTGTATTGATACACCGGAGGGCCTCACCTGTAGACCATCTTTCAGACACTGGAGTTCCACTTCCAGGCTCACTCCTGACTAGCCTGGTGGTGTCCCTCTCCCCCCTCACACCCAGTTTAAAGCTTTATTTAGGAGCCCTGCTGGATTTCTGATGAGGATTTTTGTACCCCTACGAGACACGCGTGCCCCATCCTGGGTTAGGAAGCCTGGAGATGCACGGGCCAGTCCACCATCAAAAAGCCCAAAGTTTTGCTCCTCACAGCAGGTTTGGAGCCAGGCATTAATCAACTGATTCTTCTTGATCTCTCCCTCTTTGTTCCTTATTGTTGGAATGGAGGTAAACACTCCTTGTGCCCCAGAGCCCTTCACCATTTACCCAGAGCCCTGAAGTCCCTCTAAATTGCCCTCAGCTTCCTCCTCTCTATGTCACTGTGGCCTCTTTGAAACACTGGCAGAGGGTAATAACCTGTGGGTTTCCCCAGGGAAGGCAGTTTTCTAGGGCTGTCTTTCCCCGAGGCCCCCGGCAGGCAGCAGCCCTCCCTGGGCAGCGGGTGCGCTCTGCAGACAGGGCCCTCTGCTCCCTCAGGAAGGGATCCCCCAAGACAATCCCTCTCCCCTTCTTTTTCTCAGAGGTTGTTTTGATGTTCTTCTGAGGATGGTGCAGCGTAGGGAATGCTTCTAGGCCGTGGGAGCCATCCTCTTGGTCTGCGGGGATTGGTTCCGCTTGCAGTGCTTCGTATTTATTCTGCGAGGGAACCTGGGGGTTTGCTGTGTGAATGGGGCCAACAGGCTTTCTGCTGCGGGCAGGAACTTGCTGCCATTCCCCATCTCTTTTCTCCTCAGGGTTGCAGTTGCTGGATGGGCAGGTCACAGCTGTGCTTGCTCTGGCAGCTGCTCAGCCTGTGAGAGCGCTGCTCCACTGCTCTCTTTCCCTCTCACGCTCCCTGACAGGCCTCAGTGCGGTTCCTTCCTCCCTCAGCTCTGCCACCAAGCAGAGGAGTTCCCCCACACCAGCACAGCTCCCACAAGTGAAGTCGGTGCCGGTGGTGGGATTCCGTGTGGGAGGGGGCGCTCCCTGCAGCCCAGTGTCTAGGTGGCTGCATGTGCCACCGAGGCTCCATCCATCCTGGCTGGTGCGGCACCTGGAGCAGCTTTAATTGTATGCCAGGTGGCCACCATGGTCCTCAGTCCCTTCCGGACGGCCTCCAGCCACTCTCTTCGCCCTCCCTGCTCAAAGTGCCGCTCAAACTGCCCCGTTTTTCCAACACGCTCTGCACCTGTTCATCCTGCCTGGGTTTTCCTGGGCTTTCCCTGCCTCTGGGAAGAGCCCCACGGCTACAAGTTGTCACCCCGCCGCAGTGCTCACTGTCCTGCTGCTGGATGTCATCGAAACAGCGACATTATAATAAATATATTAATATACTGTTAACACGGGTCTTGGCAGGCTTTGATTTCACCCAAATTCGTATCAGACACCTCCAGGACGTTCTGTTGGAACAAGTCCAGAGGAGGCCATGGTGATGATCTGGGGGCTGGAGATATGGGTGAGGGTGGGGAGGCCCTGGCCCAGGCTGCCCAGAGCAGTGGTGGCTGCCCCATCCCTGGAGGGGTTCAAGTCAGGTTCGATGGGGCTTAGAGCAACCTGATCCGGTGGGAGGTGTTCCTGCCCGCAGCAGTGGGTGGAACTGGATGGGCTTTAAGGTCCCTTCCAACAAGAACCATTCCATCATTCAACTAATTTTTCTTTTCTTAGGCAACAAAACTGCCCAAGCTCCTTTCTGAAGAGCTTCTTGATAGACTGGCCCTGTCTGTTTGACTGGATCCTGGGCTGATCGAAAGCTGGGCTTGCATCAAGTAACACTGCCGTGGGTTTATGAATTTATTGTCCTTCCTCCAGCCAGTAAACAATTAGTTTTCAAACCCGGCTCTGCAGGGTTTATCGGAATGATGCAGGAGAGTGGAAAGATGGCTGAGGGTTGCAAAGGAATGTCCACAAGGTAACTGTCTCAGCAGATTGGCTGAGACGGCCAGCACTAAACCAGCAATAGAAGCAGGCACGGTCATTCTCCAGAGTGATGGCATTTAAAGAAACTAAACAACCCGTCAGCACAGAAAGGCGGCTGAGGCAGAGGGGGATGAGAAGAGTGAGCAATGACAGCAAAGCATTTGATGATGGGAAAGAAAAGGCATCTCTCACACAGAAGCAGGAAAGCAGGACGATTGTTTAGTACACCTGGCATACATCAAAGCCAGAGGATGCTCAGGAACTGCTCTGGAACAACCGTGCAGTGACTGAATGGAGCAGCTTGACTCCCCAGCAGCTCAGTCATGGGAGGCACATCCATCACGGTGCAGCAGACCCTGCCAGAAGCCACGCGTCTATTGGAATGTCATGCAAAATCCTCTCCCTAGAGACCCGTTTAAACCTGAGTGTTGTGGCTGGGCCGGCTCACATCGTGAGTGCCCACAGGAAATACTGGAAGAAGGGAGTTAAGAAAGGCTCAAAGCGGAGCACACGTGGGATTAGACAATCCAAGGGCTTGGGAGGGATTTTAGAGTACCAGCTACCAGAAGTAGTAACATCACTATTGCCAACACATGGAAAGCTGGTGTGGAGAGAACAAACACCCCAGGGGACCTGGGCATTCACTGATGTCTGGGAAATCTGCTGGAGGAAAGCGGAAAGTACTTGTGAACGAAATGATAGAAACTACAACTGAAATGGAGTGAAGCATTATCCCTCCAAAAATTCAAATGCTCCTTAAGATGGTTCTGATTTACAGTAAGAGAGCAGGCACCGTGGCAGTCAGGGTGGCTGATTCATTCCTTTGTCTTCAAAGGGCTTTGGTGCTCCCACCAACAGATGACACCCAAGAGGTAAAATTAGGAAGCAACCCATACTCATCAAAACTAAAACCACAGCATTTTCTTCAATTAGGTGGTCTGAAGCGCTTCCTTATTTGGAGACCCCAGCACTGACAGTTTAGGTGACATTTCCAGTCTTTCAAAAGCAAGAAAAAGATCATCAGAAATGAGCTTGAATTGCAAGTTTTTCTACTTAGGGCCAGAACACACTGGAATGTTTTACAGAGTAGTTGGTGTTGCTCCTGCTGCACCACTAAGAATACATTATGAATGTCAACAGGTAATTACTCTGACATCGAACTTTACTTCCCCTTGTGCTTTTTCCACATCAGACAGACTCCAAAGGAGGAAAACGCAGCAGTTTTTCTCCTAAAATCACAGACCAAAAGGGTAGGAATGAATCCGCGTGGATGGATTTACTCCTAGTTCCATATGGGATATTTTCAGCTACTTTCTGGCACACAGTGCAAGGGAAGAACCAAAGGCAAATGAAAATCTCAGTAGGCCATGTAACACACAAAGTAGTTGATTAGTTTTTATTGCAGGTTTTAATAAGAGAGTCTAACAGTAGAATTTGAAGAATCTTAGCGAAACTAGGAACGCCTCCCACAACAGATACTGGGAGCTCAGCTAAGCCCAGTCTAAACGTAACCAATCTTGCGGACAGTTTGGGGAAAGGTTTTGCGCATCCCCATGCACTTCTCCTGGTCAATGAAGAGTGTGTTGGCTTTGGCAGCCAAGTCGTGCTCCAGGGTCGACTTGAGATGAGCCAGCTTCTGCAGCGTGTCCTCAGCATCTCTCAGCCGATGCTGAAGGGTATGGACCGTCTCATCGATTTCATAGACTTCCTTGACAAGGCTGGAAAACAACAAGGAACCTTCGTTAATGATGCCAGCACAGAGGTGGTTTCTAGCTTGGCCCCTCAGGCACAGGATTCCCTTTCAGCAACCTCAGACTATCTCAAACCCTTCATTTTTAGCAGAAGAATGGGAAAGCTGGGGGCACAGCTCCTCTGGACCTCAGCACGCTGGCATGGCTAAGCCTGCTCTAAGTTTTTGGCAAGGCTCAGCCACATCTCCCAGAGCAGCTTGTGCCACCAAGAAGAGGGATGGGCAGCTGTGGTTTCCTGTTCCCATGTGTTTTTGTGGATTCGTTGATTCCCCATCCTGGATTTCCCTGTGTAGGGGTCTGCCCCACAGCCACAGATGCCCACGCAGCAAGGCGGGACAGCTGGGAGAGGCTGGAAGGGAATGTGAAACAAGTGGAGAAAGGGAATGACCAATGGCATGTGAGATGCTCAACTGACTCAGGGCTGGGTTTAAATTGCTTTTAAAAGGCTCCGCAGGGAGTCAAAGCCAGAGGGTCCCCAGGAGGAAGTGTGAGGCTCAAGGTGCTGCCGGGCACTCAGGGCAGCCTGCTCCTGCAGAACCCCTTGGGGTGCAATCCCAACCATCTCACTGTGTCCCTGCAAGGATTTCCAGTGTCCCAGGGGAGGAGAAGACAGCTCTTCTTGCTCCTCCCTATGGTGCACCCTTTCTTGCAGTTACCCAGCGGAATGGAGCTAAGCTCTCTCAGTGTGGGACTGTTGGAGAGCAAAGGGCTTATCCTCTGCTGCTGACCCCGCACTCCTTCCTTACCGCAGCTGGGCATTGTCCCGGCACAGCTCTACGTTTGGTCTCCACGTGCGCTCATCCAGACGGGTCTGAGCCACTTTAAAGGGAGCCATTTTGTCTCTAATACATTTTCGAATGGCTTCGATGTACATCTTCATCTGGAATATTTCCTGCAGTGTCTGGCGTGAAAAGAAACACATGCATAAATTAAAAAATATGTTCTCAAATGACTACATCGCTTCCCTTTTCTCCCGACCGTCTGCAGAATAGAACAGGTTCATGAAGCAGACCCTGGGCTCACAGCACCGTCACCCTGCCACAGATCAGTGCAGTAGAGATTTCTCTTCTGGGAAAAGCCTCTCTTTGCTGTTGCTGTCACATCAGAGGAGGTTTGGGAGCAGTGATGGATTTATCGAATTACCACTTCCAAAAATTACTGCTGCAGGAACTGATCACCCGTCAACAGCAACTAATAGAGGGAAGGTTTTTAGTGGATCCTCATCCAAGCACATGGCAGCAACCCCCGGTGCTGCCAGCCCAGCCTCCTCTGTGCTAATCAATACGATGTTTCCCAATGCCATGCCGGGTTCAGGAAGCTTTCCCTGAGACCCACCAGTCCAGGCCAGGTGCCCATCACTCATCTCCACTTCCTCTGCTTGGCAGAGCGGTGCAGAAACACACAGGAACCCAAACACAGGGTGCTGAGACTGAAAGCGCATCTTTGGAGGAGCAGCGAGCCTGCAAACCACTCAGCAGGGACCCCAGCAGGGGCCCAGCCAAGACTTCCAGCAGGGAAGCCAGCACTTCTGCAGTACCAGGAGACGCAAGCAGCATTGGCATTTTCTGCTACAAATCCTTGTGCTGCTCTTCTCCCAGAGGCTGGTGGAGCACTGGGACAGCTCCCGGGGAAGCAATCACGCCGCCAGGACTGACAATATCCCAGCAGCATTTGGCCAATGCCCTCAGCCCCACAGTGTGAACGTTCAGGTGTCCTGTGCGGGGACAGGACTTGGACTCGATGACATTGGTGGGTCCCTTCCAACCCAGGACATTCTATGAGTCCACGTTTCTATGAAAATACAGTATCCCTTGAGATGAAATTACAGTGCCAACTCATCCAGCTCTAAGAGAGTCCCTACTGAGGACTTTGAATTTCTAACAGAAAAGGATGCTATAACCAGCGACTGTTCCTCTTCCTGGGCCAAGTCCGCATGGAGGATGGTGTCGCCAGGAAATGACAGTGTCACACCGAAAGGGAGGAGTCCAAGCTACCTTGGTCAGGTGAGTCTGAATCCTGTCCGTGGCATCGGCTGTCTCAGCGATGCGGTTGCTGAAGGCGACGTTCACCTCATTGAACTGGCACATCATCTCGTTGGCCGTCACCGCCAGCAGACCTCTGATGTTATCCCGCATCTTGGCAGAGGCTGCCCGTTCCTTCTGGGAGCGGAGGATGTTGCCATCCGTGAACTTGGCCCATGACTCTGGCAAGGAGATCCTGTGGGTGGAAGGAGAGGCTCCTGGTTAGCCCGTGCTGCTAAAGCTGTCCATGGACGCAACCAGGGAGCAGCGTGGATTAAGTGTTGATTAATCTATGCTCCTAATTGGACCACCTGTGAGTGAAATATCTGAACATCATTGGTTCAATAACGCTTATCAAACGATGCCATGTTGATGAAGACAACTGTGATACTTATGAAAGTTAGAATGAAAGACTCCCACAGAAAAATAGAGGTTTGAATCCATCTCGCATTTAGATGCTGAAGGCGTTTAAGTGCCCAGAGATTCAGACCTGCCACAAAGTGCCTGCGCCTGTGTGAGCAGCAGCTTTCTCCTCACAGCCCTTTGCCACTCAAGGCGTATCTCTGCAAGTGCTGATTTGGGTCACCATTCATTTACCACAAAGCCAAAGCTCAATTCCTGACACCCAAAAGCAGCTGAACTCTATCAGCTGAACAGGACCATGTTCTCTTGTTCTTTATCTTCTATGTCGCTTTGGCTCCCTGCCAGGCCCTCTCTGTGAGGGTGGGGAGGCCCTGACCCAGGTTGCCCAGGGAAGCGGTGGCTGCCCCATCCCTGGAGGTGTTGAAGGCCAGGATGGATGGGCTTGGAGCAACCTGATCCTGTGGGAGGTGTCCCTGCCCATGGCGGGAGGTGTCCCTGCCCATGGCAGGGTGTGCAACTGCACAGACTAGAATGTCCCCTCCAACCCAACCTATTCCAGGACTGTATCATCCTGGGGACAGTCTGCTTCTCGCAAACTGCTTGGTGTGCACTTACGTGGCATCAATTCGCTCCACCCCTCGGTAGAAGTTGATGCCTTCAGAGGTGTTCTTCAGCTGGTGGCACCTTTCATCGATGCGGTGGGCCACCTGCTTGTCAGCCAGGTCCTTCTCCAGCTCATGCTGGGCCATCCTGTTAGACCTTCAACATGGAAACAACGGCCGTCAGTGAGGATGGAGGGGTGGAACAGCTCCCTCCCCATTCCACTCCCCCACAGCTCCTGCTTGGGCAGCAATATCCTCCCTCGAGCATCATCACCACCTTCCCATGGAGGCTGCATGGGTTTTACACCTGCACGATGTGGGTAGAGGTCAGGCCCTGCTGGGGGGGTCACACCACAACTGCAAATGCTTATCGCCCTATGGCATGAGGTAAGGAGCTCCTTACCTGAGCTGGTCATTTGCCATATCCAGGCGCTGCCGCATCCTCTCTTGGCATGACCTGATGACATGGACTTCCTGGGCAAAGGAAACATGACCCCGTCAGTGTCCATACACCATCATCCTGGTCACACCCATCCCCTCAGACCTCTCCAACCTTGCACGTAGCAAGAACTTGCCCGGTTGTCTTTCTGCCCAAAGCAAACAGGCAAGGAGTGGAGAAAGTACCTCCCAAAACTCAGCCTACGCAGCTGAGCCTGTGTGCGGTGACTGGGAGGGGACAGAAGGGCGCTGTGGCCACTGCCGTGACCTTTGCATTCACTTTCAGGGTAGGGTGATAAATATGGTTTCATCTTGACATCCGTGTCAAGTAGTGGTTAGTTCTATTGCACTAAGGGGGACTGAGGAGCCAGTTGGAGAAAAAGGCTGCAAACCCCTTTGAAGGTGGTTTAGGCAAAAATAGCTTTGAAACGTGATCTGAGTTGCCAATCTTACCGTGAGAAGCTGTTTCTCCACGTCATCATGGACTAGGTCGATGCCCAGCCTCTTGTCACGGTGAAGCAAGCACTGCTCCGCAACCTGTTGGGGACAAGCCGTCAGTGCTGGCTGTAGGGGCAGGGTTCCCCACAGGGACAACCCCACCTCAAGTGATGGAAGCAAAGAAATGATAGGTGGACACAGAGGTGACAGCAGGGGAAAGAACTGCCCCTGGCAGCTGCTTTAGCTGGCAACAAGCAGCCAAGCTGCAGCGTCGGCATTGGATCAACATGAGGGAGTGCACGTGTCCCCCATGCAACCACAGCTGAATGCAGGGACCTGTGTCAGCCTCGATGCCGACCTTGCCAGAGCCTCGTAGCAAGACATGGGCTTTTGTCTCCCAAATCAGGACTTTGGATATACCGCTCATAAATATATTTGGTCCAACAAATACTGTTCTGATGTGCTCGGTATGTGCAGGGGGGGATGCAGCAGATGACAAGGGGTTTCTTTATGGCTAACTTAACTAATGGTCTCTTAATAAAAGCTTTCTAGATGTTACAAAGCTGCAAGGAAACTTCATTTAACCTTTGAACGGCTGCAGCTATTTCAGCAGTAGGGTACGGCCTGCAGCCCACGGCACAGGGTGCTTACCTGTAGAGGGGCCTCTGTCTTGGCCAAGGCTCTCTCCAGTTCTCTTATCTCACCCGTGAGCGCGTTGGTCTCCTTGACCATCTCATCCAGCTCACGGTAGAGCTCTGTTTTCCAAAATTTCATGTCATTGATGCGCACTTGAAGGGTTTTAGAGCTTTCTTCCTGTGTTTTCTTTGTCTGCCGGTTTTTATCCTGAATGAGGCGGGAGGTATCAAGCCTCAGAAGCTCGGCTGACTGCCGGCAAGCCTTTGACTCTTTGTAGTTGGTCTGGTTGGACTTGTGCCAGTCGTCAGTGGTGTAGCGGGGGAAGAGGGTTGTTCTGCTGGAAATCAATGGAACCCCCTTGCTGCTGGTTGACTCCTGGGGAGTCTTGGAATAGGGAGCCAAAGTGGGCTCGATAGTGGCTGGTTTGTAGTAGGCACTGGGTACCCGAGGGAGCTTGCAGCTCTGAGACAATGGGTACGAAGGCAAATGGTTCTTATTGCCTGAACCCACGGTGCTGATGGCAGGAAGAAAGCCATTAGATGTTGATCTTGGATGGGCGGGTGTTGCGCCTAAGGGAGAGCCGTTAAATTCCATTCTTGAACTCTGCTATGCAGATCTGTGTCCTGCACAGGGGAGAAGATGGAAAAAGACAACCACACTCAGTCAGCTCCTGCACTTGCGTTCCTTCTTACAGCAACTCATGCAACTCCTGCCTAGAGGTTCCATTGCTCCTCCTGGATACCCTGATCTCTTTGCACGTGTAGGCAAGTTGAGAGGTCGGCTTCTTCTAAAAATCATAGAACCGAGGCAGACCTTCTAGCAGCTTGCAGCACTGAGAGGGGCTCCAGGAACGCTGGGGACGGACTTTTTCCAAGGATATGGAGCCATGGGACAAGGGGGAATGGCTTTAAATTGGAAGGGGGCAGATTTAGATTAGATATCAGGAAGAAATTCTTCATGGTGAGGCCGGGGAGGCCCTGGCCCAGGTTGCCCAAAGAAGCTGTGTCCGCCCCATCCCTCGAGGTGTTTGAGGCCAGGTTGGATGGGGCTTTGAGCAAAATCATTCAGTGAGAGGTGTCCCTGCCCTTGGGAGAGGGGTGGAAACTGGATGGGCTTTGAGGCCCCTTCCAACCCAAACTATTCCATGATTCTACAATTCTATGAAAAAGGAGGAAAACCCTTGGCTATGGACCAGAGTAACATTTCCCTGCCTTCCAGCTGAAATAAATGCCCCTGCGTGCCCCTCAGGATAAGTCACTCCAGGGTAACAGCTTCTGCCACTTGGACCACCAACACATAACAGGAGCCCCTGCCCACCTTTTAGGGTACGCCTGGCTGAAATAAGAGATGACGGGGAGATTGGCAGAAATCCCTGCTTTTTGGGTCCCTCCCCCTCAGCTAAAGCTCATGCTCACCGTTAGCTGCCTGGGTGTGGGGTACACTCCAGCAGTTTGAGGGCGCCCGGGTGCTGCTGCTCACTGCTGCGCTACCGGACTGAGTGGCAGCACCGCTCGGCACTGTAATATCCCCTCTGCCCTTTGTGACACGCGCGACCAGGGGAGCGGTGCCCTCTGTGACACGCAACCAGGGCAGCGTTGCCATGGGCGCAGGGCACTGGGTTCTGGCGGGGGGACTCCCTGCAGCTCCCATGGCAACCTGATGCAGCCACTGGGCAACCCAGTGCTCTGGAAGGTCAACCCGGTGACACCTCTGGGCAAGAAAAGACCCTCACGTGTCTTCCTAATTCCTGTCCTGGACAACCTACTGCCCTTGCTGGACAACTTGGTGTCCTTGGTGGGCAACCCAGGGCCATCTCTGGGCAACTCAGTGCACCCTAGGGGCAATTTAGTGCTATGATTCATGGTTTGACACGCATTTTGTGGAGGAGATCTAGTGCGCCTCTAAACAACACCCATGCATGTGTATCTGTAAATCATAGAATCATGGAATGGTTTGGGTCAGAAGGGATCTAAATCCTCATCTAGTTCCACCCCCTGTGTCATGGGCGGGGACACCTCCTAGTGGATCTGGTCGCCACGAGCCCCATCCAAGCTGGCCTTGAAGACCTCCACAGATGGGGCAGCCACCACTGCTCTGGGCAACCTGGGCCAGGGCCTCCCCATCCTCACAGCAAAACATTTCTTCCTGAGATCTCATCTCAATCTCCCTGATCATGAGCCCCTCCCCAGCGTTCCTAGAGCCCGTTTCCCTACTGGAGGCTGCTCTAAGTTCTCCCTGGAGCCTTCTCTTCTCCAGGCTGAACAACCTCAACTCTCTCAGCCTGTCGTTGTACAGGAGATGCTCCAGCCATTGGATCATCTCCATGGCCTCCTCTGGACGTGCTCCAACAGCTCCATGTCCTTCCTGTGCTGAGGACCCCAGAACTGGATGCAGGGCTGCAGGTGGGTTCTCAGCAGAGCAGAGCGGAGGGGAAAAATCCAACCCCCCAGACATTCACAGAGAGAAATAATTATCTGAATAAGTATTTCCAGCTGAAGAGCTGCGGAACATTCTCCACCTTGTGCGCATGTCCCCAGCTGGCAGTGAGGAGGGTTCAGGGAGCTGCCGAGATGTGGCCCTTTCCCCAGCACGTGGTGGGATATGCATCATTTAAGAGAAATTCCTGCTTTTTGGGTCCCTCCCCCTCAGCTAAAGCTCATGCTCACCGTTAGCTGCCTGGGTGTGGGGTACACTCCGGCGGTTTGAGGGTGCCCGGGTGCTGCTGCTCACTGCTGCGCTACCGGACTGAGTGGCAGCACCGCTCGGCACTGTAATATCCCCTCTGCCCTTTGTGACACGCGCGACCAGGGGAGCGGTGCCCTCTGTGACACGCAACCAGGGCAGCGTTGCCATGGGCACAGGGCACTGGGTTCTGGCGGGGGGACTCCCTGCAGCTCCCATGGCAACCTGATGCAGCCACTGGGCAACCCAGTGCTCTGGAAGGTCAACCCGGTGACACCTCTGGGCAAGAAAAGACCCTCACGTGTCTTCCTAATTCCTGTCCTGGACAACCTACTGCCCTTGCTGGACAACTTGGTGTCCTTGGTGGGCAACCCAGGGCCATCTCTGGGCAACTCAGTGCACCCTAGGGGCAATTTAGTGCTATGATTCATGGTTTGACACGCATTTTGTGGAGAAGACAAGGCTCCATGGAGACCTTAGAGCAGCTTCCAGTGCTGAAAGGGGCAGAGATGCAAACTTCCCCCATTCCCTTTTTTAAAATGCACAGTCTCTTAGGTTTTGTCTCCTCATTTTGTTTATATTCCACAGTTATCCTCAATTAATGAAGCATCGTCTCCATTGCATGTGTTCTGGTTTAAAATGCTGGACCAGATTAAAAGTCAGCAGCTCCTCTCTGGTTTTTAGAGATGGGAATTCCAAGATTTTGTTCAGTTTTATGCCAGTAATTATTAGCCTGGCAGCCTGTGTCACTGGGGAGAGGGGGAGCGAGAGTGGATGCTGCTGCACGGTACTAACAGATACCACAGTCTGGTATTTCCATGCAAGAAGTGATGCTCCGAACACATCCTTACTGCTGCCGTGCCTCTGTTTGGCTCATCTCATTGCATTGACTATCAACTCCTACCACCGTTCCTGCCAGCCCGGTGGGAGGATGGCTGGGAGGGAGGATGAGAGGGCAGAGCCCAAGAGTGGCTGCCCAGGCCTGGCCCTTTGCTCCCTGCTGCTGTCACCCCTGCTGCTCTCCGGCCTAGTGACTCTGTGGCACCGAAGTGTTTCCTGAGCCCCTTGTGAAGATGGGATGTCCCTGGGCCTGGCCTTGGACCTGTGCTCGTGCACACAGCCAGTGTGGAGACATCAGTGTCACCATCAGGCATGTCCAAGCACAGAAACTGTGTCCCAGCAGAGAAGTGTGTCCCCTCTGGCGGAGGGGGGACACAGGGGGTCCAGGAACCGCGGGGGCTTCAGAGGGCTCAGGGGACAGCGGGGGACCCAGGGGCAGTGAGGGGCAGGGGGGGAACCCTGGGTCCTCCCCCGGGCTATGGGAGGACTCAGGGCTCAGGGGATGCGGTGGGTGCACGCAGGGGCTCCGGGGGCACAGGGGGACCCGGGGTGGGCTCGAGGTTAAAGGGGGGCAAGGGTGAGACCCAAGGGCTTGGAGGGACCCAGGGGCTCCAGGAGTGCAGGGGGACCTGGGGGCTCGGGGTCACGGGGTGGGGGGTGGGGGGATGGGACCCGAGGATGTGGGATTGTGAGGGAAGCAGGGGCTCCGTGGGACCCAGAGGCTCGGGGTACTCTTGGGGGTAGCGAGGGGTCCCAGGGGGCTCCAGGGGCGCAGGGGGACCAGGGGGTCCCAGGGGCTTCGAAGGGGGCACGGGGGCACTCAGGAGTTCAGGATTGCGGGGGGTCCCAGAGGTTGGGGGGGACTCGGAGGGACTCAGTGGCTCCAGGAGCTCCGGGAGCACAGGGGGACCCGGGGGTCCCAGGGGCTGCGGAGAGGGCGTGGGGGCACCCGGGGGCTCGGGGGGGGGGGGGGGGGGGGCAGGGACCGCGGGGGGGCTCGGGGGACGGCGGCCGGCAGGGGGCGCGGAGCGGAGCCGCTGGAGCCCCCCCGCCCCGGCAGAGCCGAGCGGAGAGAGGCGCGGAACGGAGGGGAGAGGCGCGGAACGGAAGAGAGAGGCGCGGAGCATGCAGGGCGGGCGGAGCCCGGCGCGGCACGGGTCGCTGCAGCCCGCCCGCCGGCCGGCCGCGGGGCCAGGTGAGCGGGGCAGGGGCGCATCCCAACCGCGGCCCCGCCTCCATCCCGGAGCGGCCGCGGGGAACCGGCGGGTTCGGGCTCCGAACTGCTCGGTACCGGCCCCGGGAGTGGGGCAGGAGGGGTGGGGGGACGGGGGAGAGGGGAGAGGAGGGAGGGAGGGAAGGGCTGGATGGGGGAGAGGAGGGAATGGAGTGTGGGAGGGTGTGGATGGTGGGTGGAGGAGGGGAAGGACCGAGAGAAGGGGCTGCGTGGGGGGACAGAGGGGAGAGGGGATGGAGGAGAGGGTGGAGGGAGGGAAGGGCTGGGTGAGAAAGAGGAGTGAATGGAGAGAGGGAAGGTGTGGATGGAGGAGAGGAAGGAAGGAGATACGGGGCTGCGTGGGAGGAGGGGTGGCTGGAGGGGAGAAAGGATGGAGGGAAGGTGTGGGTGGCTGGAAGGAAAGAACCGCTGGAAGGAGGGATGGAGCCTGCCATCGGGCTCGTGCTGCTCGGTGAGACACGGAGCCACTGTGCTATCCTGTCTGGTTGTGGGCATGGCTGTGACTGGGAGACCGGGGTGCCCACCCTGTCCTCCACTGCCTTTTTCCCTTTCTGACCAGTTCCTCTAGTATGAAACTGGGCAGAGTGGGCAAGAGTCCCCAGCCTTGGGGTAGGAGGAGGGGGCTCAGTGCTGGACTCAGTGCAACGTCCCGGGGAGGGGAGGCTTCTGCAGCCCCTTTTCTCATCTCCCCTTCCTCATTCCTTTCTGCTCCCCCTTAGATCCCTGCACGTGGTGGGATAGGGATGGCTGGAAAGGCATGGAAAGAGGGATAGAGCAAACTCCAGCATGCTGCTTGGTACTACTGTGTGTGGGTGTTGCCTGTGAAGCTGCTCAGCTCCCTGCTGAGCTGCCCAAAGTTTTAGTCTCTCTCCTTTGTGCCTTCCAGCACAGCAATGTGTATCCTATATCCTGCCTCACCTCTCCTACCCGGGAAGAGTGTCTATGTGGACGTTCTGCCCTGGGTGGGATCTGAGGACTTCCATCACCTAGATCCCGTG
Source organism: Cuculus canorus (assembly GCF_017976375.1). Taxonomy (NCBI): domain Eukaryota; kingdom Metazoa; phylum Chordata; class Aves; order Cuculiformes; family Cuculidae; genus Cuculus; species Cuculus canorus. The sequence continues at coordinate 9,764,610 of NC_071418.1, read as the reverse complement.
CTCCCAGCAGTTGGCCGGCATCAGGATGGTCCAGAGAACGGACAAACATTTGCTGGGCTCGGGGCGCTGGGTACAACCCAGGCATTCTCCTTGAGTGCGTGCGAGCAGGGTTGTGGTGGCTGTAATGTTGGTTGGGTCAATGCAGCGCCATAAACTCCCAGCTCATGGGGGACCCTCAGGCTGGGCAACAGTGTGACAGTGGTCAGTGTCTGGGTTTTGATTACTGCTCTGCTGTTTGCCACCAGCACCCCAGGAAATCTCAGGCCAACCCTGTAAAGCGCTGAGTGCACACAGCCTCTTGCCCTGCTCGTGCTCAGGAGGTGACCAGGGGAGCGTGGTCACAGCAGTGGGTGTTGCAGAGGGGCTGCACCCCTGGGGATACCCCCAAAGTCATCTCAAGGTACCTCACCCCTGAACTGTGGTCTCTTTTGTGGCTGTCTAACGTGGTCCCACAAGTGCTGGCTGTGCCAGAGGCTTCACAAACACAGACAGAAGGATCCCTCCTGGCTGCAGTGAGGCAGGGCTGCACGTTCCTCCCTGGTTTAGAAGAGAGGCAGCTGGAGCATGGGCAAGGAGACAGTGCTGTGGTTTCCAGGCTGCTGGTAGCCGTGATCTCTCCATCAGGGTATAATGCTGTCCTCTGGGACCAGCAGGCTCATGTCCAGGCTCATATCCTGCCAGGCAGTGTGGGTGGCAGGGGCTGCACTATCTCTGACCAGGCTGCCCTAGAGCTGGGCAGGGCTTTACCATCGCTCTCCTTAACGAGCTCAACTTGTGGAGCAGGGAAGCTCATTTTGATGGGCTGGATGCCCCTTGCCCATGCTGTTTTCCGAGGCAGATAAAAGCACACCGCTGAGTTAAAGGCCTCTTGGGATGGAGTCCAAGTGAAGAGCTCTGACCCCCTCTCCAAGGGGCTGCCAATCAATTGGCCAACTTTAATCATGAAGTAAATTGCTTGAAACTCAAGCCTGCACTGGTTGCTGCTGTGACTCATCTCAGATTTGCTGCTGGCTGTCTAAATGTTTGCACCAAAGCCATATGGAGTGGAAGTCTCCGGCTATTACACTCCTCATTAACCATACTTGCTTCCCCTGGGCCATGTGTGACGATTAGAGCATCTCAAAGTTTAAATTGAAGCTTTCTCCCCCTCCTTGCTTTGCTGGGTTGAAATGGTACCGGTCGGGAGTCCCGACTGGTGTTGGGCAGCGTGGAGTTGATTTCTGTGTCCAGCTCCACTGTCGCCTGTGCAGCTGTGGGAGCAAAGGGACCCCTGGGCAGCGTGGCTGCACATGGGCATAATTCCTCTCCATCCCTGAAGGGAGATTCAGGACTGCAAGCTTGACCGCAGCTTTAATGGACATCCGTCATTTAGGTACTCGCTGGTGCCAGGCACTTAGACAGGATGTATAAAATCCCATTCTCAGCTTTGGCAGAACAGTCTCCAGTGAGATCTTCTGCCCTGCCCAGCTGTCTGTTTGCAGGATGTGCTGGGTTTTAATCCCTCATGAGCTCCAAGTGTCTGTTCTTCCCAAGCATGCCTGCTGTGTGGTGTCACTGCCATTACACAGGTTCATGAGTGCACAGTGCCCTATGGTCTCACCACCGTTTCAAGAAAGCTGGGATCTGGCCCATGCTGCTATCTGCTGGGGTTTAGGAACTCAGCATCACCCCACATCTGCCTGGACAAAGTATCTCTTGAGCTAGCAGGAAATACCCACGCGTATCCCAACTGGTTGTCACAGACTGGTCTCACTACATGAAATCACAGAGAAATTTGGATTAGGAGGGACCTTTGGAGATAGGAAGTTCAACCCCTTGCTCAAAGCAGGCTTAGATCAGGTTCCTCACAGCCTTGTCCAGGAGGTCCTGGGCCAAAGGTGGAGACCCCACCTTTCTGATACCTGTTAGGGTGTCTGAACTGCCCTTCAGCCTGCTTTTCTCAGCCTCTCCTCATCCATCCTGTGCTCCAGCCCATGCCCTCACTCAGATGTTCAGGTCCTGGCATGGTGACCTGTGGTCCCGGGCAGATGCTGGCAAGTGGAAGGAATATCCTTCAGCAAGTTCATCTTCTCATGCTCTCAGCTTCCTAAGAGTCACCTCTGTGTATTCACTGATCTCTTGTGAGGTTTAGCAGATGGGTCTGGTGCAGAGGTGCATCTCCATGTCCCTTTATCCAGGTGCTCCGTCCCAGGGCTCCATTTTGCAGGATAATTCTCCTGGGGCTGCTCTTCCTCTGCTTCTTCTCTGTATCTCAGGAGATCTCAGGCCAATCCTGCAAAGTGCTGAGCGCACACAGCCTCTTGCACTGCTTGTGCTCGGGAAGTGACCAGGGGAGCATGCTCACAGCAGTGGGTGGTGCAGAGGGGATGCATCTCTGGGAATACTCCCTGTAAGTCATCCCAGGTCACCTTACCCTTGAACTCCGGTCTCTTTTGTGGCTGTCTAACAGGTTTCTGGAGGTGCTGGAAGTGCCAGGAGCTGCACACACACACAGCCAGAGGGATCCCTTGTGGCTGCTGCAGAGCAGGGCTGCTGACAGCTCCAGGCACATGACAACTCTTACAACTTCTTGTCCAGGACTTATTGCTTTGGTGAGACATTCCGTGGCATGCCTGAGGACACATCTTGCCTGAGGGATGCAGGGTGCCATGACCCTGACCATGCTGCTCGAAGCCTCAAGGGATTGAAGACCTTCCAGCTTAAGTCCTGCAGCCATTGCTGTGCTGCGTGATGTAGACCTGTACACTGTCTCCATTTTATAGGATACTCCTGACCTGCAGAAGGAGGCTGCTGGGAAGTGTCCTATAGAAAGATGACTTTGGGGGTGTGCATGAGGGCAGCTCCTCTTGGGCAGGTTGGTCCCAGCCACACCATATTCCCTGTCTCTGATGGGAACCCAATCAGAGCTGAGCCAGGAGCTTTCTCACTCTTGTGAGCAGCTGCCCGTGCCTCTTCCCACATGGGGCCAAGAGCAACCCAGCTCTGCCACTTCCTCCTTTCATGTACACTGGCAAAGATTCACCTCTCCTTCTGGGGTGGCTTCTGCTAATGAGGTACTGGGATGAGGAGGGAGAAGAAATGTTGCTGACGCCTGTTTCAATCGCTTGTGCTCACCCACTGGGAAACAGCTGGCTGATAACCTCCACCAAATACTTCTGCCACCAGTGATCAAAGGTATTCTGGGTTATTCACCCACCCACTCGGGCCAGGAGTGACAGTGCCATCCCCTAGACGTACCCCTGTGCTCCTAGGAGTGGTTACATTTGTCCGTGGCTAATGAAGGTGGCAGTAAGCTCGTATCTTTGTTTATTGTGAAATAATCAGCCTTGTCATTTTAACCTGGTCACAGTTGGAGCAATGCAGCTTTTCCCTGACAGGTTTAGAGCTGTGCTGAAGTACAGCCGAACCCCAGGGAGCGGCTGCCTACAGGCACACAGCAGCCATACCGCCTGCACTTTTGCACATGTCATTACCTGCGTGCCTGCTGTCGTCTGCAGGGAGATCCTGCCTGTCCCTGTGCATGGACGTCCTGCTTATCCCCATGCATGGATCCAGCTGCTCGTGACACTGGGTGCAGGTGCAGCAAAATATCCCAGGCAAGAGGAGCTCTGTGGGAGCAGAGCAGCAGGATGTCTGGGACGAGGGACCTCAGCATCCCAGTCCCCCAGCAACCACAGTGTGGTCCCCTAGCAACCACATCCTAGTCCTGTAGCAACCACAGTCCGGTACCCTAGCAACCTCCTTCCGGCCCATAGAAACAGGCTAAGGGAGGGTTTCTGTGCTAATTTGCAGCAGAGGCATTGAGCAAAAGCTGGTGGAAGGCAGCACATCCAACCTCACACATTGGCCAACCCTTGTATTTGTTGTTCTGTCCTGAGCAGGCGCGCGTTCCTGAGAGCATCCCGACAGCTTAGAATGTGGAATGGTCAAGGATTCAGCAGTCCGGTGTTGGCTAAATGTGGCCTGTGTGGCTAGAGGAAGTGGGAGATAATCTCCAAATAGTCCTCGTGAGTTTCTAAGTCAGAAACAGTGGAAAACTATTCTTCAAACCAGTCATGCCCAGTCACTGGTATTTCTGCTATTAAACCTTCTCTGCCAGCACCCTCAGAAACATACCTTGCTCTGAGAATGATTTCTAAAGCAGCTTTGGATGATGGGCAGAGGCTCAGTGAGCACAGAGTGTTTTGACTTGTGCCTTAATGCCTTCCTGACCTGTCACACTCAGCACTGCCTGCGTCCTGTTTGGAACCCCCAAGCTATATGTTCCATTTCTGACAACTCCAGTTCCCAGACCTAGGCTGCCTGAAAAATCCTGTTCCCAGAGCTGGTACTCCTTGGCTGTGCTTTCCCCTCTCCCTGCATGGGGAAGTCTGAGGGCTGCAAGAAGGCAAAGTCTCAGAGGGGAGATGTCTTCTGTGGAGATTGAAAGGAAGCAGAATTTGCCCCTGGTGTCTGTGGTTTTTAATGTTTCTCATAGCCTGGCTTTGCTGTAGCTGCTGAGCCTCCTCCCCCTCTTCACCAGCCTGAGCTGTGTGCTCATCACAGAAGAGCCAGATTAACTGGCGTGTGATAAATGTGCTGCTGCGTGTCACTGATAACAAGAGCAGTGATGTGTCTCTGAGAGCCAGACCAGGCTGGGGAGGTGGGAGCTGGCCTGGGAGCAAAAACTCAGCTGTCCCCATCAAATGGACTGGGAGCTGCTGTGGGATGTGCAGGATTGCAGGCACTGTGTGAATCAGCACAGAGTCCTCGTGTAAATCAGCGTGAGGGTCTTGTGTAAATGAGTGGGACATCAGAGGGACATCTGTGTGTAAATTGGGGCAGAGAAATGGGTTAAGGTTGCCGGGATCTTGTCCTGTCCATCCCTGGGATTGTCACTTGCTTCTTGTCCTGAGCAAATGACCTCCTCTTTCTCTGTCTCAGTTTCTCCAACTGGGTTATGGAGGTGTTACTCGGCAGTACAGAAGGTGAGGAAGCCAAACTGCCTTACTGGGTACCAATGGGGCCATTTTTCCCCTGAGAAGGATGGGGGTATTTTCATCCAGCCTGTGATGGAAAGAGGCCAGCTGTGAGAGCTTCACCTCCATAACTCCTTAGGAGTCCTCTGTGCTATAAGGGCCCAGTGTTTGGTCCTGGCACTGCGGGACAGGATCGTGTCTCAGGGTGTCTGTTCGTGTGCTGGAGATGCGTGAAGCTTGTGTGGTTCTGGAAAAAGAGAGATTCCTGCCCTCTCCAGCAGTCTTTCTTTCCCTTGGCCTCCTGCTGTTCAGCAGAGGGGAAGAACCCCTGGAAACCTGGGGCTTTCTCAGCAGTACGCAACACTGGTGTGAGCAGCGTGTGCTGCAAAACCAGCACAAGCAGGCAAAATGATGCTCGTTTCTAATGCTCAGAGAGCTGCAAGCTCAGATGAGGTGGGCTACTGGCCTCCGAGGTCTTCTTTCATGCAGACACCTCATGAATATTGCATGTGTGTTTGGAGCTGGGCTCAGCAAGCTGGACTGGCTGTGCTGCTAACGCAGCAATGAGATGGCTCGTTCCAGTGCCCAGCCTCACACCAAGCAGAAACAAAGGCAAAACACAGTCGCCAGCAGCTTAATGCCCTTGAATGTCAGTGACTTTCCATGTGCTCTTTGGGTGGTCTCCTCTTGCAGCAGCCAGGTGCAAGAGGGTAGCAAGAGGCCTGAAAACAAGTTTAAAAATACAGGTGCTTGGTGGTTATGTCGGTCTGGGGTTTGCAGGGGGGAGCCCCGTGACAGTCCCGTGGTCCCTGTTGTCCTCAGCACGTTTCACATCTGCTTGTTAATACTGCTTTTTTTTTTGTTCTCAGAGGACGAGATCGTTTCCATGGCTGACTCCACCACCACCATTGATGACATTGAAGGGGAGCTCTTCAAAATTGAGAGGATCAGGGAGATCCTGGTGCGGAGGGAGTCGGAGCTGCGGTACATGTGAGTACTTGCCTCCTCCTGCACTGTCCTCCCTTCCCATGGTCACCTTCGTGTTTTCTGCCAGCCCAGTCAACCATGGATCTTCCCTAGGGATGAGCTGAGCACTTCCCACCTTGTTTCCCACCTGGAAGCACAGCATCTCCCACTGCTCTGGCCTTGTTCTTGAAAGAAACTTGAAGAGGTCCCTGTTACAAAAATGCTACTGATGGTTTGAGCTGTGCAAACAGTTTATGGCATGGGTTTAACTGCAATGAGCTGTGCCCATATTCAACCACCCTGTCTTCCCAAAAGGTCCACACTCTTTGCTCTCCCTCAAGCTCTTAGGCTGGGCTTGGCCAGGGACCTGACGTTTGGTGGCAAATTGCTGCTCTCTGGAGATACTGCTTTGCTCCAGCACGCAGACCTGCAGCTGTTGAGCAGCCCTATCCTCACAGTTTACACTCTCCATGTTGCACTGTTACATCTCCTCCCAACTCCTTCTTTCCTCCCCCATCCTGTGGCTGGGAGAGTTAGGGTTGTTCAGCCTGGAGAAGAGAAGGCTCCAGGGAGACCTTACAGCAGCTTCCAGTGCTGAAAGGGGCTCCAGGAAAGCTGAGGAGGGGCTTTTGATTAGGGAGTGCAGGGACAAGATGAGGGGGTCGGTTTTAAGTTGAAAGAGGGAAAATTGAGATGAGCTCTTAGGAAGAAATGTTTTGCTGTGGGGGTGGGGAGGCCCTGGCCCAGGTTGCCCAGAGCGGTGGTGGCTGCCCCATCCCTGGAGGTGTTCCAGGCCAGGTGGGATGGGGCTTGGAGCCCCTGATCCAGTGGCAGTTGTCCCTGCCCATGGCAGGGGATGGAACCGGATGATCATTAAGGTCCCTTTCAAGCCAAACCGTTCCACAATTCTATGATTCTATGACTGACCTTGGGACTGGACCAGCATTGGTGCCTGATGTGCATCTCCACACCACATCCCACTCTTCTTTCCCAGCACAACCTGTGCAGGCAGGTGAGGAGGGAAGGATTTTTCCCAGCGTGCATTTCAATAATCCAAGCAGCTTTTGAGTCAAAATCTGCAGGCCTTTCACACAGAGGGCAATCAAACTGCCAGTGTGTTGTGGTGGTACTAACCACCACTTAAGGTGATAAAGAACATTTTCCTTGGATTTATTTGGAGTTTTTGTGGTCTGGAAAGAAAAGGATTGGCTAGCATTCATAGTCTGGGTTGCTCAAGCCTTTAATAACGCTGAATTGCTCTTGTCAGCCCTGTCCTGATTTCCCATGCTGTCAACGCAAAGCCTGGGATTTTTCACTGGTGATGACAAAACTCACATTTACTGGGCCGCAGCGCTTGATACGCTGCTTTTTTAATGTGTCTGGGTCCCTACTAGGACCTGCACTACAGGGATCACCAAAGCCTGGAAGTGCCTGTGTAAATTGCTGTCTGCAGAAGCGTGAGCTGGACTGGGATTTAGAGGCTCAGCTTTGGACTGATGACCTCTTTGAGGCACAATTCCCTCTGGATATGTTGTTGAAAAGGTTTTTTTAAATCATAAAAAGAGTAGTTCTTCCGTGCTTTCCATAGCAACGGGTACCTGAATCTCCCAGGTGCTGTCAAAGCTCGCATCTCTCACTTTTTCTTATCCTATATTTGTCTATTTCCTTGACTTATCCTTGGAAAACAAAAGGAAATCACCGACAGAAACTATATACCAGGGTGGCTATGGGTGCAAAAGTGTTCTCTTGGAAGTTTGGAAATGCCAGGGTTCCATGTCTGAGAGGTTTGGAGGTGCTGTGGGGAATTCAGGCATCTGCTTTGGGGAGCCCAGCAGTGGCGAGAGGCACGGCTCTGCAAGGCAGGGAAAGCTCAGGGCTTCCCTGAGCATCACTGCTGGAGAAGAGGGATCCCAGACCTGGATTCTGCAGGACAGAGTTGAAACGGATGGGGACTTGGGAATGCAAGGGGCTTTTTTTTCCAATCATGGGATGGTTTGGACTAGGAGGGACCTCAAAGCCAATCTAGTTCCAACCCCCCTGCCATGGGCAGGGACAACTGCCACTGGGTCAGGGGCTCCAAGCCCCATCCAGCCTGGCCTGGAACCCCTCCAGGGATGGGGCAGCCACCACTGCCCTGGGCACCCTGGGCCAGGGCCTCCCCACCCTCACAGGAAAACATTTCTTCCTAAGATCTCATCTCACTCTCCCCTCTTTCAGCTGAAAACCGTTTCCCCTCATCCTATCCCTGCACTCCCTGATCAAGAAGCCCTCCCCAGCTTTCTTGGAGCCCCCTTTAAAGGGAAAACAATGTGATATCAGGATTGGCTGCACTGTGATGCTCAGGGAGTTGTACAAACTCCCTGGCAAACAGAGTGACCTGTATGTCAGTCGATAGTGATCAGTGCTTTCTTCTCGTCGGAAATGTCACCATTCCAACATGTCTGAAACATCTGGGTTGTGGGAAACAGTGAAGCTCCCAATATTTCTCCTTTTACAGAGCAAAAAGAAAGTTTTGCAGTTCCTGTGGGAGATGCAGCTCTGCCCCTCACTCTCCCACTGCTCTGATCTGTGCCCCGTGGCCAGAAATGGGCAGCATGGCTACTATGGCTGGTGCTGCAGTCAGTTTTATCACCAGTGGTAGAAGTAATCTCGACTCCGAGGGCCTTCTGGGTGCTTGTCTTTGCGATCTCTCCCAAGTTCCATTGAAATGAGGACTTTTATTATTGCCCATTTATTATTCTCTTTATCAGTTTTTACGGAATTAATTTCCAATTTAATTTTAATAATATTTCAGTGATTGTTTGACTGTTTAATTTTAATAAATGTATTCCTGCCAATCAGCCTGTTGCCCACATGTCCTGTGCCAACCTCTCCGCTACTGCTCATTGTAAGAGCTAAGGGCTCAGCCACCACAGGGCTATGAGCAGGCTCTGAAAGGACAAAGAGACCTCCCTGTCCTTCATGTGCGGTTCTCAGACATTGGCATCGCTGGATCTGCTTAGTGTGGAATCCAAACACATGAAGACTCTGTCAGATGGAGCAAAAATCTGACAGAGCTAAAAGAAAGTCTTCTTCCTCACCTGGGATGTTCATGGAGCTGTTGGAGCGAGTCCAGAGGAAGGCAGGGAGATAATCTGAGGGCAGGCTGAGAGAGTTGGGGTTGTTCAGCCCAGAGAAGAGAAGGTCTGGGGAGACCTTAGAGCGGATTCCAGTAATGAAAGGGGCTCCAGGGGATCTGGGAAGGGGCTCTGGATCAGGCAGTGCAGGGATAGGATGAGGGGAATAGTCTGAAGTTGAAAGGGGGGAGATTGAGATGAGATTTTAGGAAGAAGAGCAGTGGTGGCTGCCCCATCCCTGGAGGGGTTCAAGACCAAGTTGTATGGGGCTGATCCAGTGGGAGGTGTCCCTGCCCATGGTAGAGGAGTGGAACTGGATGGGCTTTAAATTCCCTTCCAACCCAAACCGTTCCATGATTCTATGTTTCTCTTACTGCAATGTCTTGCAGGATCCCTCTTCATCATTCTCTTTACTCTCTCTTCCCTAATGAATATTCCTGGTATCCTCAGCCCAGCTGACAAAGCTGCATCTTCGCATAGCTCCAGCAAATATGACTCATCCCAGAAGGGGTGGACGGTGTGACTCAGTGGAAGGGCCAGCAGGATTATTGAAGATACAAACAGGGCTTTTAGTAGCACACACGTCAATGAGAACGAGAGGCACATCTGTTCAAGGTGACACCAGCTCATGAGTCAAACATATTATCTGTTCAGATCTTGTATTAAGGTTTCTGTCGCTCATAGCCATGGAGCTTGCTGTATCTCAGTTGTGCTCTTCCAGGTTGGATGATTTCCCATGTGCCCTGCAAAGCATCCAAGGAATCTTTCTGTATGGAAGGCTTGGACGACCTTGGGAAGCTTGTGCTAAGACGCTGGGAGCCTTGGTAGGGCTTAGGAGAATGTACAGTGCTTCTGTCTGTGTGTAAAATGGGTTGTAGTCAATATTTGGATATGCTGCCCCTCTTGGAGGCTCAATCCAGAGAGGCTGACCACTCTGCCCTCGGGTGTTGGTGCTTACCAGTTTCTTCATGAAACTTGGCTCTGAACATGGTGTTGAATGGGAGCAAATCCATCCCATCCCACCCCATGTAGACCTGGCACTGTGCACAGGGCAGCACAGGGCCAAATCCACTATTGACAGGAGAGGTTTGTGCCACCAGGTATTTTCCCAGCACATGGATCAGTGCCCACATCTGTTATCAGAAACATCCAGGACTGCAGGAATGCATCAACGGAGCCCTTAGACAGAGGTGTTCCTGGGACATCAGCAGATTAGTTGCACTATCGTAAGGAAATGCTTCTGGTCAAAGTGTCAACATCTACCCCAGGGTGATGACTGGAACCCCCTCTTCTGCTGGTGGAGCTGCTTAGCACCGTTTGAATCTGCTGCCTGAGCGCAGACCCTCTGCCATGGGGCTTTCTGGTACCATTGGTGGCTCTGGGCTCCTGGAAGATGTGTACTGAGAGCATGAGAACTGGTGTGTCAATGAAAGAGTTGTTTCATGGATGCACCAATGGAGCTATTTCTGGTCCTGGAGGCATGGCAGCATGTTACACCTGGAAAATCAGGGTATTTTTCGATGGGGACACCTTCTTTTAGCTTCAGGCCAGGTAACAAGAGCTGTGGAGATGCCAGATATAGTCTAACCAGAGTCGCTCTGTCACACCAAGTTAAGCCTGGAGAAGGAAGAGAAGCGTCTTAAATCCTAGCTCAACAGTCCAGCCATGACCCGGAGATTGAATTCCTTGTCACAAGAGATGGGGACATTAAAAAACTCTTTTCAAAAGAGTCAACAGCCAAAATCCCTGATCAAGAACTTAATTTCCTGGGTACCTTAATGCCAAGGAAATGGTTCTTCACTGGCTGCTTGTTAACTGGACTGTGTCGAGGCTCAGGATGCCACATCAGAGCAGCAGTGGCTTTTGCTAATCTTCCCAGTGAGGGAATATGTAAGGAGCCCAGGGAGGTCTTAAAGCAGGAGCAGAAGTGTCAGATGGGTTGGTCTCATCATGCTTTGGTTGGAGATGTGGCTGGCCAAGGCTGGTCCTAGGCTGATGCAATGGAAACTGCTGAAAAGGCAGGTGGGGCTGGGCAGCCCGGAGGCAGCTCTCTCGGGGTTGCCGGAGTTGAGACTTTCCTCCTGGTGAAATGATCTTCTTTCTCAGAGGACACCTGCAAAGTTTGCACATTTCCCCCCATGTCCCCATGTTGTGTTTTATTTTTCTAACTTAATTCTGCAGAAAGGCAGCATAAAGGCGTCTTTTCATGCGGTAGTAGCTTCCATTTGGGTTTGGATTTTGCTGTTTGGGGATTATTTCTGGGAGAAGACGAAGCACAGGTGCTATTGCATGGCAGATGTGCCAGGTTTTAATGAGGCTTCATTGTCGTGAGCACAATGAAACTTTTCCTTTCTCAACAACCAGTGACAAAACCTCCAGCAAAAGCTCTAAGATTAAGGAGGCTGCTGTTTCCCATGGGAAAGCAGGTAAATCCATGCTCCCTACCACAGGCACTGAGTGCATCCGCCTTCCAGTGTTGGCTGGGTGTTGCTCAGGAGGTTTTAAACCTTTCCTCTCGCAGTCTTTCCCTCAGCGGTTTCATTTGTGTCTTTGCAGGATGGATGACATTCAGCTTTGCAAAGAAATCAGCCGTCTGAAAAAGGAGCTTCAAGAACTCATAGCCCTTCCAGGTAAGGCTTTGTAAAGCTTCAGAAAGCTACGTGCTGCTGCTGCAATCAGCAGAAAGGTTTCCATGGAATACAAGCAGCTCTTGAGCAGCTCCCACCCCAGGGATTCTCTCGCTGCTGCTGTAGGCAGTGTGTGAGCTTCAAGAAGCGTGGCTCCTTGGGTCTTACCTCAGATCTTTTCTGGGAGCTTCGCTGCTTGTAGTGCTGCCAGGACTGAAGGGCACAGGAAAAAAGAAAAAGAGAAGAAATAGGAGTGCTTTGAGGAAGAACATTGGTCTGGTGTGAGGGGACCACAGGAGCTGAGTTAGGTGGCGGTGAACGCTGGTTCACTGTTACATACCCCGAGAAGGATCCTCAGATGAGTTGAGAAGCGAACCAGGGAACATTGTCAGACCACACCACAAAGGGGCCCCTTTGGAGGCAGCAGGAGGGGACATGCCTTCAAAGGTCCCAGCTACATGAAAAGCAGTGAATTCTTGCTGTGGCCACATCAGAAATGTGTGTCAGCAACGGGGCAGATGGCACCTGCTAGGGCAGGATTCCTGGTTGCAGCCAGGGCAGAATGGGTGCTCAGCAGATGTCAGGTCAGTGATGTCCTCGATTTAGGTGATTTCACCATTCAGGATGTTGAAAAGAGGCAAAGAGTCCAGGGCAACATATGTGAAAAGTTCAGGTGGGATGAAGTCCTGCTTTTGTCCCCTCTCTTACTATGACCAGTGATGCTCCATGTCCCTGTCACAGCCAGAGCCACACTTGTCCCTTCGTAGTTCAGGAAAGGCCAAACATTGTTTCTCTAAAGGATCTCCCTCAGAAAATATTGAAATGAAGGCAGCACACGCCAAGCAGCTCAGGATTTGAATGAGTCTCAGCAAGAAAGTCTTCCCCACAAGCTGTGTCCACCAAGCCTTTGACACAGTTTCTCACAGCATTCTGCTGCAGAAACTGTCAGCCTCTGGCCTGGACAGGCGCACACTCTCCTGGGTTGAAAACTGGTTGGATGGCCGGGCCCAGAGAGTGGTGGTCAATGGAGTTAACTCCAGCTGGAGGCCAGTCACAAGTGGAGTTCCTCAGGGCTCAGTACTGGGTCCAGCTCTGTTCAATATCTTTATCAATGACCTGGATGAAGGCATTGAGTGCACCCTCAGCAAGTTTGCAGATGACACTAAGCTGGGAGGAAGTGTCGACCTGCTGGAGGGTAGGGAGGCTCTGCAAAGGGATCTGAACAGGCTGGACTGCTGGGCCGAGGCCAATGGGATGAGGTTTAACAAGACCAAATGCCGGGTCCTGCACTTGGGGCACAACAACCCTATGCAGCGCTACAGACTGGGGGAAGAATGGCTGGAGAGCTGCACAGAAGAGAAGGACCTGGGGGTGCTGGTTGACAGCCGACTGAACATGAGCCAGCAGTGTGCCCAGGTGGCCAAGAAGGCCAATGGCATCTTGGCTTGTATCAGAAATGGGGTCACCAGCAGGTCCAGGGAGGTTATTCTCCCTCTGTACTCGGCACTGGTGAGACCGCACCTCGAATACTGTGTTCAGTTCTGGGCCCCTCACCACAAGAAGGATGTTGAGGCTCTGGAGCGCGTCCAGAGAAGAGCAACAAAGCTGGTGAGGGGGCTGGAGAACAAGTCTTATGAGGAGCGGCTGAGAGAGCTGGGGTTGTTTAGCCTGGAGAAGAGGAGGCTGAGGGGAGACCTTATTACTCTCTACAACTACCTGAAAGGAGGTTGTGGAGAGGAGGGAGCTGGCCTCTTCTCCCAAGTGACAGGGGACAGGACTAGAGGGAATGGCCTGAAGCTCCGTCAGGGGAGGTTCAGGTTGGATATCAGAAAAAAATTCTTCACAGTAAGAGTCATTGGGTACTGGAACAGGCTGCCCAGGGAGGTGGTCGAGTCGCCTTCCCTGGAGGTGTTTAAGGAACGGGTGGATGAAGTGCTGAGGGACATGGTTTAGGGAGTGTTAGGAACGGTTGGACTCGATGATCCAATGGGTCCTTTCCAACCTTGTGATTCTGTGATTCTGTGATTCTGTGATTGTTCTTAAGGCTATGTCTCCTCCTAGGGTGTCTCCATTTGGCCTCTAGTAAGGACTTTTGTGTGGTTTTGGGAGTCAGACAGGAGGTTTATCCCTGCACCTGGGTCAGGGCAATCCCAATCACAAATACAGGGTGGGCAGAGGATGGATTAGGAGCAGCCCTGGGGAGAAGGACATGGGGTGCTGGTGGGAGGGGCTCTGGATCAGGCAGTGCAGGGGTGGGATGAGGGGAATAGTCTGAGGTTGAAAGGGGGGAGATTGAGATGAGATATTAGGAAGAAATGTTTTGCTGTGAGGGTGGGGAGGCCCTGGCCCAGGTTGCCCAGAGCAGTGGTGGCTGCCCCATCCCTGGAGGGGTTCATGGCGAGGCTGGTTGGGGCTTGGAGCAATCTGATCCAGTGGGAGGTGTCCCTGCCCATGGCAGGGGTTGGGACTGGGTGGGTTTTAAGATCTTTTCCAACCCAACCCATTCTATGATTCCATGACTATCTAAACCCATCCAAGCATTAAGATTTGGATCTCAGTTATTTCCACCAGAAGTGTCTCTGAAGATGCTGCACTCACTAAGACTAATGAGTGTCTAGCAGCGGGTGATGCCAGGATGCAGATGGGACACCAGCTGTGCACATCTGTTCTGCACCCAAGGTTGTCTCAAAGCCAAGAGTGGCAAGAAGCCTCGACCCCCTCGCTGTGCTATGTGTGAGCTGGTGAATCTTCAGCATGCAGTTAGAGCCCAACTGCCGCTTAATATGCAGGTCTTGATCAGTTTAATACAACGTGGCTGCAGCCAGAGGGAAGTTCAGACAGGAGAGGGGAGGATTCTGCCATAAAAATGGGAGCTGCTTGCCAAATGTAGCCCTGAATCTCCTATGGGCTTTTAAATTCAAACACTTTCTTGCTCATAAAAAGAGATTTGACCTAAATGATGACTCAGGACCAGAGATAAACTTGGCCTTTTCTGAAGCTGGAGAGATGAGGCTGGCTTTTCTTGATCCGCTTTGGTCTTTCATTTCTAGCCCTGAGAGGAGAAATGCTGCTTCCACCAGGGATGCTCTTTTTGCCTCCTTCATATCTTGGCTCAAATCAGACTGCGCTGGAAAAATCCTGCAAATCGCTGGTGTTGTGAGGCTGTGACAGCAGAGCAATCATAACAATGGGCATTGAACTTTGGTTTGGGTAAAGATTCAGACACGTCAGTGCTTACTCACAGCTCAGCCAGACCTGTGGCTTGAAATCCCACCAGACTAATCGTGGTCGTGATGGTCTCTGACATCAGCATGTTGGGAAAAGAAGTGCCGTGTTTATACAGTGGGTATGTTAACTGACTGACATTAAGGAATGCAGATGGTTAATGAACTCCAAACAGCTGGTGTGGTTGGGCACTGCCTGACGGTTCTGACTTGTAAGGTATCCAAATGACTCTGTAAAGTGTTCCTGTTCCCACCAGGCAGGTGAGAGCTGCTGCACAGAGACAGCACCCACAGCCAAGTGACTTTGCTTTAAGTCTTCATGGTAGGAGACCAATGGCTGTGGCTCAGACCTCAGTCCAGATCAGCTTTCTCTGCCAGGAACCTCACTCCCTGCCCAACACCAAAATTACAGGAGAAAGCTTTGTTTGCTGGGGATGTTTCTAACAACATAGAGTGGTTTCAGTTAGAAGAGATCTCAAAGCCCATCCAGTTGCAACCCCTGCCATGGGCAGGGACACCTCCCACTGGATCAGGTTGCTCCAAGCCCCATCCAACCTGCCCTTGAACACCTCCAGGGATGGGGCAGCCACCATTTCTCTGGGCAACCTGGGCCAGTGCTAATGTGATGATAATGAGAAGTTCCTCCTACCCAGACCTATGCATCACCTCCTCTGATCAATTAGATAGCCAACTTTAAACTACAAATCAATACATAGTTTAGGCGACTGCTGAGACCCAGCCTACGGGGTTTGCTCCATAATGTGAATTTTGCTGCATTTTTATTTAGCTGAAAGAGGACTGGAGATTGATCCATTCTCTGCTGGCTTGATTTTGGTGCTGGGTGTTGAATTCAGAAAAGGGATTAAACAGCTGCAGCACAGACAAATGTAGCTTCCACCTAAGATAGCTCTCCAGTTATATTTAACACCCCTTAGCCCAATCTCTATCATCTTCACAAATCCCACTGACCATTATGTACCAATTTATGTAAGACAGGACTTCATAGTGATGTGAGAGCTTCCCAGGCCTTTAATATCTCACTGCTCAAAGGTAAGTGGCACAAGTGGGTCCTGCTGTGCTAACAGTGACTTAGTCTGGGGTTTCAGCTGACAGCCCTCCAGTACTGACAGGGGCTTCAAGAAAGCTGTGGAGGGGCTCTTGATCAGGGAGAGCAGGGATAGAACAAGGGGAGTGGTCTTCAGCTGAAAGAGGGGAGATTGACATGAAAGGAGATCTTAGGAAGAAATGTTTTCTTGTGAGGATGGGGGTGCCCTGGCCCAGGTTGCACAGAGAAGTTGTGGCTGCCCCATCCCTGGAGGTGTTCAAGGCTAGGTTAGATGGGGCTTGGAGCTACCTGATCCAGTGGGAGGTGTCCCTGTGCATGGCGGGGGGGATTGAACTGGATGGGCTTTGAGGTCCATTCCAATCCAAACCATTTCACGGTTCTATGATTCTAACCAAGACTAATGCATTCAAATAGCCTGTCAGACACTTCTGGTCATCCTTGTCTTGGTGTGGGAATGGCACCTCTCTGCAACCTCCTTTCGTGCAGTTGTAGAGAGCAATAAGGTCTCCCCTCAGCCTTGTCTTTTCCAGGCTAAACAACTCCAGCTCCCTCAGCTGCTCCTCTTAAGGCTGGTTCTCCAGCACCTTCAACAGCTTCATTGCTCTTCTCTTGTTGCACTCCAGGACCTTAGTGTCCTTTTTGTAGTGAGAGGCCCCAAATTGAACACAGGATTCGAGATGCAGCCTCACTAGTGCTGAGAATAGGGGTAGAATCACTTCCCTGGTCAATTATTTCCCACCATCAGAGCTGTGGGTGAGAGAAAGCCCCATGGCTCCTTGTCAGTTCTTCTCTCAGGCCTGTCCCTGCCCCACCAGCACATGTCGGGGTCTCACCTGTGTGTGCAGCAGCTCCTTCGGGAGGGTCCAGCCCGGGCGCCCCAGAGGGAGGAGGGGGTCAGCACCCGCCCCTGCATCTCTCCCCCATTGCGTCAGGACCAGGAGCCCGGCCAGGGGTGGAGGGGTCCCACTGAACCTGGACCGCAGACCAGGACCTCAGGTGACATCCCGAGATCCATCCTTGGGGACGCCTGGTGCTGCACCACAAAACAAGGGCACAAATGGGCAGCCCTCAGACACAAATGTTTAAGGCAAAGGAAGAAGCAAACTTTACAGGGACATCTTGGAATATTTGGTTATTTTTAATAGAATAAAAGGTGTCAGCAACTGTGCAGGACAGAAGAGCCAGAAAGGCGCGAGGCTTCCCTGGTGTAACCTGCGGTGGGGTCTGCGATCTCTGCGGTGCCCCCTGTCCTCCTCTCTCACTTCCCACCCTGCTGAGCCTCTGCGGGCAGAGCAGGTCCTGCTGGGCTGGAAGGATGGCATCTGAGTCTGACATTTCTGAGCTCACGTGGAGATGCTACCCAGCCTATTCAGCATTAAAGGCCCTGGGGGGATCATGGTGGTTTCTCACCAGAGAGTTCACCCTGTTGAGAAACCCATTGTCTGCTCTGCAAAGCTGGCAGTTTCATCTTGCAGTGCTCATCCCCATGAAGTTTTGGGGTGAAGCTAAAAATTCAAAGTTTGGTGACACCAGACCTGTCTCCTCCCAGCCAAGGTGGTTTGCGATGAGATTGCTGCTTGTTTACCAGCCTGTATCTGCATCCAAGTGCTTACTTTGGATTGGCTTTTACCCCCAGTCTTACATCTGCCCCTGAGTGGAGCAGGAGCAGGGCAATCTTGGCCTCGGCATGGGTGGGATGGTTTCAGTTGGTGTTTTAAATGTGTTCCCTATGTTGCAGAGAATGAGAAGTCCAACGAGGAGAAGCAGAGGGAAGAGGAGCTTGTACAGCAGATACACAAGCTTGTGGAAACACGGGATTTCCTGGTGGACGATGTGGAGTTTGAGAGGCTCAGGTAGCTGGGTGCAATTTATACCTTGCACTGAGGACAGATTAGCCTGTTCTCTGGTCCGTGTCATGCCTTGTCAGATGCTTCTGGGTGCCTTGCTGCTCCTTTCCTGAGTGATAACCAATCTCTTTTTTCACAGGGAAAGGGAAGAAGACAAGGAAATGGCAGAGTTTCTGCAAAGCAAGCTCTCCAAAAGCTACCTCCAGAAAGCAAGTAGGTGGTTGATGAGTTTTATTCCTTGCATTGAACTTCTCTGGTAGTTTCTGCCCTTTCCTAAGCACTCTGTCTTCAAGATTTCATTGCTCTGCATGGGGCAATGAAATCTTACCTGGAGACCACCTGAACGTATCAGGAAACAGCAGGCAGGGGCTGATGGTGCTTGAGATCCCATTGTGGAATCCTGAATTCTGCTTCCATTTCCCTCCTGACATTTCCCAGCTACCATGTCCTATGAGAATGGGGATGGGTAGGTGTCCTTTTACAGCTGATGTACTTCATCTGACCCTTTCCAATCAGCTCCTTATGTTTCATCCCACCACTGCCTAAGGTCACAATTTGTGGTATCCATCCAGTCCTCCTCTCTTCATGGCCTCTGATGACGGGCCACCCTCTTCCATGTGCCTTCATCATTGCTGAAGGAACACCTCCTCAGCATGGTGGGAGACATTTCCAGCCCAGGGTCCCTGTGCTGTGTCCTCCTTGTGGACACCCATGACGCACACATGGTGATGTGTCTCCTGGATGCAGGGGCTCATGCCCAGCAGTGGGTCTTAGCTCTGAAAGGAGGTCTAAGAAGCAGCAATGGACCTATGCCCTTATCACCAGACAGACACCAATTCCTCTTTCCATAGCTCCTATCAAAGAGAAGAAAATGACTTCCAGAGGGCAGCAAACCTCCGCACCGTACATGACCAAAACGGGGCTCACCCTGCTCAAGGAGTGCTGTGGCTTCACCTGCTCCATCATGTAGGCCAGCCCTCAGCCCCTCTGCACAGGACATGACCATGGTAGCGTATGTGTCCTGGGAAGCCGCGCTGGGCAAGAGGGGCTTCCTTGGGATGCTGAAATGGCCACATGCCTATACAGGGTGGGTGAGCACTGATGTCTCGGACGCGTGCTGCAGGCATGCGGCATGAGGGACCACAAGGCTGCAGCCCTGCTCTGAGGGGATGCCACTGGGCAGAAGTGCTGGAGCCCCACCAAGTCCTCAGGGCTGAGCTGGAAGGGAAGCATCAGTGGTCATGGCAAGAAGCTGAAAACACCTGCCCTCTGAGCTCCCAAGTTCCTTCCTGCCCGAGCTTCACGCAGTAGGTGATGAGCAAGGCCAAAGCTGAGTGCTATGTCCCAACTGAAAGCATGTGTGACAAGCACTATGTAAGAGGAAGATGATGGTAATGGAGGTTCAGTGGATTGTAGTCCCTGGAGGAGGATATATCTCATCCTTAATATTGCTGGAGAGTTCCATTGTGGCAGGTGACCCGACACCCAAGAGGTAGTCTCATTAGCATTAGGCACTCTATAAAGCAGGATTGGCTCTCTAGCCATTGGAGAAGGGAGGCACCAAGAGGATCCCATGGTTGCAACCTACGGTTTACTATCTCTTGCCTTCCCTCTCCAGGTCTCCAGCCAGAGTCCACAATCTGCTCTCCTCTGAGACTTTCAGCCTCCCGCCATTGTTCGTGCTTCCCACTGCAGTGCCACCACCGAAGACATTTCTCAAGCAGGCTGCTGCAAGCTTGAATGATGGCATGTGTCCTTGGTGCCACATCAGTGGTCATCTCCTCCATGGCATTAACAAACACTGAATCCCACCTGAGTTCAGCTTGGAAGAGTTGTGTGCAGCAGTGGCAAGCGAGTCCGTGACAAAGGGGACAGATTAATAAAAGAAGCACTGGGACCTGTCTGGAGAACATTGTGCTCCACCATCCAAGGCATGCCATGGCCACGGATGATGTCTCATCCTCAGCCTTGTGCCACCTTGTGAGTCTCTCTGAGATGATTCCTGAGGACACTTGCTGGAGAATGTCTTTGGTCTGGGTTTCGTTTTGTTTGTGCTGTTTTTATAGCAAGGTGCCCCATGGCTCTGGGTAGAGCTGAGCAAAACTCTGGGCAGTCCTCAGAGTCGCCTGAATGAAGGGCTACTTCTTGTGAAGTTATCTTGTGAAGTTAGCACAGACCTGGTGTGTTGTACTCTGGGCAGATGAGTTACTTTCTTCACCTCACTATTACTGGGTTCCGTTTTCAGCTCCAAGAAAATTGGGAAAATTAGAGCAAAAGAGAAAAGGAGAAAAATTCATAAGAACAGGGCAACATACAGAGGAAAATTAAACCAAACAGAAGACCGGACAAGTAGCAGAAGATGGAGACTGCAGGTGAGAGACATTCTCGTTGCCAAGAGGGCATTCAGTCCTGCCCTCTAGTGCCCCAGCAACATCTTTGGGTTCGGCACCAAGAGCTGGACGTAAAATCCTGTGCGAAAGACTGATGGCCCCCTGAGGTCACCCAGTGTCTGAGTTCCTGTTGTCCTTTCTGAGCATCCACTCACATCGAGGTGGCACAGCCAGAGCTGGTAATGTGCATTGTGGCAGGATGGAGGCTCTCTTTCTTGCTGGGTGTGAAGGACTCTTGCATCCACCTTGCCTGTACTTATGTCCTGTAGGATGTTATGGTTTCACTGAGCTTCCTGGAGTGGGCTTTCATTTGGGTAGTTGCCCAAGAGCTCTGGTTGCTTTCTGGCCAAAATGCTGATTCTTCAGTCCTGCTGCGTCTTGCTGAAAGGTCTTGAGATGGTGTTCCTCCCTGGGTCACTATTGGGTATGTCCGTGCAAGTGAGATGGTCACAACCCATCTGTCTCTTTCCATGGCACCTGGTAGCACATACGTCTTTATAAAGCACAATGCAGGTGGGATCCTTCCCTGTGCAGTGCCATAAGCAGGTCCTAGATCCTCCTGTATTTCTTTATCAGCACTGCCAGAAAACCCAGTGTGTAGGAACCTCTCATCTCTCCTTTGCAAGGGGGGTTTCCACTCACTTGTCCTTCCTGAGCAATCTCCTCCTGTGGTTCTTACCAGCAGCCAGAAAAGTCTACAAACTAAACCAGTCTCTCTGCACAGTCACAGACCAGGGTGCAAGGCACGAATGGGCTGACGTGGCACTTGGTTGTGTCTAGTAAATTGACCCTGCTTTGGTTTGTCTCATCTCTGAGTTGACTTCGGTGGTCTCAGTCTGACTCTTGCTTCCTTTGTGATGCTTGTTGTTAATGTCCTACAGCGTCCTACAGCCACAACCTGCCAGTTCCTGGTGCTCTCCTTGCTTGAGGAAGGCTTAGCTGCGGGTTAGAGGGAGCACCCTGTCAATCACAGAGGCAAATTAAGTCATGGAGAGCTCCTCTCTTCTTCGCCAACCCTTTGTAATGGAGTAAGGTGTTCTACGCATCAGTGTCTGGTCAGCCACAAAGGGTGACAGGCCATCAGCGGTAACATCCATCCTAAAGTTGATGGGACAGCTTGGGCCACTCTCACTCCCTGCTTTTCCAGAACCTGTTCAGTGGCTGCTTTTCTTGGTCACTCTGCAGTCACACACCTGGTGCAATAAAGGTGTCCGCTTTGATCCACACAGACCAAGGGCTCAAGACGTAGAAGACCCTCTTCACCATCCTTGCCTTTCCCAGGGTCTTCTTGGGAAGGCTGAATAAATGAGCAGTTTGGTTGGTCTGAGAGGGAGCCAAAGGCAAGGAAGGGCCCTTGTTTTAAAACTTGCTCCCCAGATGCATCCCTACCTCCTCCCCACGGGGCTCTAGGACCCAGACTCCACCTGCTGGGCAGGCTGGGAGGATGGCTGGGGGAGATGGGCAAGGTCCTGTACTGGTTGGTTTGGTGTTTGCTGGCAGTGTTGGTGTGGCTGGTCCTGGAGAAGGAGGCAGGCTGCTGTCCTGGTCACAGGATACTGTTTGGTCTATATTTGAACTGATGGCAAAGGTGCACAGCACACGGGAGCGACGCTGTTTCATGTGCATTGATTTCCATCCAAACAAATAAATGTCTGTTGGAAGGTTGCTTCGTAGCTATTCTTCCCTGCCTTGGACCTTTGCAGACAGGTATCTGAGGCTGTGTCACGGCAGCGTGGTTTAAGTGGAATAGAAATGAAATCCTGAACAATCAGGCTGGATTTTGGAGTTCCTGCTACTGCCGGAGCAGAGAGCTGCTGCTGCAGTGACATGTCCCACCCTGCCCTTTCTGGCTGTTGGCCTTGTATTTCAATTTTTGGCCAGGCTGAACAATCTTTGGAAGGGCAAGAAACTGCCTCCTCGGGTTAATAACCTCTAATGCTCAGAGCCCTGAGTTGTTTTGATGTATTTGTTCCCTGACACCAGCCTTCTGTCCTCCCCGAGCTTCACAGGTACTGATTATAGAGAGGCTGTGGCACATCAAAGGTCTTCTACGTGCGGCACTGTGTAACAGAGCACTGAAGGAGGTCTGGCTGCACCATCTCTTCTCTTGGCACCCCAGCTCTTCCCCCTCCTGCATCCCACCTCCAGGAGGAAGAGCAGGGCATGCAGACCAGCAAACAGGAGGGTCTCGTGGTTTGTGGTGTTATCTATCATTGGGATGGGTGATTAGAGAGCTTGCCAGGAGCGCGTCGTGGTGCACAAGATGGGGAACACAAGGAGAAGGGAGATGGGCTGGGTAGGAGCAGAGAGGCAGGGCAGACTATGCTTCGCTGGCTCTCAGCAGCTGTGTAGGACCAGGGAAGTTCACAGTCACTCACAGACGTGATGTGCTTTTATGCCAGTGCCTACTGAGAGTGGGCCAGGCAGCTCAGGCACCCACGTCCTTTCTTCAGTCAGGTGCCTGGAAACTGCACGTGCAAAAAGAGTGTTCTGGTTCAGGTTTAATGGCTTTCACGGCTTTGCCATGGCATTCAATAGCTCTTGGCATGCCAAGTTTTATATAAATGCTAATCGTGGGGTTCATAAGCCAGCAATGTCTTCCAAAGTCACTGCTGAAGGCAGTGGTCAGTGCTAGCACAGGGCTGGACTCGTGCCTCCTGGCAGAGTGCCTCAGAGGGGAGGTAGCAGGTCTCCAGGTGAGAGCATCCCAAGGGATCTGATGCTGACAGTGCCCTTTCTGTACAGCCAGGCTCCGTGTCGGAGCATGCCCCTGTCGCTTGGACTGCACGGTGGGTGCTCAGCATCTGGCCGCTCTCAGGCACCAGCCCCTCCAGTGCAAAACCCACCATCGGTGCTGGGACAGAGCTGCCGTGTGGGGCAGAGAGCAGAGCAGTGAGTATGAATATGTCACATCCTGGATCCATGAGCCCCACCCTCGTGTCTGGGCCTCTTTTGACCTGCACAGTCGAAACACGGAGGGGTAGGGGGTTCGTTTATCTGTGCAGCGATCCAGAGGGCAACAAGGTCACTCTCAGGGTGAAACTCAAAAGTAATATTTATTCTTGGTCTGGCAAAAATAAGCAGACCAAAAGACTTGGGTGCACAGCCGAGATACGGGGATGCAACACCTCAAAGTTGCAGGAAACAGATTCCAATCTGTTCAGATCCCAATCCGATCTGTGAACACAGTAAAGGTCACTCGGATCTGCTCCAACACACACAGCTACACCAGATGAGGAACAGTAAGGTAATGGGGGAGAAAGAGAGAGAGAGAAGAGGAAAAGAAAGAATCCCCCCATCAATGGCAGCAGCACTTCCTCTAGAACACATGGCCATGGCAGCAGCTTCTTCCAGGCTGCACGGTCCAGGCTGGTCCCATGAAGTGGGAGTTCTTCTCTCAGGCCTGTCCCTGCCCCACCAGCACATGTCGGGGTCTCGCCTGTGTGTGCAGCAGCTCCTTCGGGAGGGTCCAGCGCGGGCGCCCCAGAGGGAGGAGGGGGGTCAGCACCCGCCCCTGCATCTCTCCCCCATTGCGTCAGGACCAGGAGCCCGGCCAGGGGTGGAGGGGTTCCACTGAACCTGGACCGCAGACCAGGACCTCAGGTGACATCCTGAGATCCATCCTTGGGGAGGCCTGGTGCTGCGCCACAAAACAAGGGCACAAATGGGCAGCCCTCAGACACAAATGTTTAAGGCAAAGGAAGAAGCAAACTTTAGAGGGACATCTTGGAATATTTGGTTATTTTTAATAGAATAAAAGGTGTCAGCAGCTGTGCAGGACAGAAGAGCCAGAAAGGCGCGAGGCTTCCCTGGTGTAACCTGCGGTGGGGTCTGCGATCTCTGCGGTGCCCCCTGTCCTCCTCTCTCACTTCCCACCCTGCTGAGCCTCTGCGGGCAGAGCAGGTCCTGCTGGGGTGTCCCTTGTTGCTCCGCAGGTGCCTTCCTGGCTGTTCCTCCTGTCCTTCTGTTTCTCCTCCAGACAGAGGTCTGCAAAGTCTTGGATAAAGTGCTGGATCTGGGGTGGGGAGGAGAGAAGGCAAAGCTCAGAGCAAGGATGGGGACAGGAGGCAGAGGGGAGCTTGCGGGCCCTTGAGGAGGGCAAATGTCACCCACCAAACTGAATAGGAGGAGAAGGCATTTGCCTCGCTGGCTCTGTGCTACCAGAATGGGCGTTTGGGGATGAGCTGGAGTTGAGGGCAAAGGTCAATGGAACCAAACCTTGGCTATGGGTTGATCTGCACCCCCTGCCCCAGCCAGCCTGGCTCCCACTCCTTCCGTCCCCCAAGGGACACCCCCATACCCTGCTCTGCCTCCTCAGATGAGACAGCTTTGCCCGGGGTCCTCTGCCCATTCCCCGTGCCCAAGAGGGAGCCCAGGGGAAAAGGAAGGGGTCTGTTGGGCACATGGACTTGTCTGGGCTCTCCTTGCCCTTTGGGCAGCCCAGGGTCATTCCTACTCCTCTTTAGGGGCAGGGAGAAGGGTTCTGGCTGGGATCTACCATGTCCAGCTGTCTGAGGCTGTCATCCTGTGACACCTTCAGGTGCGCTTTCCGATACGCGCTCAGGCTCCGGAAGAGCTTGAGGATGGTCAGCTTGATGGTCCCCAGCTCCAGGACTTTCTTGGTAGCTGTGTCCTGGATGTCGGCCAAGACAGTCTCCTGAGAGGAGAAGAGAGGAGAGGAGATATGCAGGTTGAGGACATCCCCCAGCAAAGATGCAGCTTGAGCACTGGAGACCCTGACTTGGAGGTCCTAACTTTCATGCTCATCTGTTTTGCTAGGAAGAAGCTGTCCTTATCCAGCGCTGGAGGTTGTCCAGCTTGGTGCATGAAAGCAGAGCCAGGAGCCACCACAGCCGCTCCTTGCCCCAGGAACCTCCCCCTCTCCCTGCCAGCTCCTGCAGTCCTGGAGCTGGGCAGGTGCTGGACAAAGGATGAACACAAAGAATTTTTAATAAACCATCAAAACCAGCTTCAGTCTGAGCCCCGAGGCATCAACAGGGAAGACCACGAGCCGTGCCCCACGCAAGTGCCATGGCAGGGGGGATGCTGCATGGAGCAGTGAATAGAAATCAGTGTGAGCAGGCTGGACAGACCCAGCGGGCGTGTAGTGGAGGAGTAGGTCCTATGCCAAGGAAGACCTCCCCAAAGGCTGGTGACCTGGTCTCTTTTGACTCTTGAGTTCAAGCAAGAAGTGAAAGATCATGGTGGCTTTATGAGGGCTTTGTGTTAAGCCCTCATGTCACCTGCTCTGTCAGTCTTCATTCTACAAGCCCTTGGAAGGACACCATTAGGCATCTCCTCCAATCACAAAGGCCACTGCTGCACCTTGCCATCATGCCATGGCTTAGGGATGAGCCATCGGCTGGTCTTGACACAGCCAGGCCTTGGAGATCTACCCCTGCCCACACCCCGTTTCCTCACCCATTGCTGGACATCTTTTTGAGTCTGGTCAAAACATAGCAGGAGCTGCTTCAGCTCATTTTGGTGCTGCTGGATCTCAGCTTCTTTCTCTGCCATGTGCTGGTCGAGGAGCACCTGGGCTTGCTCAGACATTTCCTTGTGCACCTTTTGTGACCGCAGCTGGTCCTTGCACATCCTCATCAGTGTCTTGTTGTGCTCAATGAGTTCCTGGATGTCCTTAAACTGCAGTAGAAGGCTCCTGGTGTTAGTCCCCTCTTGCCCTCCCCTCATCACGACTGCAAGTCTTGTGCTGTTTGGCACCTGGCCATGGACAACCGCTTCCCCAGGCGAGAGATCTCCCCTTCTTGACAAACTCTTGCCCCATTGGTTTGTGAGCATCACCACGTTCCTGTGATGACACCCCAGTGTGGCAGGCCCAGAGCTGTCAGTGCCACCAGCAAAGGGAGATGCCTTCCCCAGGTGGGCAGGGCTCCATAAAACACAAAGCACAACTGAAGCTGCCAGCACTTCACTGTGGCATGAGGGCAGCTGGGACCATAGGAGAGTGAGGGATGCATGGGGTGGTGCCCGGGCATCCTCAAGAGAGGGCGCAGCTTCTCTGAGCCCTGCCTGTGTTCCCATACTGGGACAGCTTTTCTGTCCTCCCAAACCATCAGTGTGACACAAAACAGTGACACAAAGGGGTCCCTGTTCTCCACAGCCTGGTGCTTTTCCTCCTTCTAGCAGTTTTTCTTTGGTTCTCTCAAACCTTCACCTCCCCTTCTGCCTCTCCTCCCCTAACTCTGATCCCATTGGCTCACCTTGGTTGCAGGGAACCTCTTCCCAGCCCATCCAAGGTCTCTGACCGCGTGTCAGGATTTCCCTGAACTTGCCTTATCTCCTCTAGGTTTACCACCCACGGGGGCCCTCCTTCAAGCCATGATCTCTCTCTGTCTCATGTCCAGATTCACCTCTGAGACCTTCACCACTTCCTCCAGGTAGTCCTTGAAGATGGAGAACTTCTGCACTTTTTGCTGAGTTTATGGTGCTGATTTTTCAGGGCTTCCAGTGTCTCCTCAGCTCTCACAAGCTCACTCTCCATTTGCATCTTCTTCTCTCTCTCTTTTCTGGATTTCTTCAGAATGTGAATTCACGATCCAACTCTTTTCTGGTGGTGTTTCCCCCACCAAAACACACACACACACAAAGGCACGCATGCACACAAAGAAGAAGGCAAGAGAACATGGAGCTGCGTCACTCAGCAGCACTTGAACGAGATGTCTTCACAGGGGAGAGACCAGGATTGGAGCATCTCTGGGGACATTTTCATTCTCTGAGACACCACCCCTCTTGCACTGACCCTTCAGTCTTAGAGACAGACTTTGGGAGGGTGTTCTGATTTTCTGACCTACTGAGATCTGTCCCTGGAAGACACCTGGGGGTCCACAGTGGGGACAGGCTGAGCCCATTCTGCGGGATGCTCAGGAGATCACCCTCGTACAGGACAAGCACTCTCCCACCAAAGCCCTACCAGGGCTTTCCAGATGGGTGGTACAAAACTTCATGCCCTGCCAGTCCTGTTCCTCACACCTTCAGGCTCCAGGAAGACTTGGAGAGATTTTGGGTCTCCAGGTGAGAGCATCCCAAGGGATCTGATGCTGACAGTGCCCTCTCTGTACAGCCAGGCTCCTGTCGGTGTCGGGCAGGATCTGTCTGGCTTCAAGAAAACCCCCAGCACAGATCAGCTGATAAAAGCAGACGTGCTGGAACTTGTCGGCCCCAGGCCCTGGGAGGGAGGGAGATAAGAACTTGAACAAAGATTGCTGGCTTGATCGCGGGTACTTGTTGAATGGCAGGAAACTGTCGTTAAGTGAGGCAGATGTTTAGAGAGAAGACCCTTTTGTATTAGCCAGTAACGAGCTTGCTTTTTGCAATATGTATGAGCCTTAATTAGCTGTAACGGTATAATCTATGTTAGCTGCGCAATAAAGACGACATTTTGCCTGCATCGAGCTGCGTCCCGGCTCTCAATGGCGGCAAATCGGTGACCCCGTGTGAGGAGGTTTATAACCACCTCTCTGTGTGGCATGTCGCGAGGCTGTCGCGAGTCCCTCGGAACGTTGAATGGGCTGCTGAAAGGAAGCAGGATCCTGGCCAGGAACGATCCCTCTGAAGAATTGAGGTGAGCCGTGGGAAAGATGGGGAATCAGATATTTTCCCCCGAAAGAGACCTTAATGAACTGATGAAAGCCCTCCTTCGAAAACATGGGAGGAATCTTTCTGGGCGTGATCTGAAGATCACACTTAAACGGCTACAGGCAAAGACACCCACTGTGACTGAGTCTGCTATCTTTACGCGGGAACTCTGGGATGATGTGGGGGTTAAACTGTGGGGGTTAAACTGTGGGATGCAGCAAGCAGAGGGAATGCCGAAGCACAGCGTATGCTCCCGTGGTGGAGGAGTATTTTTGAGACCTCAAAAGTACAAGAAAAGAGCCCCCGAGACGAGGTGAAAGGGGCGGAGGACTCTCCAATTATCCCTCCGTTACCACCAGTAAAGGAGGGGCCCTCCGCGCTACCAGAACTGTGCGCCGCTGGCTGTGCTCCTGAGGAGGATCCCTTTGATCCAGGAGCGGCGAACCCTGAAAAGGAGCCTGCTTATGACTCCTATGGAGTGGTGCACGTCTTCCTTTCTCGACAAAGAACAAGGGCCTCTGACCCTCCCTCACAACAATGGCGCCCGAACAGAGGGATCAGAGGAGGAAAGAAGATGGCGTGGCAGAGGAAACACCAGATCTTCGGTGGAAATCAGTTATGAAGCGATAAAAGAAACTCGAAAAGCTGTAAAAAGAGAAAATACTGACTGTTTCGTCACCGAGCTGCCCCCACCCCAGCGCTCGAAACAGCCACCGGCTCCATCGTGTGCGTGAATAATTCACAGCCGCCATAGGATGGTCCTCTGCCACGAAAATGCTCTGTCAACCAAAGACTATGACCTGTTCAACAACGGATACAAACCTTATTTTGTGATATATGTGCACATTTTAAGTGTTGTGTGTGTTCGGTGCCGTGTGTAGTTTAAATATTCCTACCCTCGTGCTGTTCTTACTGACCGGTCCTAAACAATACTGTATGGGTATATTAATGCATCTCTCAAAAGAGTGGTTCTGTGTGTGTGTGTCCGTGTGTGTGTTTAAAGCGCTTTAAACGTTTGTAAGACTTGCAAATTGGGTTTTGGTTATATTGAGCCTTTGTTTTGATTAATCTTAAAAATGCAACTCTGAAACCTTTCAGTCTCAAATGTCCACTAAGCCGGCAAAGAGGGAGATTTACCGGGGACCTTTGAAGTGAAAGGCTGCAGAGGACACGATTTTAAAATACATAGGAAAGAAAAAAAAAAGGAGAGAGAGAAAATAAAACAAACAAACAAAAAAAGAAAAAACAGGAAATACAGAAAGAGGGGGAAAAAATGAAAAAAAAAAACAAACAAAAACCAAACCACCCAGCCCTGTGGCTGTGTGTGAGTTGAATGCCACAATTGAACCCCAGCAAGCCAAATTGCAAATAGTAGTTAAAACAATTTACAAAAGCTCCTAGAAACAATCAATCGAGTTAAACCTTATTTGGGTATAACTAATGCAGAACTAAGTCCATTATTTGATCTTCTTAAGGGAGGACATGGCTTTAACAGCATCTCCTACTTTTAACGAGTGATGCACAACAAACTTTGGGCAAAATTGAAAAAGCCATTACTGAGAGAAAAGCTCATAGAGGACTTGATGGTCAGGCATTTGGTCTAATAGCACAATTAGTACCTTTTAAAAGTAAAAAAAAAAAAGGGGGAGAGCTGTTACCTCCTAGTGAAAGAATTGCAAAGGCGACTTATGTTTTGAAGTTTTGGACTTTTTACATTTAACTGGAAATAGAACATGTCGGAGCATGCCCCTGTCGCTTGGACTGCACGGTGGGTGCTCAGCATCTGGCCGCTCTCAGGCACCAGCCCCTCCAGTGCAAAACCCACCATCGGTGCTGGGGCAGAGCTGCCGTGTGGGGCAGAGAGCAGAGCAGTGAGTATCGGCTTGGCTGGCTCGTGCCCACACTGATAGGAGCACAAGCTGCTCTAGGGGAAAGGTTGGAGTCCAGATTAAACCAACAACATTTCAATGTGCTAAGGATATTCCATCAACAAGAGGCAAAACAGTCTGTAGAGTCAGCCAGTACTTTAATCATCTCTTCTCTGTGCCAAGAGAAAGAAATCTTACAAAAAAACCCACCCAAACCCCAAAACTCAATAAAAACAAACCCAGACCTTGCAGTTCCCCAAGGAGAAGGCAGGCTGTTAAAACAAAAAGCTTATTTATCATACGCAGCATCACAGAACCGAAACCCTGGTATCTGGTGAGGTAATTTTAGTTTTCACTTCGATATCCCATGACATCATGAGTCACATTGGTTTTGCTTCACCTGGGCCGAGAGAGCAAATTCGTCTGTTAGGAACTGTATCTTTGTGATGCCCAGCACACTGTCCTTGGGCAGTGGGTCCTGCCATCTCCTCTGCTGGTGCTGAGGTGCCTGTGCCAGCAAGCTGGCTCCTGCAGGCAAGAGGAGGGGAGCATGGTGGATGGATGGGGCAGGAAAGCCTGGCATCCCTGATGGTCCCCTCTCTGGGCAAAACCTCAGAACCAGCGCAGCTCCAGCATAGCATCTTTTGGCATCTTACAAGTGAGGAGAGCAGAGCTTGTCTTTCTGCCAGACTGGGGACGCCTTGGCTGGCTTTACCTTAGCTTAGATGAGGAGGCTTCCTTGCTTTCCAGCTCCCCAGGGAAGAAACAAAGGAAGGGTGATGGGCATTTCATAGGCTGGAAAAGCCAGTGCCTGTCTCAGTTTTCACTGGCCTGCAGTGCCGTGCATCTCCTGCCTCTCAAGGCCACCTCCACAGCCCCAGCCATGGGGAGCACAGCCGGGATGTGAAGGTGTCTCCTTGCTGAGGAAGGAGGCCGGTGCATGGCAAGGGGCAGGGTTTGCCCCCACTGTGGGATTTGTGGGGAGTCCTTCTCATGGAAGGGATCACTGTGGACCCCCAGTCCTCGTGCAGGTTTTTGACCAAAGAAAAGGAAAAGCCTCCCACTTATCCTTACTTCATCTCTTTCAGTCCTTCTGATGTACCTGATCATCCCCCCAGTTCTCAGCTCCTGTCCCTAAACCCTGCTCTGCTCTGTTGTTGAAGCAACCAAATGCCCCCTCCTTCCAGATGGCCAGTGGGTAAGAAACCAACCTCTTTTCAGCTCTGCCATTCGCCCCCTGGGCAATCCTGGGTTCCTCTACGCTGCTTCCACTGCTTCCGCTCCCAGTCTCTTTCTTCCTTGCACCCTGCACTCCTTGGAGCAAAGTCTGTATAGGTGCATACCAAGCAGAGACCAGGGCATGGCTCTGGCTTCCTGGTGACTTCAACAGGACATTGATTTGGACTCCTGTGATTTGGCTCTTTGCAAAGGTCAGCCCCATGGGGCTCCCAGCCTGCTGCAAGAAGGTGTTAATATGTCAGATCCTGGATCCATGAGCCCCACCCTCGTGTCTGGGCCTCTTTTGACCTGCACAGTCGAAACACGGAGGGGTAGGGGGTTCGTTTATCTGTGCAGCGATCCAGAGGGCAACAAGGTCACTCTCAGGGTGAAACTCAAAAGTAATATTTATTCTTGGTCTGGCAAAAATAAGCAGACCAAAAGACTTGGGTGCACAGCTGAGATACGGGGATGCAACACCTCAAAGTTGCAGGAAACGGATTCCAATCTGTTCACATCCCAATCTGATCCCTGAACACAGCAAAGGTCACTCGGATGTGCTCCAACACACACACCTACACCAGATGAGGAACAGTAAGGTAATGGGGGAGAAAGAGAGGGAGAGAAGAGGAAAAGAAAGAATCCCCCCATGAATGGCAGCAGCACTTCCTCTAGAACACATGGCCATGGCAGCAGCTTCTTCCAGGCTGCACGGTCCAGGCTGGTCCCATGAAGTGGGAGTTCTTCTCTCAGGCCTGTCCCTGCCCCACCAGCACATGTCGGGGTCTCGCCTGTGTGTGCAGCAGCTCCTTTGGGAGGGTCCAGCGCGGGCGCCCCAGAGGGAGGAGGGGGGTCAGCACCCGCCCCTGCATCTCTCCCCCATTGCGTCAGGACCAGGAGCCCGGCCAGGGGTGGAGGGGTCCCACTGAACCTGGACCGCAGACCAGGACCTCAGGTGACATCCTGAGATCCATCCTTGGGGAGGCCTGGTGCTGCGCCACAAAACAAGGGCACAAATGGGCAGCCCTCAGACACAAATGTTTAAGGCAAAGGGAGAAGCAAACTTTACAGGGACATCTTGGAATATTTGGTTATTTTTAATAGAATAAAAGGTGTCAGCAGCTGTGCAGGACAGAAGAGCCAGAAAGGCGCGAGGCTTCCCTGGTGTAACCTGCGGTGGGGTCTGCAATCTCTGCGGTGCCCCCTGTCCTCCTCTCTCACTTCCCACCCTGCTGAGCCTCTGCGGGCAGAGCAGGTCCTGCTGGGGTGTCCCTCGTTGCTCCGCAGGTGCCTTCCTGGCTGTTCCTCCTGTCCTTCTGTTTCTCCTCCAGACAGAGGTCTGCAAAGTCTTGGATAAAGTGCTGGATCTGGGGTGGGGAGGAGAGAAGGCAAAGCTCAGAGCAAGGATGGGGACAGGAGGCAGAGGGGAGCTTGCGGGGCCTTGAGGAGGGCAAATGTCACCCACCAAACGGAATAGGAGGAGAAGGCATTTGCCTCGCTGGCTCTGTGCTACCAGAATGGGCGTTTGGGGATGAGCTGAAGTTGAGGGCAAAGGTCAATGGAACCAAACCTTGGCTATGGGTTGATCTGCACCCCCTGCCCCAGCCAGCCTGGCTCCCACTCCTTCCGTCCCCCAAGGGACACCCCCATACCCTGCTCTGCCTCCTCAGATGAGACAGCTTTGCCCGGGGTCCTCTGCCCATTCCCCGTGCCCAAGAGGGAGCCCAGGGGAAAAGGAAGGGGTCTGTTGGGCACATGGACTTGTCTGGGCTCTCCTTGCCCTTTGGGCAGCCAAGAGTCATTCCTACTCCTCTTTAGGGGCAGGGAGAAGGGCTCTGGCTGGGCTCTACCATGTCCAGCTGTCTGAGGCTGTCATCCTGTGACACCTTCAGGTGCGCTTTCCGATACGCGCTCAGGCTCCGGAAGAGCTTGAGGATGGTCAGCTTGATGGTCCCCAGCTCCAGGTCTTTCTTGGTAGCTGTGTCCTGGATGTCGGCCAAGACAGTCTCCTGAGAGGAGAAGAGAGGAGGTATGCAGGTTGAGGACATCCCCCAGCAAAGATGCAGCAGTGCCACCAGCAAAGGGAGATGCCTTCCCCAGGTGGGCAGGGCTCCATAAAACACAAAGCACAACTGAAGCTGCCAGCACTTCACTGTGGCATGAGGGCAGCTGGGACCATAGGAGAGTGAGGGATGCATGGGGTGGTGCCCGGGCATCCTCAAGAGAGGTGGCAGCTTCTCTGACCCCTGCCTGTGTTCCCATACCGGGACAGCTTTTCGGTCCTCCCAAACCATCAGTGTGACACAAAACAGTGACACAAAGGGGTCCCTGTTCTCCACAGCCTGGTGCTTTTCCTCCTTCTAGCAGTTTTTCTTTGGTTCTCTCAAGCCTTCACCTCCCCTTCTGCCTCTCCCTGAGCCCCTCGCTGGGGCAGGGGATGCCGCGCTGCCAGGTGGGATCTGGGATGGTGTTGGGTCACTCTGTCCCATCTCCCCACACAGGACACCCCACTGTGGGGTTGCCAGGGCAAAGCAACCCTGTGCCCGCCAAGGTGTGGACCCAGACGTCACCTCGGGAAAAACTCCACTGGCAGAAAACTCCACCTGGAAGAGGAGGACTCCCTGCCCTCACATATTAGGCTCCAGAAGACAAAGAAAGAAACTCAACAGATGGAAGTTGCTCTGGCAGAGGCGAGAGAGTTGAGAAAGATGAGAGGGGGGTATGGCTGGGAGGGCTTGTAGTTTTTTGGAGGACAACAGCGGTCAGGGAACTGGCTGAACATGTGGGCAGACAGCTCATGATCCCTCTGGTGCTGCCAGGACTTCATGGAGAGGATGGGAGTCATAGCCGAACGGTGGAGGGACCTCCATGCCAGGGAGGCTCAGCTGAAAGCCCACGTTGAAACATCTGAGGAGACTTTGAAGGTACACCCTCCCTTGATCAGCTTGACTGCCAGGACTCTGAGCCACACCACCACCTTCTCCCCTGGGGACATGCTGTGGGGCCACCAAATCTCTCCAAGTCTTCCTGGAGCCTGAAGGTGTGAGGAACAGGACTGGCAGGGCATGGAGTTTTGTACCACCCATCTGGAAAGCCCTGGTAGGGCTTTGGTGGGAGAGTGCTTGTCCTGTATGGGGGTAATCTCCTGAGCATCCCGCAGAATGGGCTCAGCCTGTCCCCACTGTGGACCCCCAGGTGTCTTCCAGGGACAGATCTCAGTAGGTCAGAAAATCAGAACACCCTCCCAATGTCTGTGGGTGAGCGCTGATGTCTTGGACGTGCGCGGCTCCTGGTGCTGCAGGCATGTGGCATGAGGGACCACAAGGCTGCAGCCCTGCTCTGAGGGGCTGCCACTGGGCAGAAGTGCTGGAGCCCCACCAAGTCCTCAGGGCTGGGCTGGAAGGGAAGCATCAGTGGTCATGGCAAGAAGGTGAAAACACCTGCCCTCTGAGCTCCCAAGTTCCTTCCTGCCCGAGCTTCACGCAGTAGGTGATGAGCAAGGCCAAAGCTGAGTGCTATGTCCCAACTGAAAGCATGTGTGACAAGCACTATGTAAGAGGAAGATGATGGTAACGGAGGTTCAGTGGGTTGTAGTCCCTGGAGGAGGATATATCTCATCCTTAATATTGCTGGAGACTTCCATTGTGGCAGGTGACCCGACACCCAAGAGGTAGTCTCATTAGCATTAGGCACTCTATAAAGCAGGATTGGCTCTCTAGCCATTGGAGAAGGGAGGCACCAAGAGGATCCCATGGTTGCAACCTACGGTTTACTATCTCTTGCCTTCCTTCTCCAGCTGGACGTAAAATCCTGTGCGAAAGACTGATGGCCCCCTGAGGTCACCCAGTGTCTGAGTTCCTGTTGTCCTTTCTGAGCATCCACTCACATTGAGGTGGCACAGCCAGAGCTGGTAATGTGCATTGTGGCAGGATGGAGGCTCTCCTTCTTGCTGGGTGTGAAGGACTCTTGCATCCACCTTGCCTGTACTTATGTCCTGTAGGATGTTATGGTTTCACTGAGCTTCCTGGAGTGGGCTTTCATTTGGGTAGTTGCCCAAGAGCTCTGGTTGCTTTCTGGCCAAAATGCTGATTCTTCAGTCCTGCTGCGTCTTGCTGAAAGGTCTTGAGATGGTGTTCCTCCCTGGGTCACTATTGGGTATGTCCGTGCAAGTGAGATGGTCACAACCCATCTGTCTCTTTCCATGGCACCTGGTAGCACATACGTCTTTATAAAGCACAATGCAGGTGGGATCCTTCCCTGTGCAGTGCCATAAGCAGGTCCTAGATCCTCCTGTATTTCTTTATCAGCACTGCCAGAAAACCCAGTGTGTAGGAACCTCTCATCTCTCCTTTGCAAGGGGGGTTTCCACTCACTTGTCCTTCCTGAGCAATCTCCTCCTGTGGTTCTTACCAGCAGCCAGAAAAGTCTACAAACTAAACCAGTCTCTCTGCACAGTCACAGACCAGGGTGCAAGGCACGAATGGGCTGACGTGGCACTTGGTTGTGTCTAGTAAATTGACCCTGCTTTGGTTTGTCTCATCTCTGAGTTGACTTCGGTGGTCTCAGTCTGACTCTTGCTTCCTTTGTGATGCTTGTTGTTAATGTCCTACAGCGTCCTACAGCCACAACCTGCCAGTTCCTGGTGCTCTCCTTGCTTGAGGAAGGCTTAGCTGCGGGTTAGAGGGAGCACCCTGTCAATCACAGAGGCAAATTAAGTCATGGAGAGCTCCTCTCTTCTTCGCCAACCCTTTGTAATGGAGTAAGGTGTTCTACGCATCGGTGTCTGGTCAGCCACAAAAGGTGACAGGCCATCAGCGGTAACATCCATCCTAAAGTTGATGGGACAGCTTGGGCCACTCTCACTCCCTGCTTTTCCAGAACCTGTTCAGTGGCTGCTTTTCTTGGTCACTCTGCAGTCACACACCTGGTGCAATAAAGGTGTCCGCTTTGATCCACACAGACCAAGGGCTCAAGACCAAGAAGACCCTCTTCACCATCCTTGCCTTTCCCAGGGTCTTCTTGGGAAGGCTGAATAAATGAGCAGTTTGGTTGGTCTGAGAGGGAGCCAAAGGCAAGGAAGGGCCCTTGTTTTAAAACTTGCTCCCCAGATGCATCCCTACCTCCTCCCCACGGGGCTCAAGGACCCAGACTCCACCTGCTGGGCAGGCTGGGAGGATGGCTGGGGGAGATGGGCAAGGTCCTGTACTGGTTGGTTTGGTGTTTGCTGGCAGTGTTGGTGTGGCTGGTCCTGGACAAGGAGGCAGGCTGCTGTCCTGGTCACAGGATACTGTTTGGTCTATATTTGAACTGATGGCAAACTGATGGCTCCAGCACACAGGAGCGACGCTGTTTCATGTGCATTGATTTCCATCCAAACAAATAAATGTCTGTTGGAAGGTTGCTTCGTAGCTATTCTTCCCTGCCTTGGACCTTTGCAGACAGGTATCTGAGGCTGTGTCACGGCAGCGTGGTTTAAGTGGACTAGAAATGAAATCCTGTACAATCAGGCTGGATTTTGGAGTTGCCTGCTACTGCCGGAGCAGAGAGCTGCTGCTTCAGTGACATGTCCCACCCTGCCCTTTCTGGCTGTTGGCCTTGTATTTCAATTTTTGGCCAGGCTGAACAATCTTTGGAAGGGCAAGAAACTGCCTCCTCGGGTTAATAACCTCTAATGCTCAGAGCCCTGAGTTGTTTTGATGTATTTGTTCCCTGACACCAGCCTTCTGTCCTCCCCGAGCTTCACAGGTACTGATTATAGTGAGGCTGTGGCACATCAAAGGTCTTCTACGTGCGGCACTGTGTAACAGAGCACTGAAGGAGGTCTGGCTGCACCATCTCTTCTCTTGGCACCCCAGCTCTTCCCCCTCCTGCATCCCACCTCCAGGAGGAAGAGCAGGGCATGCAGACCAGCAAACAGGAGGGTCTCGTGGTTTGTGGTGTTATCTATCATTGGGATGGGTGATTAGAGAGCTTGCCAGGAGCGCGTCGTGGTGGACAAGATGGGGAACACAAGGAGAAGGGAGATGGGCTGGGTAGGAGCAGAGAGGCAGGGCAGACTATGCTTTGCTGGCTCTCAGCAGCTGTGTAGGACCAGGGAAGTTCACAGTCACTCACAGACGTGATGTGCTTTTATGCCAGTGCCTACTGAGAGTGGGCCAGGCAGCTCAGGCACCCACGTCCTTTCTTCAGTCAGGTGCCTGGAAACTGCACGTGCAAAAAGAGTGTTCTGGTTCAGGTTTAATGGCTTTCACGGCTTTGCCATGGCATTCAATAGCTCTTGGCATGCCAAGTTTTATATAAATGCTAATCGTGGGGTTCATAAGCCAGCAATGTCTTCCAAAGTCACTGCTGAAGGCAGTGGTCAGTGCTAGCACAGGGCTGGACTCGTGCCTCCTGGCAGAGTGCCTCAGAGGGGAGGTAGCAGGTCTCCAGGTGAGAGCATCCCAAGGGATCTGATGCTGGCAGTGCCCTTTCTGTACAGCCAGGCTCCGTGTCGGAGCATGCCCCTGTCGCTTGGACTGCACGGTGGGTGCTCAGCATCTGGCTGCTCTCAGGCACCAGCCCCTCCAGTGCAAAACCCACCATCGGTGCTGGGACAGAGCTGCTGTGTGGGGCAGAGAGCAGAGCAGTGAGTATGAATATGTCACATCCTGGATCCATGAGCCCCACCCTCGTGTCTGGGCCTCTTTTGACCTGCACAGTCGAAACACGGAGGGGTAGGGGGTTCGTTTATCTGTGCAGTGATCCAGAGGGCAACAAGGTCACTCTCAGGGTGAAACTCAAAAGTAATATTTATTCTTGGTCTGGCAAAAATAAGCAGACCAAAAGACTTGGGTGCACAGCCGAGATACGGGGATGCAACACCTCAAAGTTGCAGGAAACAGATTCCGATCTGTTCAGATCCCAATCCGATCCCTGAACACAGCAAAGGTCACTCGGACGTGCTCCAACACACACACCTACACCAGATGAGGAACAGTAAGGTAATGGGGGAGAAAGAGAGAGAGAGAAGAGGAAAAGAAAGAATCCCCCCATCAATGGCAGCAGCACTTCCTCTAGAACACATGGCCATGGCAGCAGCTTCTTCCAGGCTGCACGGTCCAGGCTGGTCCCATGAAGTGGGAGTTCTTCTCTCAGGCCTGTCCCTGCCCCACCAGCACATGTCGGGGTCTCGCCTGTGTGTGCAGCAGCTCCTTCGGGAGGGTCCAGCGCGGGCGCCCCAGAGGGAGGAGGGGGGTCAGCACCCGCCCCTGCATCTCTCCCCCATTGCGTCAGGACCAGGAGCCCGGCCAGGGGTGGAGGGGTCCCACTGAACCTGGACCGCAGACCAGGACCTCAGGTGACATCCCGAGATCCATCCTTGGGGAGGCCTGGTGCTGCGCCACAAAACAAGGGCACAAATGGGCAGCCCTCAGACACAAATGTTTAAGGCAAAGGAAGAAGCAAACTTTAGAGGGACATCTTGGAATATTTGGTTATTTTTAATAGAATAAAAGGTGTCAGCAGCTGTGCAGGACAGAAGAGCCAGAAAGGCGCGAGGCTTCCCTGGTGTAACCTGCGGTGGGGTCTGCGATCTCTGCGGTGCCCCCTGTCCTCCTCTCTCACTTCCCACCCTGCTGAGCCTCTGCGGGCAGAGCAGGTCCTGCTGGGGTGTCCCTCGTTGCTCCGCAGGTGCCTTCCTGGCTGTTCCTCCTGTCCTTCTGTTTCTCCTCCAGACAGAGGTCTGCAAAGTCTTGGATAAAGTGCTGGATCTGGGGTGGGGAGGAGAGAAGGCAAAGCTCAGAGCAAGGATGGGGACAGGAGGCAGAGGGGAGCTTGCAGGCCCTTGAGGAGGGCAAATGTCACCCACCAAACGGAATAGGAGGAGAAGGCATTTGCCTCGCTGGTTCTGCACTACCAGAATGGGTGTTTGGGGATGAGCTGGAGTTGAGGGCAAAGGTCAATGGAACCAAACCTTGGCTATGGGTTGATCTGTACCCCCTGCCCCAGCCAGCCTGGCTCCCACTCCTTCCGTCCCCCAAGGGACACCCCCATACCCTGCTCTACCTCCTCAGATGAGACAGCTTTGCCCGGGGTCCTCTGCCCATTCCTCGTGCCCAAGAGGGAGCCCAGGGGAAAAGGAAGGGGTCTGTTGGGCACATGGACTTGTCTGGGCTCTCCTTGCCCTTTGGGCAGCCAAGGGTCATTCCTACTCCTCTTTAGGGGCAGGGAGAAGGGCTCTGGCTGGGCTCTCCATGTCCAGCTGTCTGAGGCTGTCATCCTGTGACACCTTCAGGTGCGCTTTCCGATACGCGCTCAGGCTCCAGAAGAGCTTGAGGATGGTCAGCTTGATGGTCCCCAGCTCCAGGTCTTTCTTGGTAGCTGTGTCCTGGATGTTGGCCAAGACAGTCTCCTGAGAGGAGAAGAGAGGAGAGGAGATATGCAGGTTGAGGACATCCCCCAGCAAAGATGCAGCTTGAGCACTGGAGACCCTGACTTGGAGGTCCTAACTTCCACGCTCATCTGTTTTGCTAGGAAGAAGCTGTCCTTATCCAGTGCTGGAGGTGGTCCAGCTTGGTGCATGAAAGCAGAGCCAGGAGCCACCACAGCTGCTCCTTGCCCCAGGAACCTCCCCCTGTCCCTGCCAGCTCCTGCAGTCCTGGCTCTGGTGGGTCTTCCCTGCTGGGCAGGTGCTGGACAAAGGATGAACACAAAAAATAAAAAACCCAACAAAACCAGCTTCAGTCTGAGCCCCGAGGCATCAACAGGGAAGACCACGAGCCGTGCCCCACGCAAGTGCCATGGCAGGGGGGATGCTGCAAGGAGCAGTGAATAGAAATCAGTGTGAGCAGGCTGGACAGACCCAGCGGGCGTGTAGTGGAGGAGTAGGTCCTATGCCAAGGAAGACCTCCCCAAAGGCTGGTGACCTGGTCTCTTTTGACTCTGAGTTCAAGCAAGAACTGAAAGATCATGGTGGCTTTATGAGGGCTTTGTGTTAAGCCCTCATGTCACCTGCTCTGTCAGTCTTCATTCTACAAGCCCTTGGAAGGACACCATTAGGCATCTCCTCCAATCACAAAGGCCACTGCTGCACCTTGCCATCATGCCATGGCTTAGGGATGAGCCATCGGCTGGTCTTGACACAGCCAGGCCTTGGAGATCTACCCCTGCCCACACCCCGTTTCCTCACCCATTGCTGGACATCTTTTTGAGTCTGGTCAAAACATAGCAGGAGCTGCTTCAGCTCATTTTGGTGCTGCTGGATCTCAGCTTCTTTCTCTGCCATGTGCTGGTCGAGGAGCACCTGGGCTTGCTCAGACATTTCCTTGTGCACCTGTTGTGACCGCAGCTGGTCCTTGCACATCCTCATCAGTGTCTTGTTGTGCTCAATGAGTTCCTGGATGTCCTTAAACTGCAGTAGAAGGCTCCTGGTGTTAGTCCCCTCTTGCCCTCCCCTCATCACGACTGCAAGTCTTGTGCTGTTTGGTACCCCGCCCTGGCCATGGACAAAGCTCCCCCAGGCGAGAGATCTCCCCTTCTTGACAAACTCTTGCCCCATTGGTTTGTGAGCATCACCACGTTCCCGTGATGACACCCCAGTGTGGCAGGCCCAGAGCTGTCAGTGCCACCAGCAAAGGGAGATGCCTTCCCCAGGTGGGCAGGGCTCCATAAAACACAAAGCACAACTGAAGCTGCCAGCACTTCACTGTGGCATGAGGGCAGCTGGGACCATAGGAGAGTGAGGGATGCATGGGGTGGTGCCCGGGCATCCTCAAGAGAGGGCGCAGCTTCTCTGACCCCTGCCTGTGTTCCCATACCGGGACAGCTTTTCGATCCTCCCAAACCATCAGTGTGACACAAAACAGTGACACAAAGGGGTCCCTGTTCTCCATAGCCTGGTGCTTTTCCTCCTTCTAGCAGTTTTTCTTTGGTTCTCTCAAACCTTCACCTCCCCTTCTGCCTCTCCTCCCCTAACTCTGATCCCATTGGCTCACCTTGGTTGCAGGGAACCTCTTCCCAGCCCATCCAAGGTCTCTGACCGCGTGTCAGGATTTCCCTGAACTTGCCTTATCTCCTCTAGGTTTACCACCCACGGGGGCCCTCCTTCAAGCCATGATCTCTCTCTGTCTCATGTCCAGATTCACCTCTGAGACCTTCACCACTTCCTCCAGGTAGTCCTTGAAGATGGAGAACTTCTGCACTTTTTGCTGAGTTTATGGCGCTGATTTTTCAGGGCTTCCAGTGTCTCCTCAGCTCTCACAAGCTCACTCTCCATTTGCATCTTCTTCTCTCTCTCTTTTCTGGATTTCTTCAGAATGTGAATTCACGATCCAACTCTTTTCTGGTGGTGTTTCCCCCACCAAAACACACACACACACAAAGGCACGCATGCACACAAAGAAGAAGGCAAGAGAACATGGAGCTGCGTCACTCAGCAGCACTTGAACGAGATGTCTTCACAGGGGAGAGACCAGGATTGGAGCATCTCTGGGGACATTTTCATTCTCTGAGACACCACCCCTCTTGCACTGACCCTTCAGTCTTAGAGACAGACTTTGGGAGGGTGTTCTGATTTTCTGACCTACTGAGATCTGTCCCTGGAAGACACCTGGGGGTCCACAGTGGAGACAGGCTGAGCCCATTCTGCGGGATGCTCAGGAGATTACCACCATACAGGACAAGCACTCTCCCACCAAAGCCCTACCAGGGCTTTCCAGATGGGTGGTACAAAACTCCATGCCCTGCCAGTCCTCTTCCTCACACCTTCAGGCTCCAGGAAGACTTGGAGAGATTTTGGGTCTCCAGGTGAGAGCATCCCAAGGGATCTGATGCTGACAGTGCCCTCTCTGTACAGCCAGGCTCCTGTCGGTGTCGGGCAGGATCTGTCTGGCTTCAAGAAAACCCCCAGCACAGATCAGCTGATAAAAGCAGACGTGCTGGAACTTGTCGGCCCCAGGCCCTGGGAGGGAGGGAGATAAGAACTTGAACAAAGATTGCTGGCTTGATCGCGGGTACTTGTTGAATGGCAGGAAACTGTCGTTAATTGAGGCAGATGTTTAGAGAGAAGACCCTTTTGTATTAGCCAGTAACGAGCTTGCTTTTTGCAATATGTATGAGCCTTAATTAGCTGTAACGGTATAATCTATGTTAGCTGCGCAATAAAGACGACATTTTGCCTGCATCGAGCTGCGCCCCGGCTCTCAATGGCGGCAAATCGGTGACCCCGTGTGAGGAGGTTTATAACCACCTCTCTGTGTGGCATGTCGCGAGGCTGTCGCGAGTCCCTCGGAACGTTGAATGAGCTGCTGAAAGGAAGCAGGATCCTGGCCAGGAACAATCCCTGCGAAGAATTGAGGTGAGCCGTGGGAAACATGGGGAATCAGATATTTTCCCCCGAAAGAGACCTTAATGAACTGATGAAAGCCCTCCTTCGAAAACATGGGAGGAATCTTTCTGGGCGTGATCTGAA
The DNA here is from genome assembly GCF_017976375.1 of Cuculus canorus. Taxonomy (NCBI): domain Eukaryota; kingdom Metazoa; phylum Chordata; class Aves; order Cuculiformes; family Cuculidae; genus Cuculus; species Cuculus canorus. Next base: position 9,722,285 of record NC_071418.1, on the reverse strand, counting down.
GATCACACTTAAACGGCTACAGGCAAAGACACCCACTGTGACTGAGTCTGCTATCTTTACGCGGGAACTCTGGGATGATGTGGGGGTTAAACTGTGGGATGCAGCAAGCAGAGGGAATGCCGAAGCACAGCGTATGCTCCCGTGGTGGAGGAGTATTTTTGAGACTTCAAAAGTACAAGAAAAGAGCCCCCGGGACGAGGTGAAAGGGGCGGAGGACTCTCCAATTATCCCTCCGTTACCACCAGTAAAGGAGGGGCCCTCCGCGCTACCAGAACTGTGCGCCGCTGGCTGTGCTCCTGAGGAGGATCCCTTTGATCCAGGAGCGGCGAACCCTGAAAAGGAGCCTGCTTATGACTCCTATGGAGTGGTGCACGTCTTCCTTTTTCGACAAAGAACAAGGGCCTCTGACCCTCCCTCACAACAATGGCGCCCGAACAGAGGGATCAGAGGAGGAAAGAAGATGGCGTGGCAGAGGAAACACCAGATCTTCGGTGGAAATCAGTTATGAAGCGATAAAAGAAACTCGAAAAGCTGTAAAAAGAGAAAGTACTGACTGTTTCGTCACCGAGCTGCCCCCACCCCAGCGCTCGAAACAGCCACCGGCTCCATCGTGTGCGTGAATAATTCACAGCCGCCATAGGATGGTCCTCTGCCACGAAAATGCTCTGCCAACCAAAGACTATGACCTGTTCAACAACGGATACAAACCTTATTTTGTGATATATGTGCACATTTTAAGTGTTGTGTGTGTTCGGTGCCGTGTGTAGTTTAAATATTCCTACCCTCGTGCTGTTCTTACTGACCGGTCCTAAACAATACTGTATGGGTATATTAATGCATCTCTCAAAAGAGTGGTTCTGTGTGTGTGTGTCCGTGTGTGTGTTTAAAGCGCTTTAAACGTTTGTAAGACTTGCAAATTGGGTTTTGGTTATATTGAGCCTTTGTTTTGATTAATCTTAAAAATGCAACTCTGAAACCTTTCAGTCTCAAATGTCCACTAAGCCGGCAAAGAGGGAGATTTACCGGGGACCTTTGAAGTGAAAGGCTGCAGAGGACACGATTTTAAAATACATAGGAAAGAAAAAAAAAAGGAGAGAGAGAAAATAAACAAAAAAAGAAAAAACAGGAAATACAGAAAGAGGGGGAAAAAATGAAAAAAAAAAAAAAAAAACAAAAACCAAACCACCCAGCCCTGTGGCTGTGTGTGAGTTGAATGCCACAATTGAACCCCAGCAAGCCAAATTGCAAATAGTAGTTAAAACAATTTACAAAAGCTCCTAGAAACAATCAATCGAGTTAAACCTTATTTGGGTATAACTAATGCAGAACTAAGTCCATTATTTGATCTTCTTAAGGGAGGACATGGCTTTAACAGCATCTCCTACTTTTAACGAGTGATGCACAACAAACTTTGGGCAAAATTGAAAAAGCCATTACTGAGAGAAAAGCTCATAGAGGACTTGATGGTCAGGCATTTGGTCTAATAGCACAATTAGTACCTTTTAAAAGTAAAAAAAAAAAAAGGGGGAGAACTGTTACCTCCTAGTGAAAGAATTGCAAAGGCGACTTATGTGTTGAAGTTTTGGACTTTTTACATTTAACTGGAAATAGAACATGTCGGAGCATGCCCCTGTCGCTCGGACTGCACGGTGGGTGCTCAGCATCTGGCCGCTCTCAGGCACCAGCCCCTCCAGTGCAAAACCCACCATCGGTGCTGGGGCAGAGCTGCCGTGTGGGGCAGAGAGCAGAGCAGTGAGTATCGGCTTGGCTGGCTCGTGCCCACACTGATAGGAGCACAAGCTGCTCTAGGGGAAAGGTTGTTGGAGTCCAGATTAAGCCAACAACATTTCAATGTGCTAAGGATTTTCCATCAACAAGAAGCAAAACAGTCTGTAGAGTCAGCCAATACTTTAATCATCTCTTCTCTGTGCCAAGAGAAAAGAAATCTTACAAAAAAATCCACCCAAACCCCAAAACTCAATAAAAACAAACCCAGACCTTGCAGTTCCCCAAGGAGAAGGCAGGCTGTTAAAACAAAAAGCTTATTTATCATACGCAGCATCACAGAACCGAAACCCTGGTATCTGGTGAGGTAATTTTAGTCTTCACTTCGATATCCCATGACATCATGAGTCACATTGGTTTTGCTTCACCTGGGCCGAGAGAGCAAATTCGTCTGTTAGGAACTGTATCTTTGTGATGCCCAGCACACTGTCCTTGGGCAGTGGGTCCTGCCATCTCCTCTGCTGGTGCTGAGGTGCCTGTGCCAGCAAGCTGGCTCCTGCAGGCAAGAGCATGGTGGATGGATGGGGCAGGAAAGCCTGGCATCCCTGATGGTCCCCTCTCTGGGCAAAACCTCAGGACCAGCGCAGCTCCAACATAGCATCTTTTGGCATCTTACAAGTGAGGAGAGCAGAGCTTGTCTTTCTGCCAGACTGGGGACGCCTTAGCTGGCTTTACCTTAGCTTAGATGAGGAGGCTTCCTTGCTTTCCAGCTCCCCAGGGAAGAAACAAAGGAAGGGTGATGGGCATTTCATAGGCTGGAAAAGCCAGTGCCTGTCTCAGTTTTCACTGGCCTGCAGTGCCCTGCATCTCCTGCCTCTCAAGGCCACCTCCACAGCCCCAGCCATGGGGAGCACAGCCGGGATGTGAAGGTGTCTCCTTGCTGAGGAAGGAGGCCGGTGCATGGCAAGGGGGCAGGGTTTGCCCCCACTATGGGATTTGTGGGGAGTCCTTCTCATGGAAGGGATCACTGTGGACCCCCAGTCCTCGTGCAGGTTTTTGACCAAAGAAAAGGAAAAGCCTCCCACTTATCCTTACTTCATCTCTTTCAGTCCTTCTGATGTACCTGATCATCCCCCCCAGTTCTCAGCTCCTGTCCCTAAAACCCTGCTCTGCTCTGTTGTTGAAGCAACCAAATGCCCCCTCCTTCCAGATGGCCAGTGGGTAAGAAACCAACCTCTTTTCAGCTCTGCCATTCGCCCCCTGGGCAATCCTGGGTTCCTCTACGCTGCTTCCACTGCTTCCGCTCCCAGTCTCTTTCTTCCTTGCACCCTGCACTCCTTGGAGCAAAGTCTGTATAGGTGCATACCAAGCAGAGACCAGGGCATGGCTCTGGCTTCCTGGTGACTTCAACAGGACATTGATTTGGACTCCTGTGATTTGGCTCTTTGCAAAGGTCAGCCCCATGGGGCTCCCAGCCTGCTGCAAGAAGGTGTTACTATGTCACATCCTGGATCCATGAGCCCCACCCTCGTGTCTGGGCCTCTTTTGACCTGCACAGTCGAAACACGGAGGGGTAGGGGGTTCGTTTATCTGTGCAGCGATCCAGAGGGCAACAAGGTCACTCTCAGGGTGAAACTCAAAAGTAATATTTATTCTTGGTCTGGCAAAAATAAGCAGACCAAAAGACTTGGGTGCACAGCTGAGATACGGGGATGCAACACCTCAAAGTTGCAGGAAACGGATTCCAATCTGTTCACATCCCAATCTGATCCCTGAACACAGCAAAGGTCACTCGGATGTGCTCCAACACACACACCTACACCAGATGAGGAACAGTAAGGTAATGGGGGAGAAAGAGAGGGAGAGAAGAGGAAAAGAAAGAATCCCCCCATCAATGGCAGCAGCACTTCCTCTAGAACACATGGCCATGGCAGCAGCTTCTTCCAGGCTGCACGGTCCAGGCTGGTCCCATGAAGTGGGAGTTCTTCTCTCAGGCCTGTCCCTGCCCCACCAGCACATGTCGGGGTCTCACCTGTGTGTGCAGCAGCTCCTTCGGGAGGGTCCAGCGCGGGCGCCCCAGAGGGAGGAGGGGGGGTCAGCACCCGCCCCTGCATCTCTCCCCCATTGCGTCAGGACCAGGAGCCCGGCCAGGGGTGGAGGGGTCCCACTGAACCTGGACCGCAGACCAGGACCTCAGGTGACATCCTGAGATCCACCCTTGGGGAGGCCTGGTGCTGCGCCACAAAACAAGGGCACAAATGGGCAGCCCTCAGACACAAATGTTTAAGGCAAAGGAAGAAGCAAACTTTACAGGGACATCTTGGAATATTTGGTTATTTTTAATAGAATAAAAGGTGTCAGCAACTGTGCAGGACAGAAGAGCCAGAAAGGCACGAGGCTTCCCTGGTGTAACCTGCGGTGGGGTCTGCAATCTCTGCGGTGCCCCCTGTCCTCCTCTCTCACTTCCCACCCTGCTGAGCCTCTGCGGGCAGAGCAGGTCCTGCTGGGGTGTCCCTCGTTGCTCCGCAGGTGCCTTCCTGGCTGTTCCTCCTGTCCTTCTGTTTCTCCTCCAGACAGAGGTCTGCAAAGTCCTGGATAAAGTGCTGGATCTGGGGTGGGGAGGAGAGAAGGCAAAGCTCAGAGCAAGGATGGGGACAGGAGGCAGAGGGGAGCTTGCAGGCCCTTGAGGAGGGCAAATGTCACCCACCAAACGGAATAGGAGGAGAAGGCATTTGCCTCGCTGGCTCTGTGCTACCAGAATGGGCGTTTGGGGATGAGCTGGAGTTGAGGGCAAAGGTCAATGGAACCAAACCTTGGCTATGGGTTGATCTGCACCCCCTGCCCCAGCCAGCCTGGCTCCCACTCCTTCCGTCCCCCCAAGGGACACCCCCATACCCTGCTCTGCCTCCTCAGATGAGACAGCTTTGCCCGGGGTCCTCTGCCCATTCCCCGTGCCCAAGAGGGAGCCCAGGGGAAAAGGAAGGGGTCTGTTGGGCACATGGACTTGTCTGGGCTCTCCTTGCCCTTTGGGCAGCCAAGGGTCATTCCTACTCCTCTTTAGGGGCAGGGAGAAGGGCTCTGGCTGGGCTCTACCATGTCCAGCTGTCTGAGGCTGTCGTCCTGTGACACCTTCAGGTGCGCTTTCCGATACGCGCTCAGGCTCCGGAAGAGCTTGAGGATGGTCAGCTTGATGGTCCCCAGCTCCAGGTCTTTCTTGGTAGCTGTGTCCTGGATGTCGGCCAAGACAGTCTCCTGAGAGGAGAAGAGAGGAGAGGAGGTATGCAGGTTGAGGACATCCCCCAGCAAAGATGCAGCAGTGCCACCAGCAAAGGGAGATGCCTACCCCAGGTGGGCAGGGCTCCATAAAACACAAAGCACAACTGAAGCTGCCAGCACTTCACTGTGGCATGAGGGCAGCTGGGACCATAGGAGAGTGAGGGATGCATGGGGTGGTGCCCGGGCATCCTCAAGAGAGGTGGCAGCTTCTCTGACCCCTGCCTGTGTTCCCATACCGGGACAGCTTTTCGGTCCTCCCAAACCATCAGTGTGACACAAAACAGTGACACAAAGGGGTCCCTGTTCTCCACAGCCTGGTGCTTTTCCTCCTTCTAGCAGTTTTTCTTTGGTTCTCTCAAGCCTTCACCTCCCCTTCTGCCTCTCCCTGAGCCCCTCGCTGGGGCAGGGGATGCCGCGCTGCCAGGTGGGATCTGGGATGGTGTTGGGTCACTCTGTCCCATCTCCCCACACAGGACACCCCACTGTGGGGTTGCCAGGGCAAAGCAACCCAGTGCCCGCCAAGGTGTGGACCCAGACGTCACCTCGGGAAAAACTCCACTGGCAGAAAACTCCACCTGGAAGAGGAGGACTCCCTGCCCTCACATATTAGGCTCCAGAAGACAAAGAAAGAAGCTCAACAGATGGAAGTTGCTCTGGCAGAGGCGAGAGAGTTGAGAAAGATGAGAGGGGGGTATGGCTGGGAGGGCTTGTAGTTTTTTGGAGGACAACAGCAGTCAGGGAACTGGCTGAACATGTGGGCAGCCAGCTCATGATCCCTCTGGTGCTGCCAGGACTTCAGGGAGAGGATGGGAGTCATAGCCCAACGGTGGAGGGACCTCCATGCCCGGGAGGCTCAGCTGAAAGCCCACGTTGAAACATCTGAGGAGACTTTGAAGGTACACCCTCCCTTGATCAGCTTGACTGCCAGGACTCTGAGCCACACCACCACCTTCTCCCCTGGGGACATGCTGTGGGGCCACCAAATCTCTCCAAGTCTTCCTGGAGCCTGAAGGTGTGAGGAACAGGACTGGCAGGGCATGGAGTTTTGTACCACCCATCTGGAAAGCCCTGGTAGGGCTTTGGTGGGAGAGTGCTTGTCCTGTATGGGGGTAATCTCCTGAGCATCCCGCAGAATGGGCTCAGCCTGTCCCCACTGTGGACCCCCAGGTGTCTTCCAGGGACAGATCTCAGTAGGTCAGAAAATCAGAACACCCTCCCAATGTCTGTGGGTGAGCGCTGATGTCTTGGACGTGCGCGGCTCCTGGTGCTGCAGGCATGTGGCGTGAGGGACCACAAGGCTGCAGCCCTGCTCTGAGGGGCTGCCACTGGGCAGAAGTGCTGGAGCCCCACCAAGTCCTCAGGGCTGGGCTGGAAGGGAAGCATCAGTGGTCATGGCAAGAAGGTGAAAACACCTGCCCTCTGAGCTCCCAAGTTCGTTCCTGCCCGAGCTTCACGCAGTAGGTGATGAGCAAGGCCAAAGCTGAGTGCTATGTCCCAACTGAAAGCATGTGTGACAAGCACTGTGTAAGAGGAAGATGATGGTAATGGAGGTTCAGTGGGTTGTAGTCCCTGGAGGAGGATATATCTCATCCTTAATATTGCTGGAGAGTTCCATTGTGGCAGGTGACCCGACACCCAAGAGGTAGTCTCATTAGCATTAGGCACTCTATAAAGCAGGATTGGCTCTCTAGCCATTGGAGAAGGGAGGCACCAAGAGGATCCCATGGTTGCAACCTACGGTTTACTATCTCTTGCCTTCCTTCTCCAGCTGGACGTAAAATCCTGTGCGAAAGACTGATGGCCCCCTGAGGTCACCCAGTGTCTGAGTTCCTGTTGTCCTTTCTGAGCATCCACTCACATTGAGGTGGCACAGCCAGAGCTGGTAATGTGCATTGTGGCAGGATGGAGGCTCTCTTTCTTGCTGGGTGTGAAGGACTCTTGCATCCACCTTGCCTGTACTTATATCCTGTAGGTTGTTATGGTTTCACTGAGCTTCCTGGAGTGGGCTTTCATTTGGGTAGTTGCCCAAGAGCTCTGGTTGCTTTCTGGCCAAAATGCTGATTCTTCAGTCCTGCTGCGTCTTGCTGAAAGGTCTTGAGATGGTGTTCCTCCCTGGGTCACTATTGGGTATGTCCGTGCAAGTGAGATGGTCACAACCCATCTGTCTCTTTCCATGGCACCTGGTAGCACATACGTCTTTATAAAGCACAATGCAGGTGGGATCCTTCCCTGTGCAGTGCCATAAGCAGGTCCTAGATCCTCCTGTATTTCTTTATCAGCACTGCCAGAAAACCCAGTGTGTAGGAACCTCTCATCTCTCCTTTGCAAGGGGGTTTCCACTCACTTGTCCTTCCTGAGCAATCTCCTCCTGTGGTTCTTACCAGCAGCCAGAAAAGTCTACAAACTAAACCAGTCTCTCTGCACAGTCACAGACCAGGGTGCAAGGCACGAATGGGCTGACGTGGCACTTGGTTGTGTCTAGTAAATTGACCCTGCTTTGGTTTGTCTCATCTCTGAGTTGACTTCGGTGGTCTCAGTCTGACTCTTGCTTCCTTTGTGATGCTTGTTGTTAATGTCCTACAGCGTCCTACAGCCACAACCTGCCAGTTCCTGGTGCTCTCCTTGCTTGAGGAAGGCTTAGCTGCGGGTTAGAGGGAGCACCCTGTCAATCACAGAGGCAAATTAAGTCATGGAGAGCTCCTCTCTTCTTCGCCAACCCTTTGTAATGGAGTAAGGTGTTCTACGCATCGGTGTCTGGTCAGCCACAAAGGGTGACAGGCCATCAGCGGTAACATCCATCCTAAAGTTGATGGGACAGCTTGGGCCACTCTCACTCCCTGCTTTTCCAGAACCTGTTCAGTGGCTGCTTTTCTTGGTCACTCTGCAGTCACACACCTGGTGCAATAAAGGTGTCCGCTTTGATCCACACAGACCAAGGGCTCAAGACGTAGAAGACCCTCTTCACCATCCTTGCCTTTCCCAGGGTCTTCTTGGGAAGGCTGAATAAATGAGCAGTTTGGTTGGTCTGAGAGGGAGCCAAAGCAAGGAAGGGCCCTTGTTTTAAAACTTGCTCCCCAGATGCATCCCTACCTCCTCCCCACGGGGCTCAAGGACCCAGACTCCACCTGCTGGGCAGGCTGGGAGGATGGCTGGGGGAGATGGGCAAGGTCCTGTACTGGTTGGTTTGGTGTTTGCTGGCAGTGTTGGTGTGGCTGGTCCTGGAGAAGGAGGCAGGCTGCTGTCCTGGTCATAGGATACTGTTTGGTCTGTATTTGAACTGATGGCAAACTGATGGCTCCAGCACACAGGAGCGACGCTGTTTCATGTGCATTGATTTCCATCCAAACAAATAAATGTCTGTTGGAAGGTTGCTTCGTAGCTATTCTTCCCTGCCTTGGACCTTTGCAGACAGGTATCTGAGGCTGTGTCACGGCAGCGTGGTTTAAGTGGACTAGAAATGAAATCCTGTACAATCAGGCTGGATTTTGGAGTGCCTGCTACTGCCGGAGCAGAGAGCTGCTGCTGCAGTGACATGTCCCACCCTGCCCTTTCTGGCTGTTGGCCTTGTATTTCAATTTTGGCCAGGCTGAACAATCTTTGGAAGGGCAAGAAACTGCCTCCTCGGGTTAATAACCTCTAATGCTCAGAGCCCTGAGTTGTTTTGATGTATTTGTTCCCTGACACCAGCCTTCTGTCCTCCCCGAGCTTCACAGGTACTGATTATAGAGAGGCTGTGGCACATCAAAGGTCTTCTACGTGCGGGCACTGTGTAACAGAGCACTGAAGGAGGTCTGGCTGCACCATCTCTTCTCTTGGCACCCCAGCTCTTCCCCCTCCTGCATCCCACCTCCAGGAGGAAGAGCAGGGCATGCAGACCAGCAAACAGGAGGGTCTCGTGGTTTGTGGTGTTATCTATCATTGGGATGGGTGATTAGAGAGCTTGCCAGGAGCGCGTCGTGGTGGCACAAGATGGGGAACACAAGGAGAAGGGAGATGGGCTGGGTAGGAGCAGAGAGGCAGGGCAGACTATGCTTTCGCTGGCTCTCAGGCAGCTGTGTAGGACCAGGGAAGTTCACAGTCACTCACAGACGTGATGTGCTTTTATGCCAGTGCCTACTGAGAGTGGGCCAGGCAGCTCAGGCACCCACGTCCTTTCTTCAGTCAGGTGCCTGGAAACTGCACGTGCAAAAAGAGTGTTCTGGTTCAGGTTTAATGGCTTTCACGGCTTTGCCATGGCATTCAATAGCTCTTGGCATGCCAAGTTTTATATAAATGCTAATCGTGGGGTTCATAAGCCAGCAATGTCTTCCAAAGTCACTGCTGAAGGCAGTGGTCAGTGCTAGCACAGGGCTGGACTCGTGCCTCCTGGCAGAGTGCCTCAGAGGGGAGGTAGCAGGTCTCCAGGTGAGAGCATCCCAAGGGATCTGATGCTGACAGTGCCCTTTCTGTACAGCCAGGCTCCGTGTCGGAGCATGCCCCTGTCGCTTGGACTGCACGGTGGGTGCTCAGCATCTGGCCGCTCTCAGGCACCAGCCCCTCCAGTGCAAAACCCACCATCGGTGCTGGGACAGAGCTGCCGTGTGGGGCAGAGAGCAGAGCAGTGAGTATGAATATGTCACATCCTGGATCCATGAGCCCCACCCTCGTGTCTGGGCCTCTTTTGACCTGCACAGTCGAAACACGGAGGGGTAGGGGGTTCGTTTATCTGTGCAGCGATCCAGAGGGCAACAAGGTCACTCTCAGGGTGAAACTCAAAAGTAATATTTATTCTTGGTCTGGCAAAAATAAGCAGACCAAAAGACTTGGGTGCACAGCCGAGATACGGGGATGCAACACCTCAAAGTTGCAGGAAACAGATTCCAATCTGTTCACATCCCAATCCTGATCCTGTGAACACAGCAAAGGTCACTCGGATGTGCTCCAACACACACACCTACACCAGATGAGGAACAGTAAGGTAATGGGGGAGAAAGAGAGAGAGAGAAGAGGAAAAGAAAGAATCCCCCCATCAACTGGCAGCAGCACTTCCTCTAGAACACATGGCCATGGCAGCAGCTTCTTCCAGGCTGCACGGTCCAGGCTGGTCCCATGAAGTGGGAGTTCTTCTCTCAGGCCTGTCCCTGCCCCACCAGCACATGTCGGGGTCTCGCCTGTGTGTGCAGCAGCTCCTTCGGGAGGGTCCAGCGCGGGCGCCCCAGAGGGAGGAGGGGGGTCAGCACCCGCCCCTGCATCTCTCCCCCATTGCGTCAGGACAGGAGCCGGCCAGGGGTGGAGGGGTCCCACTGAACCTGGACCGCAGACCAGGACCTCAGGTGACATCCTGAGATCCATCCCTTGGGGAGGCCTGGTGCTGCGCCACAAAACAAGGGCACAAATGGGCAGCCCTCAGACACAAATGTTTAAGGCAAAGGAAGAAGCAAACTTTACAGGGACATCTTGGAATATTTGGTTATTTTTAATAGAATAAAAGGTGTCAGCAGCTGTGCAGGACAGAAGAGCCAGAAAGGCGCGAGGCTTCCCTGGTGTAACCTGCGGTGGGGTCTGCGATCTCTGCGGTGCCCCCTGTCCTCCTCTCTCACTTCCCACCCTGCTGAGCCTCTGCGGGCAGAGCAGGTCCTGCTGGGGTGTCCCTTCGTTGCTCCGCAGGTGCCTTCCTGGCTGTTCCTCCTGTCCTTCTGTTTCTCCTCCAGACAAAGGTCTGCAAAGTCTTGGATAAAGTGCTGGATCTGGGGTGGGGAGGAGAGAAGGCAAAGCTCAGAGCAAGGATGGGGACAGGAGGCAGAGGGGAGCTTGCGGGCCCTTGAGGAGGGCAAATGTCACCCACCAAACTGAATAGGAGGAGAAGGCATTTGCCTCGCTGGCTCTGTGCTACCAGAATGGGCGTTTGGGGATGAGCTGGAGTTGAGGGCAAAGGTCAATGGAACCAAACCTTGGCTATGGGTTGATCTGCACCCCCTGCCCCAGCCAGCCTGGCTCCCACTCCTTCCGTCCCCCAAGGGACACCCCATACCCTGCTCTGCCTCCTCAGATGAGACAGCTTTGCCCGGGGTCCTCTGCCCATTCCCCGTGCCCAAGAGGGAGCCCAGGGGAAAAGGAAGGGGTCTGTTGGGCACATGGACTTGTCTGGGCTCTCCTTGCCCTTTGGGCAGCCCAGGGTCATTCCTACTCCTCTTTAGGGGCAGGGAGAAGGGTTCTGGCTGGGCTCTACCATGTCCAGCTGTCTGAGGCTGTCATCCTGTGACACCTTCAGGTGCGCTTTCCGATATGCGCTCAGGCTCCGGAAGAGGTTGAGGATGGTCAGCTTGATGGTCCCCAGCTCCAGGACTTTCTTGGTAGCTGTGTCCTGGATGTCGGCCAAGACAGTCTACTGAGAGGAGAAGAGAGGAGAGGAGGTATGCAGGTTGAGGACATCCCCCCAGCAAAGATGCAGCTTGAGCACTGGAGACCCTGACTTGGAGGTCCTAACTTTCATGCTCATCTGTTTTGCTAGGAAGAAGCTGTCCTTATCCAGCGCTGGAGGTTGTCCAGCTTGGTGCATGAAAGCAGAGCCAGGAGCCACCACCAGCCGCTCCTTGCCCCAGGAACCTCCCCCTCTCCCTGCCAGCTCCTGCAGTCCTGGAGCTGGGCAGGTGCTGGACAAAGGATGAACACAAAGAATTAAAAAACCATCAAAACCAGCTTCAGTCTGAGCCCCGAGGCATCAACAGGGAAGACCACGAGCCGTGCCCCACGCAAGTGCCATGGCAGGGGGGATGCTGCATGGAGCAGTGAATAGAAATCAGTGTGAGCAGGCTGGACAGACCCAGCGGGCGTGTAGTGGAGGAGTAGGTCCTATGCCAAGGAAGACCTCCCCAAAGGCTGGTGACCTGGTCTCTTTTGACTCTTGAGTTCAAGCAAGAAGTGAAAGATCATGGTGGCTTTATGAGGGCTTTGTGTTAAGCCCTCATGTCACCTGCTCTGTCAGTCTTCATTCTACAAGCCCTTGGAAGGACACCATTAGGCATCTCCTCCAATCACAAAGGCCACTGCTGCACCTTGCCATCATGCCATGGCTTAGGGATGAGCCATCGGCTGGTCTTGACACAGCCAGGCCTTGGAGATCTACCCATGCCCACACCCCATTTCCTCACCCATTGCTGGACATCTCTTTGAGCCTGGTCAAAACATAGCAGGAGCTGCTTCAGCTCATTTTGGTGCTGCTGGATCTCAGCTTCTTTCTCTGCCATGTGCTGGTCGAGGAGCACCTGGGCTTGCTCAGACATTTCCTTGTGCACCTTTTGTGACCGCAGCTGGTCCTTGCACATCCTCATCAGTGTCTTGTTGTGCTCAATGAGTTCCTGGATGTCCTTAAACTGCAGTAGAAGGCTCCTGGTGTTAGTCCCCTCTTGCCCTCCCCTCATCACGACTGCAAGTCTTGTGCTGTTTGGCACCCCGCCCTGGCCATGGACAACGCTCTCCCAGGCGAGAGATCTTCTTGACAAACTCTTGCCCCATTGGTTTGTGAGCATCACCACGTTCCTGTGATGACACCCCAGTGTGGCAGGCCCAGAGCTGTCAGTGCCACCAGCAAAGGGAGATGCCTTCCCCAGGTGGGCAGGGCTCCATAAAACACAAAGCACAACTGAAGCTGCCAGCACTTCACTGTGGCATGAGGGCAGCTGGGACCATAGGAGAGTGAGGGATGCATGGGGTGGTGCCCGGGCATCCTCAAGAGAGGTGGCAGCTTCTCTGACCCCTGCCTGTGTTCCCATACCGGGACAGCTTTTCGGTCCTCCCAAACCATCAGTGTGACACAAAACAGTGACACAAAGGGGTCCCTGTTCTCCACAGCCTGGTGCTTTTCCTCCTTCTAGCAGTTTTTCTTTGGTTCTCTCAACCCTTCACCTCCCCTTCTGCCTCTCCTCCCCTAACTCTGATCCCATTGGCTCACCTTGGTTGCAGGGAACCTCTTCCCAGCCCATCCAAGGTCTCTGACCGTGTGTCAGGATTTCCCTGAACTTGCCTTATCTCCTCTAGGTTTACCACCCACGGGGGCCCTCCTTCAAGCCATGATCTCTCTCTGTCTCATGTCCAGATTCACCTCTGAGACCTTCACCACTTCCTCCAGGTAGTCCTTGAAGATGGAGAACTTCTGCACTTTCTTGCTGAGTTTATGGTGCTGATTTTTCAGGGCTTCCAGTGTCTCCTCAGCTCTCACAAGCTCCCTCTCCATTTGCATCTTCTTCTCTCTCTCTTTTCTGGCTTTCTTCAGAGTGTGAATTCGCATTCCAGCTCTTTCCTGGTGGTGTTTCCCCCACCAAAACACACACACACACAAAGGCACACACGCACACGAAGAAGAAGGCAAGAGAACATGGAGCTGCGTCACTCAGCAGCACTTGAACGAGATGTCTTCACAGGGGAGAGACCAGGATTGGAGCATCTCTGGGGACATTTTCATTCTCTGAGACACCACCCCTCTTGCACTGACCCTTCAGTCTTAGAGACAGACTTTGGGAGGGTGTTCTGATTTTCTGACCTACTGAGATCTGTCCCTGGAAGACACCTGGGGGTCCACAGTGGGGACAGGCTGAGCCCATTCTGCGGGATGCTCAGGAGATTACCCTCGTACAGGACAAGCACTCTCCCACCAAAGCCCTACCAGGGCTTTCGAGATGGGTGGTACAAAACTTCATGCCCTGCCAGTCCTGTTCCTCACACCTTCAGGCTCCAGGAAGACTTGGAGAGATTTTGGGTCTCCAGGTGAGAGCATCCCAAGGGATCTGATGCTGACAGTGCCCTCTCTGTACAGCCAGGCTCCTGTCGGTGTCGGGCAGGATCTGTCTGGCTTCAAGAAAACCCCCAGCACAGAGCAGCTGATAAAAGCAGACGTGCTGGAACTTGTCGGCCCCAGGCCCTGGGAGGGAGGGAGATAAGAACTTGAACAAAGATTGCTGGCTTGATCGCGGGTACTTGTTGAATGGCAGGGAATTGTCGTTAAGTGAGGCAGATGTTTAGAGAGAAGACCCTTTTGTATTAGCCAATAACGAGCTTGCTTTTTGCAATATGTATGAGCCTTAATTAGCTGTAACGGTATAATCTATGTTAGCTGCGCAATAAGGACGACATTTTGCCTGCATCGAGCTGCGCCCCGGCTCTCAATGGCGGCAAATCGGTGACCCCGTGTGAGGAGGTTTATAACCACCTCTCTGTGTGGCATGTCGCGAGGCTGTCGCGAGTCCCTCGGAACGTTGAATGAGCTGCTAGAAAGGAAGCAGGATCCTGGCCAGGAACGATCCCTCTGAAGAACTGAGGTGAGCCGTGGGAAACATGGGGAATCAGATATTTTCCCCCGAAAGAGACCTTAATGAACTGATGAAAGCCCTCCTTCGAAAACATGGGAGGAATCTTTCTGGGCGTGATCTGAAGATCACACTTAAACGGCTACAGGCAAAGACACCCACTGTGACTGAGTCTGCTATCTTTACGCGGGAACTCTGGGATGATGTGGGGGTTAAACTGTGGGGGTTAAACTGTGGGATGCAGCAAGCACAGGGAATGCCGAAGCACAGCGTATGCTCCCGTGGTGGAGGAGTATTTTTGAGACTTCAAAAGTACAAGAAAAGAGCCCCCGAGACGAGGTGAAAGGGGCGGAGGACTCTCCAATTATCCCTCCGTTACCACCAGTAAAGGAGGGGCCCTCCGCGCTACCAGAACTGTGCGCCGCTGGCTGTGCTCCTGAGGAGGATCCCTTTGATCCAGGACCGGCGAACCCTGAAAAGGAGCCTGCTTATGACTCCTATGGAGTGGTGCACGTCTTCCTTTCTCGACAAAGAACAAGGGCCTCTGACCCTCCCTCCCAACAATGGCGCCCGAACAGAGGGATCAGAGGAGGAAAGAAGATGGCGTGGCAGAGGAAACACCAGATCTTCGGTGGAAATCAGTTATGAAGCGATAAAAGAAACTCGAAAAGCTGTAAAAAGAGAAAGTACTGACTGTTTCGTCACCGAGCTGCCCCCACCCCAGCGCTCGAAACAGCCACCGGCTCCATCGTATGCGTGAATAATTCACAGCCGCCATAGGATGGTCCTCTGCCACGAAAATGCTCTGCCAACCAAAGACTATGACCTGTTCAACAACGGATACAAACCTTATTTTGTGATATATGTGCACATTTTAAGTGTTGTGTGTGTTCGGTGCCGTGTGTAGTTTAAATATTCCTACCCTCGTGCTGTTCTTACTGACCGGTCCTAAACAATACTGTATGGGTATATTAATGCATCTCTCAAAAGAGTGGTTCTGTGTGTGTGTGTCCGTGTGTGTGTTTAAAGCGCTTTAAACGTTTGTAAGACTTGCAAATTGGGTTTTGGTTATATTGAGCCTTTGTTTTGATTAATCTTAAAAATGCAACTCTGAAACCTTTCAATCTCAAATGTCCACTAAGCCGGCAAAGAGGGAGATTTACCGGGGACCTTTGAAGTGAAAGGCTGCAGAGGACACGATTTTAAAATACATAGGAAAGAAAAAAAAAAGGAGAGAGAGAAAATAAAACAAACAAACAAAAAAAGAAAAAACAGGAAATACAGAAAGAGGGGGAAAAAAATGAAAAAAAAAAACAAACAAAAACCAAACCACCCAGCCCTGTGGCTGTGTGTGAGTTGAATGCCACAATTGAACCTCAGCAAGCCAAATTGCAAATAGTAGTTAAAACAATTTACAAAAGCTCCTAGAAACAATCAATCGAGTTAAACCTTATTCGGGTATAACTAATGCAGAACTAAGTCCATTATTTGATCTTCTTAAGGGAGGACATGGCTTTAACAGCATCTCCTACTTTTAACGAGTGATGCACAACAAACTTTGGGCAAAATTGAAAAAGCCATTACTGAGAGAAAAGCTCATAGAGGACTTGATGGTCAGGCATTTGGTCTAATAGCACAATTAGTACCTTTTAAAAGTAAAAAAAAAAAGGGGGAGAGCTGTTACCTCCTAGTGAAAGAATTGCAAAGGCGACTTATGTGTTGAAGTTTTGGACTTTTTACATTTAACTGGAAATAGAACATGTAGGAGCATGCCCCTGTCGCTCGGACTGCACGGTGGGTGCTCAGCATCTGGCCGCTCTCAGGCACCAGCCCCTCCAGTGCAAAACCCACCATCGGTGCTGGGGCAGAGCTGCCGTGTGGGGCAGAGAGCAGAGCAGTGAGTATCGGCTTGGCTGGCTCGTGCCCACACTGATAGGAGCACAAGCTGCTCTAGGGGAAAGGTTGGAGTCCAGATTAAACCAACAACATTTCAATGTGCTAAGGATATTCCATCAACAAGAGGCAAAACAGTCTGTAGAGTCAGCCAGTACTTTAATCATCTCTTCTCTGTGCCAAGAGAAAGAAATCTTACAAAAAAACCCACCCAAACCCCAAAACTCAATAAAAACAAACCCAGACCTTGCAGTTCCCCAAGGAGAAGGCAGGCTGTTAAAACAAAAAGCTTATTTATCATACGCAGCATCACAGAACCGAAACCCTGGTATCTGGTGAGGTAATTTTAGTCTTCACTTCGATATCCCATGACATCATGAGTCACATTGGTTTTGCTTCACCTGGGCCGAGAGAGCAAATTCGTCTGTTAGGAACTGTATCTTTGTGATGCCCAGCACACTGTCCTTGGGCAGTGGGTCCTGCCATCTCCTCTGCTGGTGCTGAGGTGCCTGTGCCAGCAAGCTGGCTCCTGCAGGCAAGAGCATGGTGGATGGATGGGGCAGGAAAGCCTGGCATCCCTGATGGTCCCCTCTCTGGGCAAAACCTCAGGACCAGCGCAGCTCCAACATAGCATCTTTTGGCATCTTACAAGTGAGGAGAGCAGAGCTTGTCTTTCTGCCAGACTGGGGACGCCTTAGCTGGCTTTACCTTAGCTTAGATGAGGAGGCTTCCTTGCTTTCCAGCTCCCCAGGGAAGAAACAAAGGAAGGGTGATGGGCATTTCATAGGCTGGAAAAGTCAGTGCCTGTCTCAGTTTTCACTGGCCTGCAGTGCCCTGCATCTCCTGCCTCTCAAGGCCACCTCCACAGCCCCAGCCATGGGGAGCACAGCCGGGATGTGAAGGTGTCTCCTTGCTGAGGAAGGAGGCCGGTGCATGGCAAGGGGCAGGGTTTGCCCCCACTATGGGATTTGTGGGGAGTCCTTCTCATGGAAGGGATCACTGTGGACCCCCAGTCCTCGTGCAGGTTTTTGACCAAAGAAAAGGAAAAGCCTCCCACTTATCCTTACTTCATCTCTTTCAGTCCTTCTGATGTACCTGATCATCCCCCGAGTTCTCAGCTCCTGTCCCTAAACCCTGCTCTGCTCTGTTGTTGAAGCAACCAAATGCCCCCTCCTTCCAGATGGCCAGTGGGTAAGAAACCAACCTCTTTTCAGCTCTGCCATTCGCCCCCTGGGCAATCCTGGGTTCCTCTACGCTGCTTCCACTGCTTCCGCTCCCAGTCTCTTTCTTCCTTGCACCCTGCACTCCTTGGAGCAAAGTCTGTATAGGTGCATACCAAGCAGAGACCAGGGCATGGCTCTGGCTTCCTGGTGACTTCAACAGGACATTGATTTGGACCCCTGTGATTTGGCTCTTTGCAAAGGTCAGCCCCATGGGGCTCCCAGCCTGCTGCAAGAAGGTGTTAATATGTCAGATCCTGGATCCATGAGCCCCACCCTCGTGTCTGGGCCTCTTTTGACCTGCACAGTCGAAACACGGAGGGGTAGGGGGTTTGTTTATCTGTGCAGCGATCCAGAGGGCAACAAGGTCACTCTCAGGGTGAAACTCAAAAGTAATATTTATTCTTGGTCTGGCAAAAATAAGCAGACCAAAAGACTTGGGTGCACAGCTGAGATACGGGGATGCAACACCTCAAAGTTGCAGGAAACAGATTCCAATCTGTTCACATCCCAATCTGATCCCTGAACACAGCAAAGGTCACTCGAATGTGCTCCAACACACACACCTACACCAGATGAGGAACAGTAAGGTAATGGGGGAGAAAGAGAGAGAGAGAAGAGGAAAAGAAAGAATCCCCCCATCAACGGCAGCAGCACTTCCTCTAGAACACATGGCCATGGCAGCAGCTTCTTCCAGGCTGCACGGTCCAGGCTGGTCCCATGAAGTGGGAGTTCTTCTCTCAGGCCTGTCCCTGCCCCACCAGCACATGTCGGGGTCTCGGCTGTGTGTGCAGCAGCTCCTTCGGGAGGGTCCAGCGCGGGCGCCCCAGAGGGAGGAGGGGGGTCAGCACCCGCCCCTGCATCTCTCCCCCATTGCGTCAGGACCAGGAGCCCGGCCAGGGGTGGAGGGGTCCCACTGAACCTGGACCGCAGACCAGGACCTCAGGTGACATCCCGAGATCCATCCTTGGGGGGCCTGGTGCTGCACCACAAAACAAGGGCACAAATGGGCAGCCCTCAGACACAAATGTTTAAGGCAAAGGAAGAAGCAAACTTTAGAGGGACATCTTGGAATATTTGGTTATTTTTAATAGAATAAAAGGTGTCAGCAGCTGTGCAGGACAGAAGAGCCAGAAAGGCGCGAGGCTTCCCTGGTGTAACCTGCGGTGGGGTCTGCGATCTCTGCGGTGCCCCCTGTCCTCCTCTCTCACTTCCCACCCTGCTGAGCCTCTGCGGGCAGAGCAGGTCCTGCTGGGGTGTCCCTCGTTGCTCCGCAGGTGCCTTCCTGGCTGTTCCTCCTGTCCTTCTGTTTCTCCTCCAGACAGAGGTCTGCAAAGTCTTGGATAAAGTGCTGGATCTGGGGTGGGGAGGAGAGAAGGCAAAGCTCAGAGCAAGGATGGGGACAGGAGGCAGAGGGGAGCTTGCGGGCCCTTGAGGAGGGCAAATGTCACCCACCAAACTGAATAGGAGGAGAAGGCATTTGCCTCGCTGGCTCTGTGCTACCAGAATGGGCGTTTGGGGATGAGCTGGAGTTGAGGGCAAAGGTCAATGGAACCAAACCTTGGCTATGGGTTGATCTGCACCCCCTGCCCCAGCCAGCCTGGCTCCCACTCCTTCCGTCCCCCAAGGGACACCCCCATACCCTGCTCTGCCTCCTCAGATGAGACAGCTTTGCCCGGGGTCCTCTGCCCATTCCCCGTGCCCAAGAGGGAGCCCAGGGGAAAAGGAAGGGGTCTGTTGGGCACATGGACTTGTCTGGGCTCTCCTTGCCCTTTGGGCAGCCAAGGGTCATTCCTACTCCTCTTTAGGGGCAGGGAGAAGGGCTCTGGCTGGGCTCTACCATGTCCAGCTGTCTGAGGCTGTCGTCCTGTGACACCTTCAGGTGCGCTTTCCGATACGCGCTCAGGCTCCGGAAGAGCTTGAGGGTGGTCAGCTTGATGGTCCCCAGCTCCAGGTCTTTCTTGGTAGCTGTGTCCTGGATGTCGGCCAAGACAGTCTCCTGAGAGGAGAAGAGAGGAGAGGAGATATGCAGGTTGAGGACATCCCCCAGCAAAGATGCAGCAGTGCCACCAGCAAAGGGAGATGCCTTCCCCAGGTGGGCAGGGCTCGATAAAACACAAAGCACAACTGAAGCTGCCAGCACTTCACTGTGGCATGAGGGCAGCTGGGACCATAGGAGAGTGAGGGATGCATGGGGTGGTGCCCGGGCATCCTCAAGAGAGGTGGCAGCTTCTCTGACCCCTGCCTGTGTTCCCATACCGGGACAGCTTTTCGGTCCTCCCAAACCATCAGTGTGACACAAAACAGTGACACAAAGGGGTCCCTGTTCTCCACAGCCTGGTGCTTTTCCTCCTTCTAGCAGTTTTTCTTTGGTTCTCTCAAGCCTTCACCTCCCCTTCTGCCGCTCCCTGAGCCCCTCGCTGGGGCAGGGGATGCCGCGCTGCCAGGTGGGATCTGGGATGGTGTTGGGTCACTCTGTCCCATCTCCCCACACAGGACACCCCACTGTGAGGGTGCCAGGGCAAAGCAACCCAGTGCCCGCCAAGGTGTGGACCCAGACGTCACCTCGGGAAAAACTCCACTGGCAGAAAACTCCACCTGGAAGAGGAGGACTCCCTGCCCTCACATATTAGGCTCCAGAAGACAAAGAAAGAAGCTCAACAGATGGAAGTTGCTCTGGCAGAGGCGAGAGAGTTGAGAAAGATGAGAGGGGGGTATGGCTGGGAGGGCTTGTAGTTTTTTGGAGGACAACAGCGGTCAGGGAACTGGCTGAACATGTGGGCAGCCAGCTCATGATCCCTCTGGTGCTGCCAGGACTTCATGGAGAGGATGGAAGTCATAGCCCAACGGTGGAGGGACCTCCGTGCCAGGGAGGCTCAGCTGAAAGCCCACGTTGAAACATCTGAGGAGACTTTGAAGGTACACCCTCCCTTGATCAGCTTGACTGCCAGGACTCTGAGCCACACCACCACCTTCTCCCCTGGGGACATGCTGTGGGGCCACCAAATCTCTCCAAGTCTTCCTGGAGCCTGAAGGTGTGAGGAACAGGACTGGCAGGGCATGGAGTTTTGTACCACCCATCTGAAAAGCCCTGGTAGGGCTTTGGTGGGAGAGTGCTTGTCCTGTATGGGGGTAATCTCCTGAGCATCCCGCAGAATGGGCTCAGCCTGTCCCCACTGTGGACCCCCAGGTGTCTTCCAGGGACAGATCTCAGTAGGTCAGAAAATCAGAACACCCTCCCAATGTCTGTGGGTGAGCGCTGATGTCTTGGACGTGCGCGGCTCCTGGTGCTGCAGGCATGTGGCATGAGGGACCACAAGGCTGCAGCCCTGCTCTGAGAGGCTGCCACTGGGCAGAAGTGCTGGAGCCCCACCAAGTCCTCAGGGCTGGGCTGGAAGGGAAGCATCAGTGGTCATGGCAAGAAGGTGAAAACACCTGCCCTCTGAGCTCCCAAGTTCGTTCCTGCCCGAGCTTCACGCAGTAGGTGATGAGCAAGGCCAAAGCTGAGTGCTATGTCCCAACTGAAATCATGTGTGACAAGCACTATGTAAGAGGAAGATGATGGTAATGGAGGTTCAGTGGGTTGTAGTCCCTGGAGGAGGATATATCTCATCCTTAATATTGCTGGAGAGTTCCATTGTGGCAGGTGACCCGACACCCAAGAGTTAGTCTCATTAGCATTAGGCACTCTATAAAGCAGGATTGGCTCTCTAGCCATTGGAGAAGGGAGGCACCAAGAGGATCCCATGGTTGCAACCTACGGTTTACTATCTCTTGCCTTCCTTCTCCAGCTGGACGTAAAATCCTGTGCGAAAGACTGATGGCCCCCTGAGGTCACCCAGTGTCTGAGTTCCTGTTGTCCTTTCTGAGCATCCACTCACATTGAGGTGGCACAGCCAGAGCTGGTAATGTGCATTGTGGCAGGATGGAGGCTCTCTTTCTTGCTGGGTGTGAAGGACTCTTGCATCCACCTTGCCTGTACTTATGTCCTGTAGGATGTTATGGTTTCACTGAGCTTCCTGGAGTGGGCTTTCATTTGGGTAGTTGCCCAAGAGCTCTGGTTGCTTTCTGGCCAAAATGCTGATTCTTCAGTCCTGCTGCGTCTTGCTGAAAGGTCTTGAGATGGTGTTCCTCCCTGGGTCACTATTGGGTATGTCCGTGCAAGTGAGATGGTCACAACCCATCTGTCTCTTTCCATGGCACCTGGTAGCACATACGTCTTTATAAAGCACAATGCAGGTGGGATCCTTCCCTGTGCAGTGCCATAAGCAGGTCCTAGATCCTCCTGTATTTCTTTATCAGCACTGCCAGAAAACCCAGTGTGTAGGAACCTCTCATCTCTCCTTTGCAAGGGGGGTTTCCACTCACTTGTCCTTCCTGAGCAATCTCCTCCTGTGGTTCTTACCAGCAGCCAGAAAAGTCTACAAACTAAACCAGTCTCTCTGCACAGTCACAGACCAGGGTGCAAGGCACGAATGGGCTGACGTGGCACTTGGTTGTGTCTAGTAAATTGACCCTGCTTTGGTTTGTCTCATCTCTGAGTTGACTTCGGTGGTCTCAGTCTGACTCTTGCTTCCTTTGTGATGCTTGTTGTTAATGTCCTACAGCGTCCTACAGCCACAACCTGCCAGTTCCTGGTGCTCTCCTTGCTTGAGGAAGGCTTAGCTGCGGGTTAGAGGGAGCACCCTGTCAATCACAGAGGCAAATTAAGTCATGGAGAGCTCCTCTCTTCTTCGCCAACCCTTTGTAATGGAGTAAGGTGTTCTACGCATCGGTGTCTGGTCAGCCACAAAGGGTGACAGGCCATCAGCGGTAACATCCATCCTAAAGTTGATGGGACAGCTTGGGCCACTCTCACTCCCTGCTTCTCCGGAACCTGTTCAGTGGCTGCTTTTCTTGGTCACTCTGCAGTCACACACCTGGTGCAATAAAGGTGTCCGCTTTGATCCACACAGACCAAGGGCTCAAGACGTAGAAGACCCTCTTCACCATCCTTGCCTTTCCCAGGGTCTTCTTGGGAAGGCTGAATAAATGAGCAGTTTGGTTGGTCTGAGAGGGAGCCAAAGGCAAGGAAGGGCCCTTGTTTTAAAACTTGCTCCCCAGATGCATCCCTACCTCCTCCCCACGGGGCTCTAGGACCCAGACTCCACCTGCTGGGCAGGCTGGGAGGATGGCTGGGGGAGATGGGCAAGGTCCTGTACTGGTTGGTTTGGTGTTTGCTGGCAGTGTTGGTGTGGCTGGTCCTGGAGAAGGAGGCAGGCTGCTGTCCTGGTCATAGGATACTGTTTGGTCTGTATTTGAACTGATGGCAAACTGATGGCTCCAGCACACAGGAGCGACGCTGTTTCATGTGCATTGATTTCCATCCAAACAAATAAATGTCTGTTGGAAGGTTGCTTCGTAGCTATTCTTCCCTGCCTTGGACCTTTGCAGACAGGTATCTGAGGCTGTGTCACGGCAGCGTGGTTTAAGTGGACTAGAAATGAAATCCTGTACAATCAGGCTGGATTTTGGAGTTGCCTGCTACTGCCGGAGCAGAGAGCTGCTGCTGCAGTGACATGTCCCACCCTGCCCTTTCTGGCTGTTGGCCTTGTATTTCAATTTTTGGCCAGGCTGAACAATCTTTGGAAGGGCAAGAAACTGCCTCCTCGGGTTAATAACCTCTAATGCTCAGAGCCCTGAGTTGTTTTGATGTATTTGTTCCCTGACACCAGCCTTCTGTCCTCCCCGAGCTTCACAGGTACTGATTATAGAGAGGCTGTGGCACATCAAAGGTCTTCTACGTGCGGCACTGTGTAACAGAGCACTGAAGGAGGTCTGGCTGCACCATCTCTTCTCTTGGCACCCCAGCTCTTCCCCCTCCTGCATCCCACCTCCAGGAGGAAGAGCAGGGCATGCAGACCAGCAAACTGGAGGGTCTCATGGTTTGTGGTGTTATCTATCATTGGGATGGGTGATTAGAGAGCTTGCCAGGAGCGCGTCGTGGTGGACAAGATGGGGAACACAAGGAGAAGGGAGATGGGCTGGGTAGGAGCAGAGAGGCAGGGCAGACTATGCTTTGCTGGCTCTCGGCAGCTGTGTAGGACCAGGGAAGTTCACAGTCACTCACAGACGTGATGTGCTTTTATGCCAGTGCCTACTGAGAGTGGGCCAGGCAGCTCAGGCACCCACGTCCTTCCTTCAGTCAGGTGCCTGGAAACTGCACGTGCAAAAAGAGTGTTCTGGTTCAGGTTTAATGGCTTTCACGGCTTTGCCATGGCATTCAATAGCTCTTGGCATGCCAAGTTTTATATAAATGCTAATCGTGGGGTTAATAAGCCAGCAATGTCTTCCAAAGTCACTGCTGAAGGCAGTGGTCAGTGCTAGCACAGGGCTGGACTCGTGCCTCCTGGCAGAGTGCCTCAGAGGGGAGGTAGCAGGTCTCCAGGTGAGAGCATCCCAAGGGATCTGATGCTGGCAGTGCCCTTTCTGTACAGCCAGGCTCCGTGTCGGAGCATGCCCCTGTCGCTTGGACTGCACGGTGGGTGCTCAGCATCTGGCCGCTCTCAGGCACCAGCCCCTCCAGTGCAAAACCCACCATCGGTGCTGGGACAGAGCTGCCGTGTGGGGCAGAGAGCAGAGCAGTGAGTATGAATATGTCACATCCTGGATCCATGAGCCCCACCCTCGTGTCTGGGCCTCTTTTGACCTGCACAGTCGAAACACGGAGGGGTAGGGGGTTCGTTTATCTGTGCAGCGATCCAGAGGGCAACAAGGTCACTCTCAGGGTGAAACTCAAAAGTAATATTTATTCTTGGTCTGGCAAAAATAAGCAGACCAAAAGACTTGGGTGCACAGCCGAGATACGGGGATGCAACACCTCAAAGTTGCAGGAAACAGATTCCAATCTGTTCAGATCCCATTCCAATCCCTGAACACAGCAAAGGTCACTCGAATGTGCTCCAACACACACACCTACACCAGATGAGGAACAGTAAGGTAATGGGGGAGAAAGAGAGAGAGAGAAGAGGAAAAGAAAGAATCCCCCCATCAACGGCAGCAGCACTTCCTCTAGAACACATGGCCATGGCAGCAGCTTCTTCCAGGCTGCACGGTCCAGGCTGGTCCCATGAAGTGGGAGTTCTTCTCTCAGGCCTGTCCCTGCCCCACCAGCACATGTCGGGGTCTCGGCTGTGTGTGCAGCAGCTCCTTCGGGAGGGTCCAGCGCGGGCGCCCCAGAGGGAGGAGGGGGGTCAGCACCCGCCCCTGCATCTCTCCCCCATTGCGTCAGGACCAGGAGCCCGGCCAGGGGTGGAGGGGTCCCACTGAACCTGGACCGCAGACCAGGACCTCAGGTGACATCCTGAGATCCATCCTTGGGGAGGCCTGGTGCTGCACCACAAAACAAGGGCACAAATGGGCAGCCCTCAGACACAAATGTTTAAGGCAAAGGAAGAAGCAAACTTTACAGTGACATCTTGGAATATTTGGTTATTTTTAATAGAATAAAAGGTGTCAGGAGCTGTGCAGGACAGAAGAGCCAGAAAGGCGCGGGGCTTCCCTGGTGTAACCTGCGGTGGGGTCTGCGATCTCTGCGGTGCCCCCTGTCCTCCTCTCTCACTTCCCACCCTGCTGAGCCTCTGCGGGCAGAGCAGGTCCTGCTGGGGTGTCCCTCGTTGCTCCGCAGGTGCCTTCCTGGCTGTTCCTCCTGTCCTTCTGTTTCTCCTCCAGACAAAGGTCTGCAAAGTCTTGGATAAAGTACTGGATCTGGGGTGGGGAGGAGAGAAAGCAAAGCTCAGAGCAAGGATGGGGACAGGAGGCAGAGGGGAGCTTGCAGGCCCTTGAGGAGGGCAAATGTCACCCACCAAACGGAATAGGAGGAGAAGGCATTTGCCTCGCTGGCTCTGTGCTACCAGAATGGGCGTTTGGGGATGAGCTGGAGTTGAGGGCAAAGGTCAATGGAACCAAACCTTGGCTATGGGTTGATCTGCACCCCCTGCCCCAGCCAGCCTGGCTCCCACTCCTTCCGTCCCCCAAGGGACACCCCCATACCCTGCTCTGCCTCCTCAGATGAGACAGCTTTGCCCGGGGTCCTCTGCCCATTCCCCGTGCCCAAGAGGGAGCCCAGGGGAAAAGGAAGGGGTCTGTTGGGCACATGGACTTGTCTGGGCTCTCCTTGCCCTTTGGGCAGCCAAGGGTCATTCCTACTCCTCTTTAGGGGCAGGGAGAAGGGCTCTGGCTGGGCTCTACCATGTCCAGCTGTCTGAGGCTGTCGTCCTGTGACACCTTCAGGTGCACTTTCCGATACGCGCTCAGGCTCCGGAAGAGCTTGAGGATGGTCAGCTTGATGGTCCCCAGCTCCAGGTCTTCCTTGGTAGCTGTGTCCTGGATGTCGGCCAAGACAGTCTCCTGAGAGGAGAAGAGAGGAGATATGCAGGTTGAGGACATCCCCCAGCAAAGATGCAGCTTGAGCACTGGAGACCCTGACTTGGAGGTCCTAACTTTCATGCTCATCTGTTTTGCTAGGAAGAAGCTGTCCTTATCCAGCGCTGGAGGTGGTCCAGCTTGGTGCATGAAAGCAGAGCCAGGAGCCACCACAGCTGCTCCTTGCCCCAGGAACCTCCCCATCTCCCTGCCAGCTCCTGCTGTCCTGGTGGGTCTTCCCTGCTGGGCAGGTGCTGGACAAAGGATGAACACAAAGAATAAAAAAAACAACAAAACCAGCTTCAGTCTGAGCCCCGAGGCATCAACAGGGAAGACCACGAGCCGTGCCCCACACAAGTGCCATGGCAGGGGGGATGCTGCAAGGAGCAGTGAATAGAAATCAGTGTGAGCAGGCTGGACAGACCCAGCGGGCGTGTAGTGGAGGAGTAGGTCCTATGCCAAGGAAGACCTCCCCAAAGGCTGGTGACCTGGTCTCTTTTGACTCTTGAGTTCAAGCAAGAAGTGAAAGATCATGGTGGCTTTATGAGGGCTTTGTGTTAAGCCCTCATGTCACCTGCTCTGTCAGTCTTCATTCTACAAGCCCTTGTAAGGACACCATTAGGCATCTCCTCCAATCACAAAGGCCACTGCTGCACCTTGCCATCATGCCATGGCTTAGGGATGAGCCATCGGCTGGTCTTGACACAGCCAGGCCTTGGAGATCTACCCATGCCCACACCCCGTTTCCTCACCCATTGCTGGACATCTCTTTGAGCCTGGTCAAAACATAGCAGGAGCTGCTTCAGCTCATTTTGGTGCTGCTGGATCTCAGCTTCTTTCTCTGCCATGTGCTGGTCGAGGAGCACCTGGGCTTGCTCAGACATTTCCTTGTGCACCTTTTGTGACCGCAGCTGGTCCTTGCTCATCGTCATCAGTGTCTTGTTGTGATCAATGAGTTCCTGGATGTCCTTAAACTGCAATAGAAGGCTCCTGGTGTTAGTCCCCTCTTGCCCTCCCCTCATCACGACTGCAAGTCTTGTGCTGTTTGGCACCTGGCCATGGACAACCGCTTCCCCAGGCGAGAGATCTCCCCTTCTTGACAAACTCTTGCCCCACTGGTTTGTGAGCATCACCACGTTCCCGTGATGACACCCCAGTGTGGCAGGCCCAGAGCTGTCAGTGCCACCAGCAAAGGGAGATGCCTTCCCCAGGTGGGCAGGGCTCCATAAAACACAAAGCACAACTGAAGCTGCCAGCACTTCACTGTGACATGAGGGCAGCTGGGACCATAGGAGAGTGAGGGATGCATGGGGTGGTGCCCGGGCATCCTGAAGAGAGGTGGCAGCTTCTCTGACCCCTGCCTGTGTTCCCATACCGGGACAGCTTTTCGGTCCTCCCAAACCATCAGTGTGACACAAAACAGTGACACAAAGGGGTCCCTGTTCTCCACAGCCTGGTGCTTTTTCTCCTTCTAGCAGATTTTCTTTGGTCTCTCAACCCTTCACCTCCCCTTCTGCCTCTCCTCCCCTAACTCTGATCCCATTGGCTCACCTTGGTTGCAGGGAACCTCTTCCCAGCCCATCCGAGGTCTCTGACCGTGTGTCAGGATTTCCCTGAACTTGCCTTATCTCCTCTAGGTTTACCACCCACGGGGGGCCCTCCTTCAAGCCATGATCTCTCTCTGTCTCATGTCCAGACTCACCTCTGAGACCTTCACCACTTCCTCCAGGTAGTCCTTGAAGATGGAGAACTTCTGCACTTTCTTGCTGAGTTTACGGCGCTGATTTTTCAGGGCTTCCAGTGTCTCCTCAGCTCTCACAAGCTCACTCTCCATTTGCATCTTCTTCTCTCTCTCTTTTCTGGCTTTCTTCAGAGTGTGAATTCGCATTCCAGCTCTTTCCTGGTGGTGTTTTCCCCACCAAAACACACACACACACAAAGGCACACACGCACACAAAGAAGAAGGCAAGAGAACATGGAGCTGCGTCACTCAGCAGCACTTGAACGAGATGTCTTCACAGGGGAGAGACCAGGATAGGAGCATCTCTGGGGACATTTTCATTCTCTGAGACACCACCCCTCTTGCACTGACCCTTCAGTCTTAGAGACAGACTTTGGGAGGGTGTTCTGATTTTCTGACCTACTGAGATCTGTCCCTGGAAGACACCTGGGGGTCCACAGTGGGGACAGGCTGAGCCCATTCTGCGGGATGCTCAGGAGATTACCACCATACAGGACAAGCACTCTCCCACCAAAGCCCTACCAGGGCTTTCCAGATGGGTGGTACAAAACTCCATGCCCTGCCAGTCCTGTTCCTCACACCTTCAGGCTCCAGGAAGACTTGGAGAGATTTGGTGGCCCCACAGCATGTCCCCAGGGGAGAAGGTGGTGGTGTGGCTCAGAGTCCTGGCAGTCAAGCTGATCAAGGGAGGGTGTACCTTCAAAGTCTCCTCAGATGTTTCAACGTGGGCTTTCAGCTGAGCCTCCCTGGCATGGAGGTCCCTCCACCGTTGGGCTATGACTCCCATCCTCTCCATGAAGTCCTGGCAGCACCAGAGGGATCATGAGCTGGCTGCCCACATGTTCAGCCAGTTCCCTGACCACTGTTGTCCTCCAAAAAACTACAAGCCCTCCCAGCCATACCCCCCTCTCATCTTTCTCACCTCTCTCGCCTCCACCAGATCAACTTCCATCTGTTGAGCTTCTTTGTTTATCTTCTGGAACTTAATAAATGAGGCCAGGGAGTAATCCTCTTTCAGATGGAGTTTTCTGCCAGTGGAGTTTTTCCCGAGGTGACGTCTGGGTCCACCACCTTGGCGGGCACTGGGTTGCTTTGCCCTGGCATCCTCACAGTGGGGTGTCCTGTGTGGGGAGATGGGACAGAGTGACCCAACACCATCCCAGATCCCACCTGGCAGCGCGGCATCCCCTGCCCCAGCGAGGGGCTCACGGACAAGCGGGGCGGGGAGGTGCAAGAGGAGATGGGAATGACCAGGGCTGGGGGTTTGTCACGGGGCGGGGAGGAGGGTTGGAGACAGGAGAAGGGGATGGAGGGGATGGAAGCGGGTGGAGAAGCTGCCTCGCCTGAGCAAAGGTGGGAGGTTCTGCCTGTCCTGCCTGCGGGAAGGGGCCAACGGGTCCTTGTCATCCTTTCCAGCCCTCGCTCCAGCCCCCAGCAGGGGGAGACCCACCAGTCCCCAGCCGGGACTCCCCGGTTGCCGCTTGAAGCTGCTCGGGACAGGCGCAGCCCAGGGATGAGGGATCCCTGCATCCCCCCTGGTTCCCTCCAGGTGGGGGGTGGGGGGGGGGCAGGGGGAGGAGGGACGCTCTACCATCCTATCCAAATTAATTGATTCTTAAAAGTCATTTTTTACTGTTTTGTCCCAGAAAGCAGCACTGGAGCAAGGTTTGATACAATACCTGGTCTATTTCAAAGTGGAATATTTCGATTTAAGCTAAAGTACAGTTAAGTTTTGTCTAAGCAGGTGTGGTTTTTGAAAGTTAGGCAGAATTTCCCTCTGATAGCATGTTTTCTTTGAAATGGTGTTTCTCAGACAGTGTTCTTTCTTTGAAAATGATAAGGTATTGTGTGAAGCCTGCTCTGTGCTGAACAGATGTCTCTTCTTCTGTAATCACCTTTGGAGTTTTCAGCTCTCTTAAAGCCAAGATCAAGCAGAGCTGGAGCCAGCTCCAAATTAGCGAGAATTCGGACTTTTGCAAAGTTTCATAACATTAAAATTAGACCTTGGAAAGTACTAGAATATGCATAAGATTTCTGGGAAAGTCTATTCGTATGCATGTAAGTGGGGAATCTCTTCCGTCCCAGCCTTTGTCTCGCTGCACGGGACCGATGGAGATCAGCCCCTGGTGTTGCTCAGGCCTGGTCAAGGATGCTTGCTTTCTAAAACTCCAAAACGAGTCTCAGAGAGCTTTATTTGCCAGTGTATTCGGTATCGGGTTCATTGCCCAAAACCAGGGCTGGGAATTGTGGCCCAGGTGGAGAAAACCCAACAACCAACAGTGACCTCGGGGTTCCACAGGAGATTACCCCTCTGCCGTTTGCTTCTGGCAGCCCCCGTCTCCCTCAACAAACACGAGCTGTGAGCGCAGGAGCTGAAATGCCCGGGCTCGGAGACAAAGGGTGCGATTCTGTATGGAGAAGTGTTCCCTCCTGTCACAACCCTGTCTTGCACCAGAGAAATCATTTTCACCCCTGGCTTGTCATAGATGAGGGTGAGCTGGGAAAGTCTGCCAGATCCTGCTGGCATTGGGGATATGTCATTTTGGCTCCCTGCCAGGCCCTCTCCACGCAGCGATGAACCCCCCAGAGTTGAAGTCAGTGAGGAGCACTCAGGCAAGCACTGACACTTCATTGAAAATATGCATAAAGTTAACGAGCTGTGCAGAGGCGCTGAACTGAATTTGTTTCCAGGCTGATCTCTGATCTTATGGTTTTAAGCTGACAGAGGGGAGATTGAGATGACACCTCCGGGAGAAATGGTTGCTGTGAGGGTGGGGAGGCACTAGCCAGGAAGGATGGGGCTTGGAGCAACCGGATCCTGCGGGAGGTGTCCCTGCCCATGGCAGGGCGTGCAACTGCACAGACTAGAATGTCCCCTCCAACCCAACTTATTCCAGGACTGTATCATCCTGGGGACAGCCTGCTTCTCGCAAGCTGCTTGGTGTGCACTTACGTGGCATCAATTCGCTCCACCCCTTGGTAGAAGTTGATGCCTTCAGAGGTGTTCCTCAGCTGGTGGCACCTTTCATCGATGCGGTGGGCCACCTGCTTGTCAGCCAGGTCCTTCTCCAGCTCATGCTGGGCCATCCTGTTAGACCTTCAACATGGAAACAATGGCCGTCAGTGAGGATGGAGGGGTGGAACAGCTCTCTCCCCATTCCACTCCCCCACAGCTCCTGCTTGGGCAGCAATATCCTCCCACGAGCATCATCACCACCTTCCCGTGGAGGCTGCATGGGTTTTACACCTGCACGATGTGGGTAGAGGTCAGGCCCTGCTGGGGGGGTCACACCACAACTGCAAATGCTTATCGGCCCTATGGCATGAGGTAAGGAGCTCCTTACCTGAGCTGGTCATTTGCCATATCCGGGCGCTGCCGCATCCTCTCCCGGCACAACCTGATGATACGGGCTTCCTGGGCAAAGGAAACATGACCCCGTCAGTGTCCACACACAATCATCCTGGTCATACCCACCCCCTCAGACCTCTCCAACCTTGCACGTAGCAAGAACTTGCCCGGTTGTCTTTCTGCCCAAAGCAAACAGGCAAGGAGTGGGGAAAGTACCTCCCAAAACTCAGCCTAAGGGTGCTTAACTGCAGAGGGGCCTCTGTCTTGGCCAAGGCTCTCTCCAGTTCTCTTATCTCACCCGTGAGCGCATTGGTCTCCTTGACCATCTCATCCAGCTCACGGTAGAGCTCTGTTTTCCAAAATTTCATGTCATTGATGCGCACCTGTAGGGTTTTGGAGCTTTCTTCCTGTGTTTTCGTTGTCTGCTGGTTTTTATCCTGAATGAGGCGGGAGGTATCAAGCCTCAGAAGCTCGGCTGACTGCTGGCAAGCCTTTGACTCTTTGTAGTTGGTCTGGTTGGACTTGTGCCAGTCGTCAGTGGTGTAGCGGGGGAAGAGGGTTGTTCTGCTGGAAATCAATGGAACCCCCTTGCTGCTGGTTGACTCCTGGGGAGTCTTGGAGTAGGGAGCCAAAGTGGGCTCGATAGTGGCTGGTTTGTAGTAGGCACTGGGTACCCGAGGGAGCTTGCAGCTCTGAGGCAATGGGTACGAAGGCAAATGGTTCTTATTGCCTGAACCCACGGTGCTGATGGCAGGAAGAAAGCCATTAGATGTTGATCTTGGATGGGCGTGTGTTGCGCCTAAGGGAGAGCCGATAAATTCCATTCTTGAACTCTGCTATGCAGATCTGTGTCCTGCACAGGGGAGAAGATGGAAAAAGACAACCACGCTCAGTCAGCTCCTGTGCTTGTGTTCCTTCTTACAGCAACTCGTGCAACTCCTGCCTAGAGGTTCAATTGCTCCTCCTGGACTACCCTGATCTCTTTGCACGTGTAGGCGAGTTGAGAGGTCGGCTTCTTTTTAAAATCATAGAACCCTTGGGAAGGAGAGTTTCTTCCATTTTAGACACCTCTGCAGCAAAGAATGTCTTTCTCTACACAAAGGCAGGACCGAGGAGTCATGGTTTCCTCCTGGAAAGCTTAAGAGGTGCTGGAAGGGAGGCATTTGGAGCCAGGCAGGCTCTGCTGTTTACTGCTGTTACTGTTCAGCAGTGGTAACCCTCTTTCACGCCAGATGCTCACAGCCCATTGATTCTCTTGGAGCCGTGCCTGCTTACACCAGGTGATGACCTTACACTGGGCAGACCTTCTAGCGGCTTCCAGTGCTGAGAGGGGCTCCAGGAAAGCTGGGGACGGACTTTTTCCAAGGATATGGAGCCATGGGACAAGGGGGAATGGCTTTAAATTGGAAGGGGGCAGATTTAGATTAGCCATCAGGAAGAAATTCTTCATGGCGAGGCCGGGGAGGCCCTGGCCCAGGTTGCCCAAAGAAGCTGTGTCCGCCCCATCCCTGGAGGTGTTTGAGGCCAGGTTGGATGGAGCTTTGAGCAAAATCATTCAGTGAGAGGTGTCCCTGCCCTTGGAAGAGGGATGGAAACTGGATGGGCTTTGAGGCCCCTTCCAACCCAAACTATTCCATGATTCTACAATTCTATGAAAAAGGAGGAAAACCCTTGGCTATGGACCAGAGTTACATTTCCCTGTTTTCCAGCTGAAATAAATGCCCCTGCGTGCCCCTCAGGATAAGTCACTCCAGGGTAACAGCTTCTGCCACTTGGACCACCAACACATAACAGGAGCCCCTGCCCACCTTTTAGGGTACGCCTGGCTGAAATAAGAGATGACGGAGATTGGCAGAAATCCCTGCTTTTTGGGTCCCTCCCCCTCAGCTAAAGCGCATGCTCACCGTTAGGGTGTTAGGGTGTGGGGTACACTCCGGCGGTTTGAGGGTGCCCGGGTGCTGCTGCTCACTGCTGCGCTACCGGACTGAGTGGCAGCACCGCTCGGCACTGTAATATCCCCTCTGCCCTTTGTGACACGCGCGACCAGGGGAGCGGTGCCCTCTGTGACACGCAACCAGGGCAGCGTTGCCATGGGCGCAGGGCACTGGGTTCTGGCGGGGGGACTCCCTGCAGCTCCCATGGCAACCTGATGCAGCCACTGGGCAACCCAGTGCTCTGGAAGGTCAACCCGGTGACACCTCTGGGCAAGAAAAGACCCTCACGTGTCTTCCTAGTTCCTGTCCTGGACAACCTACTGCCCTTGCTGGACAACTTGGTGCCCTTGGTGGGCAACCCAGGGCACCTCTGGGCACCTCAGTGCACCCTAGGGGTAATTTAGTGCTATGATTCCTGGTTTGACACGCATTTTATGGAGGAGCTCTACTGCGCCTCCAAACAACACCCATGCATGTGTATCTCTAAATCATAGAATCATGGAATGGTTTGGGTTAAAAGGGATCTACATCCTCATCTAGTTCCACCCCCTGTGTCATGGGCAGGGACACCTCCTAGTGGATCTGGTTGCCACGAGCCCCATCCAAGCTGGCCTTGAACACCTCCAGGGATAAGGCAGCCACCCTTTCCGCAGTACATGGTGGGATACGCATCCTTTAGGAGAAATACCTGCTTTTTGGGTCCCTCCCCCTCAGCTAAAGCGCATGCTCACCGTTAGCTGCCTGGGTGTGGGGTACACTCTGGTGGTTTGAGGGTGCCCGGGTGCTGCTGCTCACTGCTGCGCTACCGGACTGAGTGGCAGCACCGCTCGGCACTGTAATATCCCCTCTGCCCTTTGTGACACGCGCGACCAGGGGAGCGGTGCCCTCTGTGACACGCAACCAGGGCAGCGTTGCCATGGGCGCAGGGCACTGGGTTCTGGCGGGGGGACTCCCTGCAGCTCCCATGGCAACCTGATGCAGCCACTGGGCAACCCAGTGCTCTGGAAGGTCAACCCGGTGACACCTCTGGGCAAGAAAAGACCCTCACGTGTCTTCCTAGTTCCTGTCCTGGACAACCTCCTGCCCTTGCTGGACAACTTGGTGCCCTTGGTGGGCAACCCAGGGCCACCTCCGGGCAACTCAGTGCACCCTAGGGGCAATTTAGTGCTATGATTCATGGTTTGACACGCATTTTGTGGAGGAGCTCTACTGCGCCTCCAAACAACACCCATGCATGTGTATCTGTAAATCATAGAATCATGGAATGGTTTGGGTTAAAAGGGATCTAAATCCTTATCTAGTTCCACCCCCTGTGTCATGGGCAGGGACACCTCCTAGTGGATCTGGTTGCCACGAGCCCCATCCAAGCTGGCCTTGAACACCTCCAGGGATAAGGCAGCCACCCTTTCCGCAGTACATGGTGGGATACGCATCCTTTAGGAGAAATACCTGC
This sequence comes from Cuculus canorus, assembly GCF_017976375.1. NCBI lineage: Eukaryota > Metazoa > Chordata > Aves > Cuculiformes > Cuculidae > Cuculus > Cuculus canorus. The sequence goes on along the minus strand of NC_071418.1, from coordinate 9,688,010 downwards.
TTTTTGGGTCCCTCCCCCTCAGCTAAAGCGCATGCTCACCGTTAGCTGCCTGGGTGTGGGGTACACTCCGGCGGTTTGAGGGTGCCCGGGTGCTGCTGCTCACTGCTGCGCTACCGGACTGAGTGGCAGCACCGCTCGGCACTGCAACATCCCCTCTGCCCTTTGTGACACGCGCTACCAGGGGAGCGGTGCCCTCTGTGACACGTATCCAGTTCCACCCCCCGTGTCATGGGCATTGACACCTCCTACTGGATCTGGTTTGGATGGATCTTTGAGCCCCGTGATGTTGTGAGAGATGCCGCTGCCCGTGGCAGGGGATTGGAACTGGATGGGCTTGGAAGTCTCTTCCAACCCAAACCATTCCATGATTCTATGAAAACATCCTTAAGCCACCGTGTTGCCCAAGCTATTGGGTTTTCCATGTTTGGCTTCAGCAGTCCCAGCCGTGGCCCCTTTTTCAGTCTCCTCCAGAGTTCCAAGAGCGGCTGCTGATGCTCTTAGCGTGATGCTGCTCCATCCCCTGCAGCTCCCTGCTGAGGGACACAGCAGATGCTGCAAGTCTGCACGGACTCGAAGAACAACTGGAACAAGATCATGTGAAACAAGCTTCCCACTCCCTTGGCAGGGCCAACACTTGGACTGGGAAAGGGGTGAAATGCTGGCTTTCTCCAAGCATCTTCTAATCCTGCTGATCCTACTGGTGGCAGCAGCTGCTCATTGATAGAGCAGGAACAGTTCCTGAACTTGTGTTAAGGAATTAGCACAGCTGTGAGAAACAATTCCACAGGTTGTTTTATTTAGCCCTGGAAATCGTGGGCAGCTAATGCAGATGACAGCGCACCCATAGCACAGGGGCAGTCTTCGGGTGTTCCCTGTACCCAGGAACTGAGGGCTTCAGAGCAGCTCCGTCTTCTGCATAGGGTGTGGGTGAAATGCCTGGAGGAACGTGGCAAGTGGACCTCAAGGGGATGAGGGGTGGACAGGATTGCCTGGAGACAGGGGGGGCACAGAAACCTGAGTGCAGGGTCCATTCATAAATACCAGAGCCTGCAGGTCAGGCTCAGAGGCACAACTGCCCCCCACCCCCCCAGCACAGCTCTGTTAGGGATTTTACCTGGCAGAGTTCCCCACCTCCCTCCCTCATTACAGACTCCCAGCCTCTCTTCTTGAATACATATATTTAACCCATTATATTGCACTTGTCTTTGTTACACCCAAATGCCTCCAGCTCTCTCTGACGGGCAGAGATGCAAACGTCTCTCCAGCAGGCAGTGGTTGATGCTGTGTTCTCTTGGCCAAAGTCCGTATACATCCCTGTATGGTGGAATAAATCAGCTCTAGCGGCAGTGTTCACATCCACATCTCGTATCCCACCAAAAACGCTGCTGGCATTGGCAATGGCAAGAGGAAGCAAGGCCCAGGAAGGGACCATTTGTTACGTGAAAAAGGCTTCATTCAGAGAGAAATGATCCAGGGCAAAGCCTGGCTTTTGTTACTGAGGTTCAAATCGGTTCCATCAGTGACAGGTGACTTCCCTTCTGTCCATCAGTGGGCTGTGCCCATCCCAACGGGGCAGGCAGATTGAACCTGGTCTTCTGGAGCAGTTTCTGCCCCTGGCACAGACAAGTCTTGCTCCAGGAATGGGCCTTGTGCCTACCTGTGAGGTGGGAGGGCTCAGCCCTCCCTCCAGCAGGCAGCCATCCTCTCTGGAAAAGTCCTGCATCCCCACAGCTGGAGGAGCTGCAGAGCATGGAAACCTCACCAGGAGCCACCAGGAAGGTGTCAGCACACAGGAATTTCCAGTGCTTGCTGTAGAGGGGGAGCTGGGGCAAAGTCTATCTGAGAAGCAACAGTGGCTGCTCTTCCACACAAGCAGAGCTGCAGAGATGTATGTGTCATTGTCCTCCCGTGCCTGAACTGTGCTGTCTGATACAAAAACCCATACAGTTTTAGAGAGAGCATCTGAGGCAGGCGCTGAGCACCAGATCAGCACTGCAAGCAATTACAGTTCATTAGCATTATGAATAATTGGAGACAGACATTTCCACAGGCAAGTGCTGGCTGACATCCCCATCTGACTGAGAACTCCTTATTGGATGGTATCTTGTCAGACAATGACAGATGGTCTCCAGGGAGCAGCTGATGCCATCAGGCACCTTCCTGCTGGGTGAGCACCTAGAGCAGTGAGGGGCTGCCCTCTCCCTTAGGCTTCACCAGATTTTGTTGTTTCTGAGGAGGTGCTGCCCTTTAGCCGTGAGGAGAGAAAGTGCAGCCCATGATAACATCCCTGGGATTTTCCCTTCCCCATGGAGACCTGTGGTTTCTCACATTCCACACTGAACTCTGAGCAGAGCCACTGCTGTCTGCAAGCTCATGAATGAAGAAGTCACCACTGGGTTTCATTCTTGCTGAGCAGCAGAAATCTGGCTGAGCCCAGCAGGTCAATCAAATGGTAGAGGGCTCAGAGGGGCTTGGGGATCTCCCATCTCTCTTGTGCCCAGGAAAAGTTGCTTTCTGTGGACTGTTTTTGCCATGCATTGGCAGTGGGGAGCTGCAGTGCCCACAGCTCAGCACAGCAGAACCAACTGCAAACCTCCTTCTCCAGCGTTACCTCCTGGATGCCCTCAGCTCCTGCTGCCACCTCCCCTGTCTGGGCAAACAGTGGAGCTGCTTGGATTGGACATCTTTGTGTGCCCCATCTGTACAGCACCCTGTGACACGGCTCCTTGTCATCGCCACAGTGCCATGATGACAAGCATAAAACATATGTATTGCAGCAAATGGTACCATTGTTCAGAGCCAGGAGTACCCAGAACTTTATTCAGGGGGATCATCGTCTGTGTGAGACAGGCTGAGGACAGACCTGTGGAGTCCTGAAGGAGTGCTGTGAGATGCCCAGTTGTTACCTGGGTACTGGTGATGTCTGCTGGGTGCAGATGTGTGCTCTGGTGTGCAGCTCCCATGGATTCACCTTGATCATAGAATCACAGAAGCATAGAATCATAGAATGGTTTGGGCTGGAAGAGATCTTAAAGATCATCCAATTCCAATCCCCCTGCCATGGGCGGGGACATCCCACTAGATCAGGCTGGCCAAGGCCCATCCAACCTGGCCTTGAACACCTCCAGGGATGGAGCATCCAAAACCTGCCTGGGCAACTTGTCCCAATGTCTCACCACTCATGGTGAAGAAATTCCTCCTTATGTCCAGTCTAAATCTGCCCCTCTCCAGTTTATACCCATCCCCCCTCATCCTGTCACCACAGGCCTTAATGAACAGCCCCTCTCCAGCTTTCCTGGAGCCCCTTCAGGTACTGGAAGGTCGCTATAAGATCTTCTCTGAGCCTTCTCTTCTCCAGGCTGAACAACCCCAACGCTCTCAGCCTGTCCTCATAAGGAAGGTGCTCCAGCCCTCCGATCATCTTTGTAGCCTCTTCTGGACTCGTTCCAACAGCTCCATATTGTTCTTACATTGAGGAGTCCAGAAATGTACACAGTGTTCCAGACAAGGTCTCACGAGTGAGGAATAGAGGGGCAGAATCACTTCCCTCGCCCTGCTGGCCACGCTTCTTTTGATGCAGCCCAGGACACGGTTGGCCTTCTGGGCTGCGAGAGCTTCTCGTCGGCCAACACCCCCAAGTCCTTCTCTGCAGGGCTGCTCTCAATCACATCATCCCCCATCGTGTACTGAAAATGGGCATTGCCCCCACCAAGGTGTAGGACCTTACACTTGAATGGTTTCCTATGGGGCTGAGCTGCTCCTGGGACAACACCAGAAGAAGCCTGGACAGGGTGGTTGGATCTCTCTGGGTCTGTTACTGGGGATGCCTGGTCTGCCATTGTTTTCTCAGTGTCTCTGTGTCAGCCTTGATGATGCTGAATGTGCTCTTGGCTCTCCACAGTGGTCCCCAGCATGGCTGGGCCAGGGCATCACTCAGCGCTCCCCATACCAGTGTTTCTCAGGGCTTTTTCATGTTTCCAAGGATGGATCCTTTCTCACATTACCTAGTCATCTCCAGTGCATCCAGGCTCTGCTGGAGTTCATGCTTGCATTGCCCAGCCACAGCTCTGCCCAGAAGAGCTGCCTGTTCAGGTCAAGCATCTGTATCAGAAAGTTGAGTACGGGGGACCAGCACCAAAGAGCCACTGTCCTGGGCACAAGGGGACAACCTGAGCTTGGAAAATGATCCCAGCCCTTATGGCTGGGAGAGGAGGAGGAGAAAGAAGTGCTTGGAGGAGGAAGATTCAGGATGGAGGGTGAGGAAATGCTATGGTGGCTGGAGAGGGAAGGACACAAGGACCAAGTCTGTTTGAAACTAGACTTTTCCCTTGCAGATGGAAACGCTGCTGTTTGGCCTAGCGCAGATACCGGAATTTTAAATACCTGCTGTGCTGCACTGTGGTGCTCTGCACCAGCTCCCTCCTTTGGGACCATCCTTGTCTCCACGGGACGGGTGAACCCAGCCAGGAATCACCCCATCCCAAGTGCTCTCCTGGCCATCGCCAGGAACCAGCAGACCTTGCCAGTGGGCCCGCTCCTGGGAATGGCAAATCCCGAGCAGGGATCAATCCTCTCCTCGCCTGCTGAAGCCGAGCAGGATGAGACCAGTCCCTGCATTTCCCAGCTGAGGTGAGAGCGGTTGCAGGCAGCTTCTTTTAAAATGTTCCTAATCACCATTTGCCTCTTTTATCCTCACACTAAGGTTTTATCTTCAACAAACGCTTTCCTCCTCAATACATTATGCATTAAAAAAGAGTTTCTTCCTATTATGTTCTCCATAGCAACTGCATCAGCTTGCCATGAATAAATTACCTCTGACTTGACATCCCTTATCAGAATACAGAAATGCCACTTCTGAGTCATTGCCACCCAGGAGAAACCTTTCCTGTTCAACCCTTAGGTGCATTCCCCACCTTTTTACTCTTTGAATGATTTATTTTTATTTTACATCTTCTCCACTTTTGAAGCCCCTGGAGTTGAAAGCTAATGGAAAGCTGGCACTGGCTTTCCCTTCTGGCTTTCAGAACTTCCCAGCACAGTACAAAATACCCTTGGTGACAGCCAATTCCTCTAAATCTCATTGAGCTCTGTATAGGAAGGAATTTGCACTGCCAAACCTCTTCCCAACATTTTTCCGTGATCCTCAGGTCCTCAAGAGACAGGCTTAGGGGAGAATCATAGAATCACAGAATGGTTTGCGTTGGAAGAGACTTCCAAGCCCATCCAGTTCCACCTCTCTGCCATGGACGGGGACACATCCCACTGGATCAGGGAACTCAGAGCCCCATCCATCCTGGCCTTGAATACCTCCAGCAGCTGTCACTACTCTGGGCAACCCCGGCCACGGCCTCCCCACCCTCAAGAAGCTGAGCTTCTATCCAGGGAGAGCACAACACTGTATCTTGATGGGCACAGACAGCATGGGAGAGTTCATACACTGTATCTTCATTGGGCATCCAGGTTTTTTTGGAGTTGGGGAGCCCTTCCAATGTCAAACTGGGACTGTCTGGAGCCGAGGAAAGGTCCCTGCCCTGCTCCAGGAGTCTTTCCAGCCTGAGACACCTCCCAGTTTGCCAAAGCACTTGAATTTTCCCTTTGAGAGTGTGGCCAGGGCCCAGGAGAGGGAGCGCTTACTAAACAATTGTGCATTCCCAAAGTATGTGCCAGTCCTGCTCTGTTTCCTTACCCTGGGATAACTCCAGGCAGACTTTCTGGTGATGGTACAGGGTCTGGTTCCTTTGCACAGCGTACCCTTCCTCTGCCCTGTTTCCATTCCAGCCTCCCCCTTTGTTGTGAATGTAGGGGATGCTGATGGCAATGCAGGATAAACGTGTGGATGGATAAGGTGGAAGAGGTTGGGGACCCTGAGTCACTGCCTGCTGCCTCTCCCCTACACTGCTCTGCTCCGCTGTTCCCTTATCTCTAAGTCATCTGTCGCAGCAGAATTTCATCTTACCCCCCAGAAAGCCAAGGCTGTCAGAGATGCCCATCTCCCCTGAGAACCTCAGCGCCTCTTGGGCAGGTTGAGGTCTGCTCTTGGAGCAGACATTTCCCCTCTCCTGGGGTTCTCTGATATGGATTTGTCCCAACATCTGTTCCTGCACCCCAGTCCAAAGGGCATCTTGGGGTGCACCTGCCACACTGTGGCTTGGAGCTCAGGCCTGGGGGCTGATGCAAGAAGCACCAGGAGAAGGACCTAAGAAGTGGTTTCCAAACATCATACTTTCCACTTATTCACGAACTAGCATACCCTTAAATTCATTCACTCATTTCCAGAGACCTGAGAGACAGCATGGGCTAATGGGAAAGCCCGGGGCAGCTCTGCTTTGCCACCAGACAGCTGTGCAGCCGTGGGAAATCCTCGCCTGCTTCCGTCTCTGCCATTCAGGTCAGGGTAAACCATTTTGCTATGGGACCTCAAGATTCCAGCAGCAGCTCAGGCCCCAGCCCTGGCCCTGGGGGTCCTGCAGGGCAGTCGCTGCTTAGTGCTTTCTCGAAGTGCAGGGGACACACTGAAGATGAGCATGAGATGGGAGCACCAACCTTACCAGCACGGTGCTGTCATTCCCAGAAATCTCCCTGTTTTCCCGGTCAGTCCTGGTGTGTTTATATAGAGACTTTTAAAGCCTGATCTCCTGGAGGTGTGAGATTTGTGAGCCTTTTCAACCCCCATAGAGCAGAAGTTTCCAGTTAAAGAACCCCTTAACAGCTCATAACTCCAAAGGCAAGTGCACAGATAGTCAGGATGTGGTATTTTGTGTTTGATTTTGCGTGGATTTTTCATTCTGTGAGACCTGTATCACACAGGTATGGGATTAGCCATCCCCAGAAAACATCACTTGTGGAGTGCCTCCTGAAATCCCACTTCACCGTGTGGCTCGGAGCAGAGCTGCCTGCTCTTCCTGCTGCTGTCAGTGGGAGAGGTTGGTTTTGGCTGCCCTGGTTGTTCTGATGGGTTTCCATGAGCACCAGGCTCCACTATCAGGGCAATAACTTGTCCAGTTCCTTTCTTACAATAAATTATTCTGTTCTCATTTAGCTGGGTTGCAAAAAAGGCAATAGACTGGTGAGCTCACTAATGAAAATGGTCAGTAGACTTCATTGGAAAGGGTTATTCCACACCTCCCTGCCATGCCTGGTGCTTCAGCTGCTTGTCCCGTGCTGGTGGGGTCCAGCCTGTTTAGAAGAAGGATGCTTGTACATGGCAGTGAAACAAGGAGATGGTAAGTAATTGCTGCCAGCTCTCAGTGCAACAGAAGAGCAGCCTGGATATTTGGGTGAATAAGAGGAAAAGGGAAGACTCTTCCCAAGTGAAGAAAATCAATACAACACAAGTATCCAGGGATGTTTCCATTTTATGACCTAATTTGTTGAGCAAACCTTTGTAGCAAGTGAAAGATCAAACAGAACAGTTTGCTCTTCCATGCACAGAGTGGTCCATGAAATAAAAAATAAGGATGACGCAGCAGGAATAAGAAGCAAACTATGACTCAGTGTCCAGACATCCCTGCATTAGCACCACTCATCGGACCATGTTAAAGTGGTCTCATTCATTTGCTGTGTGGTGGGCAGGATGCAGTCACTGGAGGAGGAGGATTGGATCTGATTCCAGCCTGCAGATGTTGCCTGTTTTCCAGGTTTGAGAACTGGTCCCTGGGCCCACACATCTGGCCACAAAAGAAAAGCAAAGCAGCAGCAGACATTTATTTTTCTCAAGAATAATTTTCTGCCCCTTTCTTACCACCTAAACTGCTCAAAAAATGCTTTCCCACCAGACAACAGGGAAGGCTCAGAGGTCTGCTCCAAGGCAAGTGCATCTCTCCCTTCCCAAGGGTTTCAGGGAAGCAAACTGCACTTACCCTATTCCAGTTCAAGTTGGGATCTGGATTGTGTCTGCAAGGAACACATTTAGGGATCATTATCCAGCTGCATGAGAGGGATGAGTAGTCCCAGGGCATAAAACTTCTGATCCCGAAGGCTGAGTGAACTTCTGGAATCTCCTGCTTCTCTCTTTGAACTCTGCAGAGAACCTGGATTGTCTCACTGAGACACATCCAATTTGGACACCTTGAGCAGCCCTTCACTTGGCCTGGGACCTGCGTAGTCACTGCATTGAGCCCAGTCCCCCAAACTCTCCCTAGGACTGACCCCGACAGAAGAGGTCTCAGTCTAAGGAGAGGAAGAGCTGTGGGCTGCAGGGGGGGAGGACACCCTGATGGTGTGAATAGACTTGATGACTAACCCTTCTAGGGTAACTACACACACCCAGACACCGATCCTTGCCGAAGTAGATGCTGAGACTCATATTTTGGCTCTGAGCTATGGTGAGGATGAAAGAGTTGTTTTTCATGCTCCAGTTTGACTTCCCCAGCCTTAAGAAGATGAACCCTTTCAAGAAGCCATCTGAAACCTTGTGTACATGCAGCAAGCTCCCTGGGGTCACCAGCCTTCAGCTTAGTGTCCTCTTGGAGACTTGGTCCTTGGTTCAGGCTATGGGACTGGGTATTTGGCACCAGCCCAGGCAGTCAGAGTTCCTCCATTGATCTCAGTGATGCAGCATTTGCTGTACAGACACCTCTAGGACCTCTCTTCTGGCTGGGTTTTAGCAAGAGCTCTATCACGACTCTGGATCTTCGTCTGACAGGGCCATGAGCCCCAAACCATCTGAGCTCATCTTTTGTGGTGCAAATGATCTCAAACCTAGAAGGTCAGGTGGACGATTGGTTCAAGGGAAGCACAGCCAGCCTTGTGGCAATATCAGGAGGGCAATGAAGGCAACAAGATGAGAAGAAAGTGCCTCCTTTTGTGTCTTAGATTTGCTTTGCTGGGGTGAGTCAAGTCCTGGACTGTGGCATCAGGCTGAAGATGTTCTCATCCTGCCCAGATGGTGACCTGATGCCCAAGGTGAACCTGGGCAAAGTCACAGCTCTCAGGAGAGACCTGCCATAAATAAATCATTGAATCACAGAATCATAGAAAAGTTAGGGTTGGAAGGAACCTTAAAGATCATCCAGTTCCAAACCCCCTGCCATGGGCAGGGACATCCCACTGGATCAGGCTGCCCAAGGACCATCCAACCTGGCCTTGAACACCTCCAGGACATCCACAGCTTCCCTGGGCAGCCTGTTCCAGTGTCTCACCACTCTCATGGTGAAGAAATTCCTCCTTATGTCCAGTCTAAATCTGCCCCTCTCCAGTTTATACCCATTCCCTCTCATCCTATCAGTACAAGCCTTTATGAACAGTCCCCCCAGCTCTAGCACTCAGCTGGTTTCCAGCACACCAGAGTTTTTCAGAGATAATGAGCTTCCTGCATTCACATCAGCTGAAACTGCCTCATCTGCCACGGCTGCTGGAAAGGTCTCGCCCTCCCTTTCTTCCATATCAAAGCTTTGATTGCAGCTCCATGGGAGTTGGAATGCACTGCAGGATAAATGCAGAACTAGAGCTCTTCATATTTCTTTCACTGGATTCAGCTCTCTGGTAACCGACAAGAGCTCAAATCCCTTTCCCACACACTCATTCCTGGGTTAGTTCTTGCTCTAGGACTTTGAGAATCATCCTGGTGGCACCAGAACCCACGTGTGACTCCACTGGGCCTGGACAGAGGTGGAGCAATCCCTTCCCTGCTCCTGCCGGCCCCACCATGGCTGATCCAAGCCAGGAGGCTGTTGGCCTTCTTGGTCACCTGGGACACTGCTGGCTCACGTTCAGCCACTGTTGATCAGCACCCCCAGAGCCTTTTCCTTTCCTACTGCTCCCGAGTGGTGCACCAGATCCCTCCTCACTCCTTGACAGCAAGAAACCCGGTTGAAATCAGTGCTGAGTGAACAACAGGAAGATTTCAGGAGTAGACCTACACAGGTCTAGGTTTGCCCAGTCTGGCTTTGGGCACTGCAGGCTCCTCTTTAGCCTGTGACCTCCCCCTGCTCCCCTCTACTCACACACAATCCAGACCCACTCAGGCTGTGCTACCGTCCCCAATGTCTCCTCCAGCCCCACATTTCACCCTCCGAGTACTTGCAACCCTGCAAATCCCAAACCCACTGATGCTATTCGTGCATTTGGAGCCACACCAGCCAAATCAGGAGTGAAAATGCACTCCAGAAATCCAGAGGAGAACCCCAACAGCCTCTCCTGAACCACTCCTGCAGGCTGAAAGAGGTTTGATAAATGTGTTAAGCTGCCATAATCCAACCATGCCTCCTGGAGACACAGACGGGTCCCTGTCCTCAGCTGCTCATTCCCAGCCTTTCACACCCTTTTGCTGTCACAAGTGTCTGGGTAGCCCTGCCCTGGATCAGTTCAGGCATCCAGCTGCCTGGAAAACAGCATCAAAAACCCGTTCATGAGCCCAAAGAGCACTTGTGTGGATGCAAAAGTGTGCCCAGTAAAGGGAGTGTGTCTGAGAAGTGGGGAAGGGGAGATCATGGCTTATCTTGTGGTGGCAATGCTTTACACTGATCCCCACAAACCTGAACAAGATCTCCCCTGAGATGGGCTCATGTTGAGTCTGCTGTCTCCTTTGGAGACACAGAGCAGCCCAAAGCATTGATAGACTCTATAGAATCACTTCTCCCTTTCCATTGGGCCATCAGTCCTGAAAAGAGGACACAAATCTTAGTTGGTGTGAATTGATCGTGTTACTATTTATAAACCTCGTATCTACTCACCCCACTTTGGTCTGATATCACCCTGATGATGGGCTGATGGGCCCTCCTGTTCCTCTGGCCAGGTTTGTTGCTCTCTGCTCCATCTTCCTTTTCTCTCAATCATCCCAGAATCCCACCCTGAGCACATCCCATGCATCTACAATATTGCTATATCCCACCTCTCCTGTTCTGGTCTCTTTGCTCACATCCCATTCACCACCTGCTCCTGTCTGGATAGTTACGAAGATTAAAGCTAAAAAAAAGAAACAACCAAACTCCTCTGTCTTCCCTGCATCCTCCTCTGTTTTTTCTTTCCTGCTGAGCAGTGAGCTGAAGCTCTTCTTCAGTCCCCTCGCTGCAGCTGCTCTTCATTCTGCTGCACACAGCAGCCTCTGCTTTCCCATCAACACCCTACTCACTCCTGTTATCTCTCCAGGTTCAGCCTTGTCCATCTGTTCTTCTCTTCAATGCTCTAGGGTGTGAGGGCTTGTGCAGCTCTCCCACTCCTCTCCTGGCATGTCCAATGTTTCTCTGAATTGCCAACACTTCCCATGGAGCTAAGAGTCCCGCTTGGGAGCTGGCAGCTTTCCTGTCCTCCTTGTCTTCACAGATCCCCTGCTCAGAAGATCCTTATGGGCTGATGCCAGCTTTTTTCGTTGACATCCATATCCCAGGGCTTTTCATAGAGTCATGGAATGGTTTCGGTTGGAAGGGACCTCAAAGCCCACCCAGTTCACCCCCTGCCATGGGCAGGGACACATCCCACTGGATCAGGTTGCTCCAAGCCCCATCCAACCTGGCCTGGAACACCTCCAGGGATGGGGCAGCCACCACTGCTCTGAGCAACCTGGGCCAGGGCCTCCTCACCCTGACAAGAAAATATTTCTTCCTAAGATCTCATCTCAATCTCCCCTCTTTCAGCTGAAAACCATTCCCTCTTGTCCTGTCCCTGCACTCCCTGATCAAGAGCCCCTCCCCAGCTTTCCTGGAGCCCCTTTCAGTCCTGGAACCTGCTCTAGGGCCTCCCCAGAGCCTTCTCTTCTCCAAGTGAACAACCCGATCTCCCTCAGCCTGTCCTTATAGCAGAGGTTCTCCAGCCCCGCATCATCCCCATGACCTCCTCTGCACCCATTCCAACAGCTCCATGTCCTTCCTGTGCTGAGAACTACAGAACTGAACACAGGACTCCATGTGAGGTCTCATCAGAGCAGAGCAGAGGGAAGGAATCCCCTCCCTCACCCTGCTGGTCCCACAGCTTTGGATGCAGCCTTGGACATAGTTGTTTTCTGGGCTGTGAGCGCACATTCCTGGCTCCTGTTGAGCTTCTCATCCCCTGGCACCCCAAGTCTTTCCCCTCAGTCTTTCTGCTCCCAACCCATTCTCCACCTAATCTGTAATAATGCTTAGGATTTTACTGACTCAGGTGCGCAACCTTGCCCTTGGCCTTTTTTGTCCTTCTGTTTTGAACCCTCATATTCAGCTGCATTTAGACTTTTTGTGGGGTCAGCCCTTACTTGAAGCTGAAAATGAGTGAAAAGCTCATATTTAAATGCAGCGTTTCTTTGGTTTGCACCCAAACAAACCTCATCCACGCACTCCTGCTCTCTGCAGGGCAGCCTGGTACAGAGGATGCCACAAAGCTGTGTTCCTCCAGCTCCTCCACACGCCCAGAAAAATGAGTAGGTGATGCCATCCCCAGGCTCTGAGAGAAATAGCAGAGGGTTTGAACAGTGAGAAGGAGATGGGCAGACTGGGCACACACCCAGGGATTGTGGGCACCTAGGAGGGAGGAAACAGCACTGCTTTCACACAGCTGTCTTCTCCGTCATACGGCCCTGGGTCTCAGCATCCCCCAGCAACTCACATGCCACATGCAGAGCTGCCGAGTGTCCTTCAGGAAGCACTGGCAGAGCAGGGCTGGTCTGCAGGGACACGCAGCTCGTCTTGCGCTGGCTGCTCCAGGCTTGTGCCTCTCCAGCAGACAGGGAGTCCCCCAAGCCCTCCTTAGGTCTGGGAGACTGTGCAGAGCCTAAGGACAAACCTTGAGTTCAAGCTGCCAGGCTGCAATGCAACCTGGAAGACTTTGTCCTGCCCTGAAGATTAAGAGGGAAGGTGGGATGATGCACTGCAGCCCATGGAAACCAGGGGGAACATAGCTACCCAGGCTGAGCCAGAAGATGAGTTTTGCATGCAGATCTGAGACCTCAGAGCCCTTCGGGGAAGAACTTGTTTTGGCTTAGACAAACGGGGATGTTTTTAACCGGTGTGAACAGGGCTCTGAGCCTCATGGATGAAACTCAGCTGAAGAGGCCACTGGGCACAGGTGTCTCCACCTTCCTTTGATGGAGCTGAGAAAACTGAATAGAGCAGGATGTTGGTTTGATGCAGGACTGCAGGAATCCTGTACCTTCCTGTTCCTTTCCTCCATTTCTGAAGTCCACAGACTTTGTGGTCCTCACCCAGGGACCTCAGCAGTTGAGGGGTCAGGCTGTCCCAGGAATTTGGGAAGTCACCAGGTATTTGGATTGGCTGAGGTCAGCTCCTCTGAAAGGTGGACAATGCTCCAAAGGTACCAGAAGTCTCTTCTCTCTCCGGAGGTTTAGGAATTCTTTATCTCATTCCCCTTTATGGGCAGGTCCTGAATCCATATCAGCAGGTGATTTCTCCAGTTATTGGCAGGTACAGCCAATAACTCCCACCATTACATCCTTTCATTGGCTGTTACAGACCCCTAAAGACCCTAAAGACCCCTTAAACACTGGAGTGTTTAAGGACCCCCAGGGCAAGGGCGGTGTGAGGTTTCTATCGTGTTTAAATATACATGGACCAGCCTTTTTCACAGAGCAAGCATACAACTGGAAGTCTATTAAGGTACTTTTATGACAGTTCACACTGAGAGCTCAGATTAATTAGCTGCCACTATTGCTAATGATCTCTGCTGCAAGGAGTTGTGCTGGGAAATGCAGGGCTCTGAGGGCTTTGGGGTCTCGTGGCATGGTCTCTCTCCAGACAGTCTGTCTCCCCTTGCACAGACATAGCTCCTCCCTCCACTTGGAGAGCTGTAGACCTATCTGGTCCACCCAGACTCTGCCAGGATGCTCCAATTTGTTTTCCCTTCATCCTACCCATCTCTTGAGATCCTGCAGCAAGCCACTCCAGTCCCTGGATAGTCTGGGTGGACCTTCCCTTCTCACCAGCCCTGCGGGGCCACCAGCCAGACCGGAGATTTCCAGGATGGTCCAAACTGGACTAGGACTTGGCTGGGGGTAGAGTGGGAAGAAACCATGGTGCTTTGGCTTGCCCATGCCTGTGCTGGACCATGGGCTCGTGACACTGGGATGTCACTCTGGAGAGCCTGCAGGCTACAAAGAGCAGGGTCTCTCCAAAAAGGGGACAGTGTCACCAAACAGCTGGCAGCCACCAAGTGCTTCGCACATCTCATTTGTTCCCTGCCCCAGCCCAGATCTCCATGGCTGGGGCTGAGGACACCATCAGCCGCTGGGGTAAAAGCCTGGCTGACTTAAGTTCAATAACATCACTGCTCTGAGGGTTGTAAGCTCTTTCTTTCTTGCCTCTGAATTCATGCTTGCCCTCCAATTATCAGAGCACCACTCCTACCCAAGGGCCACATTTCTCATCACAAAGGCATTTGGAAAAAAAGACAAGTTTCCTTTGGGCCAATTGTTTTGTGCTGCTGCCTTGGCAAAAAGAAGATGATGGCAAAGCTGGGAAAGCTCCACGTCACGTCTGATGCTGGATGGTGCACAGACCCCCTTCCCTTTCTTCCCCATGGCCCTTAAGACCTGAGACCTCTGAAACAAGGAGGATCACAGGGAAGGGTGAAGGTATCCAAGCCTGAATCCTGAGGACAGGAGGGCAGGGATGGAAGGATGCTCAGGAAGGGCACCCATCCCTGCTGAGCATCCCCTGGGCAGAGAGAGAAACTGCAGCAAGTCTTTGGTGACTGCCTTAGCAACTGGCAATCCTCCACCCATCGTCTGAGAATCATAGAATTATTTAGGTTGGAAAAGGATGTTAAGTTCATCAAAACCAACTGTAAACCTCACACTGCCAAGCCCATCACTAAACCATGTCCCTAAGCAGTACACCTACATGGCTTTTAAATACCTCCAGGGATGGTGACTCAACCACTTTCCTGAGCAGCCGGTTCCAAGCCTAGATAACCGTTCCAGTGAATAAGTATTTCCTAATATCGAATCTAATCCTCCCCTGGTGCAACTTGAGGCCATTTCCTCTTGTCCTATTGCTTTTTACTTGGGAGAAGAGACCAAGTATCCAGCGTCTTGGGATGTTGGATGACTTTGTAGGGCTTGTCTGGGCCCTGTGGTGTGTTTGATACTCTTCTTGGCTCCATCAGGGATTGGTGTCCCACGGGGATAGAGATGCAAGGATTCCAGGCCTTCGCTGGCAACTGCCTCTGCATTTCTGATGGCTGCACACATAAATAAACCGAGGGCCATGCTCAGAGCCCCTGGTCAGAGGCTCCCCACGTCTCCTTGGCTCCTTTCCTCCTCAGCAGCTTCTCCACTGGGAGGATGGACATGTCTGTAGGATGTGAGCACTTGAAATCCTGCCCAAAAGCAAAATGTTTCCCATGTTAGGGAGCCAAAAGAGGCAAAATGGCCAGTGCTGTCCCAGGACCAGCCAGCTCTGAGTCCTGAGATGGACAGAAAAGGCAACGCTGGGGGAGAAACTCGGGCTGGATGGCATACTAGAGGCCATTTGGATGCAGGTGGGCTGGGGGAGGTTAGGAGAGGGAACCAGTGCCCAGTCCACCTCCAGTGGTCTGCCCCAGGCACATCCTCTCCATCACAGTCGCCTGGTTCAGAGCTGCTCTGGTCTGAGCTGGCCTTGGGAGCAGTGCGGTTTGGGGTGTCTGTGGCTCCCAGCTCATGAAAATCCAGGGCTGAGGCGGGAACGTGGTTGCTGGCTGTACCAGCGGAGAGCAAATAGGTCAGTTTGCACCAGGGGTGGGTAGAGCCATGGGGAGTGGATGTGCTTCAGCCCCCCAGGGCTGTTGCCATCACCTTGGAGGAGGGACTGCTGTCCAGCTGCAGGCTGGGCAGCAGGCAGGGATGTGCCTGCAACATTCCAAACTCTTTCTGTGGTCTCTCTGAGGTGGCATCTGAAGGTGGTAAGGAATGTGGGGCTCTATATGGCCCTGGGTAACTTTCTGCATGTGCTTTTCTGTGGGATGGGCTGCCCACCACACCACCCTTCCACTGCGAGGGGCCCCAGGGAAGACTCCAGGCACCCCTGGAGGTGTCTGTGCCGCTCAGGGGAGCCAGGAGTGTAAGGAATTGCAACTCTGCAGCTTCCATGGAGTTCAGCACGTCCCCTGAATCACAGTGAGGAAATTCAAACTATGTGCAGGGCACGGGAGTTCAGAACAAGCCCAAGTCCCCAGCCGCCCATAAAAGTCTGGCCAAGATGAAGCAAAGCCTAAACATCCAGGCAAGCAATGGATCCTAAGGACCACGGCAGCTCTTGGAGACAGTGTCCGCTTGCTTCTGTTTTACTAATGAGCTGCAGTCTTGGGGCTTCCTCTGGTGGACCTCTGTAAGGTCCTGCATGGGAACTTCAGCTCCTGGGATGGTGCAGACAGCCGAGATCCCTCCTCACCCCGCAGCACCGACTGGCCAGGGCTAGGACAGAGCCGAGAGGGGGGTAGGGGCCTGACTCTGATCTTCTGAGCTCTAAAAGAGCCAGACACTGAGATACAACCAGTGGTGTCCCTGCCAGTCTTCAGCAGTACCAGGGCATATGGAGAGCCCTGGGCTGATGCTGCCTATGCATCACTTTGGCTTTCAATCCACAGTTGCCAGAGGGGCTCCAGGGGCTATAGCCCCAGGGACAGAGGTTGTCCAGGGAAGGTGCCCAAAAGAGCACAAGCTGCTGGAGTCAGCTTCAGGGCAGAGAATGGGCAGCCCTGTGCTCTTCACCACCCTGCTGCCTGCTGAGCACTTTGCTCCCCATCCTGCCTCTCTCCACCTTTGAGATGTAAGCTCTTCTCGGTTCTCGGGATTGCCCCAGGCTTGGGAAACATCCCTTCTTCCCTAAACAGTGCGGTCGTGTGCAGCTAGAGCAGCAGGTGCAGTGGGAGGAGCAGTGCTGGCAGAGCCCTGATGCTGTGCCGGACCCTTCCCCAGGGCCTGCCATCCTGATCCTCGTGGGAACTCCCTGCCACCCACCAATTCATCTCATTTAGGTACAGCTGCTGCTCACAAATGGGGCTTCCCAGGATGGAAACCTCCAGCAGCTCTTCAGAGTGGAAAAACATGTGAAAACCTGCCACAATGGGCTGCCTGCGAGGCAAACGCCTCTTTCTTCAAGGCTCATTCGCTCCCTGGCTCACCTCCTGGCTCTGCCTCGTCACCTCCTAGCTCTGCCTCGGCCGCAGGAACCCTGGGCTGGATGGTCACTGACTGCCCCTTCACTCCCTGTGGAACAAAACTGCTCTCAAGGCTCCTGCCTGGCTCTGGATGCCAGAGTGTGGGGCTCGTCTGAAGACAGAGGTCAGCCTGAACATCACGATGGCCAATGATGGAGTAGGACGCACAGTTCTACACACTCAAAGCTGTGCCCTTTGGGTCCCCTGCGCCCTTCTGTTTGCGGCTGTGTCCTCCCTACGGAGTGAAGGCTCTCATGAGGAACGAGAAGCGACACCAAGAGCTTGGCAGACTCTATTCCCAAGCTGAGGAGCAGGAACAGGCATTGCGGCTCAGCAGCCCAGCAAGAGACCCCCTAAACCTCTGAACCTTTCAGGCAAGCCTGCCAAGGTGGCCAGAAAAGAACTTGCTTAGGAACGAGGGGCAGAGGTTCATGCCTCACCCTGTTTTAAATGCAGACGCTAGACCTGCCCGGTGCTGCTGCCTGTGGTTTCCCAGCAGCCGGTTCATGCACCGGGCTGTGTGCCTGTGGGCAGCACGGCCGGGCTCACGGGTCACCCGGCACGCAGCAACGCAGAGCAGCCTTGGGCCACCCTGTGAGGCTGCGCAAACACCAGGGTGGGACCTCGCACGCACAGAGGCTCCCAGCACACCAAGCTCCCCCCCGAGCACACAGGCTGCCAGGGTCCATCTGGGAGGTCAGAAGGAGAAGGAGCCCAGGAATTCAGAAGAAGAATGTGTTTGTTGTTTGAACTGTCAGGAAGATGTTCTGGGTTGTGGCTAAAACCTGTTTGCAATGTGCTGATCCTGTTGTGAGAGCTGGCAGCAACCTACAGAACAAAGCAGGCAGGGGAAAACCCACAGCACCTTCTTGTCTCCTGGGTGGGCAGCTCTGTGCCCCTTCTGCCCCAGTTCAGAAGGGAGTTGCTCCAGGGATGTGTAGTGGGACTGGAGGTGGACCCAGGAGAATCCACACTTGGGGCATCATCTCCCCTTGCACGATGGGGAACAGATGAGCAGTAGGAGCAGAGCCTGTTCCTGCCTGAGACATCTCCCCAGCACTGCTGCCGGGCTGGGGTGAAGCACGCTGGAGCCTGAGCTCCTGAGAGCACACTTCCAGCAAACTCCCACTGATCTGGGGAGCCCATCTGAAAAAATGGGAAACTTCCCCAATTTTCAGAAGACACTGAGTCAAAACACCTGAAAAACCAGCCCTGCAGGGGTTAAGAGCCTGCACTGGGCCCCCTGCAGCTTGGGAGCCAGAGGAGACAGAAGGCGAAAGTGTTTTTAAGTGGAGATGTCGCTTATAAGGCTGAATCAACACTCTCATTTCCCTGGGGACTCCAGTAGTGACATTTACACTGCCTTTGGCAGGAGCCCAAGCAGCCCAGAGGACGGGAGCCAGCGCAAGGCCCATGCGGGAAGGTGGCTGCTGGGATGGTCCCGGCCGCGTGCCCCAAGGCCCTGGGGAGCAGAGCCATGCCCACATCTTGCAGCCTTGTCCTGCAGACAGGGGCATGTGACATGTCCCATTGCTGGTGTCCTGGTGGGATAGCCAAAGCAAATCAACCTTCTTTGCCACCAACAGTCACCTCTGCGGGGCATGGAGGAGTCCTCCTGTGGCCACGGCTTCATCACAGTAGATCTCAGCCTCCACAGGGCTGTGTAACACGAGGGAGGGTAAAAGAGATGACCCAGGTTCAGGATGGGGCTGTTGTGGTCCTCCCTGCACAGCAACCGCGAGTCCAAGGAGGGTTGCAAGGAACTCTGAGAGGTGGACAGGGCAGGGTCATCCCTGGGAATGGGATTTCTCCAAAGAGCTCTCCATGGTTTCTGCCTGTTGCACAAGAGCTGCTTTAGCCAAGCCACCCTGACCCCCACCAGGCCAGGCCTCCTCCCTGTGCTGGGACACTCCTCTGACTGCAATCGCTGGTCTGTTTTCATAGTATCATAGTGTAGTTTGGGTTGGAAGAGATCTTAAAGATCATTTAGTTCCATGGGCAGAGACATCCCCCTGGCTCAGGCTGCCCAAGGCCCATCCAACCTGGCCTTGAACACCTCCAGGGATGGGGCAGCCACAGCCTCCCTGGGCAACCTGGGCCAGTGTCTCACTACTGTCACAGTGAAGAAATTCTTCCTCATGTCTAGACTAAATCTGCCCCTCTCCAGTTTATACCCATCCCCCCTCATCCTGTCACCACAGGCCTTTATGAACAGCCCCTCTCCAGCTTTCCTGGAGCCCCTTTAGGTACTGGAAGGTCACTATAAGATCTCCTCTGAGCCTTCTCTTCTCCAGGCTGAACAACCCCAACTCTCTCAGCCTGTCCTCATATGGGAGGTGCTCCAGCCCTCCGATCATCTTTGTAGCCTCCTCTGGACCCGTTCCAACAGCTCCATATCCTTCTTAAGTTGAGGATTCCAGAACTGGACACAGTGTTCCAGATGAGGTCTCACAAGAGAGGAATAGAGGGGCAGAATCACTTCCCTCGCCCTGCTGGCCACGCTGCTTTGGATGCAGCCCAGGATACGGTTGGCCTTCTGGGCTGTGAGCACACATTGCCATCTCATGTTGAGCTTCTCATCAACCAGCACCCCCAAGTCCTTCTCTGCAGAGCTGCTCTCAAGCACATCATCTCCCGTCGTGTACTGAAAACGGGGATTGCCCTGGCCCAGGTATAGGACCTTACACTTGGCCTTGTTGAACCTCATGATGTTCTCAGAGGCCCACTTCTCTAGCCTGTCCAGGTCCCTCTGGATGACATCCCGTCCTTCTGGTGTGACAACTACACCGCTCAGCTTGGTGTCATCTGCAAACTTGCTGAGGGTGCACTCAATCTCACTGTCAATATCATTGATAAAGATATTAATCAGCACTGGTTCCAGTACGGACCCCTGAGGGGCACCACTTGTCACAGATCTCCATCTGGACTTTGAGCCTTTGACCACTACTCTCTGAATATGATCATCCAACCAGTTTCTTATCTACTGTACCATTCACCCATCAAATCCATATCTCTCCAACTTAGAGAGAAGGATGTTGTGGGGGACTGTGTCAAAGGCTTTACAGAAGTCCAGATAGATCACATCTGTTGGTTTACCTGTGTCCACTGCTGTGGTTACACCATCACAGAAAGACACCAAGTTGGTCAGACAGGATTTGCCCCTGGTGAAGCCATGCTGGCTGCCATTAATCACCGCCCTGTGCTCCATGTGCTTTAGCATGGCTTCTAGGAGGATCTGTTCCGTGATCTTCCCAGGCACAGAGGTGAGGCTGACAGGTCGGTAGTTCTCAGGGTCATCTTTTCTACCCTTTTTAAAAATGGGCACAATGCTACCCTTCTTCCAGTCACCAGGGACTTCTCCTGACTGCCATGACTTTTCAAATATCATGGAGAGTGGCTTGGCAACCACATCTGCCATTTCCCTTGGGACTCTGGGATGCATCTCATCAGACCCCATGGACTCATATACATACAGGTTCTTCAGGTGTTCGCAAACCTGATCCTCCTTTACTGTGGGAGGGGGTTTAGCCCCCTGGTCACCATCTTGCTGTCCCATGACCCAGGAGGGGCGATGAGAGCAGTTATCAGTGAAGACTGAGGCAAAAAATTGTTGAGTACCTCAGCCTTTTCCTCATCTGTTGATACGTGATCCCCATTTCCAGTCATCAGTGGGGGTACGTTCTCTTTGATCTTCCTCTTTCAGTTGATGTACCTGTAAAAGCCCTTCTGGTTGGAGAGGGTTGACTATTCACACCCGCCAGGCTCCTCAGGTTGGGGTGGGCAGGCACTGTCGGCGTGCGATAGCTGCCACAGCCCCAGCAGGCTGAGAAACCGCATGGCTGCTGTCCTGCCTGCTGTCCCACCTGCCTGCCCCTGAAATTCCCCACCACAAATGGCTGGCTTGCTTTTCCAGCTGGCTTTTCCTGAGGGACACCCGCTGCAGGCACCGGACCCCGGCTCAGGCTGCAGCACCCGGAGCAGGGCAGCCCTGAGGCTCCCGTGCCACTTGTCCCCACACCCTCTCTGCCCCATCGCATAGAAAATCTCCAGAGGAAAAGACGTGGGGAGCAGCCGCTTCTTACAAACCCCACTCAGGGCCCTCTCTCCTCGAGCTGCCAGACCTCTCGCAATAAATCAGAGGGTTTTCCCAGCACAGCATTCCTTCTGCCAGACCACAGAGCTTCGCTTCGGCTTTTGTCTCTCATTCCTGATTACTTGCCTCCTGTTTGCTTTCCTGTGGCCTCTGCTCTGCAGTTACCCGCCCCCCCTTTCCTCGGCGATGGGTCAGCAGTGTTCTCTCAGAGCTCTGTGCCCCACATCTCCCCTCACTTCATGTGGGTCTGCGTGGCTGAGGGTGGGAAATGCAGGTGGGCACCAAAGCTGTGCCCACCAGCACCAGCTCCGAGTAGTCATTTCCAGGAACAGTGGCTACGTTGTCCAATTTGAGCTTCAATTCCTTTGAGTTTTTCACCTCCTCTGGTCTTAAGGCATTTGGGGCATCCTCTACATCCAGCCCGACGTGCGTGACAGCAGGGCAGGGTGCCGGGGCTCTGCTCTCACCCATAGCCAGTGCTCTTCCAGGTAGGATGTCTGGCAGATCTGGAGGTCACTGAGGCTGTCCCACAGCTTGATAGGAAATTATCAGTTTGGGCTACAATCGCTGCCCCCCAACACCTTCACCCATGCAGCATCCAAGCAGAGTTTGCGGCTCCATAGCTCCAGATGCACAGAACAGGTCCACAGCCACCCTGCAGACAGTGGTCCCCTCCCTGATGGGAAGGACTCCAAGGAATGTGTGTCACCCCAGGACACCAGGCGAGGCTGCGCTGCAGCACCCGTGTCACGCATCCCCAACCAGGGCCCTGGCTGCCCTGCAGAGACAGAGGGACACAAGGATGGGCTTTTCTGGGCTCAACCACAGCTTGAAACTGCCCACTAAGTACCAAACGTGCCTCCACTGGGACTGCTGGAGGGGTTTCACCCTGCTTTGAATCCTGGGTCCTTCTGGGCTCTAGAGAAAGCAGGCAGGGAGAAGTGGAGGAGTTGGCTCAGGTGACATCCAGGTCTATTGGTGACAAGCAAGCCCTGCCACTGGCCCCCAGACCAGCCTGGCCTGCTGGTTAACTTCTCAATGGAGCTCGAGAGAGCAGTTCTGCTCCAGGCAGATCCATTCACTTGTGCAGTTTGCAGGGCAGTGGAATTTAGTTCCGTGTTTCCGTGCTGGTAAGAAAAGAGTTCACTTGAAACAGTGCAGGTAGAAATTCTCACCGAGGGTGGCATCCTTACCCCGAGCATGCTCCAGCGCTACAGCACGTGAGGCATCAGAGGAAATATTTGCTCCTGGCACATTGCATCAGGGAAAGTGTACAGGTCAGCCCAGGTGAGGACTTGGTCATGCCCAGGCAGTGCCTGCTCCAGAGGTTTGTCACTGGCGAGAGAAACCAAAGATCTGGGAAGACCACAGGAACTTAGGGGGCACAGGAGGAGAATTTGGAACTGAAAGGCCCCATCAGCTTGGAGTCTCCCATGTTCCTCTCATTTACCTCCAAAAGCTGAGCTTTGGTAGCAGCAAAGATAAGAAAAGGCAATAGGGCCCAGCAGTTTCTCTGGAGGACACAGCTTTGCAAAGCAAAGGTTGGCCCTGAGGGCTCCACCGGTTGTGCTGACCAGGAGCTGCTGCCAGCATCTGCCTGGGTTTGTAATGAGAGGAGACAAAGAAAGCAGGACAGAAGCAAAACAACCTGCTGTCCAAGGTTCCTCCCGTGTGAGGGACGGGATGGAAACGTCTCTTGGTGCTGCATTTCGCTTTCATTCCTTGACAAGGCCTCTGACACAGCGTGATAGAAACCAGAGCAGCCCTGAGTCCTGCACTCAGGGTGGGAGCAGCTTCTTGCTCGCTCTGCCCCAGCTCCACACCAGCAAATAGGCACCACTCTCACTAAAGGAGAGGATTCAGCTCTCCCTTCCCCTGGACCATTAATATCCCGGCTGGGAAGGTGACTCCCATGTGCCATGGGCTTTGCATGCATTCTTCTCTCACAGTGGGTCAACACAGCTTGGGCAGTCTGACCCAGATCACCAGCTGACGTGTCCATGAGAGGATCTTGTACCCCTTTCCCACCCCTGCCCAGCAGCAGTTCCAAGGTAGCTGATAAAAAACGCCCCCACACCCCCCCGTCACCCTGCCCAGGGCCTCTCCCTTGTAATCTGAATGAAGCCCAAGAACAACAGCTCAAGAAACTCAGACACCTTGAGGAGATACAACACGAGGGGCCCTGTGCAATGAGTTGGTGGACACGGTGGTGAGCTGCTACGGCACAGAGAGGAAAATGCACCACAGGCTCCAAAACAGCTTCAGATTCTTGGAAAGCTGGTGAGGTGGGAAAGGAAAAGGAGATGCAGGCAAATAGGGAGTGTTGGGGGGTTGCTATTAAATAACAACGCAAAGCAAACCAGTCAGTGTTTCCATCGCACTCGGTTTCCCGCTCATTTGGCCTGGCTTTTCATCAATAACTGGGATGAAAATAAGACTTCTCTAGAAGACTTCTTGCATTTTTCCATTTAGAGAAAAGCATTGAGGCTCATTGATGCTGAACTGCCTAAAAGCAAACCATTCCTGCTGCCCTTCCTCGGAAGAAGGTGGCTCCTGAGTGGTGTGTGCCGTGGTTCCATCCTGAACTGTTGTGGTTCCCAAGAGACTCCACACATGTGATTGAGGAAGGCTAGAGAGCAGCAAGAGAGGGAAGCAATTGTTCACCTCTATATGGCATTTGTGGGGCCACTTCTGAATTAATTGTGGCCTATTCTGGGGCCCTCAGTACAAAACCAACTCTGACAAACTGGAGTGAGCTCAGTCATGATGCTCTGAGATGATGAGGGACCTGGAGCACAGGACATGCGAGGAGAGGTTGAGGAAGCTCTCTCGTCCTGGAGAACGGGGAATCTGGTAGCAAACTGTCTTCATATCCCTGATGGGAGGGCATAGAGGCTACAGGGGGGGTCTCTTTTCAAAGGTGTGCAGTGAAAGGACAACAGGTAAGCGGAACAAGTCACAGACAGGGAAGTTCTGATGGGAGTTAACAGGATGAAGGCAGCAGCACTCTGGAATAGAAGCCCAGTGAAGCAGAGGGATCTCCATCCTTGGAGGTACCCTGACCACAGTCCTTAGCTAACCCATCTATGCTGGCCCCACTCAGAGCAGAGATTGGACCAGAGACCTCCAGAGGTGCCTCTGAACCTCAGATCTTGTGTTCTGAGAGCACCAGCCCTGCCTAGGAGAGTGCTAAAAGGACTTGCCTCTCCTACTGACTTCTGTGGCCGGAGAACCCCAGAGAGGCCAGGACTCATGGGTGGCACAGCAGAGATTCTTCTTTGGGAGCTTTCCACCAACAGCCTTTGGGTGAAAGAGTCCAGCCTGATACCACCTCTCCTGGAGATGGGGGCTGTGAATCTGTGGTCATGTATCTGCCTATCAGAGCCACAGCCCCAGACAAGCCTTGAGAATAGAGAGACAGTTAAGTTTGTTCACATGACTCATCCCAGAGAGATGAAAAGGGACCGCTGCCCAGAAGTCTCATTTAGCAAAGTGTCCTTGATGCTGGGCTATAGCCAAGCCCTTCCTCAGTTTCCCAACAGCTTTGCTTTTTGAGTTTATAGCTGCTCTTTGGTGTCTTTGCTGCAGTAGGCAAAGAAGGGAAGTTTTTCATAGCATCATAGAGTGGTTTGGGTTGGAAGGGGCCTTAAAACTCATCCAGTTCCAACCTCCTGCCACGTGCAGGGACGCCTCACTAGGTCAGGCTGCTCATCAATCCATCCAGCCTGGTCTTGAACACCTCCAGGGATGGGGCAGCCACAACTTCTCTGTTTCCACTCAGCCTTGCCAGGCAATAGTCCTCAAGACAGAAAAAGGTTTGAATCCAGCTTTTATCTGCTGCCTAACCATGGTCTTTAGACAGAAGACGAAGAACACTCAACTCCAGGGTTCCAGCTCACGGCCGGCAGAGGGCTGGTGGACAGACAAGGAAAGGACTGAGACTCAACAAATTTGGTGGTAAAGACAGTCACATCCTTCCATGCTTCTCACTGGTGGGATCTTCCTGTCTACCTGCAGAGCACCACATCCTGCCCAGGGCTGACCACACTCTGCATGGCCCCATCCCTCCCCAGGAGGGCTTGCGTCATCCCACAGGGCAGCCAAGCTTGCACCAGCCTTTGAGCTTGGCTTTCCTCCCTGGAGGTGCAGCACCAGACCAGCCGCAGATGGGCACCAACCCCTGGAGAGGGTGAGACGGTCACTGCCCGGACACATCCCTACTCGCTGGAGGCCAGTCGCTGTCTGGACTGCAGAAGAGAAGTCCGATCATGCAGAGTCGTGGTAGGAATCACTTTCATCCAGCAAAGGGCTGTTTGCAGATGTAGGCAGACAGGAAACATCTGCGTTGTCGTAGCTGGCGGGTCCTCTGTAAACACAGGATACAATCATTAAACAGCCTGTTTCCCTTCCCTGCCTGACAGTGGGTGCCAAGTCAGCCTCTGCTCAGGTGGGATGAGCGAAGCTTTGGAGGGTTTGCTCCAGTGTTGCACCTTGGGGCCACGCACACCTCAGCCGAGGGAGTCTGTCAGGGGGCAGCCCCACACCAGGACGGGCACCCCAGCATGGGCGTGGGGGTGCTGGGGCTCAGGCTGCTCCCTGTGCATGAGCTCCTGGCCCTGGCACAGTCCAAACTGGGCAACGTTGGGCTCTGCAGCTGATTTCTTCCATGAGGGACGTGGGGTTTGATGAATGGTGAGCAGAAAGATGGTCCGTTGTCGCTCCTACAGGGCAGAAGCCTCCCCTCTGGTGTCCCACAATACCACAACCCCTTCACAGGTGGCTTTGTGCAGTCATTCACAAAGAAAACAGCAAATGCTGGCACAACGCCCCACAGCTGGACCTGAGATGCCACAGCAGGAAAAGACATCTCACTTCTGTCTTCCTTTGTCTTGCTTTTACTCTCCAAGTAAGCAGAAAATGATTCCAACACCAAGCAATGTCACAATTCCTGAAAATATATCCTTTCCCCCCAAAAAATCAGTTCCTGTTATCTTTAATTCCATCTGAGATTTGGTCAGACAGGGAGATTTGCTTATGGAAATTTCATGGCGAAGGGGAAATGGGATGAAGGAGGTGAGAACAGGAAAGTTTTAACAACCACATCATGTTTTGGACTCTGCTTTCCCCAATATTCCTGGAAGCTCAGGTAAAATGGTCAAAAGTACTGCTGAAGGCATTGCTCATCTCAAGACAAAGCAAAGCTGATGCCTGCATGAAGTACAAACCGAGATGTCCTGTTGGTCACTCTGCCAATGTGGTCCAATTCTTTTCATCTTCAGGGATGGATTTTCCCATCACAGCTCAGCGTGCTCCATCTTAGTAGTCCCTGGAGATGCTCCAGACTTGAACTGTCTGTCCGCAAAGGAGAGATGCACGTGTGGTGTGTGCAGTTCACCCTATTCAGAGAGAAATGGAGGACTCTCAGCGGTGCTAAACTAAATTAACCTTGAAAAATTCATGTCACATCTGACTGCAGCAATTAGTTGCTTTTAATGAGCTGCTTCACCCAGGTTGATGTGCGAAGGTCCTGGAGGAAATCAATATCTACTGCACATGCCCCCCCAACAACTGATGGCTGATAGGAGCTGGCAGCCACCTCCCAGCTGCTTCTCAGTAAGAAGGTCCCCACATCTGTGGCTGCAGTTTCTTGGTTTATAAGCCTGAGCGCTTCGATGAAGGTCCCTGAGCCCACTGCTTCACTGGTGCGTCCCCAGGAGAATAGAAAGGAGAGACACTTTTTAAACAGACATCATGGAAGGATAAAACTTAACAATATTTTCATGTCAAATCCCCAGGAAAAGGGCAAATCAATAGTGTTGGAGCTGCAGCTTGGTGCAGGGATGTGCAAACGGCTCCTTGGCTCTGCTGACCACGTCTAGGGAGGGTTGGGGTCCCCCAAGGGGCTTTGCTGGGGAAGGGGCAAGTAGCCTTGCTGGCCCTCGACGTGGGCTGGGCTCTGTACAGCAGGGTCTGCCACTGCTTTCTCATCTCTCATTTTAACTAATAAAAAGAGCCAGCAGAGACCCTGCAGTACAAACTGGGACATCTCTAGTCCATCCTTCGGCCTCATGGGAGCTTTGCTGGCTGCACCCCTGTTGCTCTTGACCCTTACGTCCTCCTAAGGTGGGTTGGCTTGCCCAGGGCATCCCATGCCATACTGCCGTGTGGCTTCTGCCCTGCTGGGAGACTGCGAGTCAGACAAGCCTGTGTCGCTGAAACGAAGCAGCACCCTTGATGAGGAGGAATGGAGAAATACGAGGTGCGCTCTGCACAGGGCTTATGCCCTTGTTCCCATTCGTCCAGCACTGAAAGGGGCTCCAGGAAACCTGGGGAGGGGCTCTTGATCAGGCAGTGCAGGGATAGGACAAGAGAGAACAGTTTTGAGCTAAAAGAGGGGAGATTGAGATGAGATTTTAGGCAGAAATGTTTTGCTGTGGGGGTGGGGAGGCCCTGGCCCAGGTTGCCCAGAGCAGTGGTGGCTGCCCCATCCCTGGAGGGGTTCAAGGCCAGCTTGGATGGGGCTTTGAGCTCCAGTGCATGGTGTCCCTGCCCACGGCAGGGGGATGGAAGTGGGTGGGCTTTGAGGTCCCTTCCAACCCAATCCATTCGATGATTCTGTGGTCCTATGATTCCTGTGTGCCTGCAGAGGAATCCAATACATGCATTAGGGACTTAAAATGGCTTGGGATTGCTTGGGGTTACCAGGCTGTCCTGCCACCTTCCCAGGTGGTACATCACACCTCTGACATTCTTCCTGCCTGCAAGGAGCCAGTGCCAAACCATTGCCCTATTTCAGAGAACTCAGGAGCCCACACACCCCTCGGCATTGCTCTGTGGTCAGTCTAAATCCACTTGCAGGCTTCAGCGCTTAAACGGATGCTGGAGCAGATGTTTGGCTCATCTTCCCCTGCTTGGGTCTGCAGTTCATTGCTCTCACGCTGCATTTCCCTGCCTGCTCTATCTCTGCATCCCATCAGGGGCCCCACGCTGCCCCTCTAAAGGCTGTTGCTATTTCCCAATGGGTCCCTTGGACGCCTCAGCTCTGCAGGGCTCCTATCCCTGACCTTACTCCTGGCATTTTGCTTTGGGCTCAAACATGCAGCAGTGATGTTGTCCATGCGCCGGCCTGATCCCAATGCATGTCTTGGAGCTGCCCAGATTGCTTTCACAAAACCCCTGCATAACCCCAAACCTTGCACTTTGCTGTTTGCAGGCCCAGGTTAAAACAAAATGATTTTTAGAGATGCCTCGGATCCCTTCCCTGGGCCTCGCCTCTCACTACGGCTTAAAGTAAATACTAATAAATCTAATGTGGATTTCTTTCAAGCGTAACCTCCTCTCGTGTATGCCCTTGATTTAGCAGAAAGGCTCTCAATTTTCTGTTTTAAAAGCCATAACTGCGCAAAACATCTCCTGCACCAAAAATTCAAACCACATTAATGTTTATTCATTAACCACTGGAAGAACACCAATGTTTTATTTTCTTTTCCCTATGCAATTTGCTTAGCTCTGAGAAGTCCAGAGGAGGCCACGGAGATGATCTGAAAATCTGGAGCATCTCCCATATGAGAACAGGATGAGTGAGTTGTGGTTGTTCAGCCTGGAGAAGAGAGGGCTTTGGGGAGATCTTTGAGCAGCTTCCAGTACTGAAAGGGGCTCCAGGAAAGCTGGGGAGGGGCTCTTGATGAGGGAGGACAGGGATAGGATGAGGAGGAATGATTTTCAGCTGAAAGAGGGGAGATTTGAGGTGAGATCTTAGGAAGAAATGTTTTGCTGTGAGGGTGGAGACGCCCTGGCCCAGGTTGCCCAAAGCAGTGGTGGCTGCCCCATCCCTGGAGGTGTTCAAGGACAGTCTGGATGGGCTTTGAGGTCCCTACCAACCTAAATCATTCTATGATTCTATGAAAATCCTTTCTCTGTACTTACACCAAAAATGCAGTATACGGAGCATAATTTCCATGAGGTGCTCCATAAACAGTGGATACTGCATGTGCTAAGGTGTTTAGACAAAGCTTTTCACAGGAAAAAATGGCCCCATCCTGCAACCTCTCTGGTGGTGCCCATCCGCATGCAATGGAGGTGCCTGGAGTAGAAGCAGAAGATGGGACCCCAGGGCAAAAGCAGCACATGTCAGAGGGAATCTCTTTCTAAAATAACCATGTAGCTGCCAACTTGCAGACAGCGCCATCAAACCCAGATTCCTCCAGCGTGGGGCAAAACAGGATGGCATTGAGCCTTGGAATCTGCTGCAGTGTCCAATTTTCATGCCCAAAGTGTCAGAGAAACAAGAAAAGTTGGGGCACAGTGTCATATGGTTTTGCTGTGATTCAGCAAACCACATGAAAAAAACCCTCTGTGTAATGACTTGTGATGGACCAAGCCAGAATCCAGCCTGTTTGTTTTCCAAAAGCTTGTCATTTCCTGGACAGTGACATTAAAGAGAGACTGAAGATTTCAAAACCACCTCCAAATGTGGTCGATTTTGCAACGTGCCCTGGAGCTTTTTACAAATGCATGTGCTTGACAAGCAGAGTGCTCTGAGAAGGACAGCTCCTTCTAGGTTTGGCATTCTTCGCTCAGATATGCTTTTCAAGAGCTGCTTGTCCTCCACACCACATCCCCAGCACAGACTTCCTTGGTTGGTGCTACCTCAGAGGGTCACAACAGCTGAAGCCAAAAGGAATTTGCCTGCACGATGGGGCAGGCTGGAGCAGCCAGGTCTGGAAATCACTGTTACTCCCCTCTGAGCCCTGGAGGCGTCTCAGATCCTGTGCTGTGATAATCTGAGACCTACAGGTCTCCTCCTTCTGCCCCAAAGTGCTCCTGGACTGGAAACAAGCAAGTCAAGGCTTCAACAAGACTCGGTCCAGTGCATCCCAAGTGACAGGGGACAGGACAAGAGGAAATGGCCTGAAGCTCCGTCAGGGGAGGTTCAGGTTGGATATCAGAAAAAAATTCTTCACAGAAAGAGTCATCGGCACTGGAACAGCTGCCCAGGGAGGAGGTCGGGTCGCCTTCCCTGGAGGTGTTTAAGGAACGGGTGGATGAAGTGCTGAGGGACATGGTTTAGGGAGTGTTAGGAATGGTTGGACTCGATGATCCAATGGGTCTTTTCCAACCTTGTGATTCTGTGATTCTGTGATTCATCTTTCCTGAAGTTTTGACTTGCTTTAAGCCTAGGGAGGATCCTACACCGATGGACACCCGCTGGTGAACCAGCTGAGTGGGTTACACATGCACACACATGAACAACATCTCCTCAAAACCCCTTCCCCACACCCCTGCAGTGTTAGAGCCTGATACAGGAGTCAGGGCTCTTCTCCAGGACAGGCACCACTGCTTCAGGCTGCAAGGTCCTTCTCCTCCCTCCTGGGGTGCAGTATGCTGTGAGGACATCCACTTCTCATCCCACTTTGACTCCTGCGGTCCCACCAGCCACACCGCTCACAGCCCTACTGATCTTCATACCTGCAGAGAACCCTCCTGTGCTGCGTTTCAGGACTATGTTCATACCTCAGATAACCTGACTTTATCCACCCCAAACCATGCCCCCTTTCTAGCAGGGTTTCGGCTCAGCCCATTCCTCCCAGCGGTGCTCTTCTCCAGGGCTCCTGCTTCCCCGTCACTTGGAGACAAGACCTGCCCCATCAGAGCTCGTCATCAATGGTGCTGCCCCTGGATTCGGCCCCAGCTCTTCCCCCTCCTGCATCCGTCATGGGTCCAGCCCAGCCAGGGGTATGAGGAGCATCCAGCTGGGATGGGTGCAACACAGAGAGGTGAGTGTCTGCCTGGTGGCACCTTGTGACCCAAGAGCTTGCGCCACCTTGACTGATACAATGGGGAGACGTAGAGGTGAACCTCAGGTGAATTCCTCCCTAACAGATTTGCACTGTACTGGAGTCCTGCCAGCTCTGTCCATCTATCCGGTGGGAACCACTCCTGAGCAGACTCTGTCTCTTACTTTGCCCTGACTCTCCCACCTGTAATTCTGGTTGGAGCAGCCCCTCACTCAGACCTCCTGCTCTAGTCTAGATAGCTCCAGCTATAAATACATATCAGTTTGCCCTAAAGACATTGACCCCAAGTCCTGGCAGCCTGAATATCCATGAGAACTCTTGTCCCTCCAGTGATCCTTGGGCTCTCCCAGGACGCTCCCTGCTGTATGTGCTTCTCCTTCTTGAGAGCAGGTCCCAGTCTGCCTTTCTGAAGGTCACCCATGCCTCATCCATTAGGATGCATCAGGATCTCATCTGCTTTGTGCATCTGCCTTGTCCAGGTCCCTGCTTTCCACTGTGTGCACCTGCTCTGACCATAACACCGGAGGGACCAGGGCTGTGAAGGTCCTTGGCTCCTTGCACATGAGGACACCTTAGACCTGTCCAGGAGGAGAGCAGAGGGGCTGCAACCAGAAAAATCTTTTGTTCCTGGGGAAGCACAAGGCTCATGTGTCGCTTAATTCCCCATGGGGCTTGGGAAGCTGTGAGCATTGCAGGCCCTGCTGCAGCGGATTTATCTCCAAACCTGGAGGAAAGCCTGGAAAGGGGTCATCCCTTGATTTAGTACTGGACAGGTACACTTGGAATTGATGATCCTAAAGGTCTTCTCCAACCTAATGATTCTATCCCTAACACTCCACAGCTCCAGAGCCAGCGTTCCTGCCTGTCTTCACTGCCACTGGGTATGGGATGCAGCCTGCCACCCTGGCCACGCTGAGCACAGGTCCTGGCAGTGTGATGACTCCAACAGCTGAGCAGCACAGGGAAAGTCACTTTGGAAAAGCACAGCAGGTTTGTAGTGACCCAGTGATCCATCCCGGGGGGAGATTCAGGTGATGGATC
The DNA here is from genome assembly GCF_017976375.1 of Cuculus canorus. Classification (NCBI taxonomy): domain Eukaryota; kingdom Metazoa; phylum Chordata; class Aves; order Cuculiformes; family Cuculidae; genus Cuculus; species Cuculus canorus. Next base: position 9,656,015 of record NC_071418.1, on the reverse strand, counting down.
TGGAAGAAGGGAAAGCTGTGATGTTTGACATGGCAGAAGCCCCAGGCTGGGCTGGGCTCTGCCTGGATGCAGGACCAAGGCAAGGGTCTCTGCTTGTGTCTGGGTCACAGCCTGGAGATAAGTCCCCTCTGGTATGCTGGCCCTGCCACCCTCACACCGTGTGTCCCCCATCAGCCGCCTCTGCCTTGGGGCCCGCAGAGCCCCAGGCACATTCTTTGGGATTTAATCATGCTGATGGGGAGAATGCAGGTTCTCAGGGCAGAGAGGGAACCCGGCAGAGGGAGGAGAGGAGAGGGAAAAGGCGATGATTGCTCTGGGAGCAGAGAAGCAGGTCTAGGTACTCTGCGTGGTTGGGTTATTTATAAGCGCTGAGGTCAGAAGCTCTGCATTAAATACGCTCATTTCTGCCACATGTGCTAATGGATCTGGGGCTCCAGGACCCTGAGATCAACTTCCAAATACAGCCTGGTCCCTGGAAGCACCGAGCCACCCCGCCAGCCCAGGCTCACAGCCTCCTGCTCACCAGGACTTGTACACAAAGGGGCCTTAGAGCAGCGCTGGATTAGAGCAGCTCACAGGGCAGCGGGACAGGAGCCAGGACCTCGGCCCCAGCTGCCCTGCTCTCAACGCCGGCACGATCCTGCCCGCAGGGGTAGAAATCCCATTCCCCAAATTATTTTCTCCATGATTCCCTTCCCAGAGGAGGGGAAAGAAGATCCATCATCCCTTCAACACGCTTGGGACTTGGCCATTGGTAGATGAGCAGCAGTCCATCATCTCCCCCTGCGTGAAGGACTCTCACTGCTCTCCTCCAGGTCAGGCTGCTGCAGCCCCAGCTTAGAGGTCTGGGGGCTGAACCAGCCTTCCCCCAGCACCCGAATCCCTGAATCCTGAATACGCCAGGCAGAGAGATTCCTTGCTCCCGCTTGTCTTTGCTCTGCCCAGGGAGAGGCAGGTGTGGGGTGAGATGGAGCAGAACACAAACATTGCGTTAATGCCGGCTGGCGCTAATCAAAAGCTGATGTTGCACAACCCAGCCAGCCAGCATTGCTGGGGATCTGTGGGAAAAATGGGATCCACATGGCGATTCACACTCCAGCTGCCGCCTTATCTCCTGGAAATGTTCTCTCATGCACACTTGAGCTGGAGCTTTTTTATTTTCAGATGAGGAAAAATGTGTCAGTTTTATATTTATATATTAGGTCGCAATCCCATGGGAAATTAATTTGCCCAACAGCAGAAATTCTGTCATCGCACGCATCAGTCAGTCTGGGAATGGGAATCTCCAGAGCAGGGCCCAGAAATCAGGGGAATGGCTTAAAATAATAACCATGGGAGGATGCGGGAGGCTGAGCACATCACCAGAGCTCCTTCCCGACTGCAAATGTATGTAGGGGGAATTTCATGGCTGATAAACGCAGAGCCGGAGACTTGGCACAACTCCTGGCTCCCTGGGTTCCCCCCATGGGGAGGAAGCGGCTCAGCCCACACATGCTGTGGGATGCGAAGGGACCACTCTGGCCTCAGTGCTGCCCCTGTTCCAGCTCGGTGCCCAACAAACCCCCCCCAGACAGTTGAATCTCCCTTCAGAAAGCGGGCAGGGGACAGTGGTCTGGAGCGTGGCCATCACTGCATCCCCACCACTCGTGGCACAGCAGCTCTGGGTGCTACAGGCAGGGAACACCTGGGGGACAACCCCAGCTCTGCAGCTCTGGGTGCTTGGGTGGTACCAAGGGGTGCAGAGCTGAGCCTTCACCTCTGCAGAGTGGGGACGCTGCCTGGTCCACTGAGGCTGGGATGAGCCTGGCCCTAAAATTTCCCTCCCATCATAGACGTAGTGCAGCACCAGGTGCAGAGCATCTCCCAGCCCACCGGCACCACCCTGGACCTCCAGCATCACACCCACCCCGGGCTGAGGGCTGGAACGTGGTTCGGGGGGTGCTGGGGCTGTGGTCCAGGGACTGCAGGAACCATGCCTCTCTGAACCAGGGGGCTGTGGTGGCTCGAGAGCACGTGCCCGCTGCTCTCTCGCCTTGCAGGTCCCCATGGGGTGATGCACGTGTCCAGGGAGCCCATCCAAGCTGGGGGGTGTCAAGTTCTGGCCGCAGGGCTGCCTCGCTGGACTTTGGCAGCCTGAACAGACGGTGTGGCGGCTGCCAAATCACGTGGAGGCATTTGCTGCCTGAACAGGGATGTTTGCATGGAGGGAGCAGTGGGGCATGGAGGCTCCGAGGGAAGGAGAAGAAAGAGCCTGGGGGATGAGCAGGGTGGGGGAAAGAGAAGGGGAAGGGGAAGGGGAAGGGGAAGGGGAAGGGGAAGGGGAAGGGGAAGGGGGAGGGGAAGGGGAAGGGGAAGGGGAAGGGGAAGGGGAAGGGAAGACAAGGTGCTGAGACAGTGGTGAAGGACAACGCAGAGCATCCCAGACACAAGGAGTTGTCTCAGCCAGCAGCAGGCAGGGCTCAGGTCACAATTCAGAAAGTGCCAGTGCAGAGGTAGGCTGGGACCTGAGAGTGCTGTGTCCCTGTGCTGGGGGATCACACCTGCTTTGCCACAGCAGGAGGAGACAATGGTTCAGCAGGGTGATGGGCAGCGCGTGGACATGATGGGATGCAGCAGCATCGCAGCTCTATGAGGTGCCCAGGAACAGTGATGGAAGGGGCTGTGGCCCCAGAGAGGTGGGGAGCTGCAAAACCCAAAGTGTGCTGGCACATCCCTGGACTGTATAGGTCAGGGGTGCTGCTGGGTGCTGACAGGGCTACAGCCTGTCCCTTGTCACAAGCAGCTGACACCCCAGCGAGGTTGGTTTTCTTTCAGTGGGATGCAGTCCATTGGGTGGCAGAGCTCCCCAGGGCGGTCCAGAGAGTGATGGTCCCCCAGGCAGTGGTCACGGCAGAGGGGTCAGAGTTAAGGTTATTTGTGCCTTGGTGATCAAGGTAGCAATGAAGCACTGGACTCTGCCTGGCCTTTGCAACAAAGCTGAGGCAGCACAGTAGCCAGCATCTTCCCAGATCCACGTCCCTGTGCCACAGCTTCCCAGGAAAGCCCTTGCCACCAAGCCAGGACTGCTTTTGCCAGACTAAGCCCTGTCAAAGCCACTTCCAAGCTCAAGATCTCTCTTCCTCAGCAGACACGCGTCCCCAGATGCCTCAGTCACTTTCTCCATCCCACTTTTACTCACTGTTTTTACCCATCCTTAAGCCCCAAATGCCCTCTGAAGGTAGGGCGACACATCCCACCTTCACCAGCTCCTCCAACCCACAGCCCAGCTGGGTCTGGGAGCCAGAGAGATCAACTTGCCCAGCTGGGATCAGCTGGTGGAGAAGGAGAGAGACCTTTCCCTTTGGAAGTGTTTCTCCTGCAGCACCATCTCTGCCTTTCTCTGCTTCCCAATAGATTGTCCTTCTTCCTTCAAACCCAGAGGCTTCCTGGGAGCTTTTCTCCTTCCTTCTCTCTCCAGCCATGCAGAGCATGCGGGCAGGGCTCGAGTGCTCTTATCCAGCCAAATTCCCCCAGGTTTAATGAGTAAATCTAGCCTGTTTTCTCATGGAGACACTCCCACTGTTGAAAACTCCCAACCTGAGTTGGTGGCAGCCCTGATTTATAGCCAAAAAACACCAAGGCCATGCCAACCTCTCCTTCATAGAATCACAGTATGGTTTGGGTTGGAAGGGACCTTAGAGATCATCTAACTCCAACCCCTCTGCCATGGGCAGGGCCACTTTCCACTGGATGAGGATAAAATCAAAGAATGGTTTGAGTTTTTCTCCCCTAGTTTTTGTGTTTTAAGAGCAAAACCATTCTGGGGCTGGAGGGGCACAGACACAGAGGGAGGCTGAGATGGACAGATGCTCTTGCAAATAACGGGGCTTTGTGGGACCCTGAAATTCAAGTTTCACCCTGTAAATAGAGACTGGCAGAAGCATGAGGCTGAAGCAGAGCTGGGAAGTGCGGTCCCGAGCAGCTCCAAGGCTGACGTAAGAGCAGCCCCGGAGCTGGCTCGCTCACCACATACCTAATTTTCCCATATAAGGCCAAGGAGAGCAATAACTCTCCTGGCAAGCAGATCAATAAAAACAGATGGTGGGCTTACAATTCGAGATTAAGCACATACCAGTCCAGAACAAACAGGCCATAAATCATACGTGAAGGGGTATTTATAGTTTAGATCACATTCCTTAATTAATTCAAAATGGCCCAGAAAAGAAAATAATACAAAACTGCTCTTTTCTGCTTTGTTCCTGCTTTGGTTTTGCAAAGCCACATTCTTTTCTCAGGGGGTGCAGAGGACGGGGCAGCCACAGCAAAGACTCCTGCGGGATGATCCAGCCTGGGCTGCCGGGGGAGGAAGGCAAAGGCTGGGGCTGTGCAGGAGCTGTTGGAGCAGGCACCGATGCTCACGCGTGCAGCAGGGCGAGTGCCCGGGGCCTCGTGGCATGAAGCACCTCTGCTATGGGGACAGCCTGAGAGAGCTGGGGATGTTCAGCCTGGAGAAGAGAAGGGTCCGGGAAGAATATAGAGCAGCTTCCAGTACAGAAAGAGGCTCCAGGAAAGCTGGGGAGGGGCTTTTTTTCCGAGAGCATGGAGTGATAGGATGGGGGGGAATAGCTTTAAATGGGAATGTCTTCAGCCACTAAAGCCCCACTGAGTGAACCCAGGACACCCATCAGTGGGAGCTGAGCCACACCCCAACCACCTGCCCCCAACCCAGGGTGGAGCAGGGCTGCCGACATCCTATGGATGTGGTGCACAAGGAGCAACTCTCACTCTGTCCGAGGCAGGCAAGCAAAGCGCCAGAGCAGCCTTAAAAATAAAGCGAGCCCTTTGGAACTTGTCCTCCTCTTCCCGCTCTCTGGGTGCTGTCAAACAAGCAGGGCATGAAGGAGATCGTTGAGCTTGTGGAGCTGGAGACCCTCCGGGACAAGGAGCGCAGGAAAGACCCTCGTGGCAAAGCAGACAGGACCCAACCATCCACCAGGCTCCTTAGCATCACCTGCAGCTCTGCCTCTCAGCAGCCCTGTGCCTTCTGAGTTGGCAAACTGGGATAAGGAGGCCGTACTGACTGGAGCTGAAAATGGAGTATCTCTGACTAGAAGTGATTTAGGAAGAGAACCTGGTCCTGGTGCAGTGGTACAGGGTGGAATCCACATTCATTTGCATGAAGCAACCCCATAAGCACTGCCCAGCTCGAGGACATCACAAGAGGTCAACCAGAGAGGGCAAAATGGATCTCTGTCCAGCACAGTAGTTTGAGCAGAGTGGATCCAAACATCTCATCACCATTAGAAGTCCCTGGCTGGACAGGGCTATTTCAAAATCCCAATTTGCACCTTCCTTCCATGTTTGAGCTGCTGGTGGGACACCGTGCCCATGTCCAGACATTGACAATGGCTTTGGAGATTGCACTGGCACAATGCTATTTGTTTTCTTGGCTCAGCTCTGCATTTTGTGGCTTTGTGGAGGGGTTGTAGACCTGAAGAGATGGGGAGCAATCCCAGCCATGACGTAGTTCTTGTGATAGCGATCATGCAGGCATCCACTGACAAGCAAGTCTAATCAGCACGCGAAATAGCATGTTAGCTGTCCGCTATCATAACTGATCTGCTGACAATCTCGGCTTGTGTAATAAACCAGAACTTCAGATCATGAGGCTATAATTGCCCTCTGCAAACTCGCTGTGGTTTATAAGGCAGCCCAGCTACTGTGTGGTGACTTTCCAAACCTGCAGCCACAATGAGGTCAAGGCCGGCTGTGTAGGTTCCATCAGTTGCTGTTGAGGTGTCCTCCTCTCACAGACATATTTCAGGTCTGCGCTGCACCACAGAGGGCTGCGTAGTGAAAAGGCTCCACCACAGAGCAGGGGAAGAATCACCAAAGCAGCAGTGGCAGGTATTTCACGAGCAACCAAGATCTAAGGGTCAGGATCTTTCCCAGAAACCATTTAATTCAACAGCAAGGCTGTAATCCGTGCACCACCTCTGTGGGTATCACTTTCTGGTGCTTTTCTCCAGGAGGCAAGGCCACTGTTGTCTTGGTGCAGACACCATTAGCTGCTTGCAGGATAGTTACCTCCTGACCATCTCCACCTCACTCACCACCAGCCACCACTGCACTCATCTTGCACACCCACCCTCTGCTCCACCACCACGTGTGAAACGCCAAAATATGCCTCTACGTTTTTGTTGCATTGAGGAGGGACCAAGCCTCCCCTTAAAAAACCTCTGTGGTGGAAATGGTTTAACTTTTTTCTTTGACTTTTACCCAATCTTTTACCTTTTTACCCCCAACACCATTTCATGTCCTGAAAGAGATTTTCATAGAAATCATAGAATCATGGAATAGTTTGGGTTGGAAGAGACCTCAAAGCCCATCCAGTTTCACCCACTGCCATAGGCAGGGACACCTCCCACTGGATCAGGTTGCTCCAAGCCCCATCCAACCTGGCCTTGAACACCTCCAGGGATGGGGCAGCCACCACTGCTCTGGGCAACCTGGGCCAGGGCCTCCCCATCCTCAAAGGAAAACATTTCTTCCTAAATTCTCATCTCAATCTCCCCTCTTTCAGCTGAAAACCATTCCCCTCATCCTAACCCTGCACTGCCTGAACAAGAGCCTCTCCCCAGCTTTCCTGGAGCCCCTTTCAGTACTGGAAGCTGCTCTAAGGTGTCTCTGAAGCCTTCATCATTTCCATTCTTCTATTCAAAGCAAAAAGGACATTGATATCTTTTATGCAAAGTATTCACAAATATTTAAATTACCAGAGGAGATTTTTCCCAGGGTGAAATTCTCCCCAAGCATCCCCCTGGCTGGGACAATCCCCGTGACCGAGGAACCTGTGGGACTCAGATGTTTGGGGGGAATTACGTTCTTGAAGCCTTGAAACAAAAGCCATCCCCACTTGTGTTCAGTGCTCTGCTCTGCACAAAAGAGCCTCTGTCGGATGATCTGAGGAAGATGATGGTGCACTCTATAACAAAGCACTGCCACAGAAGGTGTCCATGGTTTCATAGGGTGTCAAGCTGCTGAGACCTGGCAGAAACGCCCTGTATGCATAGAATCATAGAATCATAGAATCATAGAATAGTTTGGGTTGGAAGGGACCTTAAAGATCATCTGGTTCCAACCCCCCCGCCATGGGCAGGGACATCCCACTGGCTCAGGCTGCCCAAGGCCCATCCAACCTGGCCTTGAACATTTCTGGGTATGGGGCAGCCACAGCTTCCCTGGGCAACCTGGGCCAGGGCCTCACCACTCTCATGGTGAAGAAGTTCTTCCTTAGTATGCAGCTGGATGGACTCGGATGGCACTTGCCCAGGTCTTTGTGAGCCCACTGCCCCCCCAGCCCTGTCCCCATTGTCTGTGGTGTCCAACTGCAGAGTGAGGAGCTGTCAGTGACTCCCTCCAGGCGATATTTAGCAATCCCCAGTACTGGAGATGCAGACGAGGTGTGTCTCCTCCCACACCCCTGAAGCGATCCAGGCCCTGGTGATGCCTCAGCTCTGGACTTGCTCCCTGCAAGCAGGTGAACACCCCTGTTTTCAGCCTCCTCCACTGAGGTTCTCTCCACTGGCTTTCACCCAAACAAACTCTGCTGATGGAAATGCCACCCATCCCATCTTCATTAGTCACAGCCTCTCTTCACCCTCTTCGGCACCTGCTGTTTGCAGACTCAGCTGAACTTCCCTTGAAGACTCCTGGCAAGGAGAGATTGTCCTCTGCTCTGGCAGTGACCGTGGAGGGCTTGTGCTGGGATGCATCCAGACCTCAGCGGAGGAATCAACTCCCTGTAGGGCAGTTGCATTGGTGTGAATTGTGCTGCAAAGCCCATCTTCCTCCCAGCGCACAGTTATTTACAGGCTGTGTTAATACGTTGGACACCACGCCAGCCAACGCACAGGGATTAAACCAAAGCCCTTCAAACAAACTGTGCAAACTGCTGAGGAGGGAGGAGGGACCCAGCCCTTCCCATTGGGTTGCCAGGACCCATTGAGCTGAACACACTCTGTGACACCTTGTGCTGCCCCATGCTCGTCTGCCAGCTCCAAGTAGACGGGCAGGTTTATCAAATGTGTCCCAATCCACAGGAATCGTAAGCTTGTCCATGTTCATCACACTTACTGTCAGTGGTGTCCACTGGCTCCGGGGGAGCAGCAACGCCTATCTGGCTGCTTTCATCTGGTATGAAATCACTCCAGGAATCCTCTCCTAGCAGTTAGTCAGCCTCCTCCTCCCCTCCCAGGGAAAAAAAAAAAAAAAAAAAAGAAGCTGTTTTGTCAGTAAATGTGATAAAAATCTCCCCTTCATCTAGATTCAAGGAGAAGCTCAACAAAATATTTACACAATCCTCCCGATACTGCACACGTTAGGGGTTTTGTGGTGTCCTGATTGCAGCAGGTGCCCCTCGAGCAGCGCTCCAGCCCAGAGGAGGATATCCCAGGCTGGCTACCACAGCCTGGGTGCGCACGGGCATCTCACATCGTCTGTGTGGCTGCTTTCTGTGCTCATTGTCCCCATCCCACCCCATGCTACTGGCTGCAAGAAGCTATGTCTGCCAAGCAGCCAAAAGCCTTGCACATCTGTGGGATCGTGTGTTTGTTTGCTCATCTGGCTGGGCTAGGGCAATTAAAAGAAAAAAAGCACATTAAAACTTGCGCTTCCACCCTGTGCCAACAGGAGATGAACCCTGGTTATGGTCTGTCTGGCCCAGTGTGGGCAGCACAGGGCCGAGCAACCCATGCACGGGCAGATCTGCTTTTACCCACCCTGAAGCCTGAGGCTCTCTTGCCTGGCTGAGCCCTGCCCATCCTGCTCAGGGCATGTGGTACTGGGCAGCCAGCACCCATCTGGGTGGATGCTGACATTCTGCATCGCAGCGTCCCTTGGGCAGGAGCATGGGTGTTTTTTCCATCTTTGTTCACACTGCAAGATGAGCGTGATGCAAAGAACGGCAACTCGGCCAGAGGCGCTGACAGGCAGTTCCCCTGTTCCCACTCATGCACAGTGAACCATAGTTGTACTAACCGTGGGCTGTCTGGTTGTGTCTGAGGGGTCCTGCTTGTCTCCACCAGGCCAAGAATCTTCCCATGGTCCAGCAACTCTCTGTCTATCTCGAGTCATCCAATCTTACCAGATGGCTCGCTGTCCATCTTAACTCATCCCACCATACCCAATGGCTCCCTGTCCATCCCACTTAGTCCCACATGAACATTCAGCTACTTCCATGAGTTGTGTTTGCTGACAAAGACATTAGAAACATAGAATCATGGAACGGTTTGGGTTGGAAGGGGCCTTAAAGATCATCCAGTTCCACCCAGTTGCCATGGGCAGGGACACCTCCCACTGGATCAGGTTGCTCCAAGCCCCATCCAACCTGGCCTTGAACATCACCAGGGACGGGGCAGCCACCACTGCTCGGGGCAACCTGGGCCAGGGCCTCCCCACCCTCACAGGAAAAGACTTCTTCCTAAGATCTCTCATCTCAATCTCCCCTTTTTTAACTGAAGACCATTCCCCTTTGTGGCTTCCGCTGGGCTCACTGTAACCTTCCTGAATGAAATGCCAGATCTGGTGGCCCCCTCTCACATTTGCAGAAGACCCTGGTAATTTTCTGGATCCATCTAGCGAAGTGAGCATGGGCTGTCTCCTGCAACACCCTCCAGATGGAAAACATTGACCCTTGGTAGATATGACCAGAGGGTGATTTCAAGAAGCAGTGGCCAACCCTGACTGAGATCAGACTGAGACCTTGATTTGCTTTCCGTTGACAACTCACACACCTCTATGCCTCCCACAGCACCACGTTCTGACAACGTTTGCCAGCAGATGGAAGCTGCCGTCACTGGTACCGGAGTGTGATTTCATCATCACAGTGGATCATAGGCCGGCTCCTGATTTTGCACCCATTTCTGAAACTGCGGTTATAAAGATTAGATCTTATGTTTCCATTTCCACCTTTCACTGCAATTTGCTTAAAAGTAATAGCGCTGATGCGTGGCCCCGCTCCTGCTTGGCCAGGTGAGCCACATCTGCCAGCGAGGCATTTCATTTGCATCTTTAGCTACAGTGGATCCAGGAAGATCATTTTAAACATCTGAGAATAAGGATCTAGAACAAGGTCATCTTTTTGTTTGGTTTGTTTTCCAGGCACTATAAAGAAACAAGTGCTACTTCAGTCCTGGAGATAAGCTTTTCCTGGACTATTGTTCCAGGCTGTTTTCCTTGATGTACTCTATTTTTGGCACATGGAATAAGCCTTAACATCCCTCCCTATCTTGAAGTTCGCTGGAGTCCGGTTTAAAATATGTCTGGCCTTTATCTTAGATTTTCCGGCGCTGAAGCAACACTTTATAACCTTTAGACCTTATTTTTGTCTTATGAATCACCAACCTTTAAACGAGACCCTACTGGGTATAAAAAGCCCCTGCTAAACAACAAACGGTGCCTGTGCAATAACGTAGCGGCTCCCCACAGGCTCCTCTACAGCAGTAGCACTGGCATTCCGTTTGCATCCGACCGGAGTCTAGACAAGCAGTTTTGATCCAGCAGAGAAGTATTAGTTCAAGCTCTGGACTTTGCTCCCACACACTTTTATCAAATGCTCCCAAAGTGCATTTGAAACCACTAAATCTTCTCCTGTTAACAGCCCATTTGCAGATGGAAAAGGTATTTCTGCAGCCTTGTGGGGGCAGTTTGTCAAGCAGGTTTCACTGTTATTGGCTTCCTGTAAACAAATATATGAAACATTGGTACTGGTTTCTCCTTCTCTGGGGATTTTGGTGCTCTAGCACCACATCGGTCTCCAGGTTCAACCGTGCTGTTGCAAAGATGAGTACCTGTGTCCTCCTGGGACTGCACTGGCCGACATCTCCTGGAGGCGTTTGGTCCCCGTTGCAGAAGGACACGAGGGTAAGAAGGCCAAGGAGAAATTCCAGCTGGGAAGTCAAATTCTCCCAAGTAACAAGTGATAGGAGGAAATCAAATGATCTCAAGTTGCGCCGGGGAGGTTTAGATTGGATATTAGGAGAAATTTCTTTACTGAAAGAGAGGTGAAGCACTGGCAGAGGCTGCCCAGGGCAGTGGTGGAGTCTCCATCCCTGGAAGGTTTCAAAAACATGCAGCGCTTCAGAACTTGGTTTAGCAGGCAAGGTGGTGATGGGCTGATGGTTGGACTGGATGAGCTTAGAGATCTTTTCCAACCTCTAGTCTATGAACTGTTGGGACCAAGAGGGTCTGTCATGCACAGTAGGTCTCCAAGGCCCAGGAGTGCCTCCCAGTCTTGTATTCCTTTGCAGTTTGCTGCTTGTCTCGTGTCTCCTGGGGAATGCATCATGCTTAAAGCTCTTTGTGGGAAAGCTGAACCTCATGCCTGCTGTATGTCTGTGTGATCCATTCTGCTGGGCTGGGGGGACAGTTCTCAACATCAGTCACACTCAAAGGTTCTACAGATTCCTGTGTCATCAGAGGGGGCTGCTGCTATGCCCTCATGCTTATCTTTCACAACTTGTTGCAATAATTTCTCACTTAAGCAAATTATTTCCAGATTTATTCTGTTGTCTTGATTTTTTTTTCTTATTGAGCCTTAATCCAGGAGCTCTGGCTGCTAAAGAGTGGCTCGGACCCATGAATCATGTTCCTCTACTCTTTCCAACTCAAAACATCACCTGTAGAACATGAAATATCCCAAACATCATTAAAAATGGGTTTATTTTTCTGTGCTACCCTGCAGTGCTGCCCACCACCCAAACAGCAGTGAGGTCAGCGTATCCTAAAGGAGACCTCATTGCACATGAGATTGCTCCTGTTTTTCCAAGCCTACCTGCCAGAGCCCCTCTAATGCACATAATGTAAAACTATTTGGCATGTGTCACTTCCCTCAGAATTTTCCCCCTGGAAAGCAGTGGAAATATTTCTTCTACACATGGAGCATGTTGGGTCTGGGTGTGAGTGGAGAGTTGTGTCAGCTGCTTTCCAGCAGCGATCACCGCACACCTCCACCCTCGTTTGGGCGTCCAGCACATTATGCCACTTGGTTCTTCTTTTAGCCCTTCCTACGGGGACGGACAGGGGTACCATTGGGGTCTTCTGCTTCTTTGCATGGAGCTGGGAATTTCTCTGGTCAGTGGAAGGTCACAGAATCATAGAATCATAGAATGGTTTGGGTTGGAAGAGATCACAGAATCACAGAATAGTTTGGGTTGGAAGGGACCTTAAAGATGATCCGATTCCAAGCCCCTGCCATGGGCAGGGACACCTCCCACTGGATCAGAGGGCTCAAAGCCCCATCCAATCTGGCCTTGAACACCTCCAGAGAGGTGACATTCACAACTTTCCCAGGCAAGATGTCCTCAAAATCCTCCTCTACAGCTCTGGCCCTTCAGCTAGCAAATATGTTGCTGTGAAATCTCTGCTTTCTGCCCACTTACAGGTAATGCTCACCCTTACAACACTCTCTTTTCTACACTTTTAAGTCTGCACCTTTATGGTCACATTGAGGCCCTGGCCCAGGCTGCCCAGAGAAGCCGTGTCTGTCCCATCCCTGGCTGACCAAGGCCAGATTGGATTGGGATTTGAGCAACATGATCCAGTGGTAGGTGTCCCTGCCTGTGGCAGGGGTTGGAACTGGATGGGCTTTGAGGTCCCATCCAACCCAAACCGTTCTGTGATTCTATGATTCTGTGATTGCTCAACTCTTCCATGGAGATGAGTATGGGCTGACATCTCCTTCATGCCTACATGCGCGTTTTTCAGTTCACCGCTAATATCTGCTCCTCGAGCCACTCCAGCTGCAGCTTTAGGATCTAATCTAGAAAAAGTAAATGTTCTGATTGCTTACAGCCTGTTCATCTGCTTGTCCTCTTCACCATTGAACAATGATGTTCCCATGAAGGATTTCTTGAACTGGTGGAGCTGCTGCCTGTGCTACCAGAGCCCTGACAAGGGAGAGAGAAGCCAGAGTAACTCCTAGTCATTCTCACTGGCTTCATTTGTGGTGTCCCAGCAGCCCAGATTCAGGGATGGCAGAACTTTCTGCCTTGGGTCTCCTTCCCTGTAGTCCTTGGGTTTGCATCCACTCCCAGGCTGGCACACCCCTGTTCAGCCAAAGCGTTTGGTGTGGACCAGGTCTGTGTACTTGCCCAAAACTAGTTCTGGGCTCTGGGATTTTTGTCCTTGGTCTGTGTTGCAGTTTGGTTTTGTGCTTGGGACTCAGTTTGCCTCCTTGCCAAACTGTGTCACTGACTCTCAGCCCCAGTCTGGTCCTCACCTTCTTGCATTTCCCACTTTAAAAGCCCCTCCCAGGTCCTGTTTGCTGGCTCGGTGCAGGACACCAGAGACTTCTCCAGCAGCTCTGTTGGTTTTCACCGAGTTACACAAAAGCTGTTAAGAGTGTCAAGTGCTGAAATCAGGCTGCCTCCACCTCTCCCTTCCCTTCAGCCTCCACAGAAGCAGCGTTTAAACCCTCTCTCCACACAGATGGAGTTTCTCCTCTGAAGCTTGAACTATTTTGCTCTTCTACTCCATGTATCTTCTTGGCTCATTCTCTTCTGATCCCATGGGATGCTCAGGAGTCTCTAAGCCCTGGGATGTGGCAGAGACTATCCTTGGTCCAATGGCTCCTCTCTGACCCATCAGGATGATGCAGAGGACCTCCCTAGCAGCTCTGGGGACCATATCTGGAGGTGGAGGATGCGTGCATGGGCATGACTCTACCACAACCACCACACGAGAAGCCTGGCAGCACCCCGGGACTCAGGTGAGCTGATCTGGGGCTGGGCAAGACCCCAGACCTGCTGGGAGCTGCACTCCATCAGCCTTTGCCTGCAGATGGTCTCCAGCCCCTTGACAGAAGCACGGCCACCAGCAGGGCTGCCAACCGCGTAGCCTTTGCTCCCAGAAACACCTCACACTGGGATCTGGCTGGGACTCAGCACAGATTCCCAGACTAAACCCTTCCTGCCTGGTGATGAAATCACCCCTCCAAAGCGCGCGGCAGTGCTCCCACCATCAGCCAGATGTCTGCCGGGGGCTGTAGGGGAAGGAGCTGGGAAAATAAACACTTCTTCCTGCGCACGTCCCCGTGCTGGAAGAATGAAATCACTGAAACCAAACACGTCCTTTCTGTCCTGTCCGTGAGCTGGGTCAGCTCAGCTCCAGGGCCACCAAATAACCAGGTGCCCATGGTCAGGAGGTACCCAATTCACCTCCCAGGCCACAGGCAGAACCTGCTTTGCCTAATTTTGCACACGCTTGAAACAGGAGGTTGTCAAGGATTGGAGAGGACCGGGACAGGGAAGGAGAGAGGAATTCCTGGGAAATCATGGGTGAGGATGACCAGAAAATCGCAAACCACAGAAAATGACGAGAAAGACGGGAGAATGAAGGCAAAGGAGATATAAGCTTTGATCCACCACTGCATGGACAACCCCTCCTGGTTGTCCCTCCTGGACAATGTCCCTCCTGGTAAGCTCCACAGCAAGGTAACATCTGCCTTGGCACTGATCCCAACAGCATGGGGACCCCTCACATGGCCCCTGAGCTCCAATGGTGTCACCGCACCCTGGAGCCACTGTCACAGTAGTGACAGCGGGATGCTTGGCTTGAATAGCAAAGGCTCAGCCCAAGTGTCCATCTCCAGTGCTGACCTGGCGAGGATGCTCTCTGCTAACATGCTGGAGGGGAAACAGGGCGCTGAGAGCAAGCGGACAAAGACCTTACTGAGCAAATCCCAGAAATAAAGATGAAAACACTTCCAGGAAAACACTTTCCCCACAAAAATAGGGTAACATAACTCATTCTGACTTAGCCTTCAGACCCCAGCTCTGCCCAAGGCCACCCAGCTCCTAGCACCCAGGAAGGCCTATCACCTCCCATGATGTCTCTTTGTTCAAGGAAGAATTTCAGCTCCTTCTTAATATATTACAACTCAACAAGCTTGGACAAAACAGCTCCAAGTTTCCCCCCCCCTCCCCCGGAGGGATTCAGTGAAAGCTGTGATTTATCACGCTTTGCATGTAGCACTTCCTCAGGCCTGACTCCCATCCTGTGCCAAATACTGTCCCCGAATGATGTGAAAAATGTGCCTTTCCTTCATGGTCTCTGACCTGTGTGTGGCTCATAGGGATATAATGCCTTTATCCAGGAACACCAAAGCTCTGTGCAAATACCTACCACCCCTCCAAGGCACAGGAACCCCACCGAGAAGGAGAAAATAAGTCACAGGATAATGATGTGACTTCTCCACGCTCATACTGGAATGGGTCCAGCCAGCCCCGTGATGTAGGAATTATGGGATGCCCTCACTTCTGGAGTTGTAGACAAAATGTGAGAGTTTTGCCACAATTCCCAAAGGCTTTCCAGTACCAGAGTTCTTCTAATGAGGTAGACGGCAATGATCTGAAATGCCTACCATCACTTCCAGGTACTTTTCTTGCTGACGCTGTACTCGTTTCAGAGCTCCCAGGGTGCACGTGTAATGCATGGTGGAATGTGCTAATTACTAACCTGGAACTGGTTATGTTTAGGATCATGGATTTATGCTGCAGGGTCCTTCCAAGTTAACTGTAACAGCCTCCATTCATCCTTTATGTATGGAGAGCCATCCTGGATGGAAACAGAGGGAAGGAGGGGTTGGGAGGTTTGTGTTCAGTTTCTTGCTCTTTAGCTCTGGCAAGACTTGGCAGAAGAAGGCTGGCCTGGTGATGAATATACTAAATGAGATTTAGGAGATCTATATCCAGCTCTTGGCTTTGTCACAGATTCCCTGGATGACTTCAAGTTAGACGCCTGCTTAAACCTAAACCTGCACAGCAGCATTTCCAGGATCAGGGTGATGTCTCTTATCAGGGGTGAGGCTGATGTTCTGCCTCCCTGGCATTAGGACAACTACATTTTGGCCACGCCACCATAGAGAGCCTGTGGCTGTTTGAGCAGCCCTGGTGCTGAATCCCCACATTCAGCACAGATGCCTTTTGGTGAAGCATCCCATGTCCAGCCATGGGAAACAGAGCAGCATTGAGCTCCTGGAGGTCTTCCAGGGCTACTACACAATAGGGGACAAAGTAGATATATGACGATCTGGACCAGGGTATTCCCAGTGTCCAGGCAGCTAATTGTTATTAGTGAGAAGGTCTTGGTCTTCTCCATCCGCACAACCACAGATCCATGTGTGCACGGGAGATCCTCAGTCCCAGGCTGTGTTGGAGCTACAGCGTACAAGCAGATCAGCCAGCAGGCTCATCCCACATTAAAGCTGCTGCAAGTAAAACCAGAAAATACAGTTGTCTCGCCAGCAACCAGAAAGGCAATAGCCAAACCAGCCAAGCTGGATAGAAACCGGTCGGGTAGCACTTCTCGCCCCGGTTAGGCTGGGCTGGGAGCGAGGCAACGGGCAGGTTTAGGAAACATTCTTCAAGCTTCTTCTAGGTGCCCCCGTTTGCATGCCCAAAAGTCACTTTCAAAGGCAATGTCTACAGGCAAGGAGGACAGTGTGTGACCCCTCGGTCCCAGCTCTGGCAGAACTGGCTGCAGCTCCTGGAGACACGGAAAGTCAAGGTTTCTCCATCTGAGAGCTGCCACTGCTTGAGGCAGTGGGGCTCAAAGGTGATGGAGGAGTGAGTTTGGCTCGTAGGGCTGCAGGATGAGGAACAGCAGGAATTCCCTGCACACCGGACAAGGACTGAGGGACACAGACAGACCCTGTCTTACAGGAGTGTTGGTGTGGATGGCATTACTCACAGGGCCTGCTCAAGCATCCTTGGCTAGGAGATCTCTTCCTATTTTGAGGGATGATGACTTGGCTTGAGCTTTCTACAAAAAAAAATGCACATCTGGACACAATCAGCAGCCGTGGTGGCTGGGAAGAGGGGCACGCTCATCCCCACTGCCTGTGAGGAGAAGCACAAAAGGACTTCGGACAGAAAAGGTGGAAAATGGATGGCTCAAGCTTGAAGAGCTTCTGCTGCACTGTCTGAGAAGTAAATGCAATCACAAAGCCAAGTTTTAATCAGACTTTTATTTCCCATTCAGCAGAAAATGAGGACAAATGTCCCAGGTTTCAGCAAAAGAACCCCTTCCTGCTGTCTTTCCTATGAAGCCCTCTATCTTGCACCCAATACCCCGCAAGATGCAGGAGCTCAGCCTCCCTTTCCAGATCTAATGCATCCCTCTTATGCTGACGGCATTGGATGCTCTTCTGGCCCCTTGCAGGTCCTGCCACGAAGGATGCAGTGTCCCTTTTGTTAGCAGGATGGTGCAGGAGGCGAGTGGCTCGATGGGCACCTTGTGGTGCTGCACCAGGAGGTTCTCAAAGGTCCAGCCCAGGGTGTACAACAGAGGCACAGGGACCCTGGGCCAGGAGCCCAGTGCTTCAGCAGGGCTTGTGTTTCAACTCAAAGGATTCAGGGAGTGCAGGGACAGGACGAGGGGGAACAGTTTTCAGCTGAAAGAGGGGAGGCTGAGATGAGACCTTAGGAAGAAACGTTTTGCTGTGAGGGTGTTGAGGCCCTGGCCCAGGCTGCCCAGAGCAGTGGTGGCTGCCCCATCCCTGGAGGTGTTCAAAGCCAGGTTGGATGGGGCTTTGCAACCCCCAATCCAGTGAGAGGTGTCCCTGCCCATGGCAGGGGGTGAAACTGGATGGACTTTGAGGCCCCTTCCAACCCAAATCTTTCCATGATGCTATGATTGTTTCACTTCTTGGTGGCTTTTTTACAGAATTCAGAAGCCCACCGCATTTTCTGTAGATGGAACTAAAGGAAAAACTTTTTGGGACAACACAATTTCCAGTGGGAAGCTTTTACTCTGTCTTAGAAACAGGAAAAACAGTACAACTGGAGGGTATGAGGCAAAGAGAGGAAGGTGAAAATAACCACATCCAGTCGAAAATACCCACATCCAGAGATTCCGGCTTCACCTCTGTGTCCATGTCTATCAAGCGGACACCTTCCAGAGCATGTGGGCAGCTGCAGAGGCTGGACTGGAGGGATGCTGGAGCAAACAATACTCCTCTGCTGTCCTCTCCTCGTGTGAATCCGGTGACTCGGACTGCTGACTAGCGGAGCTGAGAAAGCTCGAGTGCTCATTTCGAGGCCTGCAAATGATATCAGCCCTGTTCAGTCATCCATGGCTTGCCTGACAAGTGATCCACATTTCAGACTTGTCTGCAGACTCTAGTTCTTGTGAAGGAGAAGACCCCTCACAGCTGTAAACCAAGGCAGGGAGGGCCAAGCCACCAAAGTGAAGAAAGAGGAAAGGCACAGGATGGAGGGAGAAGCATTGAAAGGTACAGTGGGACTGTCAGACTCCAGAGGAGTGTCTGCTCAGTGATATCCTGCTGAAGCCTGGCCAAGAGGACAACAATCTTACTAGAGCACAAGAAGTTCCTTGACCATCAGCTGAGAGCCTGGGCCAGGTCTAAGCCAGCTTGGCCAGGTGATGCTCAGGTTCCCACTGCAGGGTTCTGCCCGGAAGCCAAGCACAGTCTGGAGGTCTCAGTCAGGGAGATGGGGTGCATGGATCAAGCAGAAGGCTGGTGATAGCTCCTGGCTAGTGGTCACCACAATGCCAGGAGTGCTTGGAGGAGGCTCAGGCATGGGGTATCCAGGAGCCCCTCGTGCCAAGGTGGTCTTGCTAACCACAGGAATTCAAATGTTCATCAGTTCAGTGTAAAAATAAACAAGAGGAATCCATACTATTTGAGCTGCACCCACTTATTTTCTACTGGTTTCTGCAAAGAGCATTCTGTTGGAAAATGGGAGAGACCAACCTATCTCTGCACGGTGCCTCAGTGGGGACTCAGGATAGTCAGCATCACGGTTTCTCCTGGGTGAACCTAGTGGTGGTGGTCAGCAGACATAGGATTTTCACAGCCCCAGGGTCTGCATGAACCAGGGGCTGCCCGTCTTGGAGCTCTGGGGCAGGGGTGCCCCAAGGCCGTGTCCCAGGGGAGGCTCTTAGGGGCAGGAAAAGGGGCTGTGGACTGAGAGAGAGAGACCAGAATCACCTGGTCCTGGGCAATGGCACAGGTTGGGCTGTCTTCAAGGCTCAGCCAACAGGCAAACCTTGGGCAAATCCTGTCCCTTCCCAGTCCAAGCTGTCTCCCAGGGACACAAGCAGGGAGCCCACATAGGGCCTTACAGGGCTGCTCGCAGGTGATGGTGACAATGGTGAGATATGAAGTAGAGGTCACGCTGCACCCATTCCTCCTTCTCACACATCCCTCTGCTCCCATGCAGCAACTGTTCATCTCCAGGGTGGGTCTCATAGAGGACTGCTGGGTCTGCACATCAACACCTCCTCCTTCTCCTCCTCACCAGTGACCCTCCAAGGAGTCCTCAGTAAGGATGGCCCCCAGCAGGTCAAGGGAAGCTGAGTTGCAGCGAGGCTGCCAGCGCTGCCAGTGCAGGGGCAGCTGCCCAGACTTGCTGAGCACCGTTTATCTCCAGCAGCTACTTCGAAGGTGAAGCAATGCCGGCGCTGATAGGAAACCGCTGAGCGAGCAGGGGCAGGGCGCGGGGCAGGTACTGCCATGCCGTGACTCAGCCCTGTGCTCCATCCCATCAATTTTCCACCCAGGCAGCCCCGCTGAGTCCAGGGCTTATCCTAATTTGTGATAAGGGCACAGGACTCAGCCGTGAGGTCTCATCCTAGCATTGAAATGCAGTTGGATTCCTATGCCAGCTGGGCAGCCTCCCCATTGCCACCACTTATACCACTCGGCATCCTTCTTCCCCATGGACATGGAGCCAGCAAGGAGCCGCTCCTCTCCTGCCTGAACCAGGGTAGGAGCTGAACCACACTCTAAAACATACACATGGGTGTTTGTCTTCAAGGACCTTTCAGGTTTCTATTCTTTACCCTCTTGCTCTGCAGTTACTGCCAGGAAGCACAACTTCTTCAAGCACCAGAGGCAAGATTTTCACCTGGGATAAAGGGACAACCCCCAGAGCAGCCTCTGGATCTGCCCTGTTTACACTCACTCCCCATGTAGCCCCACGGCCAGTATGTCTTGCAGGTGGAAGAGCTCTGCACCAGAGCTCAGCAGCTTAAAATTATTTAAGTGACTTTTTCAGTGCTGAGAAGGAAAGATCTGATGGCTAGGGGTCAGCCCTGCAAGCACCTGGTGAAAAGCACAAGTGAGGCAGAGTCATCCTCCTGCCAAGGATTTCCCAGAAGGTATGGAAGAGCTCATGGCCATGGGATGAGAAGTCAGGGTGCTGGGCGAGGAGCTGGAGGATGCTTAGGTGCATTTCAGGTTTGCGTGCCACCAAGCTGCAGAGTATGCGTGTGTGAAAGGGAGAGGTTTCTCATTAAAGCCAGTCTTTTCAATGCTTCCTTGGCCTGGGACATCAGATGAGTTTGAATAGAAACAGAGTCAAAACTCTTGAGGCTGCTTTGGCAGCGGTAACAAATACATATGTTACACATACAAAATGGTATTAAGACAGAGTAAGGGGGAGCTCAGATATCTGTAGTTAGGGGCGGATAATATTACAAAGTAATTGCTATTAACCTAAACCCAAATGTTATAAACCCAGGAAATTCAGAGCTGAGGTTAAGCATCAGGGAATTCCAGACATGTGAGGAATGCAAAGATCAGGCACAAAACACCTGTAGTGAAACCAGAGAGGGGAGAAATGAAATGTGTCTTTAAAAGAAGGTACGTCTAATCCAGCCCCACTGAGTTATCGCTCCCCTGTGTCACTGTGGGACAGAGCAGGCACCTTCAGCCACGCAGAGGAAAGGGGGATGTGGTCGTGAATTAACAAAGACATTTGCAAACAGCTCCCGTGCATGGTTTGGTGTGGTCCAGCCTGCCTGCACATGTTCCTTCCGCTACACGTGCAGGTTTTTGTTATTCTATAGTGCTAGTGAGAATGTTTTAGAAAACCAGAGAGACAGGAGACCAAAAAGAGGGGAAATCTAATTGTTGCACTTATGAAGGGAAGGATGAAAAAGTGAATGACTTTTCTGATTTGGCAGAGAGCTAGAGATGGGTGCTCCGGGCCACAGAGCAGATGGGGTGAAAGCAGGAGGACCACTTTGCTAGGACAAACCCATGTGGCTTCAAACTGGCCGGATCCCTGCCATTTCCCGTGTACCTTTCAGCCAGAGACACTGCCCAGCACAGGTGTTTATTGGGGAACATTACCAACACATCTCTGTGCCCACAGAAGTGATGCCAGGAGCAAAGGGCTCAGTCCAGACCAAAGATGCGACACCAGCCCTTTTGGGGCAGCAGCTCCTCAACAGCAGTGGGGAAACACCAGCTAGTAAAGAGGCTTTGCTCCAGGACACCTCCCCACTTGCAGCTGTCACCTGCAGTTTGCATCCAGCCCTTCCTGTGGACGGAGTTGCAATTAATCCCTGGTGACAGTTTGCTTCCTAGATGCACAAGCATTAACACCTTCAGTGCTTGTGGCACCGTGGTGGCTCAGCAGTGGGTGGGCTTGGAGGGGTTAACCCAGCAGAGCCACATGGCAGTTAATCAGATTGGAATTCAGTTTGATTGCAGGTTGCTCGAGATTCTTGATGCCTGCTCTTACAAAGTGAAGGAAAATGACAAATATTTATCCCTGCTCTGGCAGCAGCCCTTTATCTTCCTACACTGTCATCAGGCTTTTCCAGCCCAGCTTTCAGGAGGGAAGAATGTAAGCAGATACTATATAAGGGTAAAAGCTGGTTTGGGCAGCTGTCAGCTTTTGCATTTGCAGCATTCCTGGGAGGAGAGGCTGGGGGAGGAGGTGTGAGACTCCAAGGTAGCTCATGGACACCTAGACACTGCCAAAAGGGCTTCCTGGGATCCCCAATATCCAGGGTCCCCACTGCCTGGGAGGAGGAGGCACCCAGTCCAGGTGCCACGGCAGAGTGGGCGCCTTCGGCGGGACACAGAAAAAAGGAGATCTGCATGAACCCTGTGTAAGGTGTGGGATAACCTGCAGTTATCCCTGAGCAAGGAAAGCTTTTCTGCTGTTGTGCAGAGATGGGGAGCGGTGAATTGTGCTGCTGCTCTTGCTCCACCAGCCCCCTGCGCTGGGCATCCTGGGGGCACATGGGTAGGCGAAGGAAAACACCTTTGGGAAGGCACAGGCAGAGGAAAGCAAGCCAGGCGGCGGCAGCAGCCACACAAGCGTGCAGTGCTTCACATTCAGTGACACAGTGACTATGGTGGTGGCTGTGGGCTCCAGCAGACAGTCAAGCCCTCGCCAAATACACCAGAATTTCTCCCAGGGGGAGTTGCAGTGCTGCAAAAAGATAGAGTTGTGGTCTGATCCTGCAGCTGCAGCGTGCCCTAAGGGTCCATGGGCCTTCTTTGTCCCTCATCTCCCACAGCCTCATGATCACCTGCACATTCCCATGGTGCCAGAGCGGAGGCCAAGCAGGAATCCATCCCACTCCTATTCCCCAGCTCTCCTAAAAAACAGCCTGGTTTCTCTCTAACCCTAAAGCTCAAATGGTCAAGGGATCATGCTTTGACCCCTCTGCAAAGTGGCCACCTTCCACCCTTCTCCTGGCACTTTGGAAAAGCTGGGATGGGAGCATGGAGTTATGAAACCATCTTCCACTGCACTGGACCTGCTTGGCCACAGCTAGAATAGTTTGTGGCTACGCCAAATTTTCCAGCAAAGGGCTGTTTCCTCCACTAAAAAAAAATAAATAGGAAGATTTGAAATCTCCCCCTCCACAAGATGCCTTCAAGTCAGCACATTTTAAAATATTAGGAATGAATAAATTGCATTCTGCCTCCTAGGTGTCCAAGGCTCCTTTGTCTACGAGAGAGCTCACCAGCCTTTCAGTGTTCATGGATTACCTTGCTACCGCAGGTTGCAATATTACCCTGAATGGGTTTGTCTCCCAGACATCCTGCAATATCTTAACTCCCGTCAAACTCTGCCTTTCTTCCCTCTGCAGCCCTCAGGGTTTGGACACCCGCCAGCGTCCTCTTTAAACGTTACCAGAAGGGCTGGCAGGAATTCAACCCTAACTCATTACAGGTCCTGCTTACGTTCAGCTGGGGGTGAGCGCTGGCCTCTTCTGGGACCCTGACAGAAAAGTTAAATTGAAAGGAGTGGAGGGAGGGGAAAGAGCCCTACAGAAAAAGAAAATTCCTGACAAAGATGTGTATACTAAACCCTCTCCACAGACTGCATCTCCTGTTGCAAACTGATAGCCCCATCCCCTGCAGCATGCGCTGCCACTGTCATTGAAAACAGCTCTGGCAAGCGGAGGATGTTGTTATCCCATGCTCGAGCTGGGGATGGTGGGGGCTTTATGTACCCTAAATAGTGGCTTTGCTCCCTGGCCCGAGTCACTCCATCCCCTCAGCTAATGCACCAGGGTGAAGAGTGTCCCCTGGGTGCAGTGGCTCTGTATCTGTTGCTGAGGACTCCTCATTTCCCTGCTATTGAAATTAGATTTCTTTCAACTACAAGCTCTGCTCATCTCTTCTGTGCTGTTTCAGTCCTTTTGGTGGTGCTTACACCATGCAAAGCCATCATCGCTCAGCACTATTTAAACACCATCCCTGTATGAGCACTCCAGCTCTGCGCTTATTTCCACATAGTTTTACATAGAAAAAGCTCTCCGCTCTCTGCCCTGGATGCACAGCAGCACGCAGAGTGGAGGTTGTAAAAGTAGAAAACAATGCAAAAAAAATATGGTATTTTATTTTTCCCAGATTCAGGTTTGGTTTCCGCCCAGTGCCGAGGTCTTTTGGTGACCCAATTGTTTTGCAGAATCAACCTCTATAACCCAGCCCCCCTCGTCTGCTTTCGCAGGTCACAATAACAACACACATTTAAAATTACAACTAAGAAACTATAAATAAATAAACCAATGACAAAAACTTGAGCTACTAAAAGAGATGAGGATCCATTTCAGACTCTTTAAACTCCAGGGTGTAAATAAATGCAGAGAAAGGAAATCTCTGTCCAATATTCAGCACAGAGATCCTTCAGAGGAGGCGGGGGAGGTGGCAGTGGCTGCATCTCCAGATTGCTTTAAATTCTTCTGCTGGATAAGTTTGTTAAAATGATGAATCGGGGTATGTGGGCTCTCTTCAATCAAGTTGCAGGTGGTTAAATGAAGGTTGTTGCAACCGCTGCTATGCTGATATGCAAATACCTGCACCAGGTTAACTTAACCTAGCAGAGTTCATCCTTTAACAAGAGCAGACCTTCCTACCATGCCTTCCAGCAAAGTCAAAGGCGACCAAGGTTAACATCCTGGATAATTAATAGCCTGTTTGTTTGTTCTACAAACAACCTTTTCAGATGCTCAGACCAATCTCATCCATCTTAAGCATATGAGAAAAGGCACAAGTGCAATTAAAAACTAATTCATTGAATCATTTGCAATCACTTTTATCTCCATCTACCAAGCATCATCACCATGGTGCTTGGCCCCTGCTCTGTGTCTGTCAGCCAGGAGCAATTATCAGGGTGGGGGGTGTTAGTCCAAGTTTCTCCATGGCCCTGACATGGGCTGTATCCACGCTAAGGCGGGAAATGGGAATGCTGCCTACATTGGAGCAGGGTGATGATCACAGGAATGGGGCAGTCAGCATGGGAATGGAGACACAATCACAGGAATGGGGCAGTCAGCATGAGAATGGAGACACGATCACAGGGACAGGGAGGTGACCATGGGAATAGGGTACCTACCACAGAATTGTGGATATGGCCATGGAAATGAAGCGATGATCAGAGGAACAGGGAGATAGATAACCATGGGAACAAGGTGACGTCCATGGGAATGGAGAGATGACCATGATGAAAGTACCTTGCTTACCGTGATGCTCTGCCCTTTCAGGTCCCGATGTCACGAGGCAGGAAAGATATTTCTGTACCTCCAGGAGCCATTTATGTGGTACCCAAGCGCTTCAAGCTCTTCACTGTTGTTCTCCCTTCCTTCCCATGCAGTACCCACGTTTTCTGCCTGCAGAGCGCAGGATATGAACAAGAGATTGAGGTATTTTAAAAGCCATCCCATGGCTGAGTTGTCCCTGCTGGGACTGGTGAGTGCCTTCAGCGCTATGCTCCAGCCCTTCGCAGATGCTGAGATTGCCCACAGTGTCTCAGCCCAGGCACACTGCTTTGTGTCCCCATCTGCCAGCCAGGGAAACCTTCTCCACATCATTACTCTGCTCCATCACCTCTTGAGGGTTGTGACTTGGGGACAAGATACACCAGCACAGGACAGTGATCCTGCTGGTGTGATCTCAGTGCTCAGGCCAGCACCAGGGCCACAATAGAGTGAGTACAATGGCCTTAACGGGGCTGTGCAAGCTCTTTATCCCTTTGGCATCAAGAGAGTAGCACCAGCACCCATCTGACAGCGGAGCTGGGCTCCACACCCTAATGTGCAGTGTGGGCTGTGCCAGGGGTTAACTGCTCCTCACCCTGCTCATCTTCACTTGCCCGAGGGACTTCGATGTGGGACTGAGCAGAGATCGATCTCTTCCCCATGTCTCCTCCCCAGCCCAGAGAAGGGCTTGGCACATGAGTTAAAAACTGAATGACCAGTTGATAGCTGAGTATTGGCTTGCTAATTAAATCAGCAGGGTTCAGTCAATCATTAAATTAGATTGAATGAAATCAATGGTAGCTGTGCGCTACCATCCCAGGGCGAGCCCGGCTGCCAGGGCTGTGACAGAAACTCCCTGCGCCGCTTATCCCAACAGAGCTACTACAATATGTATGGGAGAGGAGGATCACTGATCACTTCCCTTTGCGGGAACATTCCCTAGAAATAATTTATCTCACTGGGCTCAGCTGCTGGGTTTCCAGGGGAGAGGGTTTCTCCAGCTGACCCTTCACCAGCATCAGGAAGCTGGTGTCCATGAGGCCTGACTCTTCTGCTTTGAAGACAAAGATAAATAGCCACGGAGGAGGCCTGTAAAGGCCAGCTGGCTCCTTTGAATGTAAGATGATAAAACAAACTGCATGTGATGATTGATAACAGGAGGAGACCACCCTCCTTCCTTTTAGGCGTACTAGCATGCCCCTTGAGCAGAGATGAACTGGATCAGGGCAGAGATCCCTCATGCCTGTGAGTCCACAAAGTGCTGTATCACAGGAACATAAAGTGTGGGCTGCAAGAGAAGAGACGTATCTGACAGCCACTGGGTCTGTCACAGTATCTGCTGGATGCAAGGGGGGGAGAGTGGCTGGGACACTGCCTCTGTGCAGTCCTGAGCTGGGGGGCACTGAGATGTGCCCAAGGCAGGCAGCAGGGCGAGCCTGGATCATATCTCCTGTGCCACAGCAGAAGCTGGGTTTAGCACCCTGGGAGGAACACCTGCACATTTGCGTCAAAAACATTGAGGCAGAAACCTTGAAGCCAAATTTATGGGACAGAAAAGCCACCAATGAACCCCAGGGCAGGGGATGAGAGGTGGCTGTGCTGCTGGAGCCGCCAGGCAGGATGAACAACTCTCCAACCGGCCAGCCTCAGACACACTCATGCCTCAGGGTTTGGGTCCACTGACGGACAACCAGACAGGTTCCTGCTGGCCCAGCTGGCAAGAGTCACTCATTCCAAGACCAGAGAGGGGCTGCGGTGCTTGTGAGCAGGCGGCAACTATAAAAAGCTCTACAATTGCCTCCCAAGCTGGTGATACAATAACAAAATGCAGAAGTAATATTAAAGCTGCCTGCTGTGCCAACTGCTGGCTGTCTGCAGCAATAAAAATGCCATAAATCAGCTCCAATTAAAGGCTACACGGAGTCAAACAGGAGGTTCCTACTGAAGCCAGGAAAATCCCTGGGCAAACCCTGCATGCCATTGCTTGCCACTTGCAAAAGACTGGAGGAGGTCAGAGAGTGCAGTGCTGCAGCCTGGCCCTGCAAAAGCTCACTTTGGAAGTATGAGAGGGTTTTACAGGGCTAGGAGAGTTGGCAGTGTCTGTGCCCCGTGTCCAAAGATGAGGCAGGGCTTGGAAATGCTTCTCCATGGTTTTCCAAGGAGGTACAAGTTCCTGAGGTCAGGTCTGAAGAAGCTGAAGTTCCTGATAGCCCTGGAAACTGCTGGCAGTCTAGTGGGACCTGCTGGCACACTTGGGCACATCCATGCCTTCCCCAGGTGGACCTTGAGGAGCACACACCTCCTCACAAGGCAGGGAGACTTTCCAAATGCGCTATTCATCTTTAAAAATGGGCCCTAGGCTTCCAAGGCACATCAGTAGCTATGAGCTCTCTGCTCTTGGTGGAAGGTTTCTCCCCTATGGTCTGCTGAGTGCTATTCTCAGGTTGGGTTTTGGCCATTTGCTCCTCAGAGTGGGCCTTGAAGGGTTGCATCTTCTCCTCCATGGGTTGTTAGAACATTTGAAAAGCCCATGAGAGTGGGTGTGAAGCAGGCTTTTGGAGCTGGGATGCAGGACAGGCCTGGTCTCCAGCACAGGTCCCGTTGTGTTCCAGTAGTGTGACCGGTAGCCTGGGGGCTGTCTGGGGCATCCCTGACCTAAGCGTCCCCTCAATTCTCAGCATCTCACTCACAGTCCTGCCATGCCCTCTGGCCCTGCAGAGAATGGCCAGCTCTGCCAAGTCTTTACTCCTTGGCCCGGCCAGAGCTGCCACCAAGGGCACGGGGTATGCCCAGAGGGGAATTTTTTTAGCACTGTTTCCTCTTTGCTGATCCTTTAATTGGGTACAAAGTGGATGGGTTTAGTTAAATCTCTGCCAGAAAAGACTGGTTGCTCTTGGATGGAGTTTCTGCTCCAAGAGGAAGGACTTGAGGATCCCTTCAGCCTGGCCAAGGGACACTGCAGGGTGGTGAGAAAAAGGCTCCAGGCAGCTGCCCCCTGCCAGACACAAAGAGAGCTCAGCTCTCCTGTCCTGGGCTTTTGGGACGTGAGTTGTCCCAGGGGCAGCCCCTTGCTTTCTGCTCAGCCGCTTGGCATAATTTTCCTATATGACAAATCTCAAAAAAAATGCCCTGTTGGATTTGCCCGGCTCATCCTATTTTAATGCAGGTTAGAAACTGTGCTGTGAGCTCCAGAGCATGGATAGAGGGACAGGGGAAGCACAGTGTAGGGATAAATAGGGTTTCCAGCTGCAGTACCCAGGGTGAATGCTGTACCGGTGCTGATGCACAAGTCTTGCCTCCAGGCAAGGAAGATGGGACATGGGAGAGCAATCTACCAACAGTCTCCACATCCAAACTGCGAGGAGGGAACTTTTCCCATCCGGAGAGGTATGTGTGATGGGCTCATCCTGCTGGCACCTCATCTTTCAGATGTGTTGAGTAAAGGCCAGTTCCAGATGAGGCAGAGATCCCCACGGAAATGTGGCCTCCACAAGTGGCTCCATGGGAAACCTCCACCATTATCTTTATTCTAGGTACGCTGAGCTAAAGGATCTTTTGAAGTGCAGTCCCACCTCAAATACTGGGAGCTGCAGTATAAAAAGGATCTAAAGCTAGCAGAGAGTGCCAAGAGGAGGCCACAAAGTTGGTGAAGAGTTTAGAACAGAAGTCGTGTGAGGAGTAGCTGAAGTCCCTTGATCTGCTCAGCCTGGAGAAGAGGAGACTGAGGGAGACCTCATAGTGGTCTGCAGCTTCCTTACAAGAGTAGCAGCAGGTGCTGATGTCTTCTCCCTGGTGACCCATGACAGGACCTGCGGGAATGGCAGGAAGGTGCCAGGGGAGTGTTAGGTTGGACACTGGGAAAAGGTTCTTCCCCTAGAGGGTGGTGGAGCACTGGAACAGCTCTGCAGGGAAGCAGTCACAGTGCCAAGACTGACGATATTCCAGAAGCCTTTGGCCAATGTCCTCAGCCTCACTGTGTGAATGTTGGGGTGTCCTTGTGCAGGGACAGGAGTTGGACTTGATGATTCTTGACGAGACACTGGAACAGGCTGCCCAGTGAAGTTGTGGCTGCCCCATCCCTGGAGGTGTTCAAGGCCAGGTTGGATGGGGCTCTGAGCGCCCTGACACAGTGGGAGGTGTCCCTGCCCATGGCAGGGGGGTTGGAACTGGATGGGCTTCAAAGTCCCTTCCAACCCAAACCATTCTATGGTTCATCCTATGATTCTACAATCCTTGTGGGTCCCTTCCAACTCAAGTCGTTCTGTGATTCTGTGACATCCATTCCAGCTTGAATGACCTTCTGATCCCAATATGCCTAAGGTGTTTCTTCTGGCCTTCCTGCTAACTCGTGGCTAAAATACTTTCCTCTTAAAAACAGTAATGCAAGTGAGAAGTGCTTCTGCAATGCAAAGTGATGTAACTGGGATGAGGATCTGGCCCAGTTAATCGCAAGCTCCCAGCTAGCCAGAAGTAGAAGGGCAGCTCCCCAAACCTGCCGCACGTGGTTTTCCTGGGACAATTTCCGCTCTCAGGGTGTGGTTAGTGAGGCGGGGGATGACATATCTTCCAGACAAGTCCCTGCTTCGAGGGGAAAGGGGAGGTTCAGGTTTGTGTCTGTTTTTAAGCAGAAGCTTCTGAATGAACCCTTCTTTTCCTTGAGGGAAGAGAAATGCATGCCAAATCATTGTGCGGAGGGTGGAAGGTATGGTTGCAAAAATCCTGCTCTACATTCCCAGCCTCTGCCTCTTCCAGGCGTGACAGATGGAGGGATGGGGAAGGAAGAGAGAAAGCAAGGAATAGGTGAGCACAGGTCCCTGTGTGTGTCTGGATCTTGCTCCTAGGATGATTGCAACAGGATGATCCAAGATGGATCTCCCTTCAGATTCTCCAGTCCTTCATGCTCAAGGACCTTGAGATTTTCTATGGAGTTCTCAGCTTTCAGCACAACCTGTTAGCAAACGGATGCATGGTTGTCTGAGGCTTGCTCGGGGGGAATGCAAATCTTTCACTCCGCCACTCAGATCTTGACTCATTTGCTGCAGAGGTGGCTATTTTTGCTGATCTGACATCAGGTTCACAGCAGCTTGTCCAAACAACTATTGTGCAATCCCCTTTTGTGAGTAAGAAGCAGACTTTCCATTCCTGATTTAGCTGACTTTTTAAAGTATCCAGGACTAAAGTGTATGAAGGATGAGACAATGAAGCTCATATTTGGTGCTGATCCCTGCATGGCATCCTGGAGAACACCTCCTGTTTCAGAACGTTTCCTATTGACATATGAGATAAAATAAACGGCATGGTCCTGGGGGACAGCATGCTTCAAGAAATAAGTGTAAACTCATCTTGCTGTAATGCTTTACATCTGAGAAAGCTTTGAAACTCAAGCGTTAAGCATGAGGCTTGAATTTCCAATTCCTTTCAAGCTTCTCCCATAGAAATATTTATTATAAAATAATTTTATTGTGGAATAATTTTTCTTTTATTTCTATACTTCTCTGTGTTTTGATTCCACGCAGCAAAGCAACCAGTTTTTCATGTAAGAAATTCTGCCTTTTCCTCACACCTTCCTCATGAAAGCGTCAAAGCACTTTATATGTCAAATGTGATATCACCTCTGAAATGGCAAATGAGTGTAACAAAGCCTCTTCCCTTCACGGGGTGAGCGAGGACAGTGAAGATACCACGGCTGCCCAAAGCCAGGATTTGGACTGGAAACCAAATCCACATGGATATTATTCACACATCCCCTTGTCACCACTAAACACAGACCATGTCTGTGCATATGCAACTCCTGCGTTTAAATATTTATTTCTAATCCCTGGCTCAATATTGTTCAGTACTTGAAGTTATGGAGAAAGTTATGACCCAGAAAGACACTAGGCTGTCCTGCTTTGCAGAGATGTGTGGCACCTGGGGGAGGCCAGACCTGGGTCTGGAGAAGTGCCCAAACTCTGTCGCAGTCAGAAAGCAGGGCAGGGAGAGAGGACATCAGTTTCCACAGGAAATAAAGTTGTTGAATAATCATGGGATGGGGGTTGTTTGGCTTATTGGGTGCTGCAAAGAGGCATTGTTTGGCTTATTGGGTGCTGCAGAGGACAGAGCAAACAGCTGTTGGATGTCAGGTGTGTGTTTTCCCCTTGCAGAAGTTTGTTCTGGCCAGTGATGTCCAAAGCAGAGTGGGGATGAAGGCGCACATCGTTCAGTATGGAAATCAGCTTTCCAATATGTGGCACCAGTAGTAAGACCTCTAAATTAGAAATGAATGGAGCATTTTTTGCCTAAATCATACACATCATTGCTTTAAAAATCTCAAGCTTTAAGCTTAAGTGATTATTTACCTGCTTGGGTTCCAGCTCTAGAAACACTCATGGCAATATGCTTTGCCTTAAGCACATGCACGCCCTATTAGCAAAGGCATCATGAGCCTTCAGTTTAACTGTAGGAAAACAACTTGAGGATTAGGGACTAGCTGAATTTTTGTTTTAAATAAACATCCTTTACACAGGACATTTGTTTCTGCTTTTTCCAGTCTCCTGGGAAAGATAAAAATACCGTCTTTCCCTTCATGGGTTAAAGACATCCAGTGGATTTGGGGAATTCCTTCCTAATACTGGCCTGGATATAAATAATTGTGTGATAAAAATAATAGCTCAGTGCTATAACCCTCACATGCTCCACGTGACACCAACGGGATCCTCAAAGATTTTCCATGGAGATAACTTTCTAAATGAAACTGAAGTCTTCAGCCAGCTTGCCTTTAGAGTAATGTCTCCTGTGTGATGTTTCTATTTTTCTTTTAAAAGATGCTGTATGCCTAAAAATGGGAGTTTTGTGACTGGAGCCCAAGCAGCGTGATGTGGATGTGCTGACCAGGAGCAGGAGGGCATCAGAGAGTTGGACTCAATCAGCCTGGAGAAGGCTCTAGGGAGCCCTTAGAGCAGCTTTCAGTACTGAAAAGAGCTCCAGGAAAGCTTGGGAGGGGCTCTTGATCAGGCAGTGCAGGGATAGGAGGAGGAGGAATGATTTTCAGCTGAAAGAGGGAATATTGAGATAAGAAATTGGGAAGAAATGTTTTGCTTTGAGGGTGGGGAGGCCCTGGCTCAGGGTGCCCAGAGAAGTGGTGTCTGCCTCATCCCTGGAGGTGTTCCAGGCAAGGCTGGATGGGGCTTTGAGCTCCCAATCCAGTGGGAGGTATCCCTGCCCGTGGCAAGGGGTTTGGAACTGGATCATCTTTAAGGTCCCTTCTAACCCAAACCATTCTGTGATTCTATGATTTGATGATTCTCTGATTTAAGCACCCCAAACTCTGCATGGTTATGGCCTCACTCTGCTGCCTACGGCAGCTCACCACGCAGCTCAGCCGCCCCAGCTCGGGAGTGGCAGCCCTTGCACAGCGAGAAACAGCTGGGGAGTAACCAGTTCAGCCTTTCAGCTTTCATCTACTTGCGTTTGCAGGTCAACACCCTTACTTTTCGGTGAAACAGGATGTATGAGACCTCCCACTGAAATGGTAATTAATACTTTCATATAAATCCAAGTGCCAGGAGTTGTGCATGAACTGATTTGTGTGCAGAGAGGAGCAGAACTGACCGAATGATTTCCAGCTCCATATCAGCAGCCCGGTTCCCTGTGGTTTGCCTTATCGCCGCCCTTTTTGAGCTAAGCAATCTGTTAAAAAATGCTAAGTTGCTTCAAAATGGCAGATGCCATCCTCAACAGATGAGGAGAAGGCTGATGTACTTAACTTTTTTGCCTCAGTTTTCACTGATAACTGCTCTCCTGACCCCTCCTGGGTCATGGGACAGCAAGATGGTGACCAGGGGGTAAACCCCCTCCCACAGTAGAGGAGGATCAGGTTCGCAAACACCTGAGGAACATGAACGTATATAAATCTATGGGACCGGATGAGATGCATCCCAGAGTCTCGAGGGAACTGGCAGATGTGGTTGCCAAGCCACTCTCCATGATATTTGAAAAGTCATGGCAGTCAGGAGAAGTCCCTGGTGACTGGAAGAAGGGTAGCATTGTGCCCATTTCTAAAAGGGGTAGAAAAGATGACCCTGAGAACTACCGACCTGTCAGCCTCACGTCTGTGCCTGGGAAGATCATGGAACAGATCCTCCTAGAAGCCATGCTAAAGCACTTGGAGCACAGGGCGGTGATTAATGGCAGCCAGCATGGCTTCACCAGGGGCAAATCCTGTCTGACCAACTTGGTGTCTTTCTGTGATGGTGTAACCACAGCAGTGGACACAGGTTAACCAACAGATGTGATCTATCTGGACTTCTGTAAAGCCTTTGACACGGTCCCCCACAACATCCTTTTCTCTAAGTTGGAGAGATATGGATTTGATGGGTGGATGGTACAGTGGATTAGAAACTGGATAGTTGCATTCAATGAGTAGTGGTCAATGGTTCAAAGTCCAGATGGAGATCTGTGACAAGTGGTGCCCCTCAGGGGTCCATACTGGAACCAGTGCTGATTAATATCTTTATCAATGATATTGACAGTGAGATTGAGTGCACCCTCAGCAAGTTTGCAGATGACACCAAGCTGAGCGGTGTAGTTGTCACACCAGAAGGACGGGATGTCATCCAGAGGGACCTGGACAGGCTGAAGAAGTGGGCCTCTGAGAACATCATGAGGTTCAACAAGGCCAAGTGTAAGGTCCTATACCTGGGCCAGGGCAATTCCCGTTTTCAGTACACGATGGGAGATGATGTGCTTGAGAGCAGCTCTGCAGAGAAGGACTTGGGGGCGCTGGTCGATGAGAAGCTCAACATGAGATGGCAATGTGTGCTCACAGCCCAGAAGGCCAACCGTATCCTGGGCTGCATCAAAAGAAGCGTGGCCAGCAGGTCGAGGGAAGTGATTCTGCCCCTCTATTCCTCTCTTGTGAGACCTCATCTGGAACATTGTGTCCAGTTCTGGAATTCTCACCATAAGAACGATATGGAGCTGTTGGAACGGGTCCAGAGGAGGGTTACAAAGATGATCAAAGGGATGGGGCCACCTTCCCTATGAGGACAGGCTGAGAGAGTTGGGGTTGTTCAGCCTGGAGAAGAGAAGGCTCAGAGAAGATCTTATAGCGACCTTCCAGTACCTGAAGGGGCTACAGGAAAGCTGGAGAGGGGCTATTCATAAAGGCTTGTGTGGATGGGATGAGGGGGAATGGGTATAAACTGGAGAGGGGCAGATTTAGACTAGATATTAGCAAGAATTTCTTCACCATCAGAGTAGTGAGACACTGGGACAGGTTGCCAAGGGAAGTTGTGGCTGTCCCATCCCTGGAGGTGTCCAAGACCAGGTCGGATGGGCCTTGGGCAGCCTGAGCCAGTGGGATGTCCCTGCCCATGGCATGGGTTTGGAACTGGATGATCTTTAAGGTCCCTTCCAGCGTCAACTATTCTATGATTCTATCATTCTATACTGCTGTGAAACACTTCCATTTGTCCAGGTAGCCCATGGACAGTCCTACTTCCTGAGTGCAGGGAATATGGGACATCCTTGCTTCTGTACACAGGTGTTGCCTGAGACCCCCAGCCCTTCCTGGGATCCCCTCCTGTGGCTTGACCTCATGATACTTCCTGCCACTTCCCTCTGCTCCTCACTCTGCTCATTGACTTGATCAGAAGGGTCCAGCATAAACTCCTTCCACCAAAACAGCTCTAATTTCTGAGCTACTCACATTTGTATTTGGTCTGGGTGGAGAATGGAGACTCTCAACTCCAGCAACGGGAAAACTTGATGCTTTTAACTACCTGCTTGCATGCAGGGCTGGAGCGAGCCATGGTTGTGGGGAGAGGTTGTACCAAAAAGAAAGAAAGGCCACCTTGGTGTTGAAATTCTCCATCTGGAAATCCCAGGCAGTGGCAGCTCTGGAGCGTGTGGTCCAGAAGACCCCAAGCTGATACACACAAAGCCCACCCAGAAGCAATATGAGCCCATGAGACTCTTGGAGACACTGCAAATGGCTTTTTTTTCCCTCATGCTTTTGTCTCCACTGATCCAGAAAAGGTGCAAAGTCTCCAAAAGTCCTCAGGAATGTTTAGGGAAGGGGAAATACACACAGGTGAGCAGGAGCTTGGAATCTGGTTTGGGTAGAGGAGGCTTAAGTGTTGGAGTAGTCTCTGCTGAGGGGGCTGCCAGGACAACCGGATTTGGAGGGCTAGGAGGGTGCAACAGATGGGCAACGAGGGCTGGGCTGTTATTTCTAATAGAATCATAGATTCATAGGAAAATTTGGTCTGGAAGGGACCACAAAGGTCAACCAGTCCAATCCCCTGCCATGGGCCGGGACACCTTCCACTGGAACAGGGGGCTCAAAGCCCCATTCAGCCTGGCCTTGAACACCTCCAGGGATGGGGCAGCCACCACTGCTCTGGGCAACCAGGTCACCCTTATCATGAAGAATTTCTTCCTAATGTCCAATCTAAATCTTTCCCCTTCCAATTTAAAGCCATTCCCCCTCGTGCTATCACTCCATGCCCTTGCTAAAAGCCGCTCCACGGCTTTCCTGAAGCCCCTTTCAGCCCTAGAAGCTGCTCTAAGCTCTTCTCTTCACATTCATCCACCAGGAACCCTGAACTGGGTGGGCTTTGAGGTCCCTCCCAGCCCAAACCATTCCATGATTCTGTGACCGCACCTTGAATCCCGGGTTCAGTTCTGGACCCCTCACCACAAGAAGGATGTTGAGGCTCTGGAGCGTGTCCAGAGAAGAGCAACAAAGCTGGTGAGGGGCTGGAGAACAAGTCTTATGAGGAGCGGCTGAGAGAGCTGGGGTTGTTTAGCCTGGAGAAGAGGAGGCTGAGGGGAGACCTTATTGCTCCCTACAACTACCTGAAAGGAGGTTGTGGAGAGGAGGGAGCTGGGCTCTTCTCCCAAGTGACTGAGGACAGGACAAGAGGGAATGGCCTGAAGCTGCACCAAGGGAGGGTCAGACTGGACATCAGGAAAAGATTTTTCACAGAAAGGGTCATTGGGCACTGGAACAGCTGCCCAGGGAGGGGGAGGAGTCCCCATCCCTGGAGGTGTTTAAAAGATGGGTAGACGAGGTGCTCAGGGACATGGTTTAGTGGTAGATGGGAATGGTTGGACTCCACAATCCAAGAGGTCTTTTCCAACCTGGTGATTCTATGATTCAATTTAAAGCCATTCTCCCTCATCTTATCACTCCATGCCCTTGCAAAAAGCCCCTCCCCAGCTTTCCTGCAGCCCCTTTCAGTCCTGGAAGCTCCTCTAAGTTCCTCACGTTCATCCACCAGGACCGCTGCACTGGGTGGGCTTTGAACTCCCTCCCAGCCCAAACCATTCCATGATTCTGTGACCCTGGGAGGGCAGTGCCCGGAGGCGGCTTTCCCCCTTCGCTCTCTCTTTCTCTCTGCCGGAAGGCGTTTGGGGGCCTGAAAACGCTCTTTATTGACCTTAAACTGAGGGACATGACCGGGGGGGGGGATGGGGGGGGAGTGAGGGGAGGCGCGCCCCCGCCCCGCGCTGCAGCACCGCGCCGGGCACCCGCCGCGCCCCCCCCCCCGACCCAGCCGGGCGTGCTGCAGCGCGGGGCGGGGCCGCGCGCGGAGCGGCGGGGCGGGCGGCCAATGGGAGCAGCGCCTCCTGCAGACGGGCGGGGGGGCTGCGGCCAATCAGCGCGGGAAAGGGGGCGGGGCTTACGGGATAGCGTGGAGGGGTTGCTATGGCCGTGGCTGCAGAGCCGCCGCACCGCAAACCAATGGGAAGCGCCGACGGGAGGATGGACGCGCGCGGCGGCCAATGGGAGCGTGGCGCGGGCGGGGGGCGGGCGGCGCGCGGCGGCGCTAAAGGAGCGCGGTGGGCGCGGGGCGGAGCGGGCGCGGAGGAGCCGGGCGGAGCGGTGCGGTGAGGGCTCCGCGGCGCTGACACGGGTGAGGCGGCGGCGCCGGGAGCCCCAGGGGTGGGTGTGCGTGGAGGGGTTAGAGGGGGCGCTGTGCCGGGCTGAGCCCGCGGGGCGGCGCGGGGGCGGGCGGCGGGCCCGGCACACAAAGACCCTCTTGTGCCGCCCGCCCGCGCCGCGCCCCTGAGGGAAGGTGGCCATTTTCTGCCTCTCCCGCATTCTCGGCGCGGGGGGCTGGGGCCGCCGCCGCCTTTGTCCGGCAGGGCCCGCCCGGGGGCCCGGCAGCAGCTCCTGCGGCGCCGCGGCTGCCCCTGCCCTTGAGAACGACCGCCCCCCCCAACCCCCCGCGCTTTGTTTCCAGGAGCAGGGCGCGTTGGGCAGGGTTTTCCCATCCCCTCGCCGTTTTCTTTGGTTTTGCTGGGTTCCTGCTGGATAAATGTGAAGAGAAGAGCTTAAAGCAGCCTGCCAGGGTTGAAAGGGGCTGCGAGAAAGCTGGTGGGGAGCTTTGCGCAAGGGCATGGAGTGATAGGATGAGAGGCTTTAGATTGGAAGGGGGGAAGATTGAGATTGAGAAGAAATTCTTCACAATGAGGGTGGGGAGGCCCCGGCCCTGATTGCCCAGAGGAGTGGTGGCTGCCCCATCCCTGGAGGTGTTCAAGGCCAGGTTGGATGGAGCTTGGAGCAGCCTGATGCAGTGGGAGATGCCCCTGCCGATGGCAGGAGGTGGAACTGGATGGGATTTGGGCTGGAAGGCTGAATGGCCTCAGGCTGCACCAGGGAAGGTTCGGATTAGACCTCAGAAAAAATTTCTTCAGCAAAAGGGTTCTCAGGCACTGCAGTGGCTACCCAGGGCGGTGGTGGAGTCACGTCTCTGGAGATATTTTGAAGACCAGTAAATGAAGTGCTTAGTGATATGATTTAGTAGTGGACAGGTACAGCTGGACTGGATCTCAAAGGTCTTTTCCAATCTAGTGATTCTATGATTTGAACGCTATGGTGAGCAGAGGGGCAGGGAAGGCTGCAGTTTGCTGAGCTGCTGCAGAGGTTCTGGTGTGATGGGCTTTGCAGGGTTGAAAGCCAGAAGGGAAAAAATGACCCTGAACCTGTCTGTGGTTCCCTGTCATTGGGTATAAGGTGGGTTGTAAGGTCAGTCCATGCATTCATTTCAGCCTTCAACACTTCATTCCACTGGGGACCAGTAATGATTGATTTTGTCATACAAGTTCTATCTGACCTCTACGTTCTGCTCCATCTTGGTGTGCAGAACTGAGACTGAGCTTATTATAAATGGGTTTGTCTGTCTGTCAGCTGCCCAGGGAGCCGTTGGACCTCTGCATGTGAGGGCAGCAGTGTGGTGTTGGGGTCTTTGCTGCACTTCAGCTGCAGTCTTGCACAGTGGAGACAAACAGCGATCTGGGTTTGGTCTCAACAATCAGAGTTGGGGTTGAAAGCTCAGATACTGAATCTGAGGGCCTCTTGAGTGAACCATAGCATTCCTTGACTAATGTATTCATTTTTTCTGGCTGAGGAGTACAGCTATTGCTTGAGGTGTCCCCTCAGTGAATACCTCTTTCTTAACTGAATTTTTCTCTTAGAGGCTCCCTTAGAAGTACCTGAAATGTTGAGTCATTGCCTCTTGATATGAATTAAGCTGTCAGTAGTAAACGGTCTGCTCCTCAAGCATCCAAAGGGTTCAGTGACTCCATGCTTACTTACATTAATGTTGGACAATGTAACATGCCCATGCCTTGGTTGGAGATACAATTATTCTATTTAATTACACCTTCTGAGGATGGGTGTGTTGCAGAATTGCCATCAGGGTGCATACCAGAGTGTGAAAGATGACAAATTCAGTTTGCAAAACCTCCCTTGCGTTTGAAGCTGACCTTTAGGTTAC
Organism: Cuculus canorus; assembly: GCF_017976375.1. Classification (NCBI taxonomy): domain Eukaryota; kingdom Metazoa; phylum Chordata; class Aves; order Cuculiformes; family Cuculidae; genus Cuculus; species Cuculus canorus. The sequence goes on along the minus strand of NC_071418.1, from coordinate 9,617,457 downwards.
CTGCTGGAGGAGGCTGCCATGAGCTATGTAACATTCTGCAGCAGAAAAGGCCTAGTGTGTAGAAAAACAAGATATTTAATGACCTGGCTATGGTGTCAAACTTGACCTTGTTGCTCTTGGGGCAGTTGCAGATGAAACTGCTTGCTCTGGGAATCATGAATGTGACAGGATTATTAACTGGAGATACAGTGGCCTCTGTTAGATGGAGGCAGATAGGTAAAATGAGCATGCAGGAGCTCTCGTCAGCAGTTTTTCTTTCCCCTTCCAATTACCCATGAAGCTGTTGGAAAATCTAGCATCAGTCCTTGCTTGTGTCTTGAGCCTCAAGGTAAACTTGAGATCTGGAGATGTTTTTTTGGCATATGGTAATGTCAGCATTCACGACTAGGAACAGAAGCAGGCAATAGGAGTGCAAAGCCTTATGGTTTGGGGAGGAATATGAGCAAGGTTTAGCTAGCTTAATGGCTCGCAGAAACCCCAAGTGTCCTGAGTTATTGTCTGTAGTTAAATGTCCACAATTTAAAACTTATTCTTGCCTTGTTTGGTTACTGTAGTTAGCTCTTCCTGAAAGTTTTTTGTATTTTCATCTATTTTTTTTTTTTTTTACTCTTCAGTTGTAGTGCAGCTTGTTAAATTTCCTCTTCCCTGTTTAGGCACAGAACACAGGTGTGTGTTTTTCCTGCTGGTGGTTCTCACGTTCGCTGCAGTGTCTCTGCTGGCGCACAACTGGAACCAGCTTATGCTGAGTTTCCTGTACTGGGTCTGCAGTTGTACTTGGCAGATCAATTTAGCTGATGTGTGGCCATTGGTGTATTCCAAGTGCCACAGTGTAAGTGGGGGCTCTCAGCTGTGTAGCAGCTTATTTAGGCAATGGTGGTCATTAACAATGCCTCTTCATCAAGAGAAGATGTAGATATTAGTGATCATTTAATCAATGTACTGTACCTCCATTTAGTTGATAAGAATATGGTACATAACATGCTCTTTTCCTTCTTTCTTCTCTGTTTTACAGGGTAACTGATAGTGGACGCCTTCACTTTCTGCAATGGCACAGAGGTTGGGACAGGAAGATCCGGAGAGATACCTTTTTGTGGATAGGGCTGTGATCTACAACCCTGCCACCCAGGCTGATTGGACTGCTAAAAAGTTGGTGTGGATTCCTTCGGAGCGCCATGGTTTTGAGGCAGCCAGCATCAAGGAGGAAAAAGGGGATGAAGTGTTGGTTGAACTGGCAGAGAATGGAAAGAAAGCACTAGTCAATAAAGATGATATTCAGAAGATGAATCCCCCCAAGTTCTCTAAAGTGGAAGACATGGCAGAGTTGACCTGTTTAAATGAAGCCTCTGTACTGCACAATTTAAAGGATCGGTATTACTCTGGGCTCATCTATGTAAGTAATAATTATTAGATTCATCACGGGTGCTAATTCAGCTGAACTTACCTGATTCCCATCCCTTTACCTACTTGAAACTCAGAAAGTGAGTCTTATCTTAATAGCCTGAATATGTTATGTCCCTAGCATTTAGTCTGGTGCTTTTTTTTCCAGGCTGCATACAGGTCAGGAACTCCGTTGTCATAAAACATATAATACAAACTTCTCCTATGGAAATAATTCTGCCAGCATCTTTCAAAAATAGAATGCGAACTGGCGGCTCTGGGTGCTGAGCTCATGGCTCTCATTGGAGCGCTTGCCTCAGACATGCTTAACTGATACAGGGAATAGTATCAAATGGCTCAGTTGAGCCGATGGGAAATTACAGACCTGAACTTTGCTGAATTACTGTTGGTTAATTGCTCGTATGAATAAGCATATGTCTTGTTTGAACTTGCTGTGTATTAAAGATGATAATAAGAGGCTAAGCTGTTGTTTCAAAGCTGAAGTTGCAGAGCACTAGGAATGCAAAATGGCTTTTTGGAGTCTAAGATCAACTTAGTGGGCCAGGAAAGAATGTGCTCAAGCGCTGAAAATAAAACGATACAATAAAGCTTTCTTTTTCACTGGTTTTGAAGCGCTGGGTGGAACATCTGGCTTATCACTATCTTTTATAGAGTTGGAGATCGCAGCACCATTGATACTGCTTCCAACCTCGTGCCTTCCCTGAGTGATGTCAAACGGGTGCTTGTGCTGTACCGTTAAGAGCAGCTCCTTGTCTCTTGGCAAGCTGGCTGCATAGTGACTCCTTGAGTCACAGTATCGTTAAGAGCTACAAGTAGGCTTTCTGTCTTAAGAGAAACTGGAACATCTGCTTAAATGCTTGGCTCATTTTAATAAACACTTGTTCTAAAGCTTAAATCAGTTTTCTTTAGTTCTAGTAGTTAACTTGGCTCATTCCCCTCCATTTAGATATCAATGGGGTTTTGCTTGGCTTGTTGTAACATTTGGACTTATTAGATTATTAGATGCAAAGCTGCATCTAATTTTTAATATTCATTTTTGTGCTTCTCTACCAGTTGCCTCTGTGGGATTTTGGTTCTTACCCCACCAAGGCCCCTGCAGCAGAGCACTGTGAAAAATACTTCTGGAATGCTTCCTGCAAGCTTATAAGTAAACTAATTGGATAATTAGTAAGGACTGGATTGAAAATTAAAAGTAAACAAGTTGATCGGTCAAAAGTGTTTGGGATGTTTATCAATCATAGTGATGGTTGTTATGGAATTAATTATAACTGATATAACCATGTTTCATTATGAAGGTTAAAACCCGAAGGCCTTAAATGTCAAAGCAAGCTCTGGCCCAAGGACTCCATGTTTTTATCCCTTTACCCTCTGCTTCCTAGAAAGGTGCTTTCTGTCTCCATTCTTTAACTATTGAGGCAGACTAAAGCTTATTTCCTTGGTGTTGATATTCTCCTGTCACACAGGAAGATCACCGCGTTGGTGTATTGCTAGTGACCTCCCCCAGCCCTGGGCTGGAAGTTGGTTAGGATCAGGAAGCTAATGGATTTGTTGGCCTTGACTGGAGGCCTGAGTTATGGGAACACTGCTAGAGGATGCTACTGCTACCAAGAATAATGTTTCTATCCAGCTGTAATAACGACTTCTTCTTTGAAATTACAACTCAGCATGTCTTTTTGGAAGGCGGGGGGCGGAAAGCAGCTGTGAGTACTGTTAGAGTGGAGGCTGAATGCTGGGAAAGATCAGTAGGTCATGGGGAGAAACTTTGAGACCTTGAGCTGGTGTGGATTTCAGTGCAGTTCTGGTAGGAATCCCCATCAGGGGTCCCTGGACCCCTTGACTGCAGCACTGTGGCGGCAGCTGCCGGCACAGCCTGGAGCAATTGTCATTGCCTGTCTACCCTGCTGATGTTTGCTTGGTGTGGAGGAAAGAGCCAAAGTTAACTGAGCTGATGGGGTGGATTATGGTGGTTTGGCCATGGCAAGAATCAGTTAAAGAGATGCTTTGATTTCCAGACAGTGCTCTTACAATAACCAAACTGATTATATCTGGTGGTGTTCGGGTGGAGATGGTTTTCTTTAAATCACAATGGATAGTGTTGCCTTTCTAGGAAGCAGATGAAAGATACAACTGAAGCAGATACGTTTCCTTTCAATCCCTAGAATGGAAACAAGCAGGATAAGGGATTTGGTCATCGGGGCTAGTCATGGGTCTATGATGTACCTCTTGAAGATGACGCTGCTGGAGGAACAGAGAGGGCTGACTAAAGTTGGCTACTGCCAGTGGGCATGACCCGGACCCTGACGCTCATTTCATCAAGAAGAGTTTCATGTAACATCTAAGTAGGGATGGTGAAGAGTTTCTGGAACTTTTAGCATTTCCAATGTCTGCCAAGTGGTGTGGTCTTGGCCTCCAAGTTGCATTATTCACATGTTGTGGGAGATGGAAAAAAATATTTCCTAGAGAAGCTGTGCTGTCTTTGCAAATCTGATCACCGCCTATGAATGGATAAATCTATTGTTATGTCTTCTGCACTTATACTTTTCTCTTTAAGCACTCAATGACTGAGTGTGATCCTACAAAATCTGTCCCTGGGATGTGGATGTGAAGAGTCCACCAGCCTTGAATGCTTCTCAATGCCATTGTTGCCTTGACGCTTTGTGACAAGCTGTGATGGGCAATATTACAGCTCCAGTAATTCTGCTCATCACTGCTTCGTGAGGTTCAGAGTTTCTCCTGAACCAGCTTCCAAACTCTTCATTGTCTTGCGTGGCATCGGAACATATGAGATGACTGACTTCGCTTTTTAAACTGCTGTGCTTAAGCTGCAGAGGTTCAGCAGCTGTTTTGTTCGCAGTTCAGAGGGTTGCAGTGTTGCTTTGCTGTCGAGGGGAGTGAAGCCCAGCTAAAGAAGTGACTTTGTCCCAGTGACAGTGTCTCCTTCAGCTGGAGTCCAGGGAAAAGGAGAGTCTTACAATGGGTCCCTAGTTTTGGTAGGAAGGAATGGGAGTGGTAGAGGAGGTGATAAATGAGAACTTAGGCTGAAAATACAGTGCTGAGAGGACAGATGCTGCACTTGACCATATGGAGGGGAGGAGTACTTGAGTGCTTTGATGAAGAGCTGCAAACAGAGTCTGAAAGCTGCAAGGGAGTTTCTGGTGTAGGAAGAGGCACCTTCTCCATCTTGATCTCTCTGCATTTCAGTATCAATAACTTATCTTCAGTGTCTATTCAGAAAGCTTATGCATAAGCAAGTCAGTTCTGTTCAAAATCAGGCTTCTACTTCATTTACTGCGCAATTTGACTCATGGCTGATCTAAAGAAAGAACTATGTCAGTATTTTTTTTTAAAGTATTTGAGTTGGGTTTTACCATTTTATTTTCCCTGCACATGGAAGAGAGTGTTAGTGTGCAGTTTGAGAGTCCTTTTCTATCACTTGAGAAAGAAAAGCTATTCTTTTCTAACTCAATATAACTTTTGACATGTACTATACCAGTTATGGGAGTACAGGAAGCAGAGTGGTCAAGAATGTTTCTGATCACTTGAAATAACATTTCAGTGGGTTGTTAGCCACCAATCTGGATAGAACTTCTAGTATTTTAGATTTCTAAGTCTATTAAAAGTGTCTCATTTAATCAAAATGCAGCTAATTGCATTGATCAGGAGTGCGAGTACCTCATTTCTACTTAAATAGAAAGCACCTTGTTCTTGATTTTGAGACACTGCCTGGAACTGGAATGCGTGAGGTAATGACTGTTAATGGCTCCCTATTGAGGCTAGGTAACTATCTTTCAGGCAATTTAAAGCTCTGGTTTTGTGTCAAACTCTTCTGAAAGAAGAAAGAAGCAAGAAAGATGCTTCCATTTCCCTTTTAAAGCATATTTTAAATATTTGTGTTCCTAAGTATTTTGTTGATGAATGTGAGAACATAACCTTACGCTTGTCTTGTTAACAGGAGTATTTTGTTAAACTCAGGTGGGTTTCTTGCTTGGTGCACTAGCAAATGCTAGTAGTATGAATCCTGCAGAGGTTAGACATCTTGCTGATTTTGTATGGAAAGGCTAACATCTGAGTTGTGAATTGCTGTATCACGGGCCTGACTGGTAGGTGCAGGCTAATACCTGAGCAGTTCCTGGGTAACTGATGCCTTGTCTACTCAGTGGTCTACAAATGTTAGAGTTTGATTCGGTTTTCTAACCGAAATAAATCGCAGGACCAGAAGTCTGCCTTGTGCCCTCAAAAGTTCCTATTTCTATACTGAGTGCAGTAAGATAGAGTAAAGGAATTGCTCACTCAAACATAGCATGTCTTTAAGCCGCATCAAAAACTGAGATTCAAAATCCAATGAGCTTTATAAAAATCTATTTATAAAAATGCTGCTTTTGCTACATCTGTCGCAGTCCCAGCCCTCTTAGGGGAAGTCCATTGCCCACAGTTGATTATATGTAGTGTACTGATACCCCCATAAATCACTGCAATCACTACTTAACTGCTTCCTGACCTCATTCAGTCAAAAGGATTAAAATTAATAGAGTTTCTCAAATGCTTGACTTCTGTAACCCGTCTTCAGTACGCAGCGGCCTCTTGCCAGTGTGACTGGGTGTGGGATGCTCCCTGAGTGCTGTCTGGTGGTGGGGAGTCCACGACCTGTGTTTGTCAGGTGGGGACATGTGCCAGGAGACATGTGCTGTGGGTGAAGGCAACAGAGGTGTGACTGGTTTTGCTGTCCTGGAGGAAGGACAAAACTATGGTGGAGCATTTTTGTTGAAAGTGTTGGGTTCAACTTCAGAGTCCCTCAGACTCCAATGAGCTGTGCGTTTTCTTCCTGCCTACTCCTCCACTTTTCGTTTTATCAAAGACTTTTTTCAAAAAGCTTGGAAACTGTTTATGGGGCTGAGAGCTCTTGGTACATTGCTGCTAATTATTCCTCTCCATATATATGCTTACTGGGGTTTCTTTCTAACAGCAAAGAAGAAAGCACGTGTACTATTGTGCAATGAAAAATACTTTAGCAGATAACTTTTGATAATTGCAAGTATTGCCTCTGTAATTGCTCTGCAGCCCTGTGCTATTTTCATTTTTTAATGTACTTTCCATTTTATTGGGGCAGAAGAGGGAAAGAATGAGAAATATGCTGTAGTCCCCAGTTTCAGAGGCTGCTGTGGGTGGGAGCCCTTGACAAAACTGCACTAAAGGAGTTCTCTTAAGCAGTTTTTTCTCTTGAGCTGCTGCCTCCTGCAAGGCTGGTGTGTAACCTAGAACAATCTGTGGTTTTGTATAAGCTTCTATGTTCCAAGTGCTTTAATTTTCCTGCTGGTCCAGTTGATAATGTTTCCCATTACTGAGTATTGAAGACTGCTATTAAAAGAACCTGTAAGAAATAGTTATTTTTCTTAATTTTGTCTTTTTTCTTAACACAAACTAGTCACTTGATCATGTCCCTGATGTGTGGCAGGAGAAGTGCTGGGGTTTGCATTGTAAGGGCTGCTTTGGCACAAGAAGTTGTTTTAAATTAACTCTGGTTTTTGTAAGACTCAAGTTGAGAGAATTGTGTAGGGTTTAACTTTATTAGAAATGTCAGAGGGATTTAAGGGAGATGAATCGATGCCCTCCTTGCCCTCAGGTAGGCAGGAGTATGAAAAAGTGCATGTTCTTGTCATATATTCTCTGTTCCTGTTAAAAAAATGGTAGATTAGCAGCCTCAAAAGGTACAGTAGTTCAGCTTATAGGCTCCCATTTGAATGTTAAGTGGAATGTACTGTGTTGCAAGCCACCCCTTAAGCTGTGTGCCTGCATCAGAAGTCACAGGTAGCTGGTTCTAAGCCTTCTGTAGGGCAGTCAAGCTCCAACCTGCAGCTATCCAGAGCCTGTGAAAGGATATTAATACTCTTCTGGCACTGGTGCAACCTCGGATCATGTTTGTCTCGGTAGCCGCTGTGGTCAAAGCAGTGATGCTGGGTGGCGGTGACACTGTGCCTGCCTGTCCCTGTGAGGTAGCTGAGCAGGGGTGCAGCTGATGCTGCGGTCTAAGTTGGGTTTTCTTTCCTTAAACACAACTTGGAGGCTACAGAAAATCCAGTTCTGGTGAATGTTCTCTCTTTAGTGCTAACACTAGCAGAGTGTTAGAGGACATCAATAGGCACATCTTCTAGAGTTTGGGCTGTATGTTTTCTTTAGTAGCTTGTGTGTCTGCTGTGCTCTTTCCCATTCTCCTCCTAGTGCACAGGTTTTACTCCCCAGATGGCTTGAGTAACAACCAGTGGCTCTTGTCTCCCATCTGTCAGAGCCAAGGCTCTTGGTACTCCACAGGGGTTCTACAGCCTTGTAGGCACCCTTGACTCCAGCTTCTTGGGTGCCAACAGGACTCATCTTTTATTATCTATCAGTTTGGGCTTGTACAGAGATGTCTGGGATAATTCCGGTGTTCCAGCTTTTTGTCTGTGCCCTGGCCAGGGAGCAGGGGCCTTGAGTGGTGGTGCAGGGACTGCCTGTGGTGTGGGCCCTCTGCCCTGAAGGGAGGTGATGGTGTCTGGGGATCAGCTGCCCTGTGAAGCAGAGAGCATGTTCCCTGCTAGGCCACAGCTTTGCATTCCTCCTCTTGGAGACTGAAGAGCTGCCTGCCTTTCCCTAAGGCTCGAATCCAGGATTGCATTACTGTACATGAGAAAACCACATCAGTCTCGGAGGACTTCACAGATCCTGGCCTGTGGAAGGCAGGTCCATAACCTTGGGAAGTGAAACCAGATAAGAAAAGCTATGATGATGCCATTTATCACTATGGAGAATGTGCTCTACCATATGAGTATACCGGATACTGCATAAACCATGCATTACTTTCTAGACTAGAAACGGCTTGTTTGTGTTGCAGGTAATAACGGGAGGTGTCTAGATGCTTCCTTCAGCTTAATTATTGATGTAGTAATAGAATAAATCTGTCACTTTCTATATTTGAAGAACTGGAGACAAACATTGAGCTTGGATACCTGGGTGATGTTACAAATTCCCCAAATCTACCTGCATGTTGTGAACACACTCTGAAGCGATGCTTTAAAGAGACCTTTTGATGTTGTGGCAGGAGAAACCAACCGAACAGTCACAACAGCGTGTTCCTTGATGCAAGAGCTGAGAAGCTGAACTGTTAATGTGAGGAATACAAGGCTTTTGACAGTGATATCACCATATGTGTACATACAGAGAAACATTGAGAAGGCTCAAATGGAAGACAGGCCCTGAAAGTATTTCTTGCTCTGGAGCCTGCACTCCAGATTTAAAGCCTAAATTCCCATGTGCTTTCACCTGGAAATAGTGCACTGTCTTTACCAGTGGTGCCCTTACACAGATGTCTTTCCAGGTTGCTTACTGCTAGGAATATAAAGTCATTTTCAAATAGGGCAGGGCCAGGAACCTGAACTTTGCAACCTGGTACAGGTTACCAAAATCCCAATTACCAGATGATATACTACTGGGTAAAGGCTTGCAAGCATGTGGAAACGTTCAAGCTCCACAATTAGTGTCCTAAAGGAGGGTTTGTATAACAAACCTCTGTCAGAGCACTGCTTTGCTCTCTGTCACTGGAACCTTGCCTAGAAAGTGCGCGTTCTGACGTCTTATTGCTGTGGGTTGATGTTGTCTAGATCATATTCCTGGGTTAAAGCAGAAATGGGTGCGTTCCAAGCACCTGGCTTGTTTGCATCTGATCCCATCTTCCCAAGGTGAATAAGTATCTTTATTTGACATTAACTTCTTGATATATGTATGTACCCCTATCAGCTGAGAAATCAATGAAGTCTGATTCTTCATCCAGGCTGGTGAGTTACTGTAGCTCTCCCGTGCTTGATCCCAACTGTATCTCCGATATTTTGACGTTTGGGCAGAGTCTGGGTACTGCAGAGAAGAGAGGAGGCACAAAGGATCACTCAGCCCCTCTGGCATGTGTGAGAGCTCCAGGCACAGTGGTAATCCGTAGGCAGAGTATCTGTGAGTAAGGCAGGTGTGTAGTGTTCCTATTAATTCTTGCAAATTTTTTTCATAGAAAGGTGTTTAAACAATCTCAGCCTACTTTTCCTTTCTTCGATTTGCATGCAGAAAGCCCATCTGACATCCTTCATTCTGCTGTATCGGGTTGTAGAATGGTTGGGACTGGAAGGGACTTTAAAAGCCCATCTAGCTCCACCCTGTGCCATGGGCAGGGACACCTCCCACTGGATCAGATTGCTCTAAGCCCCATGCAGCTTGGCCTTGAACACCTCCCGGGATGGGGCAGCCACAAACCTGTGCCATTTTTATGCTTCTTGACTTCTAATTTGGCCCTGTTCAATTTAAAGCCTCTTCAATTACTCATTTTCATTTGTCCAAGGTATTTCCTGGTGGTCTTCTGTATGGCCTGAGTAGGCATCTAGTTGGACTTCACTTATTATGATTGCTCTGGATTGACCAATCCATCCTATTACTGCATCTAGAGACGGTCTAGAAAGGCTTCAAGGTTAGGTATCCTCCATAGCAGTCTGAAGGATTGTTAAATTTGTTTTTTCTAAATTATTAATTCTTTATGTAGCTAAACACCAATAACATGTACTCCTTGTCTGCACTGGGGAAATAAACCAAAGATGCTGCAGCACCTGGGGGGAGGAGGGGAGGAGAGGATAATTCTCCACCAACTGTTCCTGTCCTAGCATTGAAGATTTTGGGTTTTGACTGCTCAGATCAGTTTGTCCGGGGGGGAAAAAAACCTTTTCTCTGTGAACATTAGAAGCAGCACAACTGGTAAGGGTTAGATGTCTTTGCAGAGCAATAGCAGTCTTGCTCTTGCAAGAGAGCAGTATAGCCAGTGTGTACAGCAGTGCCTCTGCCATGGGGTGCTGTTTGGAGTGCTCCTGTCCCCAGGAGGATAATGATCAGCTGCCTGGGGAGGTGACCTGCAAGTCTCTGGAGCCAGGTGGGTGAAAACCAGAGTAGGGCTCGGAGGTGCTGCTGGATGAGAGTCTAGAATTGTCCTGAAGCAGAGAGGTCTGCTGCTTAAAGCAAGTATCTGTGCATTGTGCTGGTTGGAGAGAAGGTGTTGGGAAAGGGCCAGAAAAGAGCACTGGCTATGGGTGTTCTTTTGCTCAGGACCAGATCTCATCTGCAATCAACAATAAACAATTCTGTTTCTCATTACATGTGGCTGTAGTGGAGAAAGGTGGCAGAGATACTGCTCAGCTGTTTCCACCTGATGATCATCCAGTGGGTCTGGTGAATGTCTGCCTGTTGTCTTAGGCTGGTTTGAAGGCTGGAAATTCTTGATTCCTTCATGTCACCTGTAGTAGTTACAGAAGGATGTGGATGACCTTGGCTGAGCACAACAGGGAAGGCAGCTGGCTAGGAACACAGATCCAGTATTTATCAATTAATTGGCTCCTTGGTCAGCTGTACCATGCTAATAACTATCCTGCCATTCCTGTCCCTTAGTGAGTAGTGGCCATGAATGAGTTTGGACAGGGAACTAATCCTGTTACCAACCAGTTCTGTTTGACATTTACCTGCGTAGGTGCTGATGCTGGCAGGAAGGATCATGGTAGGAACACAAGGCTGAGGAGGAGCTGCCCACTTGCCAACAGACCTGTGCTTATGTTAAGTTGTTCTTTATGCTTGGGTCAGTTGACTGATAAAATCTGCTTCTTTTCTCCTGAGAAATAAATACCTTATTACCAAAGATGTTGGGCTGGGTAAGGCACTTGCACTACTTATCAGCCAGTGGATCTGACCAAAGCAGAGGGATTGTTTTCCTAGCAGGACATATGATGTCCTTATGTCAGGGTGTTTGGCATAAAACCAAGTTCCTTTTCTTTACCAATGGAGTTCTTGAGTCAATTCAGAGATCGCTTTGTCTGCCTTTCCAAGCAACGCCTGTAGATGTAGAAAGAACAGGGCACCTTTTCCTTCAATAAACTCTTTTATATATTAAAAAAAGAAGACAGATGAGGAATTTCAGCTACTCTGTTCAGACAAGTGTAGCAGGAATAATTTTGGAATCTAAGAATTGTCAGTTACTGGCTTAATACTGCAGGCTCTCAGCAGTTGTTAATGCTGTCTGTTGTCTCCATTCCTTCTTTCCTCTCCGCCTGCAAAGGTAGAAAAAACGGTTTTTCTGATCTTAAGAAGATACCCCCTGGCTCTGTCAAGAGAAAACTGGTCTCTTGCTGACATTCCTGTGCCAGTGAAGATGTGAATGGTGTTAATGACTCGGTGCACTTACAAAGCATGCTATGGGATAAAGTGAATGGAGAGGTTGTACTTAAAACCCATCTATTTAGCCAATCTCAAATGAGCCATCCACGTGCTTTGGTTCAGGGAAATGCCATGAATTAGGTTTTTTGCCTGGTCCAAAACTGAGCTTAATCGTTGATTCCCTGGTCAAGCCCATACAGCCAATCCATCCAGCCTATCTGTCCCTCCTAGATAACAACATACAGGGGGCTGATTTTTGTCTCCTGTCTATATTTCTAGGATAAATCCATTCTCAATAGCTTCTATGGAGCAGAGGTTGGACTGCCTTGAAGTAGTCTGATCTGTCACTTGGGGAATGTGACCCTGTGTGTATGCTTGTGATGTGTATTCAGTTTGCTAAAACTTGAGGCATTTATTTGGCAAAACTGAAAATGCCTCAATAAGAATCAATGAAATGAGCAGTGTTAAATTTGTGCTTAGGTTTCTTGATGTTGTAGCAGTGTTGGTAACTTCTGTTCCTGACCAGCTCTAAAGCATAGTGTGAAGTGTCATGTGCAGGGCTGGCTGCAAGGTTCGCTGTCGGCTGGAGTGGGACCCGGCAGGGAGTGACACTCCAAGAGGAGACTGCTTTGGGATTGAGAGAGACTGATAAGCAGGGAAGATGCATGAGAAGATAGTAGGACAGCAGAAATAGTGGTGGTTGGAAAGAGACTTTTTCCTTACCCAAATTATTTACTAGAGTAACTGTGAGTATCAAGTCTTCAAAAACAAAGAAAACAGCTTTGCACATTTTACTGAAGGAGTTGAACATCAAAAGGTGCTCATAAATCCTGTAACTTGGCAAATGAAAGGGAGATTTAAATATCTGTAGGAAAGAGATCAGATCCTCTGCTCCGTATTTACTCACATTAAGTTACTTACATTTAAACACTCACGTATTTACTTACATTAAGTTTAAGCAGATAGTTAAAGCTAATAAAAGAGCCTCTTAAGAGAACTGGAAACCAATAATTTGAATGTAGCATGTACTATGAATTGCTTAACCTCAATTCTGTGCTAAGGTATCTTTTTTCACTGGTTCTGTAATATTTTTCAGTTCTTTATTGTTCCTTTGCAATAACTGTCTCCTAACAGAAACATTTATTTCTTTTTAAGACCTATTCAGGGCTGTTCTGCGTAGTTATAAACCCTTACAAGAACCTCCCGATTTACTCGGAAAACATCATTGAGATGTACAGAGGGAAGAAGCGCCATGAAATGCCACCGCACATCTATGCAATATCTGAATCTGCATATCGATGCATGCTCCAAGGTAAGAGTTAGTTCAATGTTACTGAACCGTTAGCTGACATTTTTGTAATGTACCTAAAACTCAGGAGCTTCATTATCCAGGTACATAGCAATTTCTAACACCATCCAAATCTTTTCCTAGTACTTAGTGAGGAAAAAAGCTTTCTTAGTTAGAACCTTAAACTTTCAGAATAGAAATAACTTGGAGATTGATCCCTGTTGGCATATTTGTCTGTCTTAGTGAGGCAGAGAAGCAAACCAACACTGGTAGGAAGTGTGTGGTGCCAACTGGTGACACTGAATAGGGTATCAGAAATACCTTTTTCTTAAAGGAATAAGATTAATGTCCAAAGCTGTTAGTGCAGTGGCTTTGAACGAGGTGGGAGCGGCAAAGTGTGATTGTAAAGGGAGAGGTGAAGTGTGTTACTGAGTTATCTCTAATTCTATAAAAGTATTGGCGTTTTGACATCTGACCCATAATCTGAGGTGACAATGAAACAATGGTGTGTTTGAGTTCACAGGGAGGTCAGGGAAATACTGGGCCTTGAATTCCACTGCCTGAACTGGTGCAGGTCATGTCTGCAGTAAAATTGAGTAAATTTGTGGTGGGCAGATGCCTTTTGTTTGTCCAGTATGGCCTTAAAGCTAAAATTTTGACACCTATGAATCTGACATTATTTAAGTGTGTTGAAATAAAGACAGGCTGTTGAACTGGTAAAATTGTCCTTCTGACACAGTGCGCTGGAGACACAGCTCGTACTAGCCAGTACTGGTTTGTATGACCATATTTTCTGCTGTAGACCTGGTATGGATGTCCTGGAAGTAGGTTAAAAGCTGTTTGACTTAACATAAATTAAGCAAAGACTGGTTCTCTGATCAGGTTTAACAACCGTTTGAATGCAAGTCTTTTTTTAAAAGACATTTCCTGTCTTTAAATTACTGCAAGTCACGTTTCTGCAGTTGTGCCTTTGTCTTTAGGGCTGCTTAATAATAAACCACAGGTTGCTGGGTGGCTGAGTGCTCTTTTGCCTGTGCAGAAGCTCTGCTGTCACCACTGAGCAGGGCAATGCAGGGGCCGGCAGTGGAGGAGCAGCCAGTTGAGGTCACCTAGATCTGTCAGGCTTCTCAGTGGGTATTTAGGGCTATTCTCAGCCATTTGCATGAAAGGAAAACAGCCACCTCTTGATCAGAACAAAAGCCTCCAACAGCTCAGATCAGAGGGCTTGGAAGAACAAGTATCTATGCAATAATAGGACAGACTAAGATTATTTAAGGAGTTTATTCCCAGCAGTCTTGGGTGGTTTCTGAATATGGGCTTCCACTCCAAAAGCACCATATCCTTTGAAATTGTCTCAAACTTCAAAAAAGTCCTCTAACAAAGTAAGTCAATGTCAGCAGTTATCACATCCCCGGTGCTCTACATTTTGTGCACGTACTGTGCTGGTAATGGTTTAGATCTCAGGAGATCTTGCTATATGTACAAATTGTACTATTTTTGGAAGGCAAAATGAAAGAATATCTCATAATGGTGTATGTTGGGCAACAATCTTGTTTTCTTTCCATACTGATATTTGGACATTCATATGTTCTATCAAATCTCTGTTTGTGTCTGTACTTGCTTTCTTAATTTTGACAGTCTGAATTTTTCTTTCTTGAAAGACTGAAGCCATAGATTGAAATAAGAATACATGCAAACTATGTGAAAGGATCCATTTATTAGGGAATAACTTCAAGGTAACTAAATCTGTTCTTAGTGCCCTTCACCTGTATGAAGCTGCTCCCTATTTGTCTTATCCAGTGATTGCCATCAGCCCGTGAGCTCCTCATTGATGGTTTGCCTTCACAGTTGCTTTGCCAGGATAAGTAACAAGAAAAGGCATGAGGAGTTTTGTGCTGGGCAAATATTTAACCAAGGAAACTTGGTTGTGTGGAAGTGTTCCTGACAGCCAGTCATCGGCCTGCTGCTCTGTCCTTCCCCTGAGGAATTCCATGCTTAGGACGGCCTTGTAGGTCAGCAGCGCTCAATGCCCTTCAGTCGGGAGGAGAATAGGCTGAAATTCTTAGTGCTGGTTAAACACAGAGGGCAAAGGGGCAGGGAGGGAAGAGCTATGAAACGTAGAATGTTCCAGAAGTCCAGTCTGCCCTTTTGGAGAGGGAATAGTGTTCTCTGGAGAGATGTGTTGAACTGGTGTGAGCTGTCACAAAAGGAGGGGGGTGCGGAATCATTTTCAGTGGTCTAGTACTGCATCTGAACAGCTCAGTTCTTGTGCTGCTGTGGGACATGAGGAATTTGGGGCAAGTTTTGAGAGTAAAAACAAACCACCTTGCTTGCTGGATCTCATCAGTGTTGCCTTTTCTGCAAGACTTGCAATAAAGATTAATAAGACTGTGTTCACACTTAGAAACAAGCAAGATGTTGGGTGCATTTTGGCTATGACAGTCAGGGTTTCTTTTCAGGAACAGACTCCTTACCCAGTGCCCTGACCTCAGAGCTAATAACGTGCAGTTCAGCTTTACATACTGGATTTCCCCTCTCTCTCCCCTGTAATTACTGTTCAAAGCAGTGTGGCAGGAGGGTAAGTATTGCCTCACAGGTGGTTTAGTGGATTTCTCCTGTGCTTGCTCTTAATTTTCTTAATGTTACATTGGAGCAGTGAGTACACAGAGCCCAATGGCTTCTGGACAACTGAAATCGGTCGGCCCTAGCCAGAAATCAAATGCATAAACATGTAGGGCTAGAGCTGGTGTTATTCACAAAAGAATGCTAGACTGAGCTTTCCAGGGCTGCCGGACAGTTGACATGGTCATAAGGAGTTGGTATCCTAATCCCTGTGACAACATTGACCTTAATTCTGTTCGGTAATACAATTTGCAAGACGTGCTGGTGGTGTTCTGCACTGCTAGACGTAATAGGCGGTCAGAAGCAGGGACTGACGGGGACTGGAATTTCCTTTAAGGAAATGAGTTCTGCAAGTCAAATTGTCCATCTGTGACAGTCCTTGTTTTACTAGACCTGACTGTGAAAGCAGTGCTAGCACACATCTCTACTGCTTTTACCGTCCTTGGCTTTCTCTTCTCCCCCCTCCCATTCTTATTCTCCCATTTCCAGAGGAAGTCTGGCATTGTTTTATTGGGCCTCTTTATCCACTGAATCTTAAAAGTGTTTTGGAAGAAATACTAAGGAAAACTGATTTGCTTTTTATTGCCAAAGGCTGACTGGCCTACTGATATTACTCGTGTATAATTATGCTTACTCTTTCCTTTTTATCCTGTTTCCCTGAGGACATCTCAGTGAGCACTAAATTAGCGCTGATATTTTAGGACTGCCTTTAATCCTGTTGCAGAGAAGGTTTATCGGAAACAGTGTAATACTCGAAATGGACACTTGGTGTTGGAGAAGCCAGCACTGCCTTCAACCGCAATGCTTCTCTCTTTAAAAACATCATATTGATTGGTATTTTTAGTTAATCTTGATTTAAGTCCTGCCTTTGGGGATGTTTGCTTTGCCCCTACCCTAAGATAGGGAAGAGAAGGATTGAAACTATTTTATGACAACTCTTTTCTTTAAAGGTCCATTAACTCTTCAAATTGAAGAGGAAAAAATTGCTCTGAGTCCAAAAAGCCCGGGAATGCTGACAAACGTTATTTGAGGGAGGAACCTGCTAAATGTGCCATTAATATTCTTGATAGTTCATTACATTTTGACATACCAAAAGATTCCTCAAAGCTTTTGCAGTAGTTACAAAGCACAGGATGGCGAGTGAAGAACTGGCTGCTTGGTAGATGTAATGTGGGGGGGTTATTGGTCACTTTGTTATGCTGTGATTTATGTTTTCACTTTAGCATAGTCAGGCTGGGGTGCGATATAAATGCTTTGGTGACAATAGCATTAACATCCAGATTTGTCCGTATACCCATAGGGATGTGATATACAGTGGTCTGAATGGCATGCTGGGGAGAGACTCTAGGAGCAAGAAATGAAGCAAAAGAAACTGAAATCCATGACACTGAAAAAGTCTACCACTTCGTTGGTTTTGAATTTGAAGTAAAATGAGAACTGCCTCTGTCAGTTGAACCTATAGTGCAACATTTCATGTCCTTCCCCTTGCTCTTCTTTCTCTTGGCATTAAATCCATGCGCATTGGTGACTGTGAAGTTATTGTCATGATTTAAGTTATCTCCCCTTGCTAGGCCATCTCTGAATGGTAGCAATGGCGGCTACACAGTGAACAAACTCAGATGAACTTAGTTTCCACAACTTGCTTGTAGTACACTACTGTGCATTTTCCTTCACATTTTTGTTTCTGTTGGGAAAGCATTAATGCTGCAGTGTTTGTGGCAGCAGTTCCTCACCTTTGTCTTTCTCAATGTCAAACCCTGTTTGGATTTCTGCTCTTTACTGTTGTTCACCCTCAAGGTTACAGGCTGAATTAGGTGTGAAGATATTTATAGTAAACAACTCTTTTCTTAAGGCTCAGCTGCTTAGAAGTGTTACTTGAAGTGGTTGACTTACATTTTTTGAGTAACTTTCTTTCCTGTTTAAAAATGAAGCCAGAGTGGGAGGTGTCCCATACAGAATTCTTCCTTTCTTTGATGCTTCAGCTGTTTTCCCCTGCCTCTGAAGTGCTGCACCAAGTTAGCCAGTTCCATGGTCTTTTTGGTTGATATTCTGACCACCTAAGGATGATTTTCATTTTAAAACTTGCTGTGCAAGCTGGCTTCGTGATTGAAGTGTGATTGTGTCAAGACAAGAATTGAAGACTGACTGCATCCAACTTCTGAAATTGTTTGTGAGATGGATCATTTTGTGCCTGTTCCTCAGCCAGCACCCTCTTCTACTCTGAAGCTTTTGTTTAATTTAAACTCCATTTATTTCTATGTAGTTGCAAAATGGATAATTCATTTCTGCTTGGCTTTAGCCTTCAGATGACATCAAGGTGTTAGTGCTTGTGCAACAAGAACTGTGGTCTCATCCTGACAGCACCTTGTGCTGTAACCGCAAGGCTGGGGAGTGTGTGTACCGCACAGTCCCTGGGTTTCATCAGTCCTGTCTGTGTCCCTCGAGGTGTTGAACTGAGTTCAGCTATGCTGTAACTGCTACTGCTAGTAATTGCAGTAGCTACTTTTTACCACCCCTCCTCTTTACTTTAATTTGTTATTCTCTGGCAAGGAAGCAATTTTTACTGCTTAGCAAATGGTGAGGGGCTACTGGTGTTCTACTCTGTTTTCACTAAGCCAAGGCTACACCACCAACACAAATTGCCTGGTTTTGTCTTGATGTGTATCAATTTAACTTGTGCATGCTCGATGCTTCTAGGGCGTTTGGCTGCTCAGGTAACTCCTGACAGACTCCATGGACCTTCCTCAGTGACTCAGAGTGCGCCTCTGCTTTGCTGCTTCATGAAAGCAAGGTGTGGATAAAAGCTCATGGCTTTTGAGTACTCCAAGGCATTAAAATTATGTATTCTAGGACTTTTTCAGACTGATGGCGAAGTCTTCATATGATGCATAGAAGGAACACCCAGGAGAAAGCAGGAAAATATGTGACTACCACTTTCTGTGTGTCTTCTATGAAGTTGCTTGGGGGAGGTCTCAGGCTGGGAATGCTCTTTTGAGGCAAACATGCAGGAATCACTCAAACTGAAGCACTAGTAAGTACAAGGATGGTAGTAGCAAACAGCAAGCACCGAATTCTGAATCGCAGGGATGGAGTAGCTGATAGACTTAACTGTGCTGCACAGGAATGTCTGGTACAAACCAGATGTGAGCTGTGGGTGCTGTCTCTAAGATTCCTGTGCAGATCTGGGAACCTGAAAACCAGTGCGCTCATGGTCAGTGTCAAACACGTTGGGAGAAACTGTTCCAGAGTATAAACCTACCCTTTGCAGGGACATGCACACGCATGCATATAATCATGTATTGAGACTCTGGATGGGTTTTCTGAAGAGAGGTCAGGCCTTGCAAATGCATGGATCTGTGGATGAATCTGTATGGACCAGAGAAGACTGAATGATAGAGCCTGTGGGGCTTTACAGAACTAGTTTGATTAGCAGTTCTAAGCAGAGTCTCTTATGAGTGCAGTATGAGGAAAGGCCTTCATATGTGCAAAGACCTGGTTAAAGGTTTATCAGTTTTGTCCACTGTTTGCTTTTTATTGTTTGGCAGGGTCACTGCTGTAGCCTCATGGAACCTGCATTTAGTGTGGTCATCTTTCTTGTTTGTAAATGTCTTGCCTGGAAAAGAAATTGTAGGGGGATACTTGGCATATATTATCTATGCTAGCAAAACTGAGGGCCTGATGTGAAAAACTGCACCTCAGAGTATATGGGAGGTGAAACTAGCCTGTGAGATACCTTGTGTACCACTGTGCAGTGGTGGTGCTGCGTGGAATGGGTGGTGTTAGCAGTGCTGGAGCTGTTATTGCTGGAGTGGGAGCTGCAGGGAACAGAGCAGAGCTGTGGAAATGGAAATGCAAGGTCAGCAGTGGTTATAAATCCAGTAGAGAAAGCAAGGAGTAATGGGAAGAGGGATCAAAGCAGGAAACACTTTGCCATAGACTTATAACACATTTTATCATCAGCACTTTTTGCAGCTCTGGCCTTCCCTACTTTGGGCGTGGAGGAAATTGGACGGGAAGGCATTCAAAAACAACTGGAATTAACAAAGCTATTTGTCATGGAAAGGATAATTCAGGTCCGATAGAACAGAAATCTGAATATGGAGTGGCACAGGGAGAAGGAATAGTGATCCTTCCTACCCAACCTCTTCCCATGGCAGAACAAGGGGTCAGTGCTGGAAATTTCAAAAAACATCTTCAAAACAGTAAAAAGAAGCAATTCTTTAACAGTGTAGCTGAACTGTGGAAGTTTGTGCCTCAGAATATAGTGGGTGCTGAAGGCTTGTGCTTGTCCAGGAAGCCACTTGAGAAATACATGGACGTGAATTCTGAGGATAACAGATCAGGAAACTGTGGGAGACTTGCTGACTACTGGGAAAGTGTTGTGGGGTGTCATCCGTAGCCTCTGATTTTGGTCCTTCCATTATCTGTTGTTGGAGTGCCATACTGATCCCGATTGTACGTGGTCTGCCTTGCTCTAAGTTGACTGTGTAACGTGCAAATAAAAGTACCTTTGGGTTAAATGGAAACAGTCCCTGTCTCCTGAACACGGGAGGGTTGTTGAGTGGGATGGGTTAGTGGGTGCCTCCCTGTGTGGCACATGGGTGGTAGGATTGCAGGGATCTGCTGGAGCTGCCTGGAGATGGCTGAGATTGTAGCACAGCTCTGAGTTTATTATGACTGCACAGAGATTAATTAGTCTTTATTGGAGTGCTCTCTATAAGTCCTCTTTCTCACTACTCTGAAGTGATAAGCTGGCTGAGAAGAGGCAACTGGTGAAATGTCATTGTGTCTCTTTTTGAAGCAGTAGTTTTTCATGGTGTCTCAAATGAAACATTTAAGTGATGAGTTTTTTTCTTCACAAAAGACAGGGAAACGTTGCCTTTAGTGCAGGAATGAATTCACAGTAGCTTCTGGGTCAAAAAGTCCTTCAGTAATTATCCTCTTCTTTCTTGTAGTCTTCTTTTTTCATAGAATAATAGGGTAATTTGAGTCGGAAAGGACCTTAAAGGCCATCTAGTTCCAACCCCTCTGCCATGGATTGGGATGTGTCCCAACCAGATCAGGCTGCCCAAGGCCTGATCCAGCCTGGCCTTGAACACCTGCAGGGATGGGGCAGCCACAACTTCCCTGGGCAACCTGTTCCAGTGCATCACCACTCTCATGGTGAAGAAATTCTTCCTTATGTCTAGTCTAAATTTGCCCCTCTCCAGTTTATACCTACTTTCAGGTACTGGAAGGCCCCTTTCAGGTACTGGAAGGTTGCTCTAAGGTCTCCTCTGAGCCTTCTCTTCTCTAGGCTGAACAAGCCCAACTCTCTCATCCTGTCCTGGTATGAGAGGTGCTCCAGCCCTTTGATCATCTTTGTAGCCCTCCTCTGTACCCATTCCAACAGTTCCATATCCTTCTTATGTTGAGGATTCCAGAACCAGACACAATACTCCAGATGAGGTCACATCCCCTTCTTATCAAAAACTAAGGCTGGCAGAAAAGGGAGTATTGGATGCTGAGAATGGGTGGCGAAATCTTGGTGGAGAGATGCTCTTCCTTGTTCCTCTCCTCCCCTCCTCTCTCCGTGCCTAGTAATCTCCACTGGATTTTTAGATGGAAGCAGTTTAAAACTACATAGGAAAAGCCACTAATCAAAGCTGTTCTGTGACCAATGATAATTCACGAGCATTTCTGGTAGGGAAGGGTTGCTTCAATTGTCAGTGATTACAGTGAAACCATTAGGTGAAAGTTAGTGCTTTGCACTTCCAGAACAAGCATTTGTGTTGGATCTGTGCACTCAAGGGAAAGCAAGAAGAAGGTTTTGAGGATTTATCCCCTGTAAATAGCGTAAGGAATACCTGATGCTCACATTCAGAAAAATGGCATAGCAGAGAAAATGTTTGTGTGTGCTTAAGTGCACTTGAATAAAAGCTGTTTTGACCTTAAAGAAGTTAGGGTCTAGGACATATGAATACACCTGTGAATATTTCTTTAAAGGCTGAGGAACAGGTTTATGTGGTGCAATCTCAATTTTGATGCTGCGATGGTTCACTTAGAGCTTAGTGGTGATTTAGACACAAGTAGGTAGGACAAGTGTGGTGTTTGTCCTCTGAATTGTTGAACTTCTTTAAAAACTCTTCAAACCTAAAGTAAATCTGTGTTTAAAATAGAAGAAAGTAGCAGTAACGTGGGCATTTTGTGGGAAGGGTTTTAATGTTACTTAACTTGAGACACCCATTCCCCCCGCAATGTTAGCTGTAGTCACACGTGTATCTGGGACACATTTATCTGCTCTGTTGGCTGTGCCTCCCCACACTTGGAAGTCAGCCTCAGTGGCTTGGTATGTGGTGTGGTGGGAGCTCATGGGCTTTTGTCTCCTGAAACATCCCTTCAAACTGTAATAGTGTTTCTACCTGTTCTCACGTGGAAGTGTTTTAGAGCTTTTCATAGTACTCAGTGATTGTGAAAAGGAATAACTTGACTACACTGCTGAAGAATAGAGTGGTCAAAACTGTACAGGGATTCTGGGAGTATTCTCAGATAAGCATACTCATCATAAGGCTTGTGGTGGGTCTTAGAAACCATCCATCAGAAAAATGCTCACAGCTTTTTAGTTCAGCTGTTGTAGGCAATGTACTGAAATTAATGGTGGGTGTAAGTGTAGTGTGGCTGCCCTTCCTGGGATGGGGTGGTTGGCTGGGGCTCTGTGTCTTGTCCCAGGTGTGACTGACTGTGTCATGTTGAGGTTGGAAACACTGGTAATGTACTGTTATCACACTTGCTATCTTTACAGACTTGTGGAGTTCAGGCACAATGAAACAGCTTAGGAGGAAACCCACAAGAGTGAAAGCTAGTTCATAGCCAGGCTTGTTAAATGGCTTGTGCTTGCTTATTTGAGAAGAAGAGCAGAAGTTAAATGAGTGAGCTTAACCAGCAGACATTGCAGTTGAAGGACCTCCTCGAATCATTGTTTTGGCTGACAGTGTGGTCTTTGTCTAGGCAAAAGCCAATTACATGGGAAAGGGAACAACCTAAGCAGGGTCAAAGGAGAACAGAAACCACTGCTATGTTGAGTACTCGGCAGTCCAAATAAACTTTTTCCAGCCTATGACTGCCAATTACTGCTCATCTTGGGTTACTTCTGAGCACCATGCAAATGAAAACTGAAAAGTAAGCAGAGGAAAGGCCTGTACAGGAGATTTCAGGGCTTCTCACTTCTATCAGGTAAGCTCTTGGGGAGCTCCAAGTCGGGAAGGCCAAGAACTGCTTCTTCGCATCAGACAGTAAGTGTAAGTGAGCGAGTCCTTGCAGCTCTGGTTGGAGCAGTTGAAGGAGTTGCTGCCTCATGGATTGCTCCTGCCCTTCGGCAAGGTTGCATTAGGGGCTTCTGTGAGAGCCAGGCACTGCCTTGGGTGGTAAATCAGTCCCAAAAGGTGTAGCTGGCCCCACCGGCTTGATGATGTGTTGTGTTGGGAGGGTTCTCGTGGTCAGAGTTGGTTCCTTCTTCATGTATCAGCTGGTTGTACATTTTGGCCCTCACTTGCAGCGTTGATCAACCCTTGGGATTGTGCAGTTCTCTCTTGTCTTTCTGCAGACTGGAGGCTGGCTGGTGACCTCTGCTCATCTCCAGTTGTAGCCATTGCCTGTTTCAAAAGGCTAAATAAATAAATGTGGTATTGCCTAAGAGATCGGAGTGTTTGCCAGTCCTGTTATAAATCCATACCTGTTTGGATGAGTTTGTTAGGGAAGGAATGTGCTGCCTAATGACTTCTCACAAATGTAGCAACTGGTTTAATTTCTAAGTTAGACTTACTAAAGCTTTTCTTAATGATAGTTAATAAAGGTAGTGAAAGACTGCCAGTGAAAACATGAACCATGTTTGAGCCTCTTCAAACTTAATGAGGACTGAAAACATTCCAATTCTCTCTGGTCTGTAATGGAGATGCTGCCCACAGCTTCATTAAATGGGCAGGACACAGTCTGACAGCGATTTGCTTTCTCCTTTTGTGCTGATTCAGCTCTGTCTAGTAGCTCTGAAAGCAAATGGCACTGTCTTTTATTAAGGAATTTGGGTAATTTCAAGCCAATTGTGCAAATACCCAACTCATGACTTCTAAAATAGCCTAAATTCATAGTGCGGCTTATTCTTCAGGGTGAGATGGTGCTGTGCTATGTTGGCCACTGGCACTGTGTCTGCTCTGGAGTGCTTGTGCAGCAGCCTGGAGGTGGGCGAGTGAATAAAGAGCGTGGTCAGGGAGTTTGCAACAAACACTTGTGTTCAGTGCTACGGTTAACCGTCAACAAGTTCCAGGGTAAACCATGATGTGGGTTTGACTGACCTGTGCTATGCTTCAAAACAATTGACTCCATGTACTTCGCAGTCCATCAGCCAGCAAAACTGAAGGGTGGCTGCTATGATTTATCTCAAGTCTTGCATCTTTTAGAATAAGGGATAGAACAATATATGTATTTATATTTAAACCTTTTGTTATTTTGACTTCACAAGTAGCAGGAACGCCTATAGAGGTGATGCTTGTAGCAGCATCCATGACCCCACCCCACAGTGAAGAGGCGCTTTCTCAGCCTTCGCTGAAGACTCGGAGGCAAGAATGCAACACTAGTCTGCCAGAAGTGGTTTGTGCCAGTGCAACCTGACAGCGTGCTCCTCCAGGGTCCAGGCAGAGGAGACACAGAGATGCAGGGTGCTGTGGCTTGTGTTGTGCTATATAGGAGATAACTGGGTAAACGGGCAAAGCTGTGAGTTGGGAGTTGATGTAAACCAGCACAGTTGTGTTTGTATTTGAAATGGATGCTGTTGGGCTGAAGGGAAAGGTCTGATGTCCTTCCTCACAGATTGAGCCAGCATTGGAGGCTGTCACTGTTCTGTGGAAAATGTTTGAGCACTGAGGAAGCAAAACTGATAAGAGTTATTACACTAAATCTAAAAACCGCTGGATACCTATGAGAAGTGGAGTGCGCCTGAGTTTGGTCTTACTGCTTAGTGTATGAATTAGTGTTAGGGCAAAGAAAGAATTTCTGCCAGGTCATGGCTTGGATCTGAAAGCCGTCCAACAGATGAGTGAGCTGATAATGACAAAGCAAGAAGAGAGAAATGCAGTTTCAACTTACATCAACAGAGGTGATTTCCCCCAAACAGCGCCAGTGTCCTTGATCATCTCTGACCTCAAGGGGTTCCTCCCAGCTTCTAGAAGGACAGTCCAATGATGCTGCTCACCTTTCTTGGAGGTACCTGTTATGTCTCCTCCCTTTCAGTCACCCAAAACCTCCCAGAGTGACCGTCTGTGATACTGCCCAGCTCCTGTAGCAGCAGTGGATGCATCGCATCAAATGCTTTGGGTTCAGCTTCCTTAAATAGTTCTGGCTTGATTAACTTTAGGGATTATAACTTGAAATGTCAGCTTTAGTGCTAGCGCATTCCATGCTTTCTGAAGAGTTCCCTTGACTGTTTAAGGGGTTGCTGTTTGTGAAATGCTGTCTGTATTCCTGTGAGCTGTCATTGTCTCTCTGTGAAGCTGCAGAATGTATGTTGAAGAGCAAAGGACTAAGCTGTGCACAGCAAATATCATTGTACAACTGCAGGCAGAGGCGAAATGCAGGATAAACGGTGCTCTTGCAGAAATGCTGGGGTATGTTTGGCCTGCAGTGGGGCAGGTACCCAACACACAAACTTGTGCCTGTCAGTCCCACTGTTAACCTTGTTAGAGTTGTTTGTCGCCAGGCCCGTCATAGCGTTAAGTGCTGGGTGATCCTTTATGGAGTAGCTAGGCAACATTTTAGAGACAAACACCAAATATAAAGGCATGCTTCAGCCCTGTAACAGGATCTCTTCCTGGGCTTATCAGTCCAGTAGGACTTGGTTTAGTGAAAAGAGGGGAAAAAAGGAAGTTATCTAGGGCTTGGAAAGGAGGAGAGGCAGACCGTGAGACCACCTGCATGCTTCATAAAGCATGTGTAGTGTTTAGGACCTGATCCTGTGAATGCTCTGGCAGCAGAGAAATCTCTGCTGGTGGGAAGGACTCTTTCCTCCAGGCAGTGACCCATTTCCACAAACCTTGTCAGGAATTCAGTTTTCAAATGTCCTTGGCTGGATTGATATTTGAGCCTGTTCACCTATAGCAGAGGGCAAATACACACAGCTCTTCCAAGCCTGGCATCCACAACAAACAAGGCTATCGACCAGGGAACCGGGCTTTGCTTGGTGTATGGCCTATGGCACCTGAGTATTAAATATTGCCTAAAAATAAACAAGAACCCTCAATCCCCCCTCTACCACTGCCTCGTTTTGGAAAGGCAGTTCCTCCCATTATGGTAAATATTGGAGAAGCTGCCTTCTTCCACCCTGACAAAAGCATCAACTGCTTTGATTATGCCAGCTACAAAGGAAGGCTGGCATCTTATCACTGCTAAGTGGGTGTTGCATGCTTTGGAGAAAGAAAGAAAGGAAAGGCTGTATCCAAATGAGGGATCCCCAAGAGTCTTCTGTGGAGGTTTTTAGGAAGGACAACCCTTCATGTGCCTGCAAAGAAGTGCCCCTTTCTAACTTCCTGCTGGTCAGTGGCTGGATCTGTAGCAGCCACTGGCTTTTTCTTCGGCTGGGGTCAGGAAAGCAGGTTAATACTCGCTCACATCCTTTTTTGCTTCTTCTCTAAAACTGACCTTTGTATCTTGGCACATGTATTTCATGTCCTTACCTAAGTAAAGGCAAGATGCCGAAGGGGAAATGTTTATAGTGAGGGTGGCAGGATAGCAAGGCTGGCAGTGTTTGTGTGGAATTTACTGTGTTTAACAGCAAACACTGTTTGTGTCAAAGCGATCAGAGCTGCCTGAAATGTGAAAACGGGTACTACAGCTGTGAAATTGTGTTAATAAATTTGCATGTTTGTGTTGAGCTCAAACAGTGACTTCTATTTGGGCAGCTCACTGTGTGGAATGGCTCCAGGTGGCTTCTTCCATTCACTTGGAGTCAAATGGTGAGGGATAATGGCAGGTCTAGGTGTTTGCAATACTGATACTGTAAGGGCAGTTGGAGCAGAGGCAGGTGTGGAGGGTGGGCATTCCCTTACCTCTCAGCTCTGTTCTGCTACCATGTCCATACTTGCGATGCAACTGCCTTTGAGTTTCAATAGGCAGCTTTTAGGCACATCCTTCCTTTCTGTTTGATTATCTTGTATCAATTTATGAATGACTGTAGCGTGACCAAAGCGGAACTAAGCCCTGCTTTTAAGAAAAGCTGCTTTGTCAAAATACAGTAATTCTTTTGCAGACAGGCTTTGAGCTCTAACTTTTCAAACATCCTACCCTAACCGATTACCCAACAAATGCGTTTAATGCACATCTGGAGCCTTCCCAGAGTTCATGGGGGCTTGTTAAATCTGATCCGTTTGTTGGGGGGAAATCCTTCCATAGTTTGACGAGGGAAGGGATGGAGTGCAAAATGTTTTATATTCTGACTGTCAGAACTCCATGTATTTTACTATACATTCATAGTAAACGTTGGAATCTATTCTCACTGGTTTTTCTAACAAGCAAACGTGGCAACATGTTGGTTTGAGTAGCTGCCAGCTGCTGTGCCCAGTGTACATTCCCTGGGAAGATGAAAGCAAAGGAGGTTTAAGAGTGTAGGGAAAAATGGCTTACGGGACTGAGATTCTTTGTGTCCTTTTCAGACTGGGGATTTGCCTTGGCCTCTCTTCCCAGCTGGGTTTTCCTCATGTGGATGCTGCTTCTTGCATCCTGAGGTGTCTTCCAGCTCTCACAGTGGGTGTTAAACACAGCTCTCGATTCCTGGGGTGTGAGAGTCTCCCTTTGAGTGGAAGCAAAAGAAGGATGAGAGCAGGAGTGAATGAAATGCTTTGTCTGATGCTTCCAGATGTTAAATATACAGCTGGATATAGCATAAGTTAGTCCCTTGCTGGTGGGTGCATTGTAGGTGTATGAATGCCTGCTGGGGAGGCACCTCCTGCTGGTAGCAGGTATCCTATTGGGAGTGGAGCCAGGGAGTGTGCTCTTGCAGCAGCTCTAGGGTGAACAGAGTATGGGTAGCTGGTAAAGGAGGTGGTTTTCTCCCTGTCCATGCACTAATTCCAGTGTTTGTATGGCTGCCTTAAACTTGAGCAGGGAGCTGATCTGTTTGAAACCAAAATGTTAGATCCCTCAGTTACAGAGCTGGTATCACATGCATCTGCCCAGCTGGCTGCTGGTCCGAGGGAGGAATGGAGTGGGGAAGCTGGGCAGAGACAGCAATGGCAGCCCAAGTTGAATCACAGCAGTGAGGGAGCTTCAGCCGAAGTTGGGCTGTATTGCCTATATGCTTCCAGATTATTCTGTTCAAAAGGACATACTGGTCTATAAAAAGCTTATTTTGTAAGCAGAAAATCAAATTTTTGTTTTCATTCATACACTGCATAATTTTGGAACTTTGTTTTTCATATTAGGGACACTGCAGTAGTCCTCTGTGCAGCTTGAGTGTTACAGTCTTCAGTGTGGTTTGGAAACCTTGGCATATATTTAAATCCAAGCTGTTTATTTCTGAAGTGAAGTGATAGATGATCACATGTGGACCAGGGCTGTAGTTATGGACTTAGATCTGTTTTGAACCCATTAAGCATGCAAGGAAGCTGCCTTATAGCAACAGAAGCTGTCTGTTCATCCTGAGTGTTGTTATCCTGGAAGGAATAGTGATCAGCACATTATCAGTTGCTCCCTTTCTGTGGTCTGTCAGAGCGGCCGTTCCAGGAGAAGAGGTATATGCAGAGAGCAGCAGGGAGCCAATGTGCAGTACTGAACTCAACACTTGAAGAAAATAAAGCCCGATTTTATTTATGTTACTGTAATCCATTACAAATGACTGATCAAGCCAGCAAACCTGTTTGGAGTTCTGAGCTTTCGGGAGGCAGTTGTGCTCTGGTGGAGGCAGTTGTGCTCTGGTGGAGGCAGTTGTGCTCTGGTGGAGGCAGTTGTGCTCTGGTGGAGGCAGTTGTGCTCTGGTGGAGGCAGTTGTGCTCTGGTGGAGGCAGTTGTGCTCTGGTGGAGGCAGTTGTGCTCTGGTGAGGCAGTGACAAAGAGCTGAAGAGTAAAGGCCAGAGCTTTTTGATGCAGATGTACAAAACAGATGTTGAACTCGCTCAAAACCCTGTCTCAAACACCTTTAGCTGGAATGTTTAACTTTGGCAGGTATATTTGAATGTTTTGATTCTATATTTTATATTATATGGTGCACGATGTTGAAATATATTCAGTAAATGTCTTGTAATCGTGAAATACCTCTTGCAGGGCATAAGTGACCTTCAAGCATTCTTTTCAGAAGTTGGGAGCACAGCAGTGAGTGTCATAAGTGCTGAGCCACACCGTAATGCAGAGCTGGGCTCTGCTGTGTGCCCCTGGATGTCCTTTTGGGAAGTCTTTAATGAATAAGCAAAATCATGGAGACACTTTGGGCTTGCAGCTTCATTTAAAAGGGAAGGGGGGGAGGAAAAAAGCTGTCAAGTGCAGCACTTGTCTGGCAGAGATGTTCGTGCCATTTCCAAGTGTTTGAGTGTTGGCACTGTGTACTTGAAACTGGGGTTTTTTTTGTTTCTTGCTTATTACTTAAGAATTGATATAGTTTCATTAACCTGAGAAAGGGTGTATACACGATAAAAAATGTTGGGCCAGCTTTGTCTGAGAATATAGTTAAAAAGATTCCCATGGATATGCTATTAAATTTAACCAAAATCTGGGCTTTATTAGATAGAATGGTAGAACTTTTAGGAATTTCCAGGCTGTTGTTTGAGAGGTGTGTGTGTGTGAACCGGAGCATTTAAGGGATGTTATTGAAATTGCTTCAGAGTACCCTTAGAATTCTTAAGATGAAAAGCTGAATTTTTTAAGTGTTTTTTTAAAAGAAACTGTCTTGCAAGTTAGAGATCAGTATAACAAAACCTGTAACCATGTTTGTTCTTGTTTTGCAGACCGTGAGGACCAATCCATTCTCTGCACGTAAGTGACCGCTTTTCATTTAGGCTTTTCTGGGAATGTTGTGAAAGGGTCTCTGATCCAGCTGTAGAGGTCCAAACCTGGTCTTTAATTGTGACAGGCAGTGACTCGTGGTTAAAGATAGAGCATGAAGTGAGAGTAACTGTGGAGAAATCTTCTATTAATACTGGAATTCGCCTTATTGAAAGCTTTATAGGCATGTGTCATTTAAGAGATGTAGTTTAAAAATGTCAGTCAAGATCTGGGGAGGGGCTCTTGATCAGGGAGTGCAGGGATAAGATGAGGGGGAATGTTTTTTAGCTGAAAGAGGGAGATTGAGTTGAGCTCTTAGGAAGAAATGTTTTGCTGTGAGGGTGAGGAGGCCCTGGCCCAGGTTGCCCAGAGAACTGTTGGCTGCCCCATCCCTGGAGGTATTCAAGGCCAGGTTGGATGGGGCTTGGAGCAACCTGATCCAGTGTGAGATGTCCCTGCCCGTGATAGGGGGTTGGAACTGGATGGGCTTTAAGGTCCTTTCCAACTCAAGCAGTTACATGATCCTGTACTCTGAATCAGAAACAGAAAACACCACTCTGATGTGCTGGGTTGTAACTGCCCAACATGCAGAGCTTGAAGAGGGACAGGAATCCAGCGTTGGAGTGGAAGCTCTGCTGATCGATGGCTTGACTTTTGCATCTCCTTCCAACAGGAGTACTCAGGAGCTAATATAAAGGCTTTGTACTTTTTCTGTGTGCACCTGAATTTCTCTACCCAGGAGCAAACTTACCTTCACCCTGCATTTCTCAGAGACCTGGAAATGCAGTGAGGAGGTGGTCATATTATGCCTGTGCTTGTGGCACTGCTGAGCGGAGCTATCTTTGGGTTACTGTCAAAGGGAGTGCTCCAGTTTACATCCTTCTCCCATGCGGGCTGTGTTTCCACAACCTCATATGCTAGCACTGGGGATAGGCTGCCTCCATGATCGACCAGGTCCAGGAGTGAAGGTGGCTGGACACTGACCTTGCCACAAGATGATGCTTTTCATTAGTTTAGTTCTTGGGGCCTGCACTCTGGGCTCAGAGGAGCACGGGCCTGGAGCACGAGGTACAGACATGTTGGAGGGGAGCTGTGCTTGTTTGGCAGCAGCCTAGAGGTGAGGCTGGTTCCACTCTGAAGCTGTTCCCAGTTAGGGTCTGGGTACACCTTAAGATATTAAGTTACCTGAGGGGAGAGGGACTCTACAGTAGCCTGCGTGCCTCCAATGTGGTTATGTGATCAGTTGACTACACTGTGTGCCAGTGCGTTCCAGCTGCATTGAGGCCATAGTTTGTGAGGATGCCGGCTTCCTGAAATAGCTTGCTGTTGGATTAATTGCTGGAAAGAAGCCTGGGTTCAGTTTCCGTCTTGACATGAAGAGATTCAAATCTTCATCTTCTGCCTTCCACCAAACTGCCTTAGCTATCAGGCTCTCCACGAGACTGAAGGCAGATCCTTTTCAAGCTGTGCATTTTTGCCCTGTGGATTCTGTGAATACGAGATCCTTGGGGCTTAAGGACACGCAAGCAAATTCAATTCTGTAGCCAAGGTAGAAGTTGATTTAATTAACACAAGGCTGCCCAGATTTGTGCTCCCTTCTCTTAGCAATTCTGTTTTCATGTGATGACTACTTCATCTGCAATGTACAAAACAGCCCTCAAAGCAGGGATGGGATCCC
This sequence comes from Cuculus canorus, assembly GCF_017976375.1. Taxonomy (NCBI): domain Eukaryota; kingdom Metazoa; phylum Chordata; class Aves; order Cuculiformes; family Cuculidae; genus Cuculus; species Cuculus canorus. The sequence goes on along the minus strand of NC_071418.1, from coordinate 9,586,273 downwards.
AGAGTGAAAACAAATGCTTTGTTCTTGTGTGTTTGTGGATACTCTGACAGCGTATGCTTGCCTCAGGTGATTTTTGTGAAGTAGCTTCGTGTTTTGTGCCTGTGCCTGAACTTTGCACTCCTTAACGTGGTCAGCTGAGAACACAAAGGCTGGGATGGAAGTGTTACAGGATTCAGTGAATCTCTGATCTGTTCATTTGCAAATTGGAAAGCCTCTCTTGCCTTTCAATTCTGTTATCACCTCACCTGTAAGATTACTGTGAGCTTTTGATCCTTCTGCACTGACTGTGGTTTACAAGGAAACATGTATTTCTTCAGTCACATGGGCAGACCTGTGGCCTTGGAATTCTGATGGGTAAGGCATTGTATCTCCAAACTGGATGTATGGGACCAAAGAACATCCAGTCTAGATCTTAACTTTTGAGAACATGAAGACACGTGATGTTATTAAAGCTGGGATCCAAGGTGTTTCTATCATCTGGAAGTTGAACACCAATGTTCTACCATAGCCCAGGAGATTTTGCTAGTCGTGTGTAGCCATCAGCACCATTTAGATGCTGACCTTAGAGACTAGAAGAGTTTAGCAGGCTGCTGGTCAGGTTAATAAACATTTTTCTCTTAAAATAAGTTTCTTAGACTGCTTCTCAGCTCTGTGTCCATCAAACCAGTGTGTAGTGCAAAAAAGATGTTTTGCATAAACTGGTGATCTTAAACTTAGTGATTTTATCAAAGTCAAACTTAATACCAGGAGGGGAAAATAACCAGCTTGCCGCTCCATTCATTGGATGCTTATCTCAGGAGAACATCTTATCCTTCGTATAATGTGGGAGCTGGCCCTTCAGTAGGGCATTACTCATCGATGGTCACTGTCATTCCCTTCTCCAGTCTAGACTTGGTGACACAGATCACTTCCTGCTCTTGCTGTAGGAAGTAAGATTTTTCTCAGGACATAAAATGATGTCCCTTCTTCCTCTCATTTTGTTACCATCTGTTCTCTTCCCTTTTATACTTTCCATCTTTTGAGGAACCGAATGTGGATGGTTGGATTGCCAAGGAGAGTAGGGCTTTAGTCTGAGCTAGTGACATGTAATTGTAGAGATATTTATGCACAGGCTTCCTTTCTTCTTGCCTTTTTTCTTTGTTTTTGTGCTCCCTCTTTCCCCAGCCATGTTAGTTCTGGTGAATTGATTGGTACTTGAGCCCCAGGGATGAAGTTTAGAGGAGAAACTTTTTGATCAGATTACTTATTTACAGGGAGGCTTTTTTCAGATTGAATAAGAGGTCACTTTCCTGTGTCTAGCAGGACTCCAGCTGCTCTGTGACAGTACACCAATCTCCACAGGGAGCAGTGACAACACTTTAGGTGACTTTTGGCCTTTCACCAACTGAAAAACCCAGGTGTGCCCAGGCCCATACATGTGAAGTTCCTGGATCCATAGGATAATTTATTTATTGGATGCTGGTGAAAGCCAAAACCTTGCCTCGTTAATGTTGAGGTGGGAGGAGTTGAATGAACAATGGTTTAGATGGTTTAATCCTGGGGTGCTGACCCCTAACCAACCCTAGTGAGGTTGGTGAAGCTCATGATTGCTCGGTAGTTCAATTCATCAAGCTTTCCAATGAAAAGCAAACAGGCCAACCCCAAACCGTGCAGTTCTCTGGGAAGCTCAACTTCCTAACTTCCATCTGGTCAGTCCCCTTGGATGGAGTGCAAGTGATCATTAGTTTAGCTGCTTCTGTCTGTAAATTCCTGGTTTGCTGGAAAGAAAGGAAAATGGAAGTATTTCCAGCATGTTCCTGCTAGCTTGGTAGCACAGTATCAGCCTGTGTGAACCCAGCCTCTGTCAGAGATCCCATATGGAACAGTGCTGCTGACCCTGCAATGAGCACAAACCTTGCTGTGAGCGTTCTCATTGCTGTAAGATGTGAAGGGGTAACAAACAGCTTTGCAGGTTGATTTTTTTCTTTGAGAAGGTGCAGCTGCTGGCATTTGGCAAAGTTTTGTCATTTCTCTTTGGTGTTGCTCTCTGTTGATGTCAAACAGTGTGCCAAAAGGAAGGAATTTCTCTTGGGGAACACTATGGATTGAGACATCCTCAGACCTTGCCTGGCTGCTTTGTCTTTAGCTGCAAGGCAACTTTTGGCAAATCAGATCTAAAAATATGCTGCACTGTGCTTTTTTGAGCTGATGTGTTCTAAATTGGAGAACCTTACCACAAGCTGATGGTATTCCAGTGCTTGAAGGGGCTCCACAAAAGCTGGAGAGGGGCTCTTGATCAGGGAGTGCAGGGATAGGATGAGGGGAAAAGGTTTTCAGCTGAAAGAGGGGAGATTGAGATGAGATCTTAGGAAGAAATGTTTTGCTGTGAGGGAGGGTGGGGAGGCCCTGGCCCAGGTTGCCCAGAGAATTGTTGGCTGCCCCATCCCTGGAGGTGTTCAAGGCCAGGTTGGATGGGGCTTGGAGCAACCTGATCCAGGTGGAGGTGTCCCTGCCCATGACAGGGGTCGGAACTGGATGGGCTTTGAGGTCCCTTCCAACCCAAACCATTCTGTGATTCTATGATTCTCAAAAATGAGACTGGTCTTGATAGTCACGTAGCAGCCGCTTGCAGCCACACAAGGATATCTCATCCAAACTGGCTTCAGGAAGAGTGCTGGGGTGTGGAGGGAATAGCGGCTGCTTAATAAAGGGCAGCAGCAGCAAATACCAAGCATTTTTGTATACAACCTCTGGCTGCAGTCCAGCTCATAGCATTCCCTTAACAACTGGTGTCGAGATGATGTGCAGCATCCAGAGAGAAATGAAGGAGCTCAAAAGCTGCCTTGTAAACAGTGAAGGCAATTAGTGACTCTTCTGCGCTGCTCCAAAGTATCAGTTATACGTCTTCTTTCAAAAAATTATCCAAGTGATTAAGACATCCTTTTAATTACAGGTCTTGACTGTAAATATCTTAATTTGTAACTGGCAGATGATGCTCAGTTGTGTCTGAGAATAAATGTCTCTTCAGTTCTTTGCAACTGCTGTTTGAGGAGGACAAAAGGCCCTTGTTGGGGCTCTTACTCACACAGTTACTTCTCCTGCAAGCAATCCAAGTGCAGACTTCCATGGTTTGGTGCTGTTACGTAGCTGCTTTATGTGAAAGGCAGGTCGGGGTTCCTGTGTCTGGTGGAACTGGGCACTGAGTAGAACTTGCTGATGTGGTGGTGGTGGTGCTTCTTCTGAGCAGAAGGACTTTCTGCTTCCAGATGAACTTCTCATTCCAGAGCTTGTTGCTGATCAGGATCAACAGAAATAGGCTGAAACTGCTAGGGCAGGGGAAAGGTTTGAGTGATCCAGGTCTCCAGCATGGGAAATACTGACTTGTTTGGTTAGTTTTTCAGGAACTGAAATCATGGAGATGATCTGTAATGGTACAGATGGCACCAGCTGCTTCTGACTGTCCTGATATATTCCAGGTGCTCATCCTCACAAATAGTGTGAGCTTGCAGTAGACTGTGCACAGATAGGAAGGTGATGAAAAACCTGACTTTGGATTTCGGAGCCTGCTCTGAACACATTCTTTTGTCCTTCTGCCTTAGCTGGTCAGGACACTGTGCTCTGTACGTCCTGATCTGCTGGTGAAATTAAAGGCTGTCTGGGCGGTGCTGGAAAGGAGCCAGTCCTTGCTGTGGGACCTCAATAAGGAACATCAAACTGATCTGACTTTCCTGAAATCCAGAAACTCCTTTGCCAGTTCAGGGAGGGGAGTGGTGTCTCTTCCTGCCACATGGGATACTGCAGCTCTGGCAAGGTGTTGTGTGGATGCTTCAAACCTTCTTGACAATAAGAGAAGCAACTGTTTTGCTCCTGTTTTCCTCTAGAACAGCATTTCTCCTTGGAATATGTCTTTCTCAGACAGGTGGTAAACCTGTACATGGGATGATAACTGCCACTATTCATAGGCTGTATGGGAGGGGCATGCTGCTCTCCTGGAAGGCAGAAGACTGGTTCATTCCTGGTTGTTGCCTGATTGCTTTGTGACCTGTGTGTCCTCTCCCATTGTGTTTGTTTTCCCTGGTTTCTGCTGGCTATCTCTGCTGCAGAGGAAATGCCTCTGACTTCTGCACAAGACTTGGGCTCAAGTTGCTCTGGGCGCGCAAAATTGCAGCTGGTCAGAAGTCGGTTGCTGATTTTTGCTGACCGTATTGCAGCTGAGATAGATTTGCCTGTATGGTGCTTCCCTTTATAAAACCAACACTCTAGCTTTCCATGTGGTGAATTTAAACCATATACAGGTTTGAAATGCTTACGCCAGCTTAGCCGCTCCAATTTTAAATGGAATTGAAGCTGTTTCAGAGCAGCAGCTTTGCACCTCTTGGAAAGGGCACTGTAATCTTCGGTACGGCACAAATTCAGCAGAGACTAACAGGTTTTCTTTGACCTGTCTCTGATACAGCTTGTGAGGGAGCAGTCCTTCTCTTAATTCATAGAGTAACATCATACCCCCAGCACGAGGCTCTTACTGGAGGTGGTTTCTTACTTGGATGCACTGTTTGCCATAGCCAGGGCTTGAACTGATAGTGTTTCAGTTCGGTCTCATCAAGGTTTGTTTCCGCTGGTGGTGGGGTTGGTACTGAAATAAAGGAGGTGAGATTCTGACCCTGCTGGAGCCGTTAATGAAGCTGCCATTGACTGAAGTAAAGCTCGGACCACAGCCAGGGGTTTGAGCTGTTTAATTTATGGTAACGTATTAATTCAGTTGTATTAAAACAAAGTTTTGAAACAGTTAATCTTTAGCTCCACGATACCAGCTCCATTCTGTAAATATTGCACAGTTACTAAAACTTTACCTTTTTTGGGCAGGTTGGTAGAGGTAGAAGATTTTAATGTATTTTTATAATATGTGTTTGCACTCCTGGACAGGAACTGCAGCATGGAGATGTCGTTATTTCTATAAGTGAAAAGGACTTTATCCTAAATATCCAGATTCCTGCATAGTGTTTGGCCGCAGCGCTTAGCGCTGCGTCCTGCAGGAAATAGTTGGCATACTTGTAAGCTCCCAGGAGAGGAGAACTGGGATGGTTACATCCATCAGTGCTGCTTTTGAATGAGAGCTTGCACAAAGGCTTTCTCTAAGAACCTCACTATGGGATTTAAGGGCTCTCTCAGCAAAAGGAATGTGTTGCAAGCTTTGACCTCCCTGTGCTGGGTGCAGCTTCATTGCTCTGTGCCAGAGAAGCTGAGCAGGAGACTCCTCAAACTGTGCTGTCCTTCTAGAAAGCAGACATTCAGATATTACTATTGTACTGTGTTCTCATCACTGGATGTGTTAGAGTAGGTTTTCCTCCTTTAAAATCTTATAAACTTCTTTTCTGTTATTTGACAGAAAAGATTCTTTATCTAGTTTTCAAGGCACAGCACATAATGCATTTGCAAGCTCCGACGACAATAAGAAATGGTGTTGTTTTAAAATGTAAATGGATATTTTCTTGTGCTACTTCTCTTGCTGCTTTTGCCTGTTGAAATAGTTTTGCATTAGAAATATTTTAACTCGCATCTACAAACAGGCAAAACTGCTTTTACTTTATTGCATATAGTCATGAATTATGTTACTGCGAACACTGCAGCAAAAGGGAAACCAGGAATAAAGACCAGTTTGGAGGCAAGAATTGACATCCAAGGCCTCTGTTTCTCTTTATCAGTGTTCACATTTGTCTTGCATGAGGTGCCTCTGGGCCTGATAGCAGTGGGGTTTGTTTATGAGGAGTCAAAATGTGTTGTTCCCTCTTAGTGGTCCCAAAGTACATTCAGTTTCTGCGCTGCATATTGATGGTATGTTGGCAAAAGGAATCCCAGTTATCCATTAGCTAATTTGCAGAGAAATCTTCGTAACCAGCTCTTCAGGTAAAAGCTTCCAAGTTCCTCATATAATGAGTGAAGCCAGCAGAATCAGCAAGTGTCAAGGGAACTGCCCTTTCATTTCAGAACTTTTTGAATAACTGAGTACAGAGATTGCTAATTTATCATATTCTGTGTTATTTTCCAATTATCTTTATCTTGTGAGGAGAAATGGAACAAAACTGGTTTTAGACAGGTTGATTTTGTCACTTCTGAGAAGCATATGCCATCGACAGATCAGGATGTCTTGGTTAATGCTCCAGTGTTGCGAGCTGCTTCCATCCCTGTGAGTCTTTGCTCACAGCTGGGCAAGGCACATGCTGCCATCTCATAGTGAGAGGTCCCGTTTGCTGGTGCAGTTGTCCAGTGGGGTATCCATGAGTTAAGAGGACTGGTACATGAAAAGAAACAAGATCCTTTCAGGGTCCCTTCTCTTTGAAACTCTGGGGTAATATCCTTTCTGCATATGCAAGGTTAAAATCTCAAGCACTGTATTGTCCCATTTTTGCAGATATTAATTTAGGGATGCTTCTAAGCTACTGGTCTGATCAAGCAGTGTAAGTCTGAAGGTACTAAATACCCAGGTGACTGCAGACCAGCTGCAGAGCTGGGGTGGACAGCAGCGAAGGGACTTTATGAAGACCACAAAAGAATGTGCTTAAATTCCCCCCTGGGTAAATGAACTTTGTCATTGTAAGTATCTTAGCTGAGAGATGTGCAGGCACACAAAATGTGTACTTGTCCTTCTTACAAAGCAGTTGCCCTCCAAACTTGAGTTTCTGAAGAACTGCTCAATGACAGCAGTGATTCCACTCTTTTCATGCAAATCCCTGTCATAAAATCCTTTTGAGCTCCAGCCCTGCTGAGTTGCCGGTGGCTGTTACAGTCTCTCTTGAAATGGGACCTTTCTCCAGCGCTTCACTGCCATTGAATCCTGGCTGAGTTACAGCTGGTAATGTCTGTGTATGAATTTCTCTGAAGGAGCAGACCTAGGTTTAAAACAAAGGAGGTGCAATAACATCACTTGGGATCGCTGTGCTGTGAACTTGGTTCCATTTCCTGCCCGGCACATCCCACATGTAAACCTTGCAATAAACTCTGTCCAAATGTGTTCTGTTTCACATCTGCCTAGGTCTTAGAAACAAAATGTGCATTTGCTATCCCTATTGACCTGATCCTGCCCCACTGCACTAATAAATTCCTTTCTTAATGAATTTGTGTAGTTCTGTGGCCCTGAATAGGTTTTTAAACAGGCTGAGAGTCTGAGGTGAGCAGTACAAAGAAACAGTTTGGTTAAATGGATTTTACTCTACTGTGGAACTGGCTTCTAAAGATAGTGTTTCCATCGGCTTTAATTCTTATAACGAGCTCTTGGAGTATGAAATACAATAAAATGATAAATATTAAAAAATGTGCATATATTATTATTTTAAAAAATATCTGCCTGCACTCTGAAAAATTCTGTCTCTGGCCTTGTGTTGGAGGGAGAAGGACGTGTCTGTTTCTCGTTACTTAAGGTAACAAAGGAATTCGGGCATGTAGTCAAAAGGTTTTAATCAAACTCATGTTACATTTTATATCAACATCTTAATGCTAAGGAGATCTTTAGGATGAAGGAAGTATTTTAAACAAATACGTAGTAGTTCCCTGTGACATCCATGCCTTTGGGTTTAGACAGTGAGGATCTATTGTGTGGTCAAAGCCATAAATGGAATAAAACCCAGGGGTTGAAAAGTTGTTGGAAATGAATTTTGAGAATGTCTGACCTGTTTTGCAGAGGTGAATCCGGTGCTGGGAAGACTGAGAACACTAAGAAGGTTATTCAGTACCTTGCTCATGTTGCTTCCTCCCATAAAGGAAGAAAGGACCATAACATTCCTGTAAGTTGGGATATTTTCTCATTTGTTTATTGGTCGCTTTCAAAACTACTATCTTTACATTAAAAATGACAATGTATTTATTAACGATAAGCTGTAATGTCATCCACATTGCTTTGTCTTCACCCTTATTTTCTCTTTAGTAGTGGCCAAAAAGACCCCTTACATCAGAATGTCCAGTTTGTGTAAGCTGTGTGACTTCTTTTCGGAAATTAAGGCCTTTATGCAAATGTAACTACAAACAGAAGCTTTCTGATGCAGTAAACTCCAGTTTATCAAAAATTTAATTACCTTGGGCAATTCGTAGTGCATTTAGTCCTCACGCGGTGCCCTTTTGTATTTGTGAACAAGCTCTCTGTGCTTTCATAGATCAGTTTATAGATGGGGAAAATCATCAAACTTAAAAAAAATACAGTAGACTCGCTATACCTAGAGGTCAGCAGCTGGTAAACAGCTTGGATTTTATTACAGTACGAATGAGAGTGTATGCACATCTATGTCAGTGGTAACTTGTCATGACTCTGATTTATGTAGAACCTTCATCAGATTTACTGCCAGACTTCAAAATTTACTCTGAATTTGTAGCTATTCTTTGCTCTAGAAAAAAAGAACAGGTTTGGATCTTTGCTACGAGCACTTGGATCTCTTTGCAGTACAGTACTGAGCTTGCTTACAAGCAAGTGGCTTGCTCTAATCAATATTGGTGTGTGTCTGCTTTGCCCCAGTGGTATCATAGTGTCTCTGGTGGTTGGAAGCTGAGACTGCTCTGAGCACTACATGGATGTTTCTATAAAGCAATTTGTATGCTAATGACTGAAATAATTCTCTTTCCAACACTATTCTTCAGTCCAGGGTTTCCTTTGTCAGTTTTGCCTGACAGAGCACTGTAAAAGTGTTAAACGTAGCCCCCTGTTGGGCACCTCAGGCCACAACCAGAGTAGCCCTGATGTTCTGCCCCGTTGCAGATGCTCACCAAGCACCTTCTCCAGCAGCACTGACTGTGAAATGCTTGGTTTATGTGATGTGTATCCTCACTGCCTGTTCCTTGGACAGCCCCATCCTGTTTGGCATTCAGCTGCTTGTCCATGGGGCTTTTCTTTCCCAACAGCCCTTTTCCTCAATACCTAGTGCTGCTGCATCTACAGGAGTGCTGCGTAGCCCTTGGTGTGCCATCCTCGGACACGTGGGAGCCACAGAGGGTGGAATTGCAGTGCTGGCCAACCTCAGCACTAGCATTTCTTTTGGTTTTGAGTGTTTAAATGTGTAGCTTCACTGTCTCGTTCCCTGTTTAATCCCAAGGAATGTTAAAGGTGTTGTCTCAGGCACCGTGCTAGCACGTAGGCTTAGGTGGTGGTGGTGGTGGTGGTGGTGGTGGTAAAGCTGGTGGACAGAAGTTCCTGTGGGACTTGACAATGCCCAGTGAGACTGGAGTAGTTCCTGACATTGGGAATAGAGGCTGGGCTTCCTAGAACTGAGGAATGGAAGGGAGAGAGAAGTTATAAACAAGCTCTTCTAGAGACTGAATGTGGGATGAAAGCGAGCGTGGATCCTTGTCCTTAGTGTGCTTGGTCACAAGTCAGAACTGACACAGGTACAGTCCTGGCTGGGTATAGCAAGGAGAAAGATGTCTGTTGTAGATAACTTAAAGCTTTAGCTTCACACCCAACAAATTTGAGCTCTAAAGAGTTTGGGAGATTGGGGTAACAGTGTTAGGAACTCTGCTGATAAATCTGAATATTTTGCCTGTGCCAAGCATGTTGTGTTTTAGTCAGTTGTTGCCCCAGCTATGTGTGGACTAGCTTTAGCTTGGGTGTCTTGGACCAAAGCTGACCCATGCTGGTATCTGCTGGGCTAGTTGGCTGTCCCATACTCTTAGACCACACAGAGCAGCTTCTCCCACCTTCCGTCTCAATTTTTCTTCTGTAGGCACAGGAGGTGTGGAGAAAAGAGTATCTAGAATTGAAAAAAAGAGGAAGAAAACAAAGGTAACTGATGAGTGTAGGGAAGAGGCCCCTCTAGAGAGAGATTTGGACAGACTAAGCAAGGAGGGCAGGGAGGAAAAGGAGACTTCCAAACTGCTTAGCTTTGTGGCTGATCACTTCCCTGGAGAAATCTCTATACTTCTTAGAGCAGCTTCCAATACTGAAAAGGGCTCCAGGAAAGCTGAGGAGGGGCTCTTTGTCAGAGAGTACAGGGATAGAACAAGGGGTAACAGTTCTAAGCTGGAAGAGGGAAGATTGAGCTCAGGTCTTAGGAAGAAATATTTTCCTGTGAGAGTGGGAAGGCCCTGGCTCAGGTTGCCCAGAAAAGTGGTGGCTGCCCCATCCCTGGAGGTGTTCAAGGCCAGGTTGGATGGGGCTTGGAGCAGTTTGATGCAGTGGGAAGTGTCCCTGCCCATGGCAGGAGTTGGAACTGGATGGGCTTTGAGGTCCCTCCTAACCCAACCCATTCTGTGATTCTCTAGGGCGGCAGGAATGACAGAAGAGCGAAAGAGTGGTGTTAATGCGTGTGTTAGAATTGCTTTAGTAGGGCTAAGAAGCGAGTCTTAATTCTTGACTCTTGGGTTCTGCTTTACCTGACAAATTTGGTGGGTTCAGGTGGAGAGGGAAACCAGCGCAAAATATCAAAGTAATTAAAAAAAAGAAGCAGCATTGCCTAGCTGGGTTTCCAAAGGAGGGAAAGTGCTGGCTGTTCTTTCCTGTGCAGGGGCTGCCGTGCACTGGGATGTGCCACAACCTGAATGCGGCTGGGGATGCTCTCGGCTTTACTTGTAGCCCATGGATGCACCTGGACCGCATTCAGGGTCAGATACATGAAATCAACAGATGAGTTCGATCAGGGCAATGTGGGACATTGTTCAGTCCTGTCAATAACCACATCCATCCACCACTGCTGTCTCCACTTCCAGTCACCCTGGTACTATGCATCTCTGGTTCAGCTGAACAGGATTAGACTTTTGTTCTTTGTCCCTCTTCCCAAAGCCTTCCTGCCCCAGCCTCCCTCTTTTTCAGTAAAATCCAGCTTTCCTGGTGGTGCCATTTTAAGCTTCAGAAATAATGACTGGTACCTGCCGGTCAGTGGTTCTTTTTAGTGACTGCATTTACATTGTGAGGAATTGTCTCTAGTTATAGTTTGGGTTTTGAAACACTACATTGTTTAATATATTTTATTAATATCAAAAATAACTTAATTGGGTTTGCAGTAGGGGGTTTGAGGGAGGCTGCGCAGGCTGGAGCTCTGCATAGTGAGGATTTCACAGATGGGCTTTAGCTGCCCTAATTTAATCACAGAGAAGGTAAATGTGTGTCTGATGGTCTGTTCTGTATCTAGTGAGGACAGAAATGGATGCTGGATAGATTCCAGGTGTCCCTGCCCTCCTCCTGTGAGCATGGGGGCATGGTAGCTTCGCACTGGAACATCTCACCTTATATTTAGATGTCCAAGGTGTCTTCCAAGCTGGTGTGATGCAGCCCTGCAAAATACACATCACTTGGCTGGATAAGTCAGCCCTTTGCCACCTGCTTTACAGAACTCTATCAGCACAAAAGCAGTGCTGGATGTGCAAAATAGCAGAAATAAGCAGAGGAGTGCGCATCTGGTGTGGTGTGAAAACTGCTTGGTGGGTGTTTCAACGATATTTCCCCCCCACGCTTTCTAATGTGAAGCTTCAGGTGATTACACTTGCAGCTGAGCCAAGGAAACAATAACGGAATTGAAAATTTCTGCAGAAACTTTGCACATCTGAATTTTGAGGGGGTTTATTTTACTTTTACATTCATGTTCCCTTCACCGTTCTTCCTGGTAATATGTGAAGATCTTAATTTCGTAAGATTTTGCATCTCATGTGGGCAGTCACCCTTGAAAGACCCAAAGCTTTTGTCTCAATGGTGGGTTTACATTTCTTAAATAGTTAAGGAACAGTGCAAACCCAAACCCCAGACTCCTTCAGCATTGCTTCCTCTCAGCGCTTTCCTCACCTTTTCATTTTTGAAGAATAACTATCATCTCATCTGAATGAAACCACCTTGCAGTGACCTGAGCTGGAGAGAAAGCTCCTCGGTGCTGGGGTTTTATTTGTTGATGCCTGTCAGAACTGGAAAGCAGTGCACACCTAATGAAACTGTTGCCCTTTTTTCCTTGCTGCTCCAGGTCCATCCCTTATCTTGTGTTTTATCAGAATTAATCCTCTGCATAAACACAGGGTTTAGTATTTTCCACGTGCAATGACAAGTGAATAACTTCTGTTATAAAACAAATTTAAACAGTGTCTATGAGGTGAGTGTGCAGTTAAACTGAACCTATTGCCGTTGATATTTGGGATGTGCCGTGCAGCTGGAATCTTGCTTGCTAACATGTGCATTTGTTTGTTTACAATGAACAGCCCGAATCACCTAAACCCGTGAAACACCAGGCAAGTGTTTTTCTTTATGCTTTTAAAGTTCTCTAGGCAAACTGATATATATTCTGCTATTTTCTGTCAATCTGTATCTATGATATATGGGGCATTTTGCAGAGGCATACGGCTAGGAGGCTAGGAATAAGCTCAGTAATTATTTAACTGAGAGACAGGACCCATGAATGATTTCAAGCTCCTTGGCATCACAGAGCACTTCTCCCTGTTTACAGTGATGTTGCTGTCCTGAAGAGAGAGCTTTGCTCTCTCTCCAGCTTTCCCCAACGTGCTCTGTGTGTGTGTGTGTGGTTAATGTGCTAAGTAGAGAGCACAGAACACTTCAATTCATCCCTTTTATTTACTACTTTGTTTAATATTAATGGAAGCTACAAAATTATTTTGATTAACACTCTGTTTTGACTGGATATTGTTATAGCTTCTTGCATAAAGACTTTGATCTCAAGTGTAAAAGGCTTGGCATAACCAATTGGCTTCAGAAATCAAGTGTTTCCCTGACTTTGCAGGCTAAGTGGTGTGAGCTGCAAGGAATCTGTGCGGTGTTGCTGCCTGAATTAATGTGTCCCCAGTTGAGCTCCAGCTACTCTTATTCCTCAGGATGGCTGGAGCTGCTGTGCAGATACTGCCACCCATTTCCTGCTCCCCCCACCCCTCTCTTGGGCAGCAGTAGCTGTCTGCTCTAAGCCACCTTCTTTTATGAGAGTAAGGATTGCAGTACTCCCAGTGCTACAGAGCATTGTTGAGGAGCATTAAGATGAAGATTAGGTGGAAGTTTAGGGTTAGACTAGAAAGAGATAAACAATTGCTGCCACGTAGTCTGTGAGATAAATGCCCGGCTCTAACCTGAGGTGGTGAGTGATGCCTTCTCATGGGCACAAGCTTTTAAATACATGAAAAGCTTTGCAGCAGCTCTGTATGGGATCAGCATGGTTTGGTAATTGAAGAAGCTGTCTATGAGCAAGTTCAGCTGATTGTGTTTTTCCTTTTCCATCTTTCTGAAAACCAGCTGTAGTGCAGATTCAACTGCAGTGCAGAGGGCAATAATAGCAGTAACCTTAAGTTAGGGCTGGTGTATTGGAAGCCAAAGGAAATCGCAGGGACAGTTGTGCTGCCTTTGCTAGTGTGTGGTGACTTGTTCAATCCCTCTAACCCAGTCACACCTCTGAGCCCACAGTCTCATTTTCAGAAGTTACAGACATTCTTAGTACTTAACTCATCCTCCCTCCTTGCAAACCTCTGTGAATCTTAAAGGGTTTATTAAAACATTTCTCTGTTCCAAATATAGAGAGAGCAGTGATTGGTTTAACCCTACTTTTGTTAGAGTTACTACCTCAAGGATGTTTTAGAAGTACCAATGGAAACCCAGATGTGTTGATATTGCATAAACCATAACCATTAATGTCTCTGTTTCCATGCCATTTTGAACTACAGAGTGGATCCCTGTTGTATGTGAGTAGCATGTAGTTTTCCCTGGCCCTCCCAGGCTCCCTAATGAGCTGAGTCACTGGGATGCTGGTGTTTCTGAAACTGAGACAATAACCTGGCTTTATCTTAACGTTACCCTGCATGAGACACTGCATGACCTCACTTTTTCCACAACGCTGCGATACTGCTTTTTCCAAGTTCTGTTGAGATGCCCATGCAGGGGATGGATGCACCTTCAGGACAAATTGACACACTTTCAAAAACATGGAACGCTTCTCAGAGCGTGGTTTCTGGCTGTGAAGCAATCTTATCTAAAAATGAAAGCTGTGAAATCAGAAGGTGTTTAGCATAGTGCGAGGTTTGCTGTTTCTTAGTCATGGCTACGATGTCTACTTGTGAGTGCCAACCGCAGGGGCTGTGCTCACACTGCCTGCTCTCGTGGTTTCACCCATGTCTGAGGATCTAACTGAATGCTTCCTTCAAATCCTCAAAGGTGATCTTGAACTCCTAAGACCTTTTAGCATTCAGTAGGAGATTTTCAGTACTATTATTTTGCAATGTGCTGCAGAAGCCCCTCTGTACAAATAAAATGAGGATTGGGGTACCTAGCAGCGAAGTGTGACTGCAGCAAGGCGCTTCCAAGTGGCACAGTGATGTTCTGTGGAGGAGTCACATTTCGGTGTGCTTTCTTTTCCAGGCTAACTAGAATTTGAGCTGTAAGCCCTGACACGCTTGCTGCGTTTATATACGCAGTGTGGTTTATTTCGAGCTGTGTGCAGCGTGGTGAACAGCCTCTCGCTTTTATACTGGGAGTCTTACGAGCTGCCAGTGTGGTTGGGAGAGCGGAGCAGGAGGAATGGTGTCAGCAAATGCTGCCAGCTAAATGAGGTGTTTACATGGGAAGCTTGTTGAATAAAAATTGCAGGTGTGGTTAGGCCAGGGATGTAGTTTTTCTCCAATGGTGGATATTTTTGCCAATTTAGAAGCGTTCCTGCGACCTGCAGTGCTGGCAGAGCCAGCCCTGTGGCCCGAGCAGGGTTTAGTGTGCTCCAGGCTAAGGCTCACACATTCATTTCTTCTTATGAGTTGCTTATGAAACAGAGAATGTGTAGTCCCAAAGGGAATAAGTTTAGAAGTAAACAAGTTTTGAGCAGATAACTCGAGGTCACGTTGAAGAGGGAGCAGCCATTAATTTCAAGAAGGACTTGAAATACATCTCAGTATACGCGTAAAAGCTCTGTTTAAGTGTGAACTGGTGAGTTTTGAATGTTCTTCTGTAAGAACTGACCTCGTGTGGAAGCCTTAAGATCTTACCTGGGGCCTGTATTATCTGTGCCATAAATAGTTGGAAAAAGCAGGTTTATGAACACAAACATCAGCTTTTGAGACTACATTCCAGACAGCTTCCCTTTTTGTTTAAGACATCCTCCAGAGCAGGAAGACAATGTCCCGTTGCCCTGTGTCCATTCCTGCCTCCTGGGCTTATGGAAGCAGCACAGACTTCTGTTACCAGCCCTACTCATGGGTAGTGATTCTAAAAGTTGTTGTGCAATTTCCTTAAGATAAGTGCTGTGATTTCTACATCCATTGGCTTCAGCTTAAAGAATGCACTCAACATCCTGAGCGCTGCTGGCTGAATTGAGCAACTGGAAAACTATCTTTGAGGTCAGTGCTGCTCAATTCCCATTGCGCCGTTCTCAGGTGGGCTCAGGTCAGAGATGTTGCAATAATGAGAAGATCTGGATGGTTGAAAAAAATCAACATTTTGGTTTAAAAATAGCAATAATGCCAAATCACTGAATGGGAAGTTTAGAATAAACTTGTGCTGAAAGCTTAAATTGGCTAAATTTACTTTTTCTCCTAAGCACCCAAAGTCTGTGCCTGGTTTCATTAGCCCTAAATGTTAATTTTCTTTCCCATGGTCAATGATTTGCAACATCTGTTAAGTCCTCCTTGATCACTGCTCTGTTTGTGTGCATATGTTTGTGTGTTTTAAACCAAACCAAACCCCAAAACCCCCACTACCCCAACAAAACAAACCCGGTTCTTCACTGAATGGAGGAGGTTGTCAGCACATTTAGAAGTGAGGGGAGCAGTGGTGCTCTCACTGCCACAGCACCAGTAAATGACTGTTGGACGGAGCAGGCTGTAGGAACCTGAATCCCTGTGCCCCGTGCTCATGGCTGTTTCTTTTTTCTGTTTGTGTGGTTTTTAGGGGGAGCTGGAACGTCAGCTGCTTCAGGCGAATCCCATTCTGGAATCCTTTGGGAACGCAAAGACAGTGAAAAATGACAACTCCTCCCGCTTTGTGAGTTACTCCTTTTTTTCTTTTGTACTCTTTAAATCTGAATTACTGTTTATGGAGAAATTCCCTTTTTAAGAATTTATCTTCTAAGGGTCAGAAGCTTTCTTTGTTTTCCTTCCTCCCTGAATTCAGGTTCTTGTACACCACTTTCTGCGCAGTGCTGGGATCAGTGGAGATGCATCCTCACTGCCTGTTGGCAACACTTGCTTTAATTTTATGCAGTTTCTAACTTGTCACCCCTGAGCTGACAGCAAGGTCCATGGTACAATAGATGTCACTGTGCTGCTGAGCTGCGCTGCGCCTTGTGTGCACAAATTACTGCTATAAAGTAGGAAGGGGTGTGGCATCAACCTGGCATTGAGCTAAATGTCGTAGAATCATAGAATGGTTTGGGTTGGAAGGGTCCTTATAAATCATCCAGTTCCAACCCCCTCCTGTCAATAGTTGACTTTATCAATTGGTTGGTTTAGAGGGAATATCCTTAATTTTTAAAAAAGCACAAAGCTTGCATATAAAACCCTCTCTAAGCTTCCCTGCCCCCCTGTCTGCCTGATTTGCTGAAGGGAAGTCACAGCCAGCCTGCCTTCTCCAGGGTGGTGGGCACTCCCGTAATGGCTGATGATTTGGGTGGATCAGTGTCACACACTGTTTTGGTGGCCAATAACCATTTTTGATGTGTTCCATTGTTTTAAAAAAGCAGTGGAACTTGGGGTGAGCAATCGTTACAGCATAAGACTTCCTTTCCTTTCAGGCGGGTGAGGGGACCGCCATCTCCTCTTCCTGGGAAAAGCTGTTTTCAGAGCCATTTAAAACTGTAGAGGAGCTATTAAATCTTTTTTTCTTGTAAACCAAAATTTACAGAACAAATGAAAGATTCCTTGGCTGCCTTGATGTTTCAACAGTTGCTTGGATTAATAAGGTCTGAACTCTGCTCCCGTGATAAGGACTCTGGAAAACTGGATGGCAAAACCTCTCAGAAAAGCCTCTTCAGTCACAGAAGGAGAGCAGAGCACTGCAAAAATTTAACTTTGATAATTTTATAGCCACATTATTTACAATATTTCTTGATGCTGATGTGTTTGGTATAGGGTTTGTAATATCAACAGGTTTCACTGCACAATAACTCTACTTTGCTACATGTCTTGAACCCATCAGAGATGGTACTAATTTAACAAGGGTGCTTTCTTCCTAAAGATGTTGGCATCTGGTTTGTGTTAGATCAGTCTGCATCGCCATTGCCTTCATAATTACTCAGATGGCTCCAGCTCTGTTTTTATGAAGGAGGAGTGTAATGCACTCCACATGGTGTCATCTCATGCAGAAAGAATAATCTTCACTAACAACCATTTTAAAACCTGGCTTAAAAGATACAGATTCTCCAGTGAAGTGAGGAGTGCTGTTGTTTGGCCTGTGCAGGTTGACAGCCTTCACCCTTAACGAGAGGGTGCCAGCCTCTGCCCTCTGTGCTGGTAAACCAAGGAAAGGCTGAAATAAGGCTGGGGGCAAATTACTTTTCTTTCCTTTCCCTTCTACCAAAGACAGAGTTCTTTTGTCACAGCCAGTAAAGGCTACAGTCTGCAGTGGGTAGGAGAGCAGGCTCGCTGGATTCGTGTTGCAAAATGAAATGATTCCTTCTTATGTGGTTTTCACAAAGCCGTGTACTTAGTGCTGTAATGACACTGTAAACAGAATTCAGCTGTTTGGCCACCACTGCAGTCTAACTGGTAAATTAAAGATTCCATAACAAGATTTGTGAGTGCCAGCTAAAGGGATGTGTTAATATTTTGCTTTTAAGATGAACTGGATGCACTATTACAGCAGGTCCAGAGGAGGCCATGGAGATGGTCTGAGGGCTGGAGCACCTCTCATGCGAGGCCAGGCTGAGAGAGTTGAGGTTGTTCAGCCTGGAGAAGAGAAGGCTCTGGAGAGACCTTTGAGCAGCTTCCAGTGCTTAAAGGGGCTCCAGGAAAGCTGGGAAGGGGCTCTTCAGGGAGGGCAGGGATAGGACAAGGGGGAATGGTTTTCAGCTGAAAGAAGGGAGGTTGAGTAGAGATCTGAGGGAAAAATATTTTGCTATGAGGGTGGGGAGGCCCTGGCCCAGGTTGCCCAGAGCAGTGGTGGCTGCCCCATCCGTGGAGGTGTTCAAGGCCAGGTTGGATGGGGCTTGAAGCAATCTAATGCTCTGAGAAGTGTCCCTGCCCGTGGCAGGGGAGTGGAAATGGATGGGCTTTGAGGTCCCTTCCAACCCAAACCATTCTGTGATTCTGTGTCTGTGGAAAAAACAAGAGTATTGTCTCTCTCTTAGCCCTTTCTTTACCAGCTGCTGTAAATGAGAGGCCATGCGGGTAGCAACCATCCTGGGCTTGAACATGGAAGTAGAAGCAGGCTGGGCTGAGGTTCAGGACCGCTGCAGATAAGGCACCTTCAAATAGCTATAAATTTGCTATAGAAATGTGTGCTTAAAATCTTGGTATTGCTTTCAGCCTTAGGCAGCATTTTGTTTTGTTGGTATGAGAAACTGAGATTCCCTGTCAGAGAGGTTTTTCCTAAGTCTGGATTACAAACAGATCTGTAATGAAAAGATGTCATCCAAACTTGTGAAATGCTTATTACACAAATGCAAGTGGGATTCTGGTTTTACAAATTAGTAGTTAAAAAAAAAAATCTCATTTTTCTGCAGGGCAAGTTCATTAGGATTAACTTCGATGTTACCGGTTACATCGTCGGGGCCAACATCGAGACCTGTATCCTATTTTGTGCCACATCCTCATAAAGTGCACGTTTCCTCGTTGTTTTGCTTTTAACCCTAGGATTCATCGGAATGCAGTGGAAGGCAACCACGTTTCTGCATTCCTCTGACAACATCCATCTCTGTCTTTGTTTCAAAATAGCCAATCAAATATCACCATGTCAGCATGCTTCCTCCTGCTTAGAAACTGGATACTCCAGAATTTAGCACTCTGAAATCCAGTGGATTTTCAGACAAGTTTTGAACCCAGGGTGTCTGAGGTAGAGAAACCGTTTAAAATGTGCTTGCACTGTGAACATTTCTTTTTAGAAAAAGAGATGCCTTCCTAATCTGAAGCTGAGCTACTGGGCTGCGCCGAGAGGTGGGTTGTGCTCTCAGCAGCTCTGTGGAAGCTGCTCTGCCTGGAAGGGGGTGATGATGCTCATTGTACAGGGAAAGAGCTGGAAAGGCTGGGGCACCTTCTGATTTCTTAGCCCTTTGAGATACCTGTGTAGGTTCAGTAACACAAGACCCACTAGCAATTAATACTGAAACCTAATTCAGTTTCAGCTTTAAGGTTTGTTTTTATTTGATTGTGTAAGGACAAGGTAAAATACTTGCACTGAAAGCTCTTCTCCAATGATGTTTATTTTACACTAAAAATAGTGTAATTTTTTTGGTCTGTTTAGCCTTTTTCTGGGGGAATAGCAGTAGAGTGGTCATAAAATTACGAAATTGGAAGCCTTGGTGCAGTTATCATGTGAGTATTAATCATAACCAATGCTGCAGCTGAGCTTTCATTCTCTTGCTGTGGGTTAAACTGCTTCATTTTAAGTGCAATGAATGCTTGGAACTGTTGCAAAATCCAGTTTCCCATAAGGCTGGGAAAGAGCTATAGGTATTCAAAATATGCTTTGACACGTGATTTTTTTCATTTGGCACAGCACAGGTATGAAGGCAGGGTTTGCTTTTATAAAAGTTCACGTGAATTGTTTTGCCTAGAAGACAGGACTTTACTCTTAGGGAATTTTTTCTTCATCACAAGAACTCGCCCTCGCTCATGACCTGTGTCACTTCTGATTGCTGCCTCACTTTTGTTTTACAATATGGAATATCAAGAAATAAAAACCTAAATAACAATACAGCTTCTGGCAGTGTATTAGAATCTATCTGCCATGCAAATTGGGATGTGGAAGCTGTTTGAAAGCAGTGGAGTTTGTATGTAAAAACACTGTGCTGAGCAGAAATGACAAATGCATTTCAGGTAAAGTACTTGTGAGTTCAGTGGCTGCTGGATTTTTGGCACTAAGAGTTGGCTCTGACCTTAGAGAAGTGATTGAACAGGAATGGCCAGTTCCCTTTCTCGCCTAGATTTCAGCTATGTTCACAGACAGGAACATTACAGACAATATCAGCTGTGTGTAATGGGGAAATGCAGTCAGCATCCAAGAAATGAGTTTGGAATTAAACATGGGCTCCTACCAGTCTGAATTTGAAATCTCTCGTGTAAAGTTACTGGAAGCTCACACTAGCTATAGTCCTGTCATTCCTGTTGAAGTTCTGTTTGGTCTTGAAGTAATTCTGTAGCCTGCTTTGAACGTGTTTGTATTGCACTTTTAACCAACAATTGTGGAAGATCCTTGACTTGTTATGATCAGACTTGTTGGAGAAGTCTCGTGCGGTTCGCCAGGCTAAAGATGAGCGGACATTTCATATCTTCTATCAGCTGCTGGCTGGAGCAGGAGAACACCTCAAGTGTAAGTTGAGAACCTCATTTTGTTGCTTCTGCATGCCACGTTTTATTTCAGTGTTTGTACAGTTGAGTTTTGAACTGTTCTTTGCGCTTAAGACGGCTTTAAAAGAAGACTGAGAAGCCAAGTTGCTTGATTTTTGAAGTAGCATCTGTATTTTATCCGGTGGGCTGTCAAGCATTTCAGCCAGACAGGTCCTGCATGACAGCCCAGTGTGGGCAGCCTCTGCCCGGATCGACACTGCGGTGCTCCCAGCTGACTGATAACAAATGCTGGCAGCCAGCTGTATCCATTCTGAACCATCCCTTCAGACTGGGTGGCAAAGCAGCTGTTTTACCAAACGCAGTGAAACTCTGTAGTGTTCTGCAGCCGTTGCAGTACTGTGATGGTTCTCTTCTGGTCTTTTCCTTTTGGTAACTGGGAATTTCTATTTGATTGTGATAAGTGAAACCGTGTGAAGGTACAGACTTCAGAGACCTGATTCATTCTCCCTCCTCCCGTATTAGATAAACAAGAGATTGCTACAGATAGAGATACTGGGAATCTGACTTCAGCTGCTAAGGCATACATATTTTTAGAGTTTCAGACGCTGGTATAATGGCCTGTAGCCACTTCTGAAGAACTGATTTCATGAAGCATAGTTTGCACATTTGGTGAGAGCAGAGCACAAGTGGGTGTGAACAGCATTTCTCCAGCTGATTTTTCTCTCTTCCCCTTCCCCCAACACAGCCGACTTGCTGCTTGAAGGGTTTAACAACTACAGATTTCTATCTAATGGCTACATCCCCATTCCTGGGCAGCAAGATAAGGATAACTTCCAGGAGACCATGGAAGCCATGCATATCATGGGATTTTCGCACGATGAGATCTTGTGTAAGTTACTGAGCCCTTTTGGAGTTTTAAAGTGTGCTTTGTTCTCTCGCAAACGCGTGCACACACTGGGTAATTTAACGTCACCACATTTAATGTTGCTTCGGTGTCATGACAGTTTGCCCAAAAAGCACAGTATGGACTTTATTGCCTTTCTGAACTCAAACTTTGAATTTGGAAGTGGCAGAGGTAACAGAAGAAAAATGTGTTAAGCTGAGCCCTCTTTATGTAAACTGCATTTATCTCATTGCCACAGCAATGCTGAAAGTGGTGTCTTCAGTGCTACAGTTCGGAAATATTTCCTTTAAGAAGGAGAGAAACACTGATCAAGCATCAATGCCTGAGAACACTGGTAAGTCGATCGTGTTTATACGGCTTCCTTTGACTTGAGCTTATTTCGCTTCCTACTGGTTGCTCAGTGCATATCTTTGAAGCATGGGCTTGTGCACTTCCTTGATGAGGTGCAGGGCCAAAAAGGGGCCCTGATGGTGTGGTAGCAGCCAACAGGCAATTATCAAACCTCTCCTCTTTTATTCTTGTAATGCAGGCAAATTTAAGTATCCACCAACAGAATTTATGCTCTTTGCATGGCTTCTAAGCTTTGAACAAGTATTTGAGTTGTAGTCTTATTTATTGCTAACTGCAAAGGCTTGAGCACTAGAAAAAAGTGTATGCTTAAATCGAGTTTTCTTTGGTGCCTGACAGCCGTTTTCTTGCCAAGGATAAGAGCCCTGGAGCCAAGCACAACTTCCAGAGGGCAATGGCTGAACACAAGAATGCTGTATTTAGAAAAATCTGGTTTCTAAAGCTCACAGTGCTGTAACTGAGTTTGAATTTATCAGTGCGTACCTGTGATGCAGTCAGCATTTTGAGGAGTACCTTTCTTCACAAAGAAAATAGCTGCTGAATTGCGTCTTGGGTTTTCACTTTAGTACTTCAGTACCAGTGCTTCAGTGCTCTCATGGAAAGTCAATTTTGAGAATTGACTTCAGTGGACAGAGCACTAAGAACCAGCATTCACAAGGCCTGCTGCACGTGCAACACTCACATTCCTGTCTGTATCTCACTTCATAGTTGTCTTAAATTGCTATGCATGTAGGTTGCTTAGAATGTCCCAAGGTTTTTGCGTTTCCCAGGGCAGTGGCCCGCTGCCCAAAGTGCTGTGCTAAGCAGCATGCATTGATGTTCCATAGTCACTGACTTGATATTTGCTGGCAGTTGGCCTTTTGAGTTCTGCAGTGAGGGAAGTTTGGGCAAGGGATTAATTTTCTGGGCTTTTAGTGCCAGTGTTGGCAACTGCGTTGCATCATTGTCTATTTAGGAATTGGGATGTGGTACAGAGGATTCTTCCTCCCTGACTGTCTTGGCTTTTGTAGTGTTAACGTTGTATTTGGACATAGCATTGTAAATGTAATATTTGGTATAAATGTGTTTGTACTACTGGATATTTGTACTATTTGGATATTTGGATGCAAAATTCTGAACCGTAAAGCAAAGAGGCTGAGAACCTCAGGTCGTCGTTAAAGCAGGTTACTCTTGTATTAAAAAATTAATGTATTTGCCTGTATGGTCTTTATCTCCTTGATAACCTGAGCGAAACCGATCTCTCCCTTCTCCATCTCTATTGTCACATCTCCCTGTGATGGGTTTCCCTAGTGCCCTCCAGAGAAATAAGTGTCTTTATCTCATCTAGAGGCCCATGTTGGAAGTAGGTCAGGTCAATGTCTCCGTAGAGGGGAAGGAATTTGTGAGAGTAATGAGGGTGTGAACCTAAGCAATGTGGATTTCGATGAGTATGGAAAGCAAATTCTATCCTATAGGTAATAACTATTTATAAACAAATCTTGTTTTGAAGTGTCAATGCAAGAGATGGCAGGGAAGCTGTGTAGCCTTCATGGGTGAGAAGAGGGGAGCAGCTGTTTTATGAACCTCTGTCATGCAGACTGGGTTTGCAAGAAGCCGTTCTGGAAGGGCAGAGGTTTGGAAGGAACCGTGCTTCCATGCTTCAACTGTAATATGAGCTTCTTATTAACTTTGCTTTATAATAATTCAGAATTCTGTATCCAAACCCTGACAATAACAAAATGCAAGTCAGGATAGTCACGACTTTCTTCAGCTGCACACTTTAAATGGAACTGCCTCAGCTGTAAGCGAATGAGATGAATTACGCCTTAATCAAGGTGCAATAGCGTGAACCAGTCCTACACTTAGAGGTGATAGAGCTTTGATTTGAAAACAGTTTCTTTTTGTTCAGACTTCTGAAATGCTGGCTACAGCCTCTTCCATGCCTGGATTGTATGTGACCTCCACTACGGGTAGTTATTGTCGTTACCTAAGCCATGGTTTATTCCACATTAGAAAGGTAGGGACAGTAAATTCCGTGTTACGGTTCATGGAGGAGGAGCCGAGGGTAGCATTTGGTGTGCTGCATGGAGGAATATCCTTTATATGGTATCCATGATGCCACTGTTTTCAAATTATTCAGAGCAACCTGATGGAGCTAAAGATGCTCACTGCAGGGAGATTGGATGGGATGACCTTCATGGTTCCTTCCAACCCAAACCATTCTGTGACTCTATAATTCTTGAGCTCAGAAATGCTCCTTACAGTGAAAGGAATGCTCAGTTCTGTGATGCTGATGATGAAATTGTGTTGATTTGTGAACCCTTCTAATGGATGGCCAGACAGAGGATCTCAACATGAAGAGCAAGTAGTGGTGTGTTTAATACCAGCAGGGAAAAAATAAATGCAGAGGAAGTTCTTCTATATTGGCATTCAAATCCATTTCCCAATGGCGATTTGTAAAAATGGCTTTTTTTTTGATGTTGACAGTAAACCAAGGAGCTGTCAGACTGCAAAGCGAAGGGGTTAAAGTGCTTGCTGGATGGTGTGGAGGGCTTCCTACTAAAGGGCAGCACTTACCCGGGCCTAAAAATACCACCAGCGTCACTCTCATTTTTAGCAGTATGGAATCATAAACACCTCACCTACTGGAAAATGTATTTAGCAAAAAGAATTGAGGCAGTAGGGAAGTGTAATGATGGGGTGGGTGATGTGCTCTTTCAAATAATGAGCAGGACCCAGGAGAGTTCAAGCTGTCTAAAGAAAGGGTGCTGCTGCTTATGGTGTTGTTCTGTATGAAACACTGCAAACCCATGTTTTAAATGGTTTAAACTGAGTATTTTGGTGTAGTTTGCAGTAGAAGAATTACACTGGCTTACTTCCCTGAATTGAAGCAGTTTCTAAGCAACCTTTGGTAGGATGGAGTTGGGGTGTGATGTCCTCGTGCTTATTTTCTGGAGATGAGAAAATGGATGTTCCCTATTGAAGTAACTACATGAATGCTTGCACGTGGGCAGTGGGCTGCAATTTCATGAACTCTTGTGTTTCTGCCCCCCTCACCCACACCAAGGCAGTTCAGTGCTGTGCTTCCCTAGAGCCTTCCCTCAGCCTCCGAGGTGGAGGTCCTGTGGACATGGGCTGTCCACCCGAAGCACAGGAGTGCATTTTTCTGCCCACCGGCTGAGCAGCTCCATGTTCAGTTTTTCACTTCAGTTTTCAAGCCTTTGTCAGTACCTTGTTTCAGCAAGCTGCTATGGTGGGTTTAAGGCTTCCCTTTCTTTGATCTCCAGTCGCACAGAAACTCTGCCACCTGCTGGGAATGAACGTGATGGAGTTCACCCGGGCCATACTGACACCGCGCATCAAAGTGGGCAGAGACTACGTCCAGAAAGCCCAGACCAAAGAACAAGTGAGTTTTGATGCTTTAAAAATGAAGTGAAACTGTGCCTTATGTTGATTTGCTCTAAATAAGGAAAACTGGAATTGACCATGTACTACCAGCAACGCTGTTTAAGCTCACTGTCTTTATTAAACATTCTTATCTAGTTAAAATCAAAGGTAGAATAGAAGAAATCTTTCCCTCTCCTCGACCTTCTCCTGGTTTCATCCTTCAGTGCCATCGTCACACGTATTAAACACCCAGAGAACTTTTGGTTTCCTGTGGAATGATTTAAAACTAAATTTAATATTAATCAAACTACATCCTGTTCCTACTGCTTGTTTTCATTCCTCAGTGTTGTTAATACCATCAAACTTCTGTTACTTTATTTGTGATAGCATCCAGGTCTGTTCTTTTGATGACTTGTCCAGGATAAATAAATGTTCCTGTTTGGATTTTCAGGCTGACTTTGCGGTGGAAGCTTTGGCAAAGGCCACCTATGAACGTCTCTTCCGCTGGCTTGTTCACCGCATTAATAAAGCTTTGGACAGGACCAAACGACAGGGAGCATCTTTTATTGGGATTCTGGATATTGCTGGATTTGAAATCTTCGAGGTACTTCAAAACACTGCTAATCAGTTTTCTCTGTTCCCTCTTAATGTGTGTTTAGGACTGAGTGCAGTGCTCCAAGGCTGCGAGAGGGTTTTGCTTCATAGCATGCAAACACTTCGACAAACCTGAATTACCATGCCAAAAAGTCATACTGCAGTCTCAGTTGTTCTTTTTCTCTTTTTTTCCCCCCTACTATATATAATTTAATTTTATCTAACAGGGAACATGGGATTTGAATCACAGAATCATACAGTGATTTGGGTTGGAAGGGGCCTCAAAGCCCATACAGTCCCACCCCCTGCCATGGGCAGGGACACCTCCCACGGGATCAGGTTGCTCCAAGCCCCATCCAACCTGGCCTTGAACACCTCCAGGGATGGGGCAGCCACCACTGCTCTGGGCAACCTGGGCCAGGGCCTCCCCACCCTAACAGCAGAACATTTCTTCCTAAGATCTCATCTCAATCTCCCTTTCTTCAGCTGAAAATCATTCCCCCTCATCCTATCCCTGCCCTCCCTTATTAAGAGCCCTACCCAGCTTTCCTGTAGGCTGTTTCTGTACTGGAAGACTTTCTCTAGTTTGAATAATGCGTTTTCCAATTTTCTTTACAATACATTTGAACGTTGCAGTGTGTTGGGGAATTTCCTTGTAAGGTCAGATTTTTGCTTTCCAGTTCTGTGATAAATCCTTCCACTGAATCGTTCTTGCTTACTACTGTTATTTTTGTAGCTGAACTCCTTTGAGCAGCTCTGCATTAACTACACCAACGAGAAGCTTCAGCAGTTATTTAACCACACAATGTTTATCCTGGAGCAAGAGGAGTACCAGCGAGAGGGCATAGAGTGGAATTTCATTGACTTTGGACTGGACCTGCAGCCTTGCATTGACTTAATCGAAAGACCTGTAAGTTTGGGCATTAATAATGCTCTAAGGAGATTAAGTTCCATTTCTGGTTTGTCTTTTACTGCCTGCAGTTTGTGCAACTACAGAGATTTCTTGCAGTTCTGTCACAAAAAGTGAGTCAAGGCTGAAATCCAAAGTTTCGACTACCATGTGTTTGTGAAAGGATTTATACTTGGGGGATTTCATCCTCATATTAGGGTAGAACACTGTTCTTGAAGATATTAAGCTACCATCTTTATACTTTTTATCCTAATACTAAGGAAGTTTTATTGTCCTGGCACTCCCATATTCAACACTGCCTTTGCATTATAAGGGGCTTTGCCATGGTGACAGCTCTGTTCGAAAGCTTTTCAGTGCTCATGGTAAACTTGTGCTTCATTTGAGATTAATAACAAAATTCCAGAGCTTTGTTTAGGGTCAGGTATTCCCCATAAATCTGCCTTTTGAACTTGAAAGCAACATCTTAAGGGTGATTTTAAAGATATTCTTTTGGTTGCTTGTTATCTGGAAACTGCAGAGGGCTCCAAGGAGCAGGAAAAGGGAGAATGGAGATTGCTGTTCCTGAAAGTTACTATTCTTCACACCTTGGAACTGTTCTGTCATAATATGATATTTGAAATTAAGTGTAAGGCCTTATGGTTGCTTCTCTCTACATTTGGGAGGGGGTGTTCTAGAACCCGTGTCAGCTGCCAGTGATGCTCTGCATCCTGGAGGGCAGGAAAGCCTGTGAGCCACACTGGTGGGTTTTTTAGAGAAGGAAAAGGGAAATCTTGTTTCAGTTATTAAAGGTTTGAGCTTTGTGTGTGGAACTTCAGGAAATTCTGCCTTCTTGGTATGTAAAAATCTCTGTCAAAAGGGCCGAGGAGGGCAGTGGGATGTGTTCCATCTGCAGAGGTGTAGGGGAAGATCCTAAAACGCATCCAAGAACTTAATTTGTTTTTTTACTCTGAAAAGTGAATGTCAGTACCTCCAGAATTGTTCTGTAAATGTGCTGCCATGTAGCAGCCACACAGGAACGTCTCTCTCCAAATATTTAAATTTTACATTGACTACGAACTTTTGAAGTGTAAGTTATTAAACCCTTTTTCCCTATTGCTTTGCTGTGTACATCCTTCTGTCTTCCTTGAAGAAAATGAGCCTGCCAAATGATTCTACAGCTGCAAAATGCAGACAGTGCTTGTTCCCTACTTCACTTTAAGAATAAACAAACCTTCAAGTGCGGTGCTTAAACTGTATGAAAGGAGGAGGAGTATCTAAAACGACAGGCTGCTCATGCTGAGCCTGCTGAATCTCTCAGGATGCTGCTACGGGGCTTGGCAAGGGGAGGCTTCATGGCTGCCACAGTGGTGTCGAGTGGCTGGGAAGGATCATTGTCTTCAGTTTAGCCCACATTAGTGTGGCATTAACAACTCTCGAGATGCAGCTGAGCTGCTGAGTTACGTACATGTTGCCAAAACGTTTGGAAGGTAGCTGGATGTTACCTATTCCAGACTGATCAAAGCAGGGCGCTACGGAGTGCCCAATCAGATCGCTTGTCTCTGGGTCCAGTGTACATTGGAATGAGTTTGAACCAGTAATAGTCATTCACTGAACTGAACGCCCCTACTGCTTGATTTAATGTAAATTAAATTTAGAATCAGTTTAGGCAACTTCTGATGGTGGTGTTCATTGGTATGTTCTAAATACAAAAATTTAGAATGTATAAAATATTAACATAGATTAACCCCAACTGGCTTTCAGGCAAATCCTCCTGGTGTGTTAGCGCTGCTGGATGAGGAATGCTGGTTCCCTAAAGCTACTGACAAGACATTTGTGGAAAAACTGGTCCAAGAGCAAGGAACCCACTCCAAGTTCCAAAAACCAAGACAGCTAAAGGACAAAGCGGATTTCTGCATTATCCACTATGCAGGGAAGGTAAGGGTTAGATGCTAAATTCTTGGTTAGAAATGTTTGGTTTGGGAAAGTACCACCTGGCATCACTACCAGATTCTGAGAGGCTCCTGCAGGAGGGTGGCTGTGGCTCATTTCCTTGAGCATATTCAGGAGTGCTCTAGTGGAGCTCTTATTACCAAATAGAGCTGAAAATATAAATTACTAATAAATTAAGCAAATATTTTAGTTTCCTTTTAATTTTGTTGTCAGGTCTTGCAGATGAGTTTCTTCAGGTTTCATATAGAAAGGAATCTCTTCTGAGTATCTGTTTCCCAGTTGATAGCAATGCTTGAAGTAGAGCTGGGTCAGCACCCTCCTTACTTGCACCTCCTCAGTTTGTCGGCTTGTCTGTATGTCCCTTTTATAGCTAAACCTATAGCTTTGGTCTTACTGTCAGTTCAGTCTTTATTCTCCTATTGAGGGACGGAGCTCAGCTGTGATGTGAACAAGTCTGTGAAATAGCAATGTGATTCTTGTCAGCTTTGTGTGGATCTATCATCACTGGATCTACTCCATAGGGCCATGCTGTGGAATTAGTTTTGTAAATAGTTAAAACTTAGTACCAGTTTTTGCCCTGATACTTAGAAGAAATTGTGTGAATGGTTGAGCCATCCTTTCATTTTCATTTAAAGTGTTAATAGCTTGGTGTTATCTGTTCTTTGATGTCAATGGTGCCAAGCAGGGAGCTGTAGCAAAAATCGAAGTAAAGAAATCATACGTTTTATTCTATCAATATTTAAAACTCAGAAATAGTGAAATCTTTGCTGCTACTGCAGTTAATGGGGGACAAGTTGTGGAAAACAAAAAGGTTACCTTTAGATAATGTGAATTAAACTAGCTTGGTGCCTGACTACTGGGAAGGGGTTCTGGAGAAACTTGACTTCTGCCAGACTGGGCATTTTGGGATCCTGATGCCTCCTCCTCTGACCGAAGGCATCTTTGTTTTCCACCAGAATGGGTATTTCCTTCCAAACTACAACCGTTTGTGTAAGAGTTTACACTGCAAGAGGGATTGAGATGGCAGTGGATTGGGTTTGGATGCTGGAAGCTTTGAAATGTGGCTTTGCTTCCAAAGCCTTTATTTAAAAATAGAAAAGTCGTTGTGTTTGAAGCAAACCCACACCAGTCTAGAGGGAGGTCTTGTTGGACTTGGGGAATCTTAGGGCTCTCTTGGGTCAGGATGAAACCATGCTGGTTGCATTAAGTTTAAGCTATAGTTTAATTACAAACCATAGAATTGGTTCTTTCAAGATAAGAGCTTTGTTTGTTTTCTTTTGAGAACAAAGTGTTTTGAGCTCTAGTAAAACTTGAAAAAAATCATGTTGCTGCACATCCTTGATTTGCTTTCCAGTAATTTAAATACAGCGATTAAGATCTGCACTGGAGCTTTTTTACATCTTCTCAGCAAACACTGAAGCCTTATTTTGGCAATAACACTGAGCTGAAAATGTGTAACAGCAGCAAAAGTCCCATTGCTAAATTTTAAAGAAAACTCCCATTTATTCTCTCAAAAGAATAATCACTTCTCAAGGTGCTTTGAACTGTGGAGGCACCACAAACTCATGGCAAGCAAACATCGAGAAGAGAATAGGAGGAAAACATCAGTATAGTATATCAAAGGGGTTTTGTGCTTGTAATTTGAGATCATGTGCATGTTGGCTTCTCTGCAGGTGGACTACAAGGCAGATGAGTGGCTGATGAAGAACATGGACCCCCTGAATGACAACGTGGCTACACTCTTGCACCAGTCTTCTGACAAGTTTGTTGCAGAGCTTTGGAAGGATGGTAAGAGATCATGCTGAGTACACAAGTTATTAGTAGTTTACCTTGCTAGATGAGTGGGGTTTTGTGCCTGTTCCCTCCTCACCCTCCACCTTTATATTGTGAATATCTACAGTGTTTTCTCTGTTGTTTAACACCAAAAGTACAGGAAGGAAACTGGTTTTCACTGTGGTCCCTTGCACATGTACCATCTCAAGTAGCTGCTTCTCATGTTCATTATTTGAACTGGTATTCGTTTACTGCTCGTTACCCTTTGTAAAGTTCAATCTGCAGAACCTTGTCCAGTGCTCTTAGCTGGAATTGCTGC
Source organism: Cuculus canorus (assembly GCF_017976375.1). NCBI lineage: Eukaryota > Metazoa > Chordata > Aves > Cuculiformes > Cuculidae > Cuculus > Cuculus canorus. The sequence continues at coordinate 9,555,772 of NC_071418.1, read as the reverse complement.
AGTGAAGTCCTGAATGTAAACAGCTCGAGTGGTGCTTGTTCAGAAAATGTTGTCTTGTGTCAGCACCAGCACAGTTGTTTCTTGTGTGGGGTGGCCATACCCTCGAAATCTGCTGCTCGTAAAGTAAAACTTGTTAACTGCTATACTAGTGCTTAGATACTGCGTATTGAAATCAAATCAATCTTTCCCTGTGGTAACCACATGCTGCGGTTTAGCTGCTCTGCCTGTGTATCAGCTGCAAGTATTTATCAATGCTTTTACCAAAATACCCCAAGAAGCAGAAACAGCCAGATAAACACGTATAAGGACTTTTCTGTTCTGGTTTTTAATGTCACAGTACCTTCATTAGTGTGTATTTATATGCAATAGTGTATAAATCTTGTAGTTCCTTATTGCGAGAGGAAATAAGTCCTGTGATGTAGACGGTGATGTAACGTGATGATTTACTTTGGTTAATGCTGAGTTTCCCTCTTACTCTAGGCAATAATGTTCAGCTACAGAGAGCATTTTATTGACTGTATAAAGAACTTTTTAGTGTGGAATCTACTCCTTCCCTTCTGAGTACACGTTCTGGTCCAAATACACAAAACCTGTTTCCCCAGATAATTGCGATGTGCATGGAATATGTTGTGGCCTGATTGCTTTTGTAGCAGAGTTAAGTCTGTTTGCAATTGATGAACCTGTTCTGTATACTAACTGAAGTGTCTTGTGTATCTGCTCTTCTGTCTTTCTGTTTTTGCTGTTTCTCTGCCTTAGAGATTCAGAATATTCAGAGAGCCTGTTTCTATGACAATATTACTGGTCTCCATGATCCACCAGGTGAATGGATATCAAAGCTGTAGGCCTACTGAAGGCAGGGCTGTCGTATCCACAGGAAACCCGTTTTTGCTCGTAGGCTTGCATGAACTTTTCATTTCATGCTGAACTGAGGTATTCCTCCACCAGGCAAATGGTCTCCGAGTGCGTACCTATTCCGTTGCTGCTGCATACATATAGCATCTCTATTAATGCACTGCATTTAAGCATTGCAGATAAAAAGGTTTGTTGCTTCCTAGTTCCATGTTGAGATGCAGGATTGCTTCTTAAGTGATAACTCTGGTAGCTCCAAGCATTTGAGAGAATGCCTAAGCTTTGTACCACTATCAAGCTTCTTTCTGCAGTCCAACATTGACGCAACTCTGGAACGCTTTAGAACGTGGATGTATTTCTGGCAGGAGAGCTGAGGGATGTATTGAAGTATCAGGATGAGGCTGCAGTGATGGTGGGGGTAGTGTGGGATAGAAACTTCTTCCAGACTTGTTGGAATTTTAAAACCTCTTAATTTAAATATTTCCCTTTGTAGAAGCTGCACACGAGTTTTGGGGTTTTTTTTATGCGCTGAGAGGTCAATAAATTCAGTTATTTGGAATGCCTTTTGGAAGACGCTTTAGATAGTTTATCCAACCTCTATCTCATCCTTCCTGTATTGCTCTCCCCAGACTTAGAAACACGTGTATGTGAAGGCTCTGTCTTTCTACTACAGATCTTGACTTGGGTTCTCCTGCTCCACATGACACATCACATCCTCAAGGAAGGGAGTGGTGGTTTCTAAAAGAATTGTCAGAGGGCTGGAGTTCAGAGCCCTTGGTCAAGGGGTGACTGGGCAGTGCTCGCTGACAGCTCTGAACCAATAGGGAAGGCTGCATTGAACTTTATTTCAATGAGGATTATCAAATAAACATGTTACAGTTGGGGGACAGAGGGTAGTGAAGCAAAAGACGTGCCATTAGCAGGTATATCTACAAAATGTTAAAAAGTAGGTGGCCAAATTAAAGCTGGATGGTGACCGGTCATTCGCGGAGTCTGATGGGTCCGTGTTTGATATGTCCCAGCTGTTCTGCTCATCCTCTCTAAGACACTCAGTAATGTCTGTCCCGTTCCTGGTTTAGAACGGAATTCTGCCTCAGAGTAAATATTTGGGATGTGATCTTACAAACAACTTACCACCTCTTTATTCTTCTAATTTAATAAGCTGCTTAGATTCTTGTCTGCCAAACTGTGTGGAGGAGCTGGACCCTGCTCTGTGCTACGTGCAAGACTCAGAAGTGATTACTTAAACTTGTTGCCGTGTATTTTCCTGCATTTAATTCTCTTTTTTTTTTTAATAGACCTTTGAAAACCACTAGAGTATGAAAGAAAATATTGTCACGTATTTGTCATATACAAAACATATTCTGGTAGCAAAGCATGGTTCCCTCTGTCTTGGTTTGAATGAATTTGTAGGTAACTTCACCAAATTGGAATTGCAGCCTACCTAGAGTTGCTTGTTTCTGGCTGGCCAGCTCAGATTCTGCGGAGAGCCAATATATGTTGTGTATTTGCTCAGTAAAGAAATGCCACCTGTGGTTATTAAGGTGTTCAGCTATCTGTGTATTTTTTAGTGAGCTATTTAAATGTTGACATGCATTTGGAATTACTTTCATGGTTTTGGCCTAAAGGTTTTAATGATGGCAGTCAGATTTGTGCCTCTGAAGAAGAAACCATAAAAATCCTTACCCAAAATGTTCCAAAGATCAAAGAAAAGTTTCTGTCTGGATGCTTTATGGGAGATTTGAAGGGCTTTGTGTGCAGTTTTCCTGGTTTAAAACTTGTCTTTTGGCAAGAGAGGCCTGCGGTTGTATATAGAAAACTTGGAAGAATGCTTCAAAACAGCAGACTAGAGAGTCTGGCAGATACTTTTTTTCCCCTCTTGTCACTGAAATAACACCATTTCCAACTCTTCTGTAAATACTTCTGCTTTCAAATCACTCTTGAGTAGTCAATGAAACTCAGATTTAATCCCTCTAATTGCCGTAAGTGACTCTTTGTTGTGAGCAAACATGCACGGATGACAAACTCCAAATAATCAACACAGACACTTTCATGGAGTCACAGAAAGATTTGGGTTGGAAGGGACCTTAAAGCTCATCCAGTTCCAGCTTCCAATTTTGCATTGTAAGAATTCAAATCATTGCCAGTTTTCAGGCAACTTTCTATCTCTTGGAAGTTGACTTCAAATAAAGAAAATGGCTTTATCGGTCATGTAGAACTGCAAGTAAAGAGCTGGATACTTCTAGTCTGTATCTACTAAAGCTACACTGTCCCGCTGTATAAGTTTGTGGCTTTTGTTTCCCCTGCTTTCGCACAGCGTCCCTAGAACGTGCTGACTGCCTTGCCCTACCGATGGCGTCTTCCGTCCTTTGTTCCGCAAAGCTTCTGCTGCTGCACTGTTGCTCCTCCTCCTGCCTGTCTTTTTACCTGACAAATGTTAAAGTCCACTTAATTATTTTCTTTTGTCCTTCCTAGTGGATCGGATTGTGGGTCTGGATCAGGTGACTGGAATAACAGAGACAGCGTTCGGGTCTGCGTACAAGACCAAGAAGGGCATGTTCCGTACTGTTGGCCAGCTCTACAAGGAATCTCTCACAAAGCTGATGGCGACGCTGCGGAACACCAATCCCAATTTTGTTCGATGCATCATTCCAAATCACGAGAAAAGGGTACGTACTGCAGACCCCTCCTCTAATCCTTTCTTTTTATTCGTCTTTACATGCATTTGAAGTTATACATGCTGTCCGTGTCTTCCTTTCGAAATCAGAAGCCAGGTTTCCCAGAGTTTTCACACTGGTCAAATATCGGTATTCCTTGCACGTTCCCCTATTTAGGTGGTTGTCTTTGTAGAGGGCAGTCTAAAACGCTTAAATTAGTTTTTCATTAATACAAATTGGAAGACTAAAAATTAATGCTTGTTTTGTTTGTCCAGGCTGGAAAATTGGATCCACATCTGGTTCTAGATCAGCTGCGTTGCAATGGTGTTTTGGAAGGAATAAGGATTTGTCGACAAGGATTTCCAAACAGGATAGTGTTCCAGGAGTTTAGGCAGAGGTAATGGCCAGAACAGCTTTTTGGGGTTTTGTGAGATAAAAATTCCTTGTTAAATCATTGAAGACACTCTGTATCCCCATCTCATCTGGAAGAAAATCCAAATCCATGTGTGAGGTCTTGAAGTTGCTTGAACTTGAAGCAATTAAATGGTACAGGTTTATTCTAAAGACAACCGAGAAGGTGAAACAGTCTACAATGGATGGCTGGAAAAGCTGTCTGGAGAAATCCCCTAGCTCTGCACTTGGTGACTGCGGCTTTGTGGATTTATATTAACATTGCTTAGTGTTGAATGTAAAGGTGTTTTTTCCTTTGACTTAAAGGTACGAGATCCTCACTCCCAATGCGATTCCAAAAGGTTTTATGGATGGTAAGCAAGCCTGTGAGCGCATGGTAAGTGGTTACACTTAAATGTTGTTCAAACGTTGACAAGTTGAAACAGAAATTGTCCTTTTCTTGATGTAAGAACAATGTTCCTACCTGTCTGTTTAGATCAGAGCCTTAGAGCTGGACCCCAACTTATACAGAATTGGACAGAGCAAGATCTTTTTCCGAGCTGGTGTCTTGGCACACTTAGAAGAAGAACGAGATCTGAAGATCACAGACATTATCATCTTCTTCCAGGCAGTCTGTAGAGGATACCTGGCTAGGAAGTATGTGTGTTTTTATGCTTTGATCTTCTTGTGGTCATCCTAAGCCTCTTTGATAGGGAGATTTGTGTTTGAGCTTCCATTGCAGGAGGGATTTTCTTGAAGTGTGGTGCCTGTTGAACTCTGGTTGTACCCAGCATATTAGGTGAATTTTTACCTAATAAAAATTAGCTCTTTCACCCCTTAACAGTCTCTCCTTCCCCCAATCTTGCCTTTGTGACACACGCAGCTGCTTACAGGGTAGCTGGCGGCTGAAAGGAAATCTCTCCTCCTGCCCCAATGGAAGTTCTTGGAGATACTCTGGAAAGCTGCTTTTTTGAGATTAAGGGATAGTTCAGTGTCTGATCCATCCTGCGTTCATCTTTTTTAAGACTAAAGTATCTTACGAGTAAGAACAAATAGCATTTGCAATTATTACTTTGAAAATGATGAGTCAGGCTTTTGCTGTGCCTCTTCATATAAGGAATGAGTGCTCATAAATCAGTGTAGTCACTGAAACTTAAACTAAGCCTATTTATGGTCTGCAAGTGTTCCAGGGTTGGGTAACCTAAAAATTAAACATAGACAGATGATCAGCTGCATTTAACACAAAATATTTTGCTCTTTCTGTCTTCAGGGCCTTTGCAAAGAAACAGCAACAACTGAGTGCACTGAAAATCCTGCAGAGGAATTGTGCTGCGTACTTAAAGCTTCGGCACTGGCAGTGGTGGAGAGTCTTCACAAAGGTTCATTATATTCTGGGACTTCTCTTGACATCTGTAAACAGGTGAATGCCGGTTCTCACTTGTTCATTTCCAATCTTCACAGGTGAAGCCTCTCCTTCAGGTCACTCGTCAAGAAGAAGAACTTCAAGCCAAGGACGAGGAACTAATGAAGGTGAAAGAAAAACAGACAAAAGTGGAGGCAGAACTTGAGGAGATGGAAAGGAAACATCAACAGGTTTGTGTCCAAGATCAGTTTTTGATATCTAGAATGTGAATTGCACCTTATCCCATCTGAGGGAGCCGTGCTGGGGGGAGACTGAGCAAAAGCATTGAGGGTCGGGTGAGCTAACTCCTTTCACACCAGCTGAAAGCTGGAATAGGAAGCTATAGCGTGAGCCACTCCTTGAGGAAAGCAGAAACATCACATTAATAAAGCTAAACCTTTTTAGGTTAGGTTTTTAGGCCTTCCCTAGTTCACAGGAGAACTTCAGTAGAGATGTCACTCTCCTTTTCATAGTTGTTTCCAGATGTGCATGTGCTGTTTGAGACATGGGAAGCAATTATGACAATTATTGGACAAAGCAAAGTGGATTTATCCTGCTAGGTAATATTGATATCAGTTTAAAGGAGACCTGAAAGAGTGTCGGTAAAGATAAATGTGTATTTATCACTGTGGTAACTTTACAGATCTGACAGGACTGAGATGGATATCAGGAAGGTCAGAGCTTCAGTTCCCGTTGATGAAACGGCAGGGAGGCCTGTGAGGAGTGTCTAAGGTTACTGGGTTTGTCTTAGTTTGGGAATAGGAGCCTGAGGGGTGACCTCATTACTCTCCGCAGTGTCCTGAGATGGGGAACTGGAGAGGAAGACTGATTTCTTCTCCTTGGGATCACGTCAGGCTGTGTGAGAATGGTCGAAAGCTGCACCAGGGGAGGTTCAGACTAGATGTTAGGAAGCATTTCTGTACCTGAGAGGTGGGTCAAACACTGGAACAGACTTTTTAGAGAGGAGGGCGATACCTCACGCCTGTTAGTGTTTAAAAGGCGTTTGGAGAATGCCCTTAATAGCCTGCTTTAACGTTTGGCCAGTGCTGAAGTGGTAAGGCAGTTGGACTGGATGATTGCTCTATGTCCCTTCTAGCTGAAGCTGTTTTATTGTCAAGTTTATCCAGCAAGAAATGATGTGTTCCAGTTCTGTTCCAGTAACTCCACATGTCAGCTTCAGCCCAGCTACCCACAGCACTCTTCTGCCTCTGAGTGTGAGGAGCAGCCCAGGAATCAGGCACTTCCCTCACCCTTGTGCTGCTGGTAGAACAGGGCAGGTGGAGGAGGTGAGGTGGGATTTATTCCTTAAACTGGGAGGACAAGTGAGTGAATGTTGCTATAGCAATACTGCAAAAGCTGGTGTCTCCTGGCCTGGTGGTAAAGCCCTCTGCTAACCGTCTTTGGGTTTGGATGTTGACCAGGGAATCAGAAATTGGAGCAGAACTTGGCCTTTAACTAACTTTGTAGTTGTCATATGTATCATCTCTTATGAGATACTTTGAACTGTTGTTTTCACTGCTTTACTAACTTTTGTGGATGTTTGCAGCTTCTAGAAGAGAAGAATATTCTCGCCGAGCAGCTACAGGCTGAGACAGAGCTCTTTGCAGAAGCTGAGGAGATGAGGGCTCGCTTGGCTGCCAAAAAACAAGAGCTGGAAGAAATTCTCCATGATTTGGAGTCCAGGGTTGAGGAGGAAGAGGAAAGAAACCAAATATTGCAGAATGAGAAAAAGAAGATGCAGGGACATATTCAGGTATGCTTTTCAGTAACTGGAGATGGAAAAGCAGGCAAACAGTGTGGTTAAGGATGGGCAAGCTTCCTCAACATCACTGCAGCACAGAGGAATTTAGCTCCCTTGCACCACGTGTGGAGAAAAATGAATTTGAATTGCTTCTCTTCTTTCCCTGTGTTCAGCTTTATCTGCCTGTGGTCTCCAGGCATGTGAGGGGGAGGGAAGCAAGAGAAAAGTCAAAGTGTCCTGTTGGTAGTGGTAGTGGATGCAGAGAGGGTGTTAAAGGTAGCAAGTGCTTTTGAGCAGGGAAGAACTGGATGACTGCATGGGGCTTCCCTGCTTCCTTACAGAAACAAAGACTGACGGGATAATGTCACTTCAGGGAGAAATGTTCCTTTTTGATTTAGTGAATATCATGAAGACTGTTCCTTCTTTGACTTTGACAAAACTAAGACAACTTCATCTCCTCCAGGTCCCTTGGGGTTTTTTTGGTACAAGTCAAATGATTTTGATGCTTCTTTTGAATAATGGGAACTTGGAAAAAGAGAATCCCTGAGAACTTAGCTGTCCTTCAAAGTATTCGAAGGAGAAACAAACACCACACTTTGCAGCTCTTGATGCCTTTTAATAAGTGTCCATTAATGTGGGGCTGAGAATCTTATTTAAAACCACAAATTAATAGAAGTACAATAAGTTGTTGGTTTTCTAGTTGTATCTGGCCATTTGTGCTGATATCTGAGCCATTGCAGCTGCACTACTGAGATCTGGACTCATACTGAAGTCAGAAGTTCTGTGATGTCTCTGCCTGGACACATGCACTTTTATTCCAGCTGCCCTATTTGGGTGCAGTCTGCTAGGAAATCTTTGACGCTGAAATCTGATCTGCTTTGGTTATCATTAAGTTGAATTATTTTGTGTTTAGATTTAGGAAAGTGAAAAGACCCTGGTGGGAAGTGAGTGTTTCTTTCCTAGATGGCTTATCTCAGCCAGAGCTGAAATACAGAGCATAAAAACTTCCATGTGTATCACGTGGCCCTTAATTTCATCACCAGATCATTGATGTTATAAATAAATCTAAAAAAGCAAATGCACTTTTATTGTTAGGGCAGGTGGCTTTTCAAAATAATACATCTTTTTCACCAAGTTAAATAAAGGAATAAGTGTGTACCCTGGAAAAGGCACAGATGGAATTGCCTTTCTTCCCAGGACCTAGAGGAACAGCTTGATGAGGAGGAGGGAGCTCGACAGAAGTTGCAGCTTGAAAAAGTAACGGCTGAAGCTAAGATCAAGAAGATGGAGGAAGAGATCCTGCTGCTGGAGGACCAAAATTCCAAGTTTTTAAAGGTGAGACCAGTCTGCATGGTGGAGATTCTGCACGGAAGTGATAGTAGTGCCAAGTAAGAGGTCCCAGAACATCTGAGACTGCTGATACGTTATCTATAAAAGCTGTGCCTGAGACTTGTGGGGTTTGAGCCGGCTGGAGCTGAGACACTAGAGATCCTTTTGAACTGACCTTCAAGAGGAAGGTATTTGCCACACATTCTTTCCAGCTCCATGAATTTCCCAAATGTGAGAGCTAGAAACAGTGTTCATCGTTGCTGCTGTTCTTTGCAAACAGATTTCTAAAAACCTACACCAACTGCTGTCCTAAGCCAGGCCTCCCGTGTGTTAAATTCCAAGTGTCACTTTCTCTTTGAGCACCCTGATCCAGTGGGAGGTGTCCCTGCCTGTAGCAGAGGGGTTGGAACTGGAGGGACTTTAAGGTCCCTTCCAACCCAGACCATTCTATGCTTCTTGGAAAACAAGTGTCCATCTTTCTGTCCTAGTCCAATCGATCCTTAATATTGACAGGTCAGTACCTTGAAATAAAACCCATATGTTAGTCACTGCGTGAGGCTCTGTATGCTTTTGTCTCTTCAGTTATTTGTGCTGCTTAGTCTCTGCAAAACATGTCAGAAGTTGTTCTTTCTCCCCTTTCTCCTCACTAGGAGAAGAAGCTGATGGAAGATCGAATAGCTGAATGTACTTCTCAGCTGGCTGAAGAAGAAGAAAAGGCCAAAAACTTGGCCAAACTCAAGAACAAACAGGAGATGATGATCACTGATCTGGAAGGTTTGTTCTTCTTACTTTGCTATTGACAGATTGGACATCATGCTAGAAAGGAATGAATTGCTCACTATGGTGCACACAGCATCCAGTCTGTCTGCCAAGCACAGCCTGAGATGTAGATACATAATAGCTGTTATTTTTGTCTCCATCTTGAAAGAAATTTGTGTCACTTGCAAGATGTGTTGTAGCTGGCAGCTCGGTTGTTCTCATGTTTAACTGGTTAGGTTTTCATTTCTGAGAATCCATTGAGTTTACAGACACACTCAGAAGTTCATGTTGCTGTGTGCGTTCCTTGGTAACGAGGTAAAACGTTTGTCTCTGAGGACGTTGCTACACTTGATATAATAACCATTAGAGCGACGTATAGCTAGGAGAACGTTAGCAGGCATTCATCAGGCTTCCAATATTTTTTGAATAAGCCACTTGGAATGGTTTTGTTTTTCTTAATGCTTTGTTTATCTAAAATGGTTCAATTTCTTTGACCATTCATTTCTGAGTGTTTTGCCTAGGTTGGCACAGGCTACCCTAGCCCTATATGTGACCTTTTGTGATTTCATGGTTTCTTAAATTACTTATGGCTGTAAATAGCCATTGTGCAACATCATTAAACTAAGGCGAAGTTGCAAAATATAAGGCAAAGTTGCTCTCTGTGTCCTAATTTGGAAATAGCTTTTTGACTCGCTCCACTGTGACCTGTCTTGCTGCATATTTTAAAACTGATGTGGTTATGGAAGAAACCCAAGTTTTAATCTTATCTGTATAGGAAGGCCTTGAACTCGTAGGGATCATAGGTGATTGATGTACTTTCCCTTTAAAAATCATACTCTGAGACGTTAAGATGGGCATAAGTAAGCTTTGCTCGCTGGAAAATTAATGCTTGAGTAGTTTTGTGCTCAAATCAGGACTAATGTTTCTGAAGATACTTGACAGCCATGTTCAGTTACGGTACCATTCCCACAGCGATGAACTTAGACATGGAAATTAAAGCTTAAATATAAAGCCTGTAATTTCTTGGCTAGTAAAGCACAGCAAAATGATATTTACTCTTGGAGATGACTCAAGAAGCCATTAAGGTATCTCTGCTGGTGTCTTGGCGCTGATATTGGGGGGGGAGAAAAATCTAATTCAGTTTTCCATGAACTTTCTCAATTACAAAATTGGGTCTTTTGACACTCTTCCAGCTGTCACTCACCAGGAATATAATGTGAAAAGAGAGGGAAAAGTGCTATTTTTTTAAGTAAAGTACTGTTTAGAGAAAAACAGTGTTACATGAAATTGTCTGGAAAATCCCAAACAGCCGTGAGTGGCTCCAAGAGGTGATTCCTGAACATCACTCCTGTCTGTGTAGAAAGTGTGGCAGGCATTGGAAGGGTGGGAGAGAAATCTGCACTGAGTACCCACAGTGTTAAACAAGTCTAATAACTTTGGTTTGTGCTAATACTCTTCTAAGCAAAAGCTCCCCATGCATGAAGAGTATTACACACCCAGTCATTATCTAACTGTAACGATGCAGCCAGTCACTGTCTTAATCAGACAAGAGGCAGTTCAGCTTGGCATGCTTTATTGCTGTGGCACTGATAACTGGGTGGCTTTCACAAAGCAATACCCATGGCAGGAGTGTCTTGGCTATAGCAGTAAAGTACCGGAAGCTTGGGGTTGCGTGATCTCGCTAAATATCGATGGGATGTCTGTGGCTCAGATGCTTGCAAAAATGGTTTAGCTGAGCTTTGTGTCAGCTGTGTTGTTTTCCAGTAGACCTTTTGCAGTCCAGCCTAGCCGTTGCAAAACTGTGCAAGCCAGTGTTTTTTCCACCCCATAATTGATTTTCGTTTTTGAATCTTGATGTCCGACTGTCTGGCCTAGCAGCTCAGACTGCTCTTCTTTTAGATCCCACTCCTTATTTGCTATCAAGATTGTATTATGTTTCTTTTCCCCTATTTCAAACTATTTTCTCTACTCATTGACTTTTTGCTGGACTTTCTGTCTAAATCACGCAGTTCCGTTTTGCTGTTTCACTTTTTCCCAGCAGCCCTCCTGCTAAAGACCAGAAAAGGAGTTGACACAGTATAACTTAAACTTCCCACCCTTTCTGCCGTCCCGTGACCTTGTCCTGAATGTTCTGAAGATGGCAAGGGAAAAAATTGCATACAAATACAATTCTTTGTTCCCTTAGAGCGCTTAAAAAAGGAGGAGAAGACCCGTCAAGAACTGGAAAAAGCCAAAAGAAAACTTGATGGTGAAACCACAGACCTACAGGACCAAATAGCAGAGCTGCAGGCCCAGATTGAAGAACTGAAGATCCAGCTGGCCAAGAAAGAGGAGGAACTGCAGGCTGCTCTCGCCAGGTCAGAGCACGATGGTGCTTATGACTACAGACATGTGGCAGTTTCATCTCACTGCAAACGTACCAGAACTGGGAGCACTAAAGCAGAAGTCAGTTCACGTTTGTACCAGAGCATCTCTTGGACACCAGTGCTGTGTGTAGACATGGCAAAAAAAGTAATTCAGTGTTTTATTGGCAGCCTTGCTCTACAAAGCTGGAAAAAAGTTTTCCCAGGGTGTAAACAGTGTTTGGGCTCTAGAAGCTCTTGGGAGAGAAAAAACACAGTGAAAGGTTTAGAGCACAAGCCTTATGAGGAACAGCTGAGGGAGATGGAGTTGTTTAGTCTAGACAAAAGGGGACTGAGGACGGGGGACCTTATTGCTCTCTACAACTACCTGAAAGGAGATTTTAGCGAGGTGGGGTTGGTCAGTTATCCCTGGTAGCCAGTGACAAGACAAGGGGAAAAGGCCTCAAAATGCATCAGGGAGATTTAGGTTGGATATTAGGAGGAATTCCTTTACTGAAAGGGTTGTCAAGCATTGGCAGAGGCTACCCAGGGAGGTGGTTGAGCCACCATCCCTGGAGGGGTTTAAAAGACGAGTAGATCTCGTACCTGAGGGCATGGTCTGATGGTGGACTGGATTGATGGTTGGACTGGATGATCTTAAAGGTCTTTCTCAAATGAAACCATTCTGTGATTCCTCAGTGAGTCTCCTTAATAGAGTGTTTCAGTGACTGGATAGGACAGACATCAAGGCTTGTGTGGCGATCTCACAGTCATGTGTATGATGGAAACTAAACATCTTTTGGATTTTGTGAGTAATGATCTATAATGCCATGGGAAGAGAGAATTCTACAGGCGGTGCGTTTTGGGGACTGTGAGTTCCATAAAATTTGAATACTTGGATGTAAACTTGAAAGCTGGATTGTTGTGAGTGTGCTTGTCGGGATCTTGAGAATACAGTAGCGGTTTCTTTCTAAAGCTTGAGAAAGGTCTATTTTATTTTAGTGGGAAAGTTGGGTACTCTTTTTCTAACTGATTTAAATAAGGCTGGACTGTTCCGTGAATAGACATGAAGCTGTGGAATCTTATTACCTGTTGTGCCTGTGTTTAACAGAGGTGATGAAGAAGCAGTTCAGAAAAACAACGCACTGAAAGTGATAAGAGAGTTGCAGGCTCAAATTGCAGAACTCCAGGAGGATCTCGAATCTGAGAAGGCATCGCGCAACAAGGCAGAAAAGCAGAAAAGAGATTTAAGTGAGGAGTTGGAGGCTTTGAAAACTGAACTGGAAGATACCTTGGATACCACGGCAGCACAGCAAGAGCTGAGGTAGGATTGTAAGAGATGTAAGAGAGCACCATTAAAATTCATGGCCCACAAGACCAGGGAAGTGATTGTGCCCCCTGTACTTCGCATTGGTGAGGCTGCACTTCAAATCCTGGGTTCAGTTTTGGGCCCCTCACTACAGAAAGGACATTGAGGGGCTGGAGCACATCCAAAGAAGGGCAAAGGGACTGGAGAACAATATGAGAGGTGGCTGAGGGACCTGGGCCTGTTTAGCCTAGAGAATAGGAGGCTGAGGGGAGGCCTTACCACTGTCTACAACTGTCTGAAAGGAGGTTGTAGTGAAAAGGGTGCTGATCTCTTCTCCCAAGTGGCGGGCAATAGGTAGTGGCCTCAAGTTGCACTGAGGAGGTTTAGATTTGATACCAGGAAAAATTTCTTCCCTAAAAAGGTTCTGAGGCACTGACTGCCCAGGGAAGTGATTGAGTCACCATCCCTGGAGGCGTTTAAAAGGTGGGAATGTGAGATGCTTAGGGATCTGGTTTATTTGTGGACAGGTATAGTTGGACATTATTTCAAACGTCTTTTCCAACTAAGCGATTCTGTGATTCATCTATAATTTACGAAAGACTAAAATGTTGATTTTGATAACCCTTGGTGCTTCCTCTAGGACAAAGCGTGAGCAGGAGGTGGCTGAACTGAAGAAAGCAATTGAAGAGGAAACCAAAAACCATGAAGCACAAATCCAGGAAATCAGGCAGAGGCATGCTACAGCACTGGAGGAGCTCTCTGAACAACTTGAACAGGCCAAAAGGGTGAGCAAAAAAGGAGTTACAGAAATACACTCTTCTGCTTCAGGAATTTTTATCAGTATCGTAAATGCTGTGGGCCCTTCCACTGACACCTGCAGAGCTAAGTTATCCTCTGTATGCATGTAACGATTGCAATTAATCAAATCTGTCATGCTTATTTGAATATATTGCAACTATCAGACACTCTTGACATCTGTCTCAACAGTGTTCATTAGCCTTGGTAACTGTGCACTTAAAGGTAAATCATGTAGTCCTCTGTAGGAGATCCCCAGCAGTCGCATGCTTTTCTGATGGAAAGCGGCTCTGCGTGAGCAAACTGCAGAACGATTCCAAATAAGGTGACTGTAATGTCAGCACTCGGGAATAATGAACTGTGACTGCAGGTAGGGTAAACGTTCTTCCAGCCACTCTTAACATCACGCTTGTGCTGTGACCCGGAGGGCATCTTGTGCAGCTGCATGGCTGTATTGTCTCTCTCGTAACCACCACCAGCGCAGCTGGGAAGTGTGGTTCCTGCTGGAGCAGCTTGAGTGGCTTGTTCAGAAGTAGAATTATTCCAACACTTCTGAAAAAAAGGGTTGTCTTTGGTTTGTGAAATTAGAGTGTTGGTCATTCACAAATACACGTGTGAACAGTTCATGTACTGTAGTGATACTTTTATGTAGGGAATGCATCACCAGCTTCCTTACTATTTTAAACTAAGGGAGAAACGTTTTAGCTGAAGCTGGTGGAAATCATAGTTTATTCACCTGAGAATCTTATGCGTGTCTCCTGCTCCTTATTCATTAAATACTCCTGAAAAGAACATGACAAGATGGGAAAATACCCTGTAATCTTAAACCAGCAATTCTGTGATGAGATGGTGTCAGTTCTGGTGCTGCAGGAAGAATGGCACTGCAACATCCCAATTATTACTTTTTTAAAGAGCCTTTTGACAAATGTCGGTGCGGTGGTGGTAAGTGCTTTGTTATCGCTTCCAGGCTGCTGGGCCTGCTAAAATCAGGGCAGCTTTAGTCGATATCTTTCCTTTTATTTCTGAGAGATGAGCCGTGCTGATCTGGTAATGGGCACATTCCTCCCTACTTACAGCACCACTCAAACAGTCCTTTCACAGTACCCATGTCCCAGATCTTGTTGAATTCATCATCTGGGCCTCCCTGTTACCTGTGATATCCAAGAGGGGAATAACTTGCATTCAATTGTTCTTTAACGTACACAGAACACTGCATAGCAGCGTGTTAAACACTCCCTGCTTACAACTTGCTGAGTGTTTTCTTTTATCTCTGAACTTGCAAACTTGGTTTGCCCTAGCAAATATTTTGTAGCAGGAAATTGTAATCATATGTGACAAAGCGTTGAATTTCTTTCCTTTTGTCTTTCTTAGTTCAAAGCAAATCTTGAAAAGAACAAGCAAGGCCTAGAGTCGGACAACAAGGAGTTGGCCTGTGAGGTGAAGGTGCTGCAGCAGGTCAAGGCAGAGTCTGAGCACAAGAGGAAGAAGCTTGACGCTCAGGTGCAAGAGCTGACTGCTAAGGTGTCGGAAGGTGAAAGACTGAGGGTGGAGCTGGCAGAGAAGGCTAACAAGCTGCAGGTAAGACTGTATGAAAGTCCTAAACTGCTGGAAAATAGGCAAGAAACTACAAGTCTTAATCCAGAAATGGCTAGGAGAAATGACTGTCAAAGATGCAGCTGGGTCTCCAGGCAGTGAACCTGTAGTGGACATTACTCTGTCGTGTGCTCTCATGTGGATATTAGGGAAAATTTCTTTATTGAAGGAGTGGTAAAGCCCTGGCAGAGGCTGCCTGGGGCAGTGGTGGAGTCTCCATCCTTGGAGGGGTTCAAAAATTGTGTGGTTGTGGTACTTAAGGACATGGTTTAGCAGGCATGGTGGGGTTAGGCTGATGGTTGAAATGGATGAGCCTTTAGGGGTCTTTTCTGACCTTAATGATTCTCTGTATTTAAGGGGCCTTCAAGTAGTGATGTGCCTCAGGTGGAGAGAGCTGGACAGCCGTGACATTAATTCTGAACTTTTTGGGCTATGTGAGAATGACAGTGGCTTTTAAACATTGCTTCCCATCACAAACACCAAATCCTGTCGGAGGCTCTGCGCAGTTGAAGCTGCCAACAGCTGGCTTGCAGGTTTTTTGGCTTGGATATAGAATTGAATACATTGGGCCAAATTCACTCATAGATCTGAGCATCAGTATCAGTACTTGTTGGTGATGGCCACGGGTTTCCTCTTGTGCCTCAGTGTTGGAAGCGTGGCAGATAGAGATGGCAAGTAAAGGCTCACTTTTCTGGGAAATTATAGATAAAGTGGACAAAATCAAATGCAGTCAGGTTTGACATTTAAACCACAGCAACAAGTAGTTTAGGTAAATTGAGCTGAAGTACTTGAGAAAGGGAACAGCCCAGTTCTTTTCAGAGGAAGCTTTTGGCACTCTCTCACTCTATATAGAGGTAGTATAGCCTAAACCAGCAGGAGTTGGCACTTGCAGGAACCTTTTCTCTTACAGCTGGCACAGATAGTCCTTGAATTAATGGTCCTGTAATGTAATAAAAGATACGGCCCTGTAATTGAAAATAGGATTTAAGTATGGATGCAGGTATTGGAATGACATGCTTAGTGCGCAGCATGACTGACTTCTGTTACTTTGTACCACTGAAGTTCAGGACTAACAACCAACTTGAAGCTTCTATCTGAACTTCAATATTTTTAGTTTGTGTCTGTGCCCTGGGATCTGTTGTTATCGTACCAGGCTTGGAATTTGGTGAGGTTTTGTGTTCCAGAGTTCCAGCTGCCAGTGGGATGTGATCCTTGCCGTGAGTCAGCTGCGTGCTCTGACCTTTCAACTGCTTGCTTTGCAGAACGAGTTGGATAATGTCTCAAGCCTCCTGGAGGAAGCAGAGAAGAAAGGCATTAAGTTTGCCAAGGATGCGGCTAGCTTGGAATCTCAGCTTCAGGATACACAGGTGTGTGTGCAGCGAAGCTTGAACTTTGCGCTGTAGCTTTGTTCCTCATTGAAATGCTGCCTGCATAACAGAAAAAACATTTTTCACTCATGGCTTGGAAAGTCCCTTGGGTAGAAGCTGTGTTTTCTACTGAGGTCTAGTGAGATGTGCTGTATAACAATGGCTCGGCTACACAAGGGAGCCTGTTTCTTATTCTCTAAGATTCTTCTTATTCTCTAAAACTGGAGCCTTTCAGGTACTCTTTTATTTCTTAGTCTCTGTGGGAAGATTTGTATTAAATCAGGAAAGCCTTTTCAAGCAGAACATTAACATAAATAAGATCCTTGGGGTGTAGGAAATGCACGAGGGACAATACCCCATCTTTTACTGACAGCTTTGGTTCTTAAAGCTGCTGGTGTTTCATTTTGAGTTAAATAACACAGCTTTATTCAGGTATTCATCATTGAAATATATTTGACTACTTGAATGATGTTAATCACAATTAATCACAATTAGAGAGATCTGTGAGGAACAGGAGGGGGAAAGGGGATGGTGCTACACCTTTTGTTCATTCCTCTTATGACAGGAGGTTCTACTGCTGAATTACAGCTGTCTTTAAAGTGACTTTAATAATGCAGCAAAACTTGGAAGCGTGCTGCCATAGCAGGGTTCGCTGCTATGGATTCTTTCTGGGTGGTTTCAAACAGGTACTCTGTGCTTGTCTGAAAGAAAAAAAAAAATAAGTTTTGAGGGTGACTTCTGTGCTCATCCTTTTAAAGATGGAAAACTATCATCTATTCTCTTTTGGAACAGACAGTGGCATGGGTTCCCTGACCAGAAATACACTTTATAAAGGAGTAACTGTACCCAAAACCCAAATTACAGATGTTTTCCTAAGCACATCCTTTTACAAAAACACTATGAGGAAAATAATCAAACCTGAAACTTCCCAGGGAGTGATGGAGGGTGGTAGCCCAGGACCACCACTAATGCACTGTGACCCAAACGGGATTTTGAATGTGCCTGTTTGTGTGACAGGAGCTGCTTCAGGAAGAGACCCGACAGAAACTCAACCTGAGCAGCAGGATTAGGCAACTGGAAGAGGAGAAGAACAACCTGCAGGAGCAGCAGGAAGAGGAAGAAGAGGCCAGAAAGAACTTGGAGAAACAAATGCTCGCCTTGCAGGCACAGGTACGCTGTAACACAGAACAAGACTTCTGTAAGGCCTGCACGTTCCAGGGGAGAGGAATTGTTGCCCCAAATCTCCTGGAAAAACGCTGTGTACTTTGCATGTGTGCCAGGCCAGGTATCTGAATAAAATGTCCTGTGGCCTTTCTCCATCACAGGAATGACTGCAACCAGCAGGACTTAGTCCTGCTGGTTCCTGTTTCCGTGTTATTTGAGCTAGCAACAGCATTCATCTCAGGTTTGTGCTTTTCCTTTTTTCCTCCTCATGATGCCTAAGGAATTTTATTTTGTTTTATTAAATCTCAGTTGGCTGATGCTAAGAAGAAGGTAGATGATGACTTGGGAACCATTGAAGGTTTGGAGGAAACTAAAAAGAAATTACTGAAGGATATGGAATCCTTGAGCCAGCGCTTAGAGGAGAAGGCGATAGCTTACGACAAACTGGAAAAGACAAAGAATCGCCTGCAGCAAGAGCTGGATGACTTGATGGTGGATCTCGATCATCAGCGCCAGATTGTTTCAAACTTGGAGAAAAAGCAGAAGAAGTTTGATCAGGTAGCGTGCTTTCTGTCATCTTCCTGCTTGCTGTGACCTCTAAATAATGTCTTGTTTATAACAACATATAATAGACATTACTGCATAAATGAGCCTTGGAATAACAAGGGTCTGACTGGAGCAGTGGTTATCGATAAAACTTTTGTGAGCAGCTTGGCCTTTAAGAGCAACTTGTCACTCATTTCAGTAAGCTAAATGCCAGCTTTGAGTCTTGTTAATTTAAGTCATAAGCTCTTTATATGCAAAAAAGGAAATTATATGGAACCAGAAGCCTGACCTAGAGTATTATTGTAATGCCTCAAGATAGACAAAAGAAAGATGTGAAGACTCAAAGATGAACACAATATAGAACTGATTTAATCCAGATTAGGAGCTTGTTTCTCTCATCCCAGAGAAGGTGTAGCTGTTTTCTAGCACTTCAAGACTGAGACTAGACAGCTTTCGAAGGCAATTTAAACTTAGAGTGTTAACCACTTCATTGACTAAAATACCTGAGGCAGGCAGGACCTGGTTATAGAACTTATGAGATGGATTAATTATTTCTTATGTGCAGATGCTGGCGGAAGAGAAGAATATTTCTGCCAGGTATGCAGAGGAAAGAGATCGTGCTGAAGCAGAAGCCAGGGAGAAGGAAACCAAAGCACTGTCTCTGGCTCGGGCTTTGGAAGAAGCCCTGGAAGTGAAGGATGAGTTTGAAAGACAGAACAAGCAGTTGCGTGCAGATATGGAAGATTTAATGAGCTCTAAAGATGATGTGGGCAAAAACGTGAGTACTTTTCCACACCCTATTTTATTCATTACTGCACAGGCAATAATGCAGTAGATTTGACACAAACTTAGGACTTTTGAAGCTGATTCATAACCCAAAATTCTGGAGGAATTAATGCTTAGGATAAGGGAGTGCTTTTTATCAGGCCTTTTCAAAAGATGTGAGAGTGTAGAGGGCAGAAGCTGCTGGCCAGTGATGGATGACACCAGATGTAGGAGCTGATCTTGGCACTGCCTTTTCTCTCTTTAGAGATGTTTGGGCTCTAATACAGTCTGAGAGGGGCTGCTCTGCCTGTTCTGATTCAGAGCATCACATGTTGTGTACGGGAAAGGGTCTGATTTAATGCTCTTGGCTTAGGTCCATGAACTGGAGAAGTCAAAGCGAACTTTGGAGCAACAGGTTGAAGAGATGAGGACTCAGCTTGAGGAACTGGAAGATGAGCTGCAGGCTACCGAAGATGCCAAGCTTCGTCTGGAGGTGAACATGCAAGCCATGAAAGCGCAGTTTGAGAGAGATCTGCAAGCCAGAGATGAACAGAATGAAGAGAAAAAGAGGATGCTAGTTAAACAAGTAAGTGTTTTACTGTACTTCGTAATGGGAAGGGTGTGAGGATCCTTTGAAAAGCTCTGTGGTTTCAGTGATCATTTGCTACCAGAAAAATAAAGCCTTTTGCTTAAAGATCCCACCTTGTAGAAATTGCAAGCAGCCTTCTTTATGATAGAATAGGTCTTGAGAGGACTGGCCACTGTAACTGTTAATGTCAGCCTGCTCATGACAGTCCTCCAATCCAACTGGATTTTTCCTCAGAAGCACTCAGCACACACATGGCTCTGGCTCCAAGCTAGCTGCATGGGTGCCCTTCAGGCCCATCCTGTTTGGTGTACAGGAGCAAATCCACATACACCAAAAGAGACTGAAAGACTGTAAGTGAACGGTTCCCTACATGAAAATCATGGCAAAGATTCCAGATTTATCAGACTCGAGTCTCTTCAGATCTGCATTGTTACTAGAATTGTCAAGGAGTGTCTTTAAAATCTCATATTTGGAGGTTCTAAATCAAAGTTTCTAAAGCTTTAAGGAAAAATCCCACCTATTATCTCAAGATTTATCACAAGAAAACAAAAACTTACAATTACTGAGCATCACCAATGTAGAGCGTGCTCTGAACTAAACACAAGCAATGGCTTGAAAGGCTGATGAAGTCCATTGCAGTGCAAAACTGCTCTTACCTTGCACTCGACAAGGGCTCTTGAGGAGCAAGACTTGCTTCAAAACACAGTATATTCTTTCACATTGTTATGCACTGGTATTTCTGGCTCAATGTTACTTATATATGAATTTGGCTTCGTTCATATTGGCTGGCTGCTGAGATACTTGACTCTTCTGGTTTGGTTTGGATGAAAGGTGTTGGTGTATGGGTGCTGGTGGCACAGCTGTCTCAGAATGATTTTGGTTTCTTCACTAAAAATTAGGTGATTCTACTTCTCTTCCTCTTAGCGGTTCAACCAGAATTAGCGATGTCTGCCCCAGAGCAACAGCTAAATGTGCTGGGCAAGAAGCTGATCACTGAGCAGCTGAACAGATGAGATGGAAGCACTTCAGGCGCTGAGTTCTTGTCTTTGTTTTCCTTTCAGTCATTTTGAAGATCTCTGCTTCCCATTTGTGGGTTTGTTTTTGCCATCTGTAGTGTCTTCCTATGTAGCTTCCATTTGAGTAATGTTAATTCTGCTCTGTAAAGGCCTTTTGGATTCATTGACCATTTTGTTGAGAACGGAGCCTGTGAAATGCCTTGATTTCCCAGGTGCGAGAGCTGGAGGCAGAACTGGAAGACGAGCGCAAACAGAGGGCGCTTGCTGTGGCAGCCAAGAAGAAAATGGAGATGGATCTGAAAGACCTGGAAGGTCAGATAGAAGCTGCAAACAAGGGTCGAGATGAAGCCATCAAACAGCTACGCAAGCTCCAGGTAGGCACAGCTCATCACAGCTATCCCCTGTGTACTTGTATTCAGTACTCATCTATGTCTTTATTTTGGCATTTTGCATGAGGAGTTACTGAGTGTGGCTTCCAAGGCTGCATTTCTAAAGTTTGATTATTTACATCTTTGAATTTACTGATTTGAGCTCAGGTCTTGATGGCGGCTTCCCCAAGATGAGTTTCTAAGGCGTCTTCAACCCAAAACGTTCCAGAGAAAAAGAAGGTTTAAAAGCACATAACTTACAAAGCTCTGAGGTGCTTATTCATTTTAGTGTGGCAAGAGAGTAACCTCATCTTTGTGTCAAGGATTTATTTCCCATTCCCAACAAATATTCAGCATTTGGTAGGGTTCATGTTTGCCAAAAGTTTTCAGTGTCACAGCCCAAAGCTGCAGGAGCACGAGGCAATGGCAAGGCCGTATGGCAAATGAAATTGCCATTCTGCCTTGTCTGCTCTATTCTTTGGCAGTCCTGCTCCTGATCCTGCTGCATGCGAACGAGGGCAGTGCTGGAACTGAGTCCAGACAATGGATGAGGAAGGAACATAGGTTATAGCAAGAAATGCTGGTACCTAGCAGTATCCTGCCTTTCTGTTTCAAGAGGAGAGGTCAGCTACAGAGTTCACACCAGATCTTCCTGCATTTCCATACAAGTACCTGAAATAAGTGGTCTCGTGAATGGTAGGATTGGAGGACACAGGTACAACCCCAATACAGTTTCTCCAGCTTTTATTACTCTTTTAGCACCTCAAGTCAAACTTGTGTGAGTTAAGGTCTCGGTCTGTGCTAACAGTGTCTTAAGAGAAGGCTGAGTACGTGCAAAATGGTGACTTGTGTTACTTCTACACTGAAAGGTTCCTTACCTTGCGTACTTGTAACAGGTTTTACTGATCAATGTAAGTAAATAGACTTTTTTCCAAGTCCATTCCAAGAGCTCTACCTCTCTCTGCAAGTTTCATGGTAAACGTGATGGAGCAGCCCCTTACTTAACATGTTTATCCTACAAGAAATACTGGTAAATTAAGTGAAGTTTTATAATGGGATCTTTTTGATGAGGAATGAGTAATGGGAAGATAAGAAAACAGAGTTTTACATTGAAAACAAGAACAGGAAATACATTTTTGAATGAAACCGCCTCAGGAAGAAGGTTTTGTATCTAAAGGGCAAAAATGCTTCAAAGCTGCTTATAAATCTCATGGTTGTTGTAATGCAGCATGTTTTTTTTTCTTCCCTGTGCTTTCCAACTGCAGGCTCAAATGAAAGACTACCAGCGGGAGCTGGAGGAAGCCCGTGCGTCCAGAGATGAGATCTTTGCACAGTCCAAAGAGAGTGAAAAGAAGCTCAAAGGTCTGGAAGCAGAAATACTCCAGCTCCAGGAGGTGAGGCTGAAATCTAAGAAATTTCTTTTTCTTGCCTAGAGTAAGAGGAGGGGTGGGGGAAAAGAAATCAAGTGAGTTGAACAGAGAAACAAGAGCCTGGAGGTCTTCCTCTTCCCTCCTGCCCCAGGTCGTTAGGAAGTTCTGTATAGCTTTGTAGGAGTCATCCCAGTGGTCTGGACTTCATTTCTCTGCTAAACAGATTGAGGCATCTTTAAAGTTAGCCAGGTGGTCCAAAGCTGGAAGGTGGCAATCACAGTGTCACTACTGGAATTAATTACTGGAAATACATCAA
Source organism: Cuculus canorus (assembly GCF_017976375.1). Classification (NCBI taxonomy): domain Eukaryota; kingdom Metazoa; phylum Chordata; class Aves; order Cuculiformes; family Cuculidae; genus Cuculus; species Cuculus canorus. The sequence continues at coordinate 9,533,105 of NC_071418.1, read as the reverse complement.
AATGAAACAGTCTCTTCAGTTTCTCAGTGGACCCTTTCCACTTGTGGAGGTTTATCACTGCCTGCTTAGGTCCTGATCCCTTTCTCCTCCAGCCATGTGTTCCCTCACTGTTGGTGATCCATGTAAGAGCTCTCAGTCCTGCTCCGTATTGTGTATCTCCTGTTATCTCCTTGGTCTGCCACAAGGTTGGACATCACCAGAGTGGCCTTGTGTGAGAGGCTGCCTCTGTATGAGCTGCAGACCAAAGCTTGAAGCAGTGACTTGGACTCCACCACTTCCCTGGGCAGCCAGTGCCCAGTAACCCTTTTGGTGAAGAAATTTTTCCTGATATCTAATCAAACCCTCCCCTGATGCAACTTGAGGCCATTTCTTCTCGTCCTATCACTTGTTTCTTGGGAGAAGAGACCAGCACCCACCTTGCTACAACCTCCTTTCTGGGAGCTGCAGAGAGCGATGAGGTCTACCCTCAGCTTCCTCTTCTCCAGGCTAAACAGCCCCAGTTTCCTCAGCCACCTCTCATTGGGCTTGTTCTCCAGCCCCTTCACCAGCTTCATTGCCCTCCTCTGGACATGCTCCAACACCTCAACTTAAAATGAAGTTCAGTGCCATTTATACAGCTGTGCTAAAACTTTTATACCTGGTTTCCATTCCTGCAATGTACTCCATAAGAACCTGAACAATTTGCTTTATGCAGTGCTCACCTTACACTGAATGTTTTTATTAAAGCACATGACAGAATGGTATTCTCCTGCCATTTAGGGCTTGAATGTTACGGATCTTCACAGATTTTTTCCTTTTTGTAAGGAACGCTCAAGGACAGGGACACGGAAATCCATTGCAGTCATACAGCAGTTCAGGGGGAAGTAAGGTGATATGCCCTGCTAGCTTCCACAGTTGTCGGTTCTGCTCTTCCTTTAAAAAAATCTATGGGTATCGCCCTCACAGCATCTTCCAGAAGCCTATTAGGAGGCTGAACTGTTTCAGAAGTTTTGACGTTCCTAATGCTGTAATGAATCTCTTCCTAACCTTTGCAGGAGTTTGCTGCATCTGAAAGAGCCCGTCGTCATGCTGAGCAAGAGAGGGATGAGCTGGCTGATGAGATTGCAAACAGTGCTTCAGGAAAGTGAGTCATCACTGTATTAGTTGTGCATCAGAAGAACTTCAGGCACCAGCAGCTGGAGTTCTCAGCAGTCTGCTTGCAGATTCCGTATCAGCCTGTCTTCATAAAAATTCCTTGCTATTATAAAGAGAATTGCTGACGCAGTAGCTTCTCATGACAGTTTGCAATGCCCGAAGCAAACTCGCCTGAAGTATCAGAAGCAAACTAGCCTGTTGCTTTGTATCCGATCTGACTGTGTCTTGACCCAAATTCTTCCTTTCTAGGTCAGCGCTGCTGGATGAGAAGCGCCGGCTGGAAGCTCGGATTGCACAGTTGGAGGAAGAGCTTGAGGAAGAGCAGAGCAACATGGAGCTTCTCAATGACCGGTTCCGAAAGACCACGCTGCAGGTGACTCTGTGGTTGGCAATGCTTGAGGGGCAATTTGTGTTCAGGTGTGCAGTTGCAGAGCAGAGACTCTGAATTAGCACCAAATGACTTTCTGTTCTTCTCAAAGGTTGACACGCTTAATTCTGAGCTGGCTGGGGAGCGGAGCGCTGCCCAGAAAAGTGAAAATGCACGGCAGCAACTGGAGAGGCAGAACAAAGAGCTGAAAGCCAAGCTGCAGGAACTGGAGGGATCTGTGAAGTCGAAGTTCAAGGCAACAATTTCTACTCTAGAAGCCAAGATTGTGCAGCTGGAAGAGCAACTTGAGCAGGAAGCCAAGTAAGGAAAAAACGCTGTTTGCCTGTGTTTGCTCTGTCAGCTGAGTGTCTGAAACCTCCACGCTGTAAGTTTCTGTAGGGCTGAGATGTGAGGCATCAGGGCTTATCTGGAAAGTTCCTGTTCAGGGGACACACTTTGACAAGACAGCTGTAAAGTAACTGACTGAAGATTTCAGAATCTATTTGCTCTGTAACCAAAAATGCTGAGTTAGCTCCTGTAGTTCAGCAGGTGAATGTGTCACCTGGCAGTCTCAGGATCCACAAGGTGCTGCACAAGTTCTTTGGGACGAGATATAACACCCCCTTGAGGCTCCTGGCCTCTGGTTAGAGGAAGTGTGTTGAACAGCGTAGGTGTGACAGCTGAAGTTAGTTGAGATGAGTCCTGTGCTCAGCAGAACTCTTCCTGCAGTGAGCTCTGCCTCTGTGCTTGCTGGCTTGGTCCTTCCCATGTTTATTGAGCTAGTACTTCCCTGGCTCTGCTCTCCTATCACCATCTCAGCATTTTTTGTGCTTCTGGCTTTGCGGGAGGACCCTGTTACTGGTTGGCAATAACTAAAGCTGCTCTGTTTGATCTCACTGTGAAAAGGCACCTTCTTATCCCTCTTTTTAGCCCACTTGTCATACTCGCAGTGCTCCAGTGCTGACTTCCTGCTGTCAAAGCTCCACCTAGCACACTAAAAATGAGTCTGTTCTGCTGACAGTGGCAGCATGTTAAGAGGACTAGAGTGTCTGTTACACAGGGAGGAAAGAGCCTTTCCAAAAGGACAGGTCTAGTGTTCTGGACTGCCAGTACTGAGACAAATCATGTGTTTTGATTATTCTGTAACTGAGCCCCCTGATCCCCAGTGGGAGGTGTCCCTGCCCTAGGCAGGGGGTTGGAACTGGGTGAGCTTTGGGGTCCTTTCCAACCCAAACTGTTCTGTCATTCTGTGATTCTAGGGAAAGAGCAGCTGCTAACAAACTGGTCCGTCGTACAGAGAAGAAATTGAAAGAAGTCTTCATGCAGGTGGAGGATGAGCGTCGACACGCGGACCAGTACAAAGAACAGGTAGGTGGGGAGGGGCTGTGCTTTTCAGGTTTGTTCCTCACAAAATGCAAATAGAACTGTAGTTGGAATGGAAAAGTCTCACGAAGAAGCACGTTACTGACAAGATCTAAGACAGTGTATCGTGATGACTACAGCAGTAGAGTAGTTCCTGGCAGTTCAAACCCCTCTGGTGTCATGGTCTGTGATGCATCCTGCTCTCCCAGCCTCAGGAGCTCTGTAGCATTTCCAGGAGTCCAAGCTAGAGTTCTACACTGGGACTAGAGGCTCATCTCCAGTGGGGTAGGGGAAGGACAGGGGGTTTGCTAAAGCCCCCATCATGGGGCTGTCTTATTTGATCCGAGTGCCTGGGTTTGTGTTCTAGATGGAGAAAGCAAATGCCAGAATGAAGCAGCTCAAACGCCAGCTGGAGGAGGCTGAAGAGGAAGCCACACGTGCAAATGCTTCCCGACGCAAACTTCAGCGTGAGCTGGATGATGCCACGGAGGCGAACGAGGGCTTGAGCCGGGAGGTCAGCACCCTGAAGAACAGGCTAAGGTGAGTGGTGCCAGCGCAGCGGGCAGGGTTCTCTCTGAGCTCTCATGTGCCCACAGGCCATCTCCATAATGCATTCCTGGGGAGCATCCAGATGTGGAACTGCAGAGGCAGAGCTGCTGATGTTAGGAGATGGGTCAAACTGGAGCTTGCTGGGAAGCTGATGATAACAAGGAAGCTGCCAGGCCACAGGGATGTTCCCAACAGCTCTTGAGCCTGAGCCCTTTAGAAGTTACACTGGCAGGTTTTCTGGGGCTGCCAGTTCAAGCCACCAGCTATAGGTAAATGCAACAGGGGAGACAGACAGCTCAGTTGGGCTGTTCCTGGCTGGTAGATCCCTGTTCCTGACCCACCCTGATGGGAGTGTGTCAGCGCATCCCCTGGGGAGCAGCTCTTTAGGAGGTCAAGGTCTGTATCGAATACAGACAGGAGTCAGCAGCAGTGAAGCTGCTGCAGAGCGAAAACCGCCTCAACAGGGAGAAGGCTGAGCTGGCGGGCTTGGGGAACAGCTGAGGGGCACAGTGCAACACTAAAGCGGGCGGGTGATGGTTTTCAGGGAGCCTGCTCTGTTCAGTACTTGGTCTGCACTTGGTGCTTGTACAGATTGTGTTTTACTTGCCAGGATAAGGTGGTGGTTTAGGCTGAGCAGGAATTTCGGAGTACCAGAACGTGTTTGCACACTGCGTGTTGACCCCTTAGTGAGAGTGGGTTTTACAACACAGTGTGTGAGATCTGCCCTGTGGGTGGCCTGGAGCTGAGCTGCGCCATTCCCTGTGGCTTCCGGGGCAGCCGCCAGCACCAGGCTCGGGCTGCACGTGGGATGCAGCCCATCAGCGATTGCGCTCTGCTTCTCATTGGCAGGAGGGGAGGCCCCATCACCTTCTCCTCGAGCCGGTCCGGGAGACGCCAGCTGCACATCGAAGGGGCCTCTCTGGAGCTCTCGGACGATGATGCGGAGAGCAAAGGCAGCGACGTGAACGAAGCGCAGCCGGCCCCTGCGGAGTAGAGCCCCTCACGCCGTTTGCATGCAGAGACTCGTTACCCAGTAGTCGGCAGGAGGAGGAGGACTTTCCTGACCACCGGACTGCCTTGTGGCCGTAACTCTGCCTTACGAAACGTCAGCATGCTACAAGGTTCCCTAGTGTAGGTCAGCTCTGTCTTACGGCTCTCCAGCCTCCCCCTGCTCAGATATAGGTACAACCGCTTTTTTATAGAGTAAACAGAACGGGATCTTCTCTGTTAAGTGCATCCATTTTCCAGATACTTATTGCGAAGCCATTTTATAAAGCACCATGTGAAGGAGGAAACTTTTTTTATCGAGAAACGTCATTCCCGGGTGGGCGTTGGGACAGACCCATTGTCACGGCTATGCATGCTTTGTTGTACAGACAACATCCTTCTACCGCTTCTGTGCTCGGCCGGCCCTCACCTGCCTCGCGTCGGCTGGATCATTGAAGACCAAACTGCACCCGTATCTTTCTTTTCTCCTAATTGTTGTGATTGGCACACAATCAGCAAGCAAACTGTGAACAGGCCTTGGGAAGCGTTAGAGGGAAATGTAGGGATGAGTGAGTAGTGTCCATTTTTAACCCACAATACCATTTTGAAGTGTTCTCAGCACCCGCATCATCAGTCAGTGTCCTGGCAGCACAGGCTTGCTGGGCTAGCGTCATTGTTCCTCATCTGTACAGTGCTCCCGCCTCTAGAGACCTGCGAATTCCATACCCAGCAGATCCTGTATATATTCCAGCTAGAATAACGCAAACACCAGGAAATAAACATACAACACAGGCAAAACTAATTTATTACTGTATGGCTGAGTTGGTCCCCATGGAGCTGAGTGGCTGCATTGTGGGCAGGGGCTCACGGGACACCCCGGCAGCCAGGCCGGTGTTCCCGAGGGTGCCGGCACCGCGGGCAGGGTGTCCGGGATGGATGTTGCCTGCCTGCGAGTTAACAAGCCAGTGGATGTGAATCCTTTGTTGTTGTTGTTGTTGGTTCTTTCTTTTGAGCAGTATTACAGCGAGTAGTTAGCGTTCATTTTGTTTAAATTAGCCGAAAAGCTGACATTACAGAAAGTGCCTTCGACACTACCGTACTGAGACAGCGTTTCCTCTATGATTTGCCTCTATAACAATGACTTAATGTATTAATTTTGACTGTGCTTCATATCACGTACCTCTCTAGTCCAAGTGGTATTATTGGTGTTAGTGACAATGAATCAGTGTTAACTAGGAAACCTCCTCTGCCACAGGCTCGGAATCCATGGAGTTCCTTTTTTTTTGGTTAAAAGCTTTAACATCCGTTGCAAAGGTTTTGTTGTGTGTTTGGATACTTTTAAGCGAACTGGCTGTTGACCACCAGGCACCCGACTGCAAATATCTTGTTTTCTTGTATACCCATATTTCTAGACAATGATTTTTGTAAGACAATAAATTTATTCATTATAGCTGTGGCCGCCTGCTCTGTTTACTTACAGGAAGAGCGATCTCCTGAGGCTGGCATAGACCTTAATAAATGAGAATTATGACTGGAAGCTGCCTTTTCCCTTTTTCCTGGTGTGTTTGCTTGGGATTTTTGCGGAGATGACCTGGTCGGGGCTGAGCCTTTGCCTTTGGGTGGTAATAGCACCACAGGGCTGAGCGCACAAGGCCCTTTCGCCCTTCGTGCATTTAACAGTGTCCAATCTGTTTTCCCAGCAGTTTGATCCCCCTTGGGCTGTTCCTGGTGCGCAGGACCCACTCCACTCGCCCATCTGAGGGCAGAGCTTTCCCTGGAGCACGGAGCTGCGTGCACTGGGGCCCTTGCGCCCAGCCCTGCTTGGCTCCACGGCCGGGTGAAGGCTGTTTGCTGTGTCTGCATGGAAAACAGGGACGGAGATGGACCCACAGCGGAGGGATGGTGCTGCGTAGGTGGCTGGGTTAAAGGTGCATTTCCACCACAGCTGGGAAAGGCAGGGACTGATCTCCTGCTTGGCTTCCCACAGCTGGGAAAGGACTGAGCCCAGCCCAAGGTTTCTCATCCCTGGAGCAGGTGCCCACAGACAGGGGTGCAGGTTCCTGGTGAAGGCCAGGACAAGGCTCGGGGTTAGGTGATGCCTGGGCTGGGCTCACCTGTCCTGTGGGGATGCTGATGGGACCGATAGGAACCTCAGTAACAAAAGCAGAGTGTAGTCACAGCTTTGCCTTGGATCTGGCAGACTTTCCCAGCTCTCCCTTAGTTGTGATGAGCTGGGGTGACGCCTACCTGAAAGCAATTCTCCTGGTGCAAGTCCAGCTGCCCTGGTCTGGGCTCCGGGAGACTTGAAGCGCTGAGGGGCTGCTGGGATGCAGGCTGGTCCCACGCTCCTCAACCCTGGTCCTTCCTGGGCACCTTTTCCTCAAGTGCCTCCTTCAAGGCTGTAGCAACTGCTGGGAAGAGTGCGGTGGCTGTGGAAGTCGTGCCAGCAGCCGGGGCGGGCCCTGGCCCTGCTCCCACCTGGGAACGTTCAGGAAGGTTGGCTGCAAGGAGGGCTCCTGTGTGCAGGGATCAGTGCTGGGGATTGGACTGCGTGGCCTTTAAAGGAAAGACCATTCTATGATTCCCAGCAGGAGCGAGGGTACTGCCAGTGCTGGCAGGAGGAGGAGAGCCCGTGGCACACAGCACCCCTGGATCCACACGGCCTGGGGAGCGCGAGGCTGGAGAGCAGCCCTGCGGGAAGGGAGCTGGGGCTGCTGGTCGAGGGCAAGGTGACCATGAGCCAGCAGTGCCCTGGCGGCCAAGAGGGCGACCGTGTCCTGGGTGCATCCGGCACAGCATCGCCAGCTGCGCGAGGAGGGGATTGTCCTGCTCTGCTCCACACTGGAGCAGCCCCACCTTGAGCACTGGGGGCAGTTCTGGGCACACAAGGTAAAAAGGGTCTAGAGCTGCTGGAAACATCCAGAGGAGGACATAGAGTTGGGGAAGGATTTAGAGAGGAAACTGTGTGAGGAGTGGCTGAAGTCACTGGGTCTGTTCAGCCTGGAGGAGACTGAGGGGAGATCTCACTGCAGTTACAGCTTCCTTACAACGGGAGGAGGAGGAGCAGGCGCTGAGCTCTGCTCTCTGCTGGTGACCAACGACAGGACCCCAGGGAATGGCAGGAAGATGCCAGAGGGGGGTTAAGTTGAACATTAGGAAAAGGTTCTTCCCCCAGAGGGTGGTGGAGCACTGGAACAGCTTCCAGGGCAGCAGTGACAGCGCCAAGGCTGACAATATTGCAGCAGCATTTGGCCAACGCCCTCAGCCCCACAGTTGGGGTGTCCTGTGCTGGGACAGGAATTGGACTCAGTGATCCTTGTTGGGTCCCTTCCAGCTCAGGACGGTCTATGATTCTGCAGGGCTGACACCACAGCTGGGCCACTGGCTGTGAGCAGGCAGCAGCCCCACAGTCGCTTTGTGGGATTTGGGAGCAACCGGGCTGCAGCTGAGCCAGAGGCTGCACCAACCTCTGTGGCCAATGGAACAGCACCGGCGCAGGCAGAGCCAGGGGCACTGGCAGCCCCCAGGCACTCTGGAATGGAAGGAGCCCCCTGGGGAAGGGCCCCAGCCCTGAGCTCACTGTCCTGCAGAGGATACGCCTTTCGGCTGCTCCCAGAAGGCACAACTTCCCGGCAGGGGCAGCCAGAGGCATCCCTCGCTTTTCCAACACATCCCCAAATCCAATCTTGAAACTCCGGCCTCAGCCGCATTTTCCCCCCCCCCACCCCCCCGGGCTTTCAGGGAGCGGAGGCATTTCCCAATCAGCAGTGCTCGCTCCCTTCTGCCCACAAAGCCACTCACGAGGAAACGCTCCCCAACCCGGGTTGGGGTGCAGGAGCTGCCTGGCAGCGCAGAGCAGCACCAATCCCTGCCGGGGGCTCGGCCCAAACCCCTGCCAGACAAAATGCAGCCACGGCCACCAGTTCTGCAAAATCCACGGATTCCACATTAGAAGAAGTTTATTTTTAGAAGATGACTCTCACGTTGTTGTTGTTAACCCACACCGTGACCTGTGTCACCGCCACAGTGGGGGACACCGTCCTAGTGACACATGCCAGAGAGGTTCAGAATAAATAAAGCTACAAAGCCCAAGTTATGTACAGAGTGCTCGGGCCAAGGCGTTCATGTTTACAACCCTATGTACAGTAAAACAAATGTAAACAGTCGGATGCAGCAGAGGGTGCGGAGGGAAGGAGCGGCCACACAATCCCAAACAGCAGGGGGGTCCCACCTCCCTTCTGCGGGGTCCAAGGGGTTTGATTGTGAATAAACCAACTGAGGGCTGCGGGAGCCACCGGAATGCGACGGAGCAGGCAGGGAATGATGATTTCCAACCCCACTGCTCAAACCCCACCGGGACTTGCTGGCTCACTTTAAAATCCACCGACTCGGAGGCACATAGACAGGAAAACCACACACAGACCCACACGGACACAGTCACCCAAAACTGTCACAGAAGCCTGGAGGTGACGCTGCAACATCCAGTCACGTATGTCAGACCAGAGCACGGCTGTGATGGATGCAGGGAGGGGGGCGTGGGACTATGGCCCGGTGGATGAGTGGCTTCCAGCCGCTCCTGTGGCATCCCTGCTGCGGAGGGGCGGGAGGGCCGGGGACGGCGGGCCTGAGGCTGTGCCACAGGAACACAGCTGGAGGCACCATCAGCACTGCAGCATCCAGATGTGTTCTGTCTCCCAGTCGCGTGGGCACAGGAACGCTGAGGGAGAGCACATCCGCCTCGCGCCAAGGCATCCGGTGTTGTGGCTGACGAGTGCAGTAGCTGTGCCAGTCATCCCCAGTGTGCCGGCACCAGCAGCTCCCTGCCTGCTCCCGGAGCCCTGACCGGCACAGCCGGAGCTGAGGAAAGGCTGCAGGAGACGCGCATTCTCCCCTGCCTGCTCCAGCGGAGGCGGGATGGGAACAGGCACCGGCAGCCACAATCGCCAGCCTGCCCGGCTGTCGTTCATGGAGCCGCAGTAACCGAGCCACATACCCAGATCCAATTCCCAGGTGCCAATGTCCAAAGTGCCACCACAACACGACCACATCCAGGGTCCCACTCATGAGGTCTGAGCTGCACGGGGAGGCCAGCGGCCGCACCTCCTAAGCAGCAGGATGCTGGAGCAGGCAGGGAGAAGAGGAGCAGCCAACACTTGCGTTGTGCCAAACCTAAGTTAGAGAAGAGATAAAGCAAGGGGCCAAGGGCTGCCTGGCTGCGGTTTGGCGAGCAAGACCCCTGCATCCCCTGAAACGGAGCACCGCGCAACTCCGCTTGTGTGGCACAGGCCGTGGGGCCACATCAGAGACCATCCACGATGGGAGAAATAATGAACTTCATTAACAGGACACGGAGGGTCGTGAATACAGGGGCTCCTTGGGCAGCACGGCGCGGGTCGTGTTCCAGCAGGGCAGGAATGGGGAGGAACCGGGAGTAGTTCTTCTCTTAGTGGGCCGAGAAAAGCACCCGCAAGTCCGAACACGACCTTCCGCGGGCTCATACGCTCAGGGGGAGCATGCCAGGCGCTGAGGATGGTCGGGATGCTCCCAGTCCAGGGGGTCCTTGATCGAAGCCATTTACTGCCCTGAGAAGCAACAAGAGACAGACCATTAAACAAGGAGCAGCCCCAGAAGATGGCACCATTCACCTCTTCCCCCACCAGCAGCTGGAAGACAGAGCCCTCTCCTCCCTTCTCACTGCATCTGCTGCCCTGACTGTGGCTGCTGAGAGGGTGCAGGAGCAAGCCCAACATATGACAGGGATCATAGAGTAATAGAAAGGTTTGGGTCGGAAGGGACCTCAAAGTCCATCCAGTTCCACCCCCTGCCATGGGCAGGGACACCTCCCACTGGATCAGGGGCTCCAAGCCCCATCCAACCTGGCCTTGAACCCCTCCAGGGATGGGGCAGCCACCACTGCTCTGGGCAACCTGGGCCAGGGCCTCCCCACCCTCATCATGAAGATGGGATAGGGCTCCCACCTCCGGCTGTGAGGGTGGGTGCTGAACTTTTGCCTGGAGCGGGTCTGTGCTGCCCTGTGCAGATCCCGAGCTCGCTGCACACTGAAGGCACCAGGCAGAGGAGCTCTGTGGGCTTGGTCCCCACCAGCAGCTCCTCTTCCCTCTTAATCGCTGCCTGCACACCCGGGAGCAGGGGTTTGCAGCCGTGGAGGCAGCGCCACACCACTGTCACAGCAGGTGCAGAGCAGGGCTGGGGCCAGCACCACCCTGGAAGGGGTTGGATGGACACATGGACACAGCCATGGGGCACGGGCTCCGCAGGAGCAGGCGAGCCCGTGTTCCAGCACAGCAGAGCTGCCTCTCCACTACGCCACCCCTGGCTGTGGTGCAGTGGGGGCTCTGTGGGCCTCCACACCTCCACAATTTGTGGGTTCCCCGCTTCCTCAGGCTGTCAGGAGAGAGGAAGGCATGGAGAACTCGACTTCCTGGGGGGCTGGGAGAGAAGCATCAGGCTCTGACAGGTTTTCCGTTCTGGCTTTGACAGATCTGTAACCAGGCTCACCCCACAGTGCCGGCCTGGGCAAGCCCTCTGCTGCCCACTCTCAGCCCAGTCTTAACAATCAAAGGGATTGCATCCCTGTCTCCAGACAGCTTGCCCACCCGCTGCCCTCGTGGCCGGGGCTGTAGAAGCAGAGGTGGGGGTGAACCGCACTCCCCCACAAGGCAGGACAGGTCCCCGTCTCCGTGTCCACCTGCTCCAAGCAGTGGAGCACTTCACCAGCTCAGACTGAGCCACCAGCACCCCAAAAGGTGCCACTTAGATCAATCCTTGCAAGAAGGGGCAACTCAGAAGAGCCACGGTGAGCAAAAGCAAGAAGAAAAAGAAGTGCAAGGGCTCTACTGACCAGGAAACAGCTGCCCCGGGAGCTGCTGGCTCTGGAGCCCAGGCTGCACCCTCTGCAAGTGCTCAGAGGAGCACATCCCTCTGGCTGCCACTGCTGCTGAAGGCATCAGCCGAAGGTGCCAGCAGCTCACACGCGGGCAGCTGACAGCAGCGTCCCCAGGACAGAGCAGCACCAGCTCCACACTCTTCCTGCACTGCCTGTATCCACTGGTGGCCTCACACCTCTAAGATCAGGGATGCAAACCCCCTGCCAGCAAACCCAGAGGCTGCCGCTGTTGCACCAAGCAGCTTCAAAATCCTTCCAGAAGAGCAGAGGAAGTGGTAGAATCTCCACACTTGCTAGCGAGGACAGATTCCCATGGCAACACCACTCGCTGCCGTAAGGAGCCAGGCTGTTTCCTTTCCCCATCTTCCTGTTAAACATCCACACCAGCACAGCCTGGGTCAGAGCAGAGAGAGACCACCTTCCCTACCTCCTCCCCATTAAGCTCCCACTAAAGTGTTGTTTCCAAATGAAAGCGCCTCCCTGGCTGCCAGCAATAAAAAGCTGCTGGAAGAGGCTTAGGAAAGGGTGTATTGCACCATTCCCATTTGGATCAAGGGGTGTGAAGCCAACCTGATCCCAGTATGACTCTACACATCAGTTATCAGCTGGAAAGTACTTCTACCAAGGAGGGCAGGGATTAAAAAAACCCCTTAAACAGGATTAAAACACGGCATTTTGCTCCCTTTTGGAAGGGCTGGAGAAAAGTGTCCCTCACTAGCCTGAGAGGGCTCATGTTTGATGAGTCACGTTAAAGCCAAACCCTGTAGCTTTGTCAGGTTCCCTGCACTCAACTCAGAGCTGCTCTTTGTGAAGGATGGACACTACTGGATGGCCGCATGCGGGATGAGGCCAGGCCAACGCCAGCAACTTGGCCACTCTGCCTCCAGGGCAGCACGGTTGGACAAGCCGGCTGGAGAGGAACACAGATCCCTTTCAAGGCCATGGCACATTATCCCCCTCTGCACCAGGCCAGCTGTCTCTCCCTGCCACCAGGCACGTCCCTGCCATCGCCCACTGCCTCCCTCGCACGATGGATCCGAATCAAAATCCAACGCTTTGGCGCTACACCAAGGATGCAGCAAGTAGTAGAAACTTCTCAAATATCACTATTTCTGGAGCACCAACTGCTCCCAAACTGGGTTTCCAGCACCCAAGCTCTGTCTGTGGGGAGAACGCCTCCCTGCAGCCATCCCCATCCGACAGATCAGCCTCTGCAGGCAGTTTCTCCTTTTAAATAAAGCAACACAACTCTAAGGCTCCTCAGCTCTTGCTCGGAGGCATCTTTAGCAACTTGGGTGCCCTTTTCCACCTTCCAGTGATATGCAAACAAGGCCAGAAGCCCTGAAGCCACCAGATGCTCACCACTTGGACAGGATAGGACTCTGCCTAAATCACTTGTGTCACAAATAATCCAGCAATGCCTGAAACCAAGAAGAGAGACCAAGAGCCAGGACAGCAAAAGGATGAGTGTTGTAAGCATTACAGCACAAGACAAGGAGTGCTTGCAGCACTGCAATACGTGAAGGAGACACAAGCAGGCTTTCTGCTGAGGGTGGAAGAGACTGAAACTCCATTTAGAAGCCTTTTGAGGTTTCCCCATTGTTTGCCAATTAAAAAAAATAAAGCAGGAAAGCAGCAACGACTGCTTTTGTGGCAGCTTCTCCCAGGACCAGCTCCTGGAGTCAGTTACCTGCATTGCTCATTGCATTCTGCCAGCCCTTGGAGTGGAAATAGAGATAAAGCATCAGCTTTGGGTTTCTGAAAGCCTTTTCCCAGAAAGGCTTCAAATAGTGGCAGGAACTGGGGGACATTGAAAGCTGGCACTATGGCTGAGCTTAACAAGGCCTTATCCAGCCAGAGATTTCTGTTGGTAACACGAAAATGCACAAAAAAAGGTAAAGAAAGCATTGCTGCAGTTCGAAACAGAGTTAAAGGGAAATAAAATACATTAAACAGAGCAACTGTAAAAAATAACAAACTAGAAGGGCTGGATGACTCCTGCCTCACCTCCCAGAACTGAGCTGGGCAGAGGAGTCCTGGTGCGCTGTCTCTGAGGTCTCAGGAGAGCGCTGGGAGAAGCACATGCATCACTCCAGCCCTCGGCCGCACTGCCCAGGCCTGGCAGGCGTGCGAGGCTGCTGCACGGAGCTGATGCTGACCGAGGGCCTGGAGAGCTGCCCACAGGGATTAATGCCAGCCAGATCACTCGCCTCGTTTCCTCAGCCTCAGCCTCGACACACTCGGCAGGGCTCACGCCGTGCATTCGCTCTTGGCTTCCTGAGACACTGGAGCCACAGAAGCATCAATCCCTGCTGGAAACGTCCCCTGCAGTGCTTTCTGACAGATACTTCTGACTGTCTATCCTTACAGTGGCATGGACTTTGTGCCCATTTCCAACCACTCTCTCCTTCCTGTGACTGCTCAAGACAGATTTTTACTCATTAAACTGTATTTCAAGCTGTGTTTTGTACTCAGCATCTTATCTCCCCCCTCAGCTCTATCTATCCAACAGAACCTCAGCAGAAGAGTCTCTGGCAGCTGAACAGTCCAGCCTGAGGAGTAGTAAATGGATGTGGTCAAGGCCTCCTTGGAGACCAGACCCACAGGAAAACAAAAGGAACAGCGAGGTTTGGGGCAGTTTGGTGCTTTAACACCCAGGACTCTCCCACAGCACAAGGAAGCAAAGAAATGCCCAGGACAGAGATTTAAGGAGGAGGATGGGGACAAGGCTGTGGCAGTTTAGGACAACACAGGGAACCCCCTGTGCTCCTCATGGGGTGGGTAAGTGTGACAACTCCGACCCTCAGTGGCTGCAGGCCTGTGCCGCAGGATTTCCTCCCACAGAGCCCACAACCCCCTGCCCTGTGCAGCCTCGCTGGCATGACTGTGCCATCCCAGTGTTTCCAGCTGGCCTGGCTGTGCTGGGCAGGGATGGTGACTCGGAGCAGGAGCATCCCTGTGACTACCCACGCGCTTCAGACCACTCCAAGCTCCCAGCACATCTCAGCTTTTGCTTGCTTTCCCATTAGCCAGAACCACAGCATCCAAGCATCAGGAAGCTGATAGCCAACAAACACGGAAAAACAGGACTAAAGAGTAAACTAACTTTCAAAATTCGCTTAATTAACGGCAGCAACGCTTCACCCTGTATCTCTGACGTAACCAGATTCAACCAGAAACATGCATGTACTTGAAGAGACGTTAATTAGATCAAGAAAGCAAGCGGCACTCAGTCTGACAGGTCACAGCACCAGAGAAGTTTATCTAAAGCAAGGAGAACAGGGAGATTACAGCCCCCCTCCCCCAGCTTTGATCATTAGTTTGTAATGCAAAGAGAACTACCTCATGCTGTTAGCACAACAACCAACTCTACCCTCCCAGCACCAAGTTAAAACACATGCAGCTTATCAGTGCAAATGAATTCATTTACCCATGACCAAGGTGGGGAATATGACCTTCTCACGCCTAGTGGAGAGAAATTGGAACAGTTTATGCACACAATAAAGACATTCTGGGACACAACCCTGGGTGGAAGAAGCAGGAAAAAGCAAAAGCGTTAAACTGAATCTCACCAGATCTCTCCTCTTGACCTGTGCATTGAGAGGCTGCTCTGCACAGGCAGGGAGGGCTCCCGTTTCAGCGAAAGCCAGCATCCCAATATGCTCTGTGGCTGCAAGCGCATGGCCCAGATAAAAGCCTGGAGCATTGCAAAGCACATTACTGGAGATCAGATTACTCACCTGCAGCAGAGTTACCCACAGACCCTTGTTTTTCCAGGGAAATTTTGACTAAGGTGGACTAGAGAGCAGAGAGGAGACCCTGACTTCACAGCATTACAGCCAGGGCTGTGGGTAAGAGTCTCTGCTGTGTGAATATCCCTACATGCTCCATGGCACTGCTAGAAGCGTGCAAGCAGAAGCATTTCTCACATTCAAACTTAAGCCTGTCTTACTAAAACAAAGCCCAAGGGATTCACTGCAATAACCTAAGAATAAACATTAACTAAAAGGATTTGACATTCGAGAGCATAAGAAGGGGCGCAGTGAACAAGGAGTTAATGCCTCAAGATAAAAACTCCCTACAGATTCAAAGAATTGCAGAATAGTTTGGGTTGGAAGGGACCTTAAAGCCCACCCAGTTTTGCTCCCTGCCATGGGCAGGGACACATCCCACTGGATCAGGGGGCTCAAAGTCGACCCAGCCTTGAAGACTTCCAGGGATGGGGCTCACACGCTGTCTCAGCTCAGCTGTTCCAGCACCAGGCCTCTGCCCAGCCATCAGGGCTAGAGCCATTTTGTTCCCCGATTGGATCCAAGTTCACGACAGATTAAGATCAACTACAACAGCAAGAGACAAGTACCAATCTGAGCACATCCTCAGGTGCTGTTCAGCCATGCCCTGGCATCTGGAGAGAAACCTCCTGTTCCTGAACGAACATGTTTGCAGGACTATTTTTACACCTGACTTCATTGAGCATTAAAAGACGGGTAACTCCTGACTCTTCCAATCTCCAGCAAAGCTTTAGCACAAGCCCAACTGCCCTCCAGGCTTCCCCCAAGCACTGCACCCATCACTGTCCTCCGCTCACCGCTCAGCTCCACCCCACAAGCAAAGAGCCAGTGTTTGATGGAGACTTGAGACAGAGAATCCTCAAACACTCTAACCAATAAAACAGCGGAGGAAGGAGAGTAAATGGGACCGTAATGATGTGGCTGAGCTACCTCTATCCCAAAACCATCACCCAGAAACTGGCTGTTCCTTAGGCAGTGGCAGCAGGTTGGATCGGATTCACGATTACACGTGGCTGTTTCAGGCTCCAGCAATGATCAGAAGCAGAGAGGAGAGTAGAGTTGCTGGAGAGAGGGGAGGAGGAGGAGAGAGGAGAAGGAGCAGCACCAGCTCCTCATGCCCAGCCACCACAGCACGCTCTGGATCCAATGCCTGCCAGCAACGTGTGCCAGCACCGCTGGGAGCTCAGGTACTGCTGCAGCATGCAGCACAACAGGCAGACCTTGTCCAGGTAACACCTCACACGTGCAGACAAAGATGTAGAGGTTCCACAAAGCAGTCACGGACATGCGTATGCAGCAGAGAACCTGTGGTCACCCAGCATGCAAAGACCTGGACAGGGCAGCAACACAGAGTGACAGCCAATGTACGGAGGGAGGTGAGCAGCCATTCCAGGTGCAGAGAAGATGGACAGGACAACAGGGCTGTGCTAGGATCTTTAACATCTTGCAGATAAACACATCAGCCACTTCCACCTCCTTTTCTAGCCCACTAACATCCTCCAGCCCTGCTGTATAAGTTCACAGAATCACAGAATGGTTTGGCTTGGAAGGGACCTTAAAGTTCATCTAGTTCTAGCCCCTGCCATGGGCAGGGACACCTCCCACTGCATCAGGTTGCTCAAGGCCTCATCCAACCCGGCCTTGAACACCTCCAGGGATGCAGCAGCCACCACTGCTCTGGGCAATCTGGGCCGGCCACACAGCAACACATTTCTTCCTAAAATCTCATTGCAATCTCCCTTCTTTCAGCTGAAAACCATTCCCCCTCATCCTATCCCTGCACTCCCTGATCAAGAGCCCCTCCCCAGCTTTCTTGTAGGCAAGAAAGATCTCTTCCAGGAGGCTGGGTTTCAAGCCTTTTTCCACTCAGCCTGCTCCTAACCCCAGACACACAGCCCAGATAACAAGGTTGACGACAATATGGATAATTAAAAGTGACCCCACCCCACACAGCAATCGGCTTATTCACCACACCAGACTCAATATAGCCATGCTGCCTCCTAAGACCAGCTCTAATCCCTCCCTAGCAACTGCTCTGAGAGCCTGCACCCAAAACGTGAGCACGGCTGTGGTGATGCATTCACTCCAGCCAGCCTTGCTGTACACAGATCACCCAAAGGTCTGGCTGATTTGTGCATGACACTGACTCTGTTAACCCTCCAAACTCTTCCTTTCCAAAAGCAGCAAACAACAGTGGCTTGAAAAACTCCAAATGCCAGCTTCTAAGACGCAATTTGCCCTGCTGCCCACATAGCAACACAATGCAGCTCAAACGAGAATGACTGTAGGAAGCTCGGCTTGTCTGCTCCGTGGCACTCATTACATTGGTAACAGCTCATTTAATTCTCTGAAATAAATTCTGGATCAAGGATGTGCTAAATATTAGCATTAAATTGCACTGGCCTGAAGTTAAGCATTTTAGACTGCTACGGTGCAGGGAGCATGGAGGGTGTTTTGCCCAGCAACAGCAAGGAAAGCTCACAATATCATAGAAACACAGAATCATGGAATGGTTTGGGCTGGAAAGGACCTTAAAGCCCATCCAGTTCCAACCCCTGCCACGGGCAGGGATACCTCCCACTGGATCAGGTTGCTCAAAGCCCCATCCAGCTTGGCCTTGAACACATCCAGGGATGGGGCATCCACCATGGCTCTAGGCAACGTGGGCAAGGGCCTCCCCACCCTCACAGAAAAACATTTCTCCTTAGGATCTCATCTCAATCTCCCCTCTTTCAGCTGAAAACCATTCCCTCATCCTATCCCTGCACTCCCTCATCAAGAGCCCCTCCTCAGCTTTTCTGGAGCCCCTGTCAGTACTGGAAGCTGCTGTAAGGTCTCCCCAGAGCCTATCACTCTGCTAACTTTGGAGGAGCACCATGCTTTTCACCCTGCTCCTCAGGGCTGCTCATACAACTACAGGGACTTACACTACGAGAGACTGTGGGAAAATCATCCTGCTGATCCACTTCCTTCTCTGAGAGGAAGCTGTGACGAGGGTCACGGGAGACGTGTGGGGTAGGTTTTCCTGTGAAGGCAGTCTCTGGCTTCAGCGCTGACGAACAGCACAGCCAGCATGGAGGCAGCTGCCCCCTCAATCAGCCAGAATTACATGGTTAATGATGCTTTCTTTTGTCTTAATAGTGGGGTAAGTAGAGGAAACAGGGCACCGCCCTCCAAGCAAGCATTTGCTGCCTGCACTCAGCTGTTCTCACCAAGGGAATCTCCACAGATTTGCGGTTAATGTACTTCCCCACGCATGAGCGCACCAGTAGCCATGACAACTCCACCACTATTTCCTTGAGATCCTTTCTGAAGGGTGCAGTCACCAGTTTGCTGCCTGGGATTTTGCTATCAATGAGATGCAGTCGTCAAGCATTTGGCAGCAGAGGAACAGAACAGGCGCTGATATGCTACCACCTAAGAGACAATCCTGCTTGCTTTTCTCTTTGCTTTACAGAAACCAGCACTGACACCTCCATCCCCTTGAGACTTTGGCTCCACCGAGTGTTTGTCTTACAAGATTAAAGTTATGGTGCGATGAAGGCAAGCCAAGAAAAGTAGCACCCTGAAATGCACTCCCCTTAAGGGTAGAACCACACCCCAACTTACCCTTTGTCAAAGAAAGAAGTGTGCCCAGGGTGGGGGTACTTCGTGCCATTACTGTTCATCAGGCTGCTGTTAACGTTCCCTGAAATGTAGGATTTCCGTGATGCCTGGTCCTTTGCAAAATTCCTGCAAGCAGCTAATTTGGATTCTAAGGCCTGCGAAAGGTAAGAAGAAATAATGATGTTACTTCTTTGACATTAAGGGAAAGTATTTTGCTGCTCTAGTTCAGGATTTGTTGCGACTGCAGCTCACCATGATCAGGACCCCAGTGTGATCCCCTTTGGCAAAAACTAAACGCAAGGGGAACAAAGCCATCACTTTCTCTGTCACAGAGAAGCTGGATTTTCAACTGATGGAACCTCCCACACAACGAGATGCTGATGCCAACTGCCAGGCACAACTCGGTTCTATTAGGGCTCAGATTTTAGAACATGTAAACAATTGATTACCCCAAAAAAGGAAGCCAGTTCTTAGCAGAAGGTACCAAAC
Organism: Cuculus canorus; assembly: GCF_017976375.1. Lineage (NCBI taxonomy): Eukaryota > Metazoa > Chordata > Aves > Cuculiformes > Cuculidae > Cuculus > Cuculus canorus. The sequence continues at coordinate 9,513,913 of NC_071418.1, read as the reverse complement.
CCTCCTGCTTTAGCAGCTGGAGTGAGCCTGGCATAAGCTAATCAGAAGACAAAGAGAGTTTAAAGCAGAATCCTCAAGTTTTGGGAGGGACTGCGTATTTGGAAAGCCAGTTTTTAACCCAAGACAAGGCCTTCCAGCATTTCTTTCTTAATCTTGGCCTGCAAAACAAAGCCAGTTTCTCAAGCCCCTCTGATATGCTTCAGAACAAGAGGTGCTACACCCACAGCATCAGGAGGAATCCAAGGCAGCAGCTAAGTTGATCTCCAAGGGCTGTGCCTCATCTCTACTACTCCCAAGCAAGCCTGGCGAGAACTTTTTCCCCTGGTGAGTCTCTGCCTCATTCGCTGACTCCTGGCAGGAGGGAAACCAAAATCCTGATTCTCTCTTTCACTTAAGAACATCATCTGCCCTTTCTGCCGTCTATCACAACCTGCTTGACATGACGAACATCCACCTGGTCCAGCAGAAAACCTATTTTTTATGTCCACCCTGTGTGACGGGGCATTCACACAACGAATGAGACAGGAACTCATCTCCTCAAACATGGGGTTTGGTCCTATTCCACATAGAAGCATATTCCATTGACAAGGGACTGACGTGCTATGAGGAGTGAACTCCTAGAGACCCAGGTGAGGTTACTTAGTGACTGCACAGCTAGATAAGGATAACTACCTCTCTTTTGGTCTCAAAGTACCCATCAGCTACAAATAGTCTGTGTGATCTGTGCTAAGTGACTCCCCATCCCAGTTGCAATGTGGGAAACCTTGCAGAGAAAAGGAGAGGAAGACTTGGGGTGAGGCATTCAGCAAGCAGCCAAACTCGAAGAAATCCTGAGCATAATTGCTACTAAAATGCAGGAGCTGGATTCTGTATTGGTGGCAGAGCATGTATAAGAGCAGGCCGGGAAAGCAGTATGCTTATTTGGCACTTCCTGTCCTTGCAGAGTAATCACCCGGGATTGTGACTAAGCTCCCTAAATCCCCTGCAGACTCTTACTCACAATGATCCCATTTTAAACATGTCACTCCATAACCTCGAATTGTCCTGCTGCCCTTTCAAACCCACTGCAAGCTCACTGGCTCCAAATGCAAGCAACAAGGGAATTTTTAATGTCAGAGTCTGCTAAAACAACTGTCTCTAGGGCAGCTACTGTCGTTCTCGGCACCAGCCACGAGAGACAGCGGAGCACCAGCACCGCAGGCTACACACAGAGCTATCCATGCTTCCGTGCAAGAAACTGACTACTGAGGCACATCAACAAGGGTCTCATAGCCCACATGTCATGTTTTCGTTCAGCTGGAAAGCCTGGCATCCTGAAAAACGCTGGAACAGATGTTTAAACCACTTCTAGAGGTAATCTCTTTAAGGGCTCAGGCATTTCACTTCCCCATCAAGTACAGATGGGAACATTTGGCTTTCTCCTGCTTTATTTTCTCACTTTCTTATCAAAGGTTTCTAGATCTTTTTCCACACTCAGCATCTGTTCTCCCAGGGCACAAGGGGACGCTGGCAGAGTGATTTGGGCTCCCCTCCCATGGTATACAGTAACAGTGGGTACACAGAGCCCAAGGTCCAGTTCTGCGTCTGGGTCTTATTAGAGAGAAAGCCACAAGCCAATGTGAAGCAACAACAAGCGGCTGACGCTGTTTAACCCAATATACCAAAGGGCTTGAGAAAGTTTGTACTCCAAATATGAATTTCATCACCCAGAGTTGGGATCAGAACCTTTGTAACATGCTTTACAAATCAAGATAATCATAAAAAAAATACATAATCACATACTAAACTGTGTCTAAACTAAACATACTAAATGAGGATGATTTGGAAACTACAGCATATGCTCAGCGTGGGCCAAGGCCTTGTAACTGCGCACAAGTACAAAAGCTCAATGACAGCGGCACAGGGCCAGGGACAGTTCAGGACAGAGCACTCACCCCCACTTTCCGTAACAGGTCTCCCACGATGTTGAGTGCAGATATTCTAGCGGAAGGCGTAAGGGGACTGGTACCAAATCCGTTTGGTATAGCTGCAAACACAGATAACGTTTTATTATATGCTCCACACCTCTACGGCTCATTTTTATATATATGTATATTTAAATTAATCAATTTCTACATGAAAAGATAAATCTAAAAATCCTACTACAGACTATTCATAGTTATGCCACAATAAGACACAGCGACATGGAAGAATGAAAAAGCTCAATTCCTGTCCCCTGCCCTCTTTCCCATTAGGCCTACAGGCAGAGTTCATGCACTCTCCATCTGCAAGGCCACAGCCTGCAATTCAACTAATCCAGGCAGGGCTTCCTTTGGAATCGACTCTTTCTAATTTGAAAAGTAATGTGTTAATCCTCATGGCTGTCCAGAGCCTTCCAGATGGGGAAAGGGACTGGACTAACCTCCTGATGCCTCACAGGGAAACAGGAGCCCTGAAGAGTACATGTGGCAACAGGGGCAGCCTGGACTGTTCGATTCACTGCCCACCAACCACTCACAAGTGCTACTCCACAGAAATATCAGTCACTGCACTTCCCTGCAAACCCAAACATCTTTGGTGCTCTGCTGCAGGCATCGACTGTAGAATGCAAACCTCTGACCCCCCAAAGAAGCGCTATTGGAACTTCACTGTCCTCTCCCACACTATCTGCTCACGATACTCCTTAAACCCACCTGATGCCACCCCAGGATTTAACACACCTTGTGCCTTGTGCAATGCCTGTGTGACCCACACATTCCTACATTTCCTTCAAGTGCACTAACAAGCACCTGAAATGGTTTGTTAACAAGCTGCACATACTGCCAAACAACCATATGCAGTTTCTATCAACTCTACCTTTAGGGGAAGGAAAACTATTTTCGGATCCTTTTCCAACAGGTGTAGCCGGCAAGGAGAGGGACGCTTGGACAGCCGAATCCATCTTTTCACAGTCCAGAGTTGGAGAACTTGGCGCTGACTTTCGGGTGACTTCTTGTTGCCTCTCCCGTACTGCAAGCTCTTGCCGTAAGTCTGAGGGTTGAAAGAAGGAAAAACCATACCTCCTGGTGACTGATTTCTCTAAGGAACACTCTTTGTATCCATTTGGGAGAGAGGAAGAAGAGACAATTTGCACCAACCCTGTATTAACTGCCCACTGCTGGCTTTCTCCAGCAGCAAGGACACCACTGGGGCAATTACAGCCCAATTAGGATCATAAAATCATAGAATGGATTGAGTTGGAAGGGACCTTAAACATCATCTAATTCCAACCACCCTGCCATGGGCAGGGACACCTCCCACTGGATCAGGGGGCTCAAGGCCCCATCCAGCCTGGCCTTGAACACCTCCAGGATGGGGCAATTCTATCACCCCTCATAACAGCTGGGAGAAGAGCAAACAGAGCCCTCCCTGGTCCCTGGACCACACGACCTCCCTGGAGTGTCGTGTGGTCCCAGCGAGAGCAGCAGCTGACTTCACCTCACTATTTTTCCCCACCGGTAGTGTAAGTCTCATGGAAAGTGTCTTACAAAAACTGCAGCTGCTCACAAATGCGTTCAGCTCCTGCTTACACAGAGGCTGGAAAAACGGAGGAATGACCTACTCCAATTCCTCATGTTATTCTGCCAGTTAATAACCCACAGAATTCCAAGCTAGCCAAGGAAAACCGAAGGGCTGCATGCAGTTCCTTGATGCCTCAAAAAGCAGAAGAGCAGACTGGCAAGTCTGGGTAGTCCAGACACTGAGGAAAGAGGCTGAAGTTTAGGAAAGCTGTGGTTTGTTCTCACCTCCTCTCCCAACTGCTTACCCCTGCCTTGCCACTTCCTGCTTCCATGTCCATTTGCTACAAAGGACCTGTAGCAAATGGCATCAAAAATAGAAGGAAACCCTAAGAAGGGCATCCAGCAGCTCAGCAATGAGTCTGTAAAATCCTCAGAAGGGACTAGACAAAAATAAATACACTACAAGGGAATTGTTCCTTTTTGGGCAGAATCTTTTACAGACTCCTTATCCCTTATCTCAATCTGGTATAATGTGCAAGAGCAAAATTAGTTGTGTATTATGGCTTTTAGGTTATCGTAAATATTTACAACTGATTTCAAGTAAAACAGCACAGCTGAAATGAAAATCTATTCTGGCTCTTCAAAGAAGATCTGTTGCTGTTCAAAGACAAATATTATATTTGACTTTGACACCCTATCAGTTCTCTTAAAATTCCTGCTTGCTGTCAGGGGAATAACATGCAGCTTTGCTACCCTAACAAAAGCTAAACATTTCCAAATGACTCATCCAAGAAACAAGATGTCTTCTTTGCCGATTATTCCAGTGTTCTAGAAAACAGTCTGCTATGTTATGCTGGTTTTTCCCAGTATTATTGCCCTAATCCCAATTACAACACATGTATTTCCTCAGAAAATACTTCATCTCCCTTTCCATATTCATTATAAAACCCCTGTGCTTCCAACAGAGGCCTTCAGTTTGTGGGGCACAAACTTGGTTCAAAGAGGTTCACAAAGGAGGACAACAAAGATCCCAGCCAGTTGTCAAGCACATTGTCTTGCACTGAGATCTAGGGCTTAACTGAGGAATTATTTTAGGAAGTTTCACCTGGGAAACGAAAACCACTGATCTCTAAACTACATTAATGGCAGGCCCAGGCTCTGAGCAGACCGACCTCACCATTAGAGAAACCAGCTTCTGCCAAGGGTTAATAAAACGCTTCCCCAGCATCCTCAGTTTGAAATACACTGGGGAATATCCTGGAACATTGTCCTGAATGTCTCTGATGCCATAGGTCTAGACTGGAGACCTTAAATAAACCAGGTGGTTTCCAAGAGGTTCAGAAGAAACGCAGAAGACAGATTTTAAGAAAGTTATTTAACCATTTATCACGCATTTCCCTGTCATTTCCTGTGGTTTTCCTTCCTATACAAGGCACAAAACTACAGTGAGTGGGAACTTCCAATGCACACTTCCTCAACTCTGTTACATCCATGGAACAGAGTATTTTTGTACTCACCTGTGTCAAAGATCCTGCACGAATCTGACATTAATTTTGCCTTATAGGAGAAAGTTTTTCCTCAGACTGATACTGGACGTGCAAAGAACAGAGAACATGCATTACGCACCCAGTTCAAGTCTCCTCATGTGAGGCTCTCGATAAACATGAGCTTTAGTTGCTACACGTCTCTATTTGCAAGCCAACACGGTTCCAAGACACAGAACTAATCACGCAAACCTTACCTCTCGCTTCATCCTTTAATCTCTGCACAGAAATGACCAACGACTCCTTGTCATCCAGTTCACTTTCTAAAAATGCATTTCTCTCAATGGCTTGGTTCAGCCTTTGTTCAAAGTCTTCCAATGAAACTATTGTTGCCCTAGAAACATAATCCAGAATATTAGGTTCTTCAGCTCAGCTAACATAAAAGTGTATTCAAAAACAGAGGAAAAAGGTGAGCAGGCTCTACATTCAAGCTAGTCATTTGAAAGCTATGGAAATGCCTCTTAGGAAGGACTAATCAAGTCCAAAGAGGCAGGGGAATTAGATGAAAAGAACATGATAGCATCTGGCTTTCAAAGATGAACCAAAGGACTGGAAAAGAGCCAGTCCAGCAGATCTAGCTCCACTTTTCCCAAGGCCTGCTCCAAAGCCATATATTTAATCAATGTCTCAGCTCAGGTGGTGCTTACTCTCCAGAGCTTCGGACAGGCAACAGCCCAGGAAACAGCAAGCAGGGATATTACCTAAGACCCAATTCATTCCAAGATTTCAGTGAGACAACTCATCTGTGTCAAAAGTTAGTCATGAGGGTAAAAGCCTTGTGGAAACAGAGCCTCAGCTCTCAGATCTTCTTGCCAAATAGCCCAAGGCTCATTCCTGGTCCCACTGAATCAACGGCAGAATTCTCATTCAGCAAAATGGAAGCATGACCTACTCCAAAACTGGGCGTTTCTAACAGCAGCCTGTTCATTTCATGAACTTAAACAGGACATATTTGCTCCCTGCAGTCATTAAGCTGTTAAACAAGGGAAGAGGAGACTCCTTTGGCCTGTTTGATTTAAAAGGGACTATGTAAAGCATTAGTTTCCTACTTCAAAAGGGCTTTAAGCTACAAGGATCTATTACCAGAGTCACCAAGCTGGTAGTATTACGAGCAGTGCGCTGGCCTGGCTTGCTGTGAGCCTGCTGCACAGCTCGTTTGTCAAAGAAACACGAAGCACTTTGATGCCTTTCTTGCTGTAATATAACTCCACCAGCTGATAGGAGGTGGACTCCAAAGGTAAACTGCACTGCTCAAAGAATCCATCATCTTGGAGTTTGTTTAGGTGTTAGTGAATGTGTGTTATTTTCCGTTTTAAGGAATCAATCTGAGCAGCAAAGAAAAGATCTAGTGAGAACTTGAAGGAAAGAAGAGGTTTGCAGCCTTCACCTCTTTGCACGCTCCAGGTCATCGTTGGCCTGCTCCAGCTCCCTCACATACTTATGGAGCTGATCCTTGATGGCACGCGTCTGGCTCAGGTCATCCTCTAACAACGACACTTGCTTGTAACTTTGCGCATACTGGTGCTCCAGTTTCTCCTGAAAGAAAGAAGCAGTGAGATAAACATCAGTTGCATACACTCAAAGTCATCAGTAGTAAAAGGAGACAAAGTAACGTACTCGCTGCAGTCTGCGATATGGGACTGCTGGTAACACAGAGCGAACACTGGAGAGTCAGAAGAAACACACTCTGAACTGGACACAGTATAAAATCACAAGCACTGCATTGTGCACAGACAGCACCACAACACAGCTGGCCACTCCGAGACTTCCCTGCATCTGTTCCCAACAGCCTGCACCAACAGCTGCTCTGAAGCCTCACACATCTAAGAAGCCAGAGAGAAATCTGACTGCACAGTCTCCACTTCGGTGCCTCTCCCTCAACAATCCCCTCGTTGTTACCAGAACTTGTCTGACATCTCCGTCGGCAAAAATGAGCCACTCAGATCTGTTACAAATCCTCCAGACCTACACGCTCATCTTCAAAAGACTGGAAGAATTCATTCCAAAACACACTTTTACCAGCTATCATGGAACACTGAGGGGCTCAGGGAAAAACTGCTGACCTTACAGAACACATACGGACCTTACACATATAGCTGGGACGCAACGTGCAAACAGCTAATCCCATAAACTTTATTTCCACTAGGTAATTTCCCAATGTTTGCCTTCACTAAAACCCAACACTACCCAAAAATTATGCTTTTCCAAGATTCTAGAAGAGGCAAGAACTTGTTAACATAAAGGCATAGAATCATAGACTAGTTTAGATTGGAAGGGACCTTTAAAGATCATCTAGTTCCAACTCCCCTGCCATGGGCAGGGACACCTTCCACTGGATCAGGTTGCTCAAAGCCCCATCCAACCTGGCCTTGAACACCTCCAGGGATGGGACAGCCACAAATTCCCCGGGCAACCTGTTTCAGTGCCTCACCACACTCATCATGAAGAAATTCCTCCTTATGTCTAGTCAAAATCTGCCCCACTCCAGTTTACAGCATCAATCAACGCAGAGCCTTATGCAATTCCTGCCTCCACAGAGGCAGCTGTTAAGAAAAGATTAGGAGATTCTCTCTGAAAGATGTGCACAGATCACCCATCTTCAGCTCTCTTTAAGGTCTCATAAAGGCAAAAGAACAAGCAGGCAAAGAAAGATGACAGCACAGTGGTCGGATGAAACACACTTGTGCTGTCCGCCCTGTTGCTATGCTGATGTTGCTTGCGTAAATAATAAAGCTACCACTTGGCAAAGCCTAGGGAATTCAAATAAAGGAACACAGACTCCATGGCAAGAGTTTCATGATGTAAGCAAGAAAAATTCCACCACAAATTTCCCTGGCAAGTTGCTGGCCTTATTTGGAGCACATGCCATACTCACATCTGGATCTTAAACAGACAACTGCTTTACTCCATTTGGATATTCAGTGACCAAGAACAGAGCAGACAAGCTAAAATGAGATCCAAGAAGCAGCAATGCTATGATAGAAAAGACTTACCTTTAATGTCTCCACTTCATACTTCAGTCTTTGGTTATCTGCTTGCAAATCTCTGTTCCTCTGCTCAGCTTGCACCAGCTGAGCTTCTAACTCAGCTTCCAATTCTCTACTTCCCTCCTGAAATTCAGCCAGCTCTTCACGAGCTTCCTGGAAGCTGTAAGGAGATTTCATCAGTCAAAAACGCAGCTTCTCCCAAGTTGAAACAAAACCCTCAGCTCTTTTAAAATAATAAGCTGAAAAAACAAGAAGTTTAAAGTACTTAAGTGCCATCTATAGATCTCTAAGGTGGGGGAAAAAAACATGGGGAAACAGAGAAATCACATTAAGCTTAGCTATAAAAGGAAATTAATCCTCTTACATCAAACTAACAGCTACATTAAATGCATGTGTGAATACAAACTTGTATCAAAGCTATTTACAGGATTCCTGGGAGTCTGACAACTACTCCATTAGATTTCGTTGCTAAGAGACCCAAGAGAGTTGATGAATTCAACAAACATTTAACCAGATTTTGGTCAAAAACTGTGAGAGAGAACAACAGTTTCTGGATCTCTGCACTACCTGGAAACTTAAGGTTCTGGAAAAGCATGACGGCTTGAATCTTAGTGTTACCAAGCACCGTGGCTGGAAGGCAGCAAACACCAACCTCTCACCACTGTGAGTTATTACATACTAAAAGTGGCCAATCCACATACCTGGCTTATTAAATTTGCATCTTCACCACACATAATTGCTTAGCTCTTAGGAAGCAGCAGAGAAAACTAGCAAGGCTTTAGGAAACAACAGATCCATTGGTGTCTACGACAGAATTTCCAAGAACAAATCCAAGAACAGCTCAGGGTTCTCCACAAGGACAAGCCCCTCCATGCAGTCACCCCGCAAAGAAGCCCCAAACCTAACAAAAAATGCAGTTTGCACCTTGGGCTTAGGAGAGGTTTAACTGGCATCACCTTGATCGCATGAGTAACACCAAGTACAAAGAACGCTTTCCAAAGAAAATAAACTTAGAGACTCCAATGTCGACCACTCCAAGCAGCACAGCATTACTCAACAACAGCCTCTCATGTTGTTTCAGGCACTAAAAAGCCCCGTGTCCCTAAAAGATGCAAACCGCTGGCACAGGCTGGACTATAAGGCACAACATGCTTCAATAAATTGCAGCAGACACCAAATCAGCCACTTCTCATACCAGTAACTCAACTACAAGGAGCTTGAGGGAACAGTAATGATATCAGGTGTACTTCTTATGATAAAACACCGAGATACTACTTAAGGCAGCACTTTAATTACGCAAAGATGCAGCTGATCGCAAAAGCACTTGCTCTTGCTCAAACATGCTCAAAATATAGCCTGGAGTTCATGGCATGGGAACGTTGTGCAACAAACACACTCAGCTCCCACACGGCTGGAAGTTTTATAACTGATTTAAAGCTGGAAACTCAAAGATTCTTTATAAAATATCTAATATTCACCTTGGTGCAGCCTTGCAGAGAAATAGATTAAACATGGTTCTGGCCACTAAGAGCCAAATCCAGCCTGCAAATCTACCTTACCTTTGTTTGTACTTCAAGGAGAGCTCTTTCCAATATGTAGTTTCCTCCTTTGGACTTGAAAAAGTTGGGATTTCTTCACTGTCCATGATCAGTACGACCTGCAGGACACAAAAATAAGAACACATTCAGGATAATCCGGCAGCCCCCCCCGAAACTGCTGCTAAGTACTGGGCTTCATCACGGCAGCCTTTCTGACACTGGCATCCAGCCTGGGCACCCACAAGCAGGATGCTAGTGATCCCTACCAAACATCATTCCACAAAGAGACCTGCTGCAACAAGCAATGTAATTTCATCCAGCTTCTGGGAGTGCTCGTGCAGCAGCCTGTAATGAGACCAGAAACACTGGCTGTGTTCTCTACCTGCCTCTGAAATGGAAGCTCATGCCACAAGCTCCCTCAGGGTTAGTCAGGATTTTAAAATCTACAGCTATCAGTTTCCGCTTTTGTTCCTAAAGCGTTCTTAAAAAGATTTCACCTCCTGTTGCTAACGCAGCAATGCACACTATAGCTTCCATTACAGCAGCAAAAGCGTGTAATGAATGAGGACAAATCCTCCAAGATCAGCTGCTAACACTGCTGTGGAGGTTAAAATTCAATTATTCAATTTACCCTCTCTGTGTTCAGTCTTGGTTAATTCCTGCTTTCATGTAAAACAGGCAAGTAACAGAAGTTATCCACAGTTTTACTCCCTCTGTCCTCTCAAACCAACACAAGAAATATCAGCCTCTCATAAAACTACATGGTCACATCACACAGCAGTGCCTCCAGCCTGGAGGTGCTCCAAGCACCAGCTTCCCACGCCACGGCAGGGGGACCATGCTTTCTGGATGAGGACATCTTTTCCTCAGCTACTTGGACTACTGAATGCCATTTGTGCTGCTGCTCAGCTATCAGCTGGTGTGAAAACACAACCCAGCATGAATTTTATAGCTGCTGCTCAGTAACGGAGCGACACTCACTCCTGGGGATGAAAGGACATGTGAGGCCTCAATACACACCAGGTCCCAGATGCGGAGGAAGATGCTGAAGTGGTGGTCACAGTCCAGCTATGCATAGCAGGGCCAAGAGAAATGTTTGGACAGGCACAGCTCCTGACCACAGCCAGGAGAAGCACCACACCACTGTTTCTGACTTCTGCCCAAGCAATCCTGCAACTCTTCTACAGGTATGCATCTGTTTTCCCCACCCCAAAGCAAGACTCGAATTCTGTTACTAACAAGAAGAAAACAGCAAAACCAACCTCTTCTCTGTTTAAAGCAGAGCTTTTAAACAACACTGGCATCAAACTCATCAGTCAGTAGCAGCTGACCTAGAAGCCCTGACTTTCACACTCTGACAGGCATCGATAGCCAACACTGTCCCTTCAGGGCTAAAATTGTCACACTGATGTGTCCCACATCTCAGTGACCCATATTTTAGACACCTAGAAGTGGGACAAAACAATCCTAGGCTTTCACCAGAGGGCAGGCAGGCTCACGTCAGAGACCAGCACTCAGCTCACAAACAAAGCGAGGCAGAACCGGCATATTTCTGACACTGCAGCTGCCAGAATCCAAGGGCACGAGATCAGCTCCATCCAGAGGGTGATAAGCTCCTCCAAACCACCCCAACCCTTGCACTGTGTTTATTTAACCTTACAGGTTTACTGCAGAAGCGAGTTTGTCATGGATCAGGTCTTCACGCTGCCCGAGAGAGCTAATGGCATTTCCTTTTCCTTACTGCCCTGTACTGAGGAAATAAACCACCCATGTGAAGCCATCGTCATTCTTCCAGCACAAATACCATCAGCCCCGTTGGTCTTCTTCAGGTAAAAACTGTTCGGGGTGTACTTGCTTCAGGAGTCGCAATCATTACCAAGGCTGCTTTATCACAACACAGGGACAAACCCTAAATCCTACGCAAAAGCGTGTTTGCAGCGGGGGCAGAGCCTACGAATCACCTCCCAGACTGTGGCAGTGTGGCCGCCGGGTGCGTTCAGGAGAGCAGACGTTGCTGTGGCTCAGGCACACGTCAGGCTGCTCCTGGACTGTGATTTGGATTGTCAGGGAGAGGAAGAGGTGAATAGCTTAGCTTGGTTACTGCTGCTGGCTGGCCATGACGTCAGTGTCACACCGAAACCGCTTCAGTAAAAGACTTCTGACCTTTCCCTGTATGGAACTTGGCTCCCCACCAGCATGCTCCCAGCGGCTTGGGTCAGCAGGAAGCACATTTTCCCCAAAATAAATGAGGCGTAGCACAGAACAGGGTCAGCTACCGCTGCTCCGAGGGAGCCGATTTCAAAAGGTAGCAGCCAGGAAGCCATCCGTCAGCAAAATCCAGGACGCATCTAGAAAAGAGTCTGTGCAAGGAAGTACCTTACATCATTTCCTAAAAGTAGCCAAGATAAGACACGTCTGGTCCCACGGCGCCTTCCTATCTGCTCGCACGGAGCACACCCTTGGAAGGAAGCATCCAAGGAAACCCTGCAAACACACCAGGCTGCCCGAGAAGTAGGACGAACTGCCTGGGACCCATAAGTACTGGCAGAACCACCAGCTGTTGATGCAGAAGGTATTTTTTTTCCGGTGGGTCAGATCTCTTGGCAGCAACTCTTCCTTCCCAAACCCACCCAGTGGGAGCAAGCTGACTTTTTCCAAGTCTCCTGTTCCTTGCCCACCCTGGTTACGTGAGTGAGAGTTCACCATCACCCATACTCTGGGTCTACCACCATGCCTAACACTCTCAGTATGGGTTGTTGATGTGACTGCACTGCATAAACACCTACCCCGGATCCTAAACCCAGCACATGAAGGTCCAACAACATCCAGATCCCAGTTTCTATACACAAATACATCACTTGCCTTCCCTCGCATGCACGGGCGACAAGAGAGAGAAATAGGAACACATGCACACAGTGGTTCAGGGTCAGTCTGAGAGCAGGGAGGTGCAGACCAAGCCCACCACCAGCATGCACGTGGCCGTGAGTAAATCCCGTCACTTCTGCCGACCTTTGCCCGTTCCCTCCATTTACAACCCAAACACATGAGCCTACCCAAGCACATGGATACTCCCAGCAGAGAGCAGCTCCTAGGCACTATCAGAACACATCCAGACAACTTCAAACATCTCATGTGTGGGAGAACAGATGCCCACGGAATACCAAAAGTTTAACAAAAACTGCTTTGCTTCAGCCTGTTGCCAGTTGTCTCGGCTCGGGGCATTATGTGAGGAGCTGAGAACCAGCACGGCAAACCCTTCCTATTGACGGGCTTCTTTGCATACGTGGCACTTGCAGAATCCAGCCTTTGACAAACAACACAGAGGCTTTCAGGATACAGACAAGACAATGCAGCAGCGTCTTCTAGGGAAATGAGAGCAGGCTTATGCTGCTGCCCACTCGGAATTCATTACAACACAGCTCAGCATTCACGCTGCGCCCTGGGAAAAAAAATCAGCAACGCAGGCATAACTCCAGGATCTGAAGCAGCTCTCCAACAAGAACTAAGTTCAAAATGCGGTAGCTCCTTTCAAGCCCCCCCCTTACGCAGTCAGCAGGACAGAGCAACTCTACACTTAAAATGGAACAGCTTTTCCATGCTGCGACCACTCTAAAACCTGCAGTTTGTAGGTTAAGAACTTCTTTAAATGCAGGGAGGGGGTTGTACAGTACAAATTTGGTTTCCCACCTCCAGAAGCATCCTTACAAGTGAGATGCTCAGCATCCTCTGGATACTACACAAGCCAAAAGCTGAATCCAACAAGTAGCAGAAGTCACTACACAAGCAGACAGTTTTTTTCAAGTAGCTTAAAGAATCTTCCCTTTAAGGACAAACTGAAATCTTCCTGCAGCCACCTTTTAGCTTAAGTCATGAAAACACAAACACAGCTGGAGGTGAAACACAGTACCTTAAAAAAGCTTCTCGGGTTCTCCATGTGATGGGAGGCTGCTGCTATGGTTTGGATCAAATATCAGATCAAAACACTCAGCTTGAAATATTACACGATGCTTCCACTGTTACCTACCCCTTCCCACAGTCAGGAATCCACTCCTCCCCACTCTCAAAGCCAACTCAATTCCCTGATGCATCTCGGTGAGGATGAGCTGTAGAAGCACATCCAGAATTTTTCTGGGTACTGCTGGGAGGCAGCGCGATCCACCCCAAGCGGTACCCGCAGCATCTCAAACGGATGGAGAAACCGTTCCTCACGATTTTAATCACCCCACATTCTCCCATTTAAAACCAGCTTATAAATATTTGCCATATAAAGTGAATGAACATTACTTAATATTCATGAACAGCCAGGTTTTTTGCGTGCAGGCCACCAGCTGTCTTCCTCACAATCCTGTTTGCCCAGTATTTTCAGACACCAAACATGAAGAATTAAAGCAGAGGCAAAGCAAGGCCAGACAAACAAAACAAACAACAGTCCCCCATTCATGCTTTTCTGCTCCACCACCACACGCAACTGACCTTCGGAATTAAACAAGTAACCACCTAAAATAGGACTTGATAAAGGAATTCTGCCAAGCTCACATCTGGCCTTCAGTTCTCAAGATAACAGTCCATTCTGGCTATCAGAGTCCCCAGAGCTGCCAAGCGCCACGGAGCTGCCGCAGTCATCCCGTCTTGCAGGGAATGACTCTGCCGTTGAGCGTTGGCACCGTCTGTGGAGAGCAGGAAGCACTGTCAGCAACCAGGCCTTCTTCCTCTTTCCATTTTACGCTGATTCACACACAGAAAAGCAGAAGAAATCTTGTTTGCACCACTCTTCACCTCCTCCAAACATGAGAGTCAACAGGTAATCCCTGAAACCCCTGAAGCTCTGGATGTTTCCCCCAAACCCAATCAGGATTCAAAGCAAAGGAACCTGAGCACTCCAGTCACAAATCAAAGCAAATTTGCCCTGCCTTTCACTTATTAGAGTATGGAAAACAAACAAACAAAAGCCATGGATTAGATTTCACCAATCAATTTGTGCTTGTTTTTCTCATCTTGAAATAAGAGCTTGAGGCACTTTCATACGCGTCTTGGAAGGCTGCCTGCATCCATCACTGCTTTGGAAAGCAAACCTCTGTCTTTTCCTGCACTACTATTTTTGAACTGAATGTTCCCTGGTGAACCACAACAAATAACTCCTTGCCTCTTCCAACAGCAGCACATGAGCTTTTAGGAAAAGAAGAGTCACCAAGCACAGCGTCAGCAAAACACTCCGTCCTCTGCTGTCATAACAAATCCTGCCTTTATAATTTGGACAGCACAGGAGGCAGAAGATAACCAATCCTACCCGCAGGAATTCTGTGCCAGTCGGACTAAAAGCCTTTAAGATAACCAAATACCATACAGTAAAGCCTTCTTATCTCCACAGCCTCATGTGGAATTCGTCTTATCAATCAAATAACACAGGTATGCTTTACAGCACATGGGCAAGACTCACCCAGCCTGTGAGTATAGGATATCTGGGGGGGGAAACCTTGATGAGTTCACCAGCACCGGGATGCAGTCCTTCAAAACCAGAATAAAGGTACTGATGCAAGAAGCCTCTTTTCAAAAATCAAGTTACTACTACCACAGGCATCAGCTTTCAGTATTAAAAAGCATTTATCATAGAATCACAGAATGGTTTGGGTTGGAAGGCACCTCAAAGCCCATCCAGTTCCACCCCTTGCCATGGGTAGGAACACCTCCCACTGGATCAGGTTGCTCCAGGCCCCATCTAGACAGGCCCTGAACCCCTCCAGGGATGGGGCAGTCGCCACTACTCTGGGCAACCTGGGCCAGGGCCTCCTCACTCTGACAAGGAAACATTTCTTCCTAAAATCTCATCTCAATCTCCCTTCTTTCAGCTCAAAACCATTCCCCTTGTCCTGTCCCTGCACTGTCTGAACAAGAGACCCTCCCCAGCTTTCCTGGAGCCCCTTTCAGTACCCCTTTAAAAACACGGGAAGTCTAAGGCATCCAGCCTCTATCTGTTTTCAAGTAACACCACTGAAGAGCCTTAAAAAGCAGAATCTGAAGAGGCGGATGCTCCTGATGCAGGTTCAGTATCCACAGAGATGAAAGAGAGGCCCCGGAGATGTACATGTCCCAGAACAATCCTGACCAGGAGAACAATTTGCTTCCAGCTTCATACCTGGGAACCCTAGAGGAATGAATCCATACAGAGCAGAAAGGTCGGGGGTAAGCAGCAAATTGAGAAAGAAATTAAGGCTTTGGAAATGACCTGCTTCTCCCTGTGTCAGCCTCTGCTCTCTGGAAAACCACCTCTTTGGGAAGTCAGTGAGATATGATGTGCATCAAGAGCACGGATTCTGATTGCGCAGCAGAGACTGAGCGCTGGCACAAGCTGCCGCGTGCCTGTACACCTTCTCACCACCTTGGAAGGTCACCCACCCAACCTGCACCTTCTCCAATTCATAGTTGCCTGCTTTCTCTTTAAACCCCGAAAAACTACAGGGCATCTTACCCAGGAGGAATGCATTTATCTGAGAGCTTACAACACACGCAGCAAGAAGCTTGCGACAAATGACAGCACACAGGTCCCTCGGGCCTCCCTATTAGCTCAG
Source organism: Cuculus canorus (assembly GCF_017976375.1). Taxonomy (NCBI): domain Eukaryota; kingdom Metazoa; phylum Chordata; class Aves; order Cuculiformes; family Cuculidae; genus Cuculus; species Cuculus canorus. Next base: position 9,497,799 of record NC_071418.1, on the reverse strand, counting down.
CAATTAATACCATTCGGATGACGACATTCCCTGGAAAGGCGGTGGTCAGAGTGGAGGTGGACACTGCAGAATGACAAGCGAGCAAGAAACTTAAAAGGGGAAGCCCGCAGCCCAGGTTTCTTTCAAGAGGAATGAATTCTGTGGCTTTTATATCTCTAAGTTCTCTGAAGTGCCACGGAGGGGACAATGGCTTTGAATACAACCCAAAAGCTCATCACAGGCCAGCCACCAACAGAGAGGGCTTTGGGTCTCTTTGGTAAGCACTTAACAAGATCAGGGTTAAAAATAAATACCCAAACTCTACATTGATGAGGAGGGAAAAGCAGTGCAATCTGCTCCTGAGCTGTATCAACAGATGCCTCGAGGGATGCAGTCGCAGCAGGAAAAAACACGCTCCGATGGGCACATCTGGCTGTGGACGAGCATGGTATAGTGGTGAAAACAGTTTGCCTGAACACACTTCACAGTTTACTTGACTATGTTTGTGACGACACGAACGCCAAGGACTGTAAAACCACTGTTTCCTTCCTGTAGTCTGACTTGCCCTGCTTCTCAAAAATAACTGCAATTGGCCGAGAGAATAAATAGTTCTTGGCTGCTATGCTCTTTGCTAGTTTGCTCCTAGACATGCTTCCAGTGAGGAGACTCCTTGTGGCACCAAGGTCACAGATACCATCAGTCTTGTGTTTTCTCTCTACTTTTTTTCATCTCCTTTCTCTTTCCTTCACCATCAAATAAGGAATTATCTCACATGCCTGCAACCTCTAAAGAGTCACGAAAAAACACTGGGCTTGATCCCAAGGAACGGGGGAACGAAATTAAATCCCTGTGCCTCGGAGCTCATACCTTCACCTCTGTACCTCTCAGTGACACGCAGGATCAAATCATCCCCTCCAGATCTCCCAATGACACACGGGATCAAATCGTCCCCTCCAGATCTCCCAGTGACATGCAGGATCAAACCACCACATGTGCACACTGAAAGGAGAATGCCTGGGCTCTCCCTCCCCGTACACAACACAAACAGACCATCCAGCCAGGTCTGGGTCTAAAAGCAACACACAGGATCTCTTCCAGGGCAGACTTAACCCTGTTAATCAAACAAACGCACTGCTGACGCACACCTATCACATCCTGCACAATCGCAGGCACTATCAACCCAGCCTGCTTATGCAGTCACATGGCTGACACGTCAGATTTAAATATAAATAAATAAGTATAAAAGACTCCTTCTCACTTTTCTGCCCCTGGAAAGCTCTTTCCTCTTAGTTATTAATACCTGTACCAAACCCCTGACCTTGAGAAGGCCACCTGCCCTCTGTGGTGCCCAGGAATTGTTTCTGGAAAAAGAACTCTTCTGTGGTTTTGTATATTTAACCACCTCTTAAGGTAATAAATGCCAGGGGCCTTCAAAAGTGCCCTCTGCCTCTTCTCTGCACTCCTGAGCAAGTCAAGAGAGTCTGAGAGGGAACAGAGAAGACCTGAGTCACTGAGTACTCCCAGTACCAACCGGTCAAGAGTGACAAGGCCGAGCTGTGGGTGGGTGAGGATGGTTCTCCTTCCTAGGAAGGGGAGGGATGTGTTAACTGAAAGTCACTTAACTGGAAGCCTAACTCCAGTAACATATTTCCTCTTTACACCCTTTACAGCATGTCTGCTGCAATTTGGGTCAAACTCATCAAACTGGGAGCACGAGGCGGGGACTGGTCAAGTTTGTTCATGTTTGTACAAAATACAGCGAGATTCGCAAAGCTGAGAGTGAGGCGATAAAAACCTCTGGGAAAAACCCTCAAAGAACTACGGAAAAATATTCCATAGAGATGTACCCCAGGCATCTATCAACCAAGTATTTCATGAGAACAGAGGCAAATCCTGTCTAAGTCCAGCTTCCTGTCAGTGAGTGGGGATGGATGATACAGAAATAAATGATTCTATGACAGAAAAATAAGCACCTTATGGGACAAAGGTGCCTACGGCGGAGGGACAGGGACTGTCAGGGAGGTGGGCAGGTGACCCAGCTCAGCCCACTGCCTGGGACGCCCCTCTGCATCACACAATAGTTTGTGTTGGAAGGGACCCATCCAGTTCCAATCCTCCTGCCATGGTCAGGAATACCTCCCACTGGATCAGGGAGCTCCAAACCCCATCCAGCCTCGCCTTGAACACCTCTAGGGATGGGGCAGCCACCACTTCTCTGGGCAACCTGAGCCAGGGACTCCCCACCCTCACAGGAAAACATTTCTTCCTCATGTCCAATCTAAATCTTCCACCTTCCAATTTAAAGCCATTCCCCTCATCCTATCGCTCCATGCCCTTGTGAAAAGTCCCTCCTCAGGGACTTTCAACCTGAAGCCCTTTTCAGCACTGTACGGTTTCCCCTTCTGAACAACCCCAACTCCCAGCCTGTTCTCATAACAGAGTTTCTCCAGCTCTCGGATCACCCCCCTGGCCTCCTCCGGACCCACTTCAACAGTTCCACACCCTTCTTACGCTGGTGACTCCAGCACTGGATGTAGGGCTTCTGGTGGGGTCTCAGGATTGGAGCAGAGGGGCAGGATCCCCCACTGCCCTGCTGGCCCCGCTGCTCTGGGTGCAGCCCGGGACACGGTTGGGTTCTGGGTTGCAGCCCCAAGCCCTCGGCACCCTCTGAACTGGGGGCAGGGCAGGAGCTGCGAGCGCATCGCCCGCCCTGGGAAGGCACCCTGCCAGGGCTGAGGGGTCTGGTGTGGGCTTCGTGCACCCAATCCTGCTGTTTCACCCCGACACTCGCTACCTCCCACAGGCCCAGAGCCTAGCTGCTCGCCTCTTGCTCAACCCGGAGTACCTGAGTGCAGGGCAACGCTCCCGCACCGGCACCAGCTCCGGGGGGCTCCGGTTCAGCTCAAGAGGGATCACCGGTTCCACAGGGCACCGGTTCCAAGGGCAGCACCGGCTGGGGTGGAGGTCAGGGAAACCAGTTCCAGAGGGCACTGGTTCAAAGGGGAGCACCTGTTCCAAGAAGGGGATACCGGTTCCGGAGGAGTGAGGGGGTCCCGGTTCCAGGAGGGTGAGGGGGTACACGTTCCAGAGGGCAGTGGTTCAAGGGGAGACGGGCACTGGTCCCAAGGGGACGGCACCGGTTCCAGAAGGCACCGATTCTGGGGGAAGAAGGGGGGACCGGTTCCAAGAGGCACCGGCTCAGGGAGGGGGGGGCAGGGAACGGGTTCCAGCGGGGGTACCGGTTCAGGGGGGTGGGTGGGATGGGCACTGGTTCCAAGGGGAGGGGACCGGTTCGGGGAGGGCAGAGTTGGGGCACCGGTACCAGGGAAGGGAGACTGATTCAGGGCGCGGGTACCTGTTCCAGGGAGCACCGTTTCGGGGTGGGGGGAGGGAGAGGACCGGTTCCAAGAGGCACCGGTTCCGGGGGGAGGGGCGGGCACCGGTTCCAGGGAGGGGGTACCGACTCGGAGTAGAGGCACCGGTTCCAGGGGGTACAGGTTCGGAGGGGGGGAGGACGACGACACCGGTTCCAAGAAGCACCGGTTCCGGAGGGGGGTGGACACCGGTCCGAGGTGGGGGGCAACTGTTCCAGTAGCGGTACCGGTGCCAGGGGAGCGAGGCGGTACGAGTTCCAGTTCGGGGAGGGCGGGGGGGGGGCGACGGGGACGGGACACGGACACACCACAACGACACCGATTCCAGAGGGCACCGGTTCGGGCGGGGGATGGGGGTGGAGGCGGAGACCGCTTCCGGGGGGAAAGCACCGGTTCGAGGTGTGGGACACCGGTTCCAGGGGGAGGAGGGGGCAACCGGTTCCAGGGGGTTGGTACCGATTCGGGATGGAGGCCCCGGTTCCGCGGGTACCGCTGGGCCCCGGTTCGCACAGGGCGGCGGCCGGCAGGCGGGGCGCGGGGACGGGCGGTGGCAACGGCCAATGGGGACGGCGGGGCAGCGGCCGCGGCCAACGGCGCCGCGCCGGGGGCGGGCCCTGCCCCGTTGTCAGCTCGCGGCCAATGGGCGCAGCCGCGAGGGGCTCGAAGCGGCCAGCAGCGGAGCCTCCGCTCCGGCGGCCGCTCCCCCCTTTTCTCGTCCTCCCCCACTCCCCGGGGCCGGGATGCGAGACCGCGGGCCCGAGCCGCCGCCGCCGCCACTCACCGGGGCGCATCCCGTGTCGCTGCCGCAGCGCCGCGCTGAGATCCGGGCATCCAGGGGCGGGGCCTGAGAGGGGGCGTGGCTTTGTGAGGGGCGGTGTGTGGGGGCGGGGCTGAAAGGGGGCGGGGGCCTCCCTTGGCTGCAGGGCGGGGGCTGCGAGAGGGGCGAGGCCCCAGCGGGAGGGGCGTGGCCTGAGCGAGGGGGCGTGGCCTGAGCGATGGGCGGGGTCTCATAGGCTGCGGGGATGGAGGGGCGAGGAGCGGAACCTCGGGGAGGGGCGGGCGGGCAGAGGGGCGGGGCGTCCCCGCCTAAGGGGGGAAGTCTGAATGAGGGGGCGGGGCCGTGGTCTCCTAAGGGGGCGTGTCCTTGGTGAGGGGGCGTGGCCTCTCCGGCCATCGGGGCGTGGCCAAGTGAGTAGGGGCTCTGCGAGGGGCATGGCCTCTCCATATATGGGTGTGCCCTCGGACGGGGCGGGGCCTCTGTGGGCGGGGCTCAACCCATCCCCTGCCCGTACTCATCCCATCCCCTTTCTCACTCCATCCCCCTTCTCACCCCTTCCTCATCCCATCCTTTTTCTCACCTCATCCCCTTCCTCGTCAAATCCCCTTTCCCATCCCATCCCTTCTCATCCCATCCCTTCTCATCCCATCCTTTGCCGTCCCCTTTGCCATCCCCTTTCCCATCCCATCCCCTTTCTCATCCCATCCCCTTTCCCACCAGATCCCCTTTCCCACCCCCTTTCCCATCCTCTTTCTCGTCCAGATCCCCGTTCTCATCCCAATGCCCTTTCCCATCCCTATTCTTGCACCTACAGCCTTGTGCCCTGCATGGCTTTTCCACTCCAAAAGACCCAAAGAGCTGGGAAACTCCCTGGGAGCAGAGGCTTTTGGAGCCACACAGGGGCCCTACTGGCCCCGAGCTGAGCTTAGGGCAGTCAACAGCCTCCAAGACCATCCCAGTCCATCCCAGCTTTCCTACTCTTGGCTTTCCCAGCACAACATCTTCCCACCGGCAGGATTGTCCTGCCACCCCACACTGGTGCCCTTGCGTCCCTGCAGCCCCTGGGGCCGCAGGCAGGGGAGGGCAGGGGGCTCTTGGTGCTCTCAGCGCTGACCTCCTGGTTCTCTCCCGCTGACCTAATACTTCAGCTTCGTTTTCATGCTTAATTTCCTGCCCTCTGTAATTAGGCAGCTGGCCTGTCATTAGCAGCAGGCGATGCTGTTGGGATGCCCTCATGCTTCCCTTGCTCCGGGCTGACGCTGCTGGGAGCGTCGTGTGGTGGGGGCCAAAACCACAGCCATGCCGGCTGCCCTTGTCAGGACAACCTGTGTTCTCTATGGATGTGGTGCCACCAAGGCCACCTCTGTCCCTGCATCTGTCCCCACAGCCAAGTCCCATCCACCTGTATGTGGGGTTATCCAGGGCTGATGATCTGGTGCTTTGCCGCCTTTTTCCACAGCGGATGGGATGGGTGGTTGGAGACAACATGAGGATGGAGACCACATACCACTCCCTCCCCAGCCAGCCAGCACCATGGATGTCCCCCAACGCCTGCACAGGACTTTGTGAGTCACCCTACGTGACCTGGGTGTTACACAAGGCTGCAAATGCTGCTTGGCAGCGTCAGCTCTGAGCCAGAGACGTGTGGCAGAGCACGGCTCCGAGACACACACTGCACCTGAATTAGAGGCTGTGAGAGGTGGGGAAACCACAGCGTCCTGTGAGAAGTCATCCTGGTGGCAAGCTGCCCTTGAAGCCGTCTCATGCCTCCTGGAAATGGAGCCTTTTCCCAGCATTTGTGCACCTTCCACTGTGTCCCCTGTGCCCAGCCATGTCTGGGTGATGCTGGTGATGTTCATAGCCCTGGTCCAGCATACCTACCTCTCACCTTCTCACTTCAACTGACCCTTCCGTTGGCTCTCTGGAACCCTCTCTGGAGGGCAAAGAAAGCGATCAAGGTGGCTGTGCAGAGCCTGGAGGCCTGGCTGGGAAAACAGTCTTTTACTGCTGTAACCAGATGAAGTTCTAGTTGGGCTTTGTCTCTTCTACTTTTCTCTCTGCATAATCTCGTGACATACTTGTAGTCTTCCTGATTGCCAGCATCGCCTTCTAAAGGCCATAAACTCTCTTTTCCTACTGAGCTCCAACCAGAGCTATCTGTTCAGCCAGTCTGGTCTCTTCATTGATGGCTTGTCCTTCAGCACATGGTGACAGACTGCTCCTGTCCTTTAAGACTTCCTCCTTGAAGAATGTCCAACCTTCCTGTATTCCTTTGCCCTTCAGGACTGCCTCCCAAGGAACTCTGGTAACCAAGCTTCTAAACAGTCCGAAGTCCATCCTCTGCCAGTCCACAGCAGCCATTCTGATGATCCCCCTACTCACTTCTTGAAGAATCAAGAACTCTATCATTCCATAATCACTATGCCCAACGCAGCCTCCAGCCATCCATCACCCATAAATCTTTCTCTGTTTGCCAATGACAAGTCCAGTGGGCACCTTCCCTGGTTGTCTCCATCACCAGCTTGGTCAGGAAGTTCTCCTCCACACACTCCAGGAACCTCCTAGACTCTTTCCTCTCCATTGTATTGTATTTCTAGCAAACATCTAGCAGGTTGAAGTGCCCCATGAGGACAAGGGCTAGCGATTGAGAGACTTCTCCCAGCTGCTTATAGAATATTTTGTCTGCCTTTCCATCTTGGTTGGGTGGTGTGTAACAGATTCCCACCATCATATCTGCCTTGTTGGTCTTCCCCCTGATAAACACTCAACCCTAACAACCCCCCCTCCCCCAACACTCAACCCTATCATCACCTTTCTCCGGCTCTAGTCAATCAAAACGCTCCCTGACATACAGGGATACCCCACCACCTCTCCTTCCCGAAGCATTTGTGGCCATCCACTGCAGCACTCCAGCTGTGCGAGTCATCCCACCATGTTCCCATGATAGCCACTATATCAGAGTTTTCCTGCTGCACAACAGCTTTCCAGCTCCTCCTGTTTATTGCCCATCCTGCATGCTTTGATATGGATGCTCTTCAGCTGATCCCACCACCTTTTGAGGGGGCCTTAATTAGAGTAGACATTAGGAAAAATTCCTTCACAGAAAGTGTTCTCAGGCGCTGGCAGGGGCTGCCCAGGGAGGTGGTTGAGTCTCCATCCTTGGAGGTGTTTAAAAGGCGGGTAGGTTAGGTGCTTGGGGACATGATTTAGTAGTAGACAGGTATGGTTGGAGCTGATGATCTCAAAGGTCTTTTCCAAACTAATGATTACTTCTGTTGTTTCTAACACATCACTAACCCTTGTGTCTTTGCCACTGTGTGGATCTCCATCCCTACCTCCGCTGAGACAACAGACCAAGGGCCTCACTAGCACACCGTCCCTCAAACACCGGTGTGCCGCCCCTGCCCCTAGCAAGCCTAGCTTTGCCCCTTTCCCCTTTCAAATCCAGTTTAAAGCCCTTTCAATGAGCCCTGCTAACTCCTGTGCAAAGATCCTTTTCCCTCTTTAGACACTGGCTCCATCAAAGCATCCTTTACCAAGCGCCTCCATCCCAGCCCGGCAGGGCTTTGCCCCCCGTGAAAAAGGCGTAGGGTTGGTGGGGGCTGTGTTTCCCAAGAAGTTCAACATGCCTGCCTGGTTAACACTGATTTTTAAGTCAATGTTTGCTTTGAGGTCGCTCCCGCCTGCACCCCATTGTAATTGGGAGCTGTTCCCATGCACTCGAGGAGGGTTTGGTGCTTCCAGGCGCACAAAGGAGCAGTCACTTAGCATTAGCAGCCGCACAATGCGGCCGTGTCTCCCACCAGCTGAGCCAGGGCTGTGTTTCACCAGCAAAAGCCCCTCTGCTGAAAGGCTGAGGAGACACAAGGCAGCCGGAATGGATTTGAGCAAAGGAGGGGGGGGGTGTCTCCAGTGGGGGCAGGGGGACCTTCACAGGCAGGAGCGGAGGCTGTCCCACGGTCCAAGGCTGCCAGAGGTCATTTTCTGTGGGGTGAGAAGGAGGACATGGGGCACAATGGTTGTTGTATCTACAAGGGCTGTGCCACAACTGGGGAGATCTGCGTGGGAGGCAGCCCCAAAGAGTGGGGTGCAGGGTGGCTGTGGGTCCCCAGTGTGCAATTATGGGCTGAAAATGTTGGCCCAGATGTGTGGGCATGCAAAGTGCAGGTGTTCCTGGGCATCCTTAGAGCAGCTTCCAGTACTAAAAAAGGGCCTACAAGAAAGCTGGAGAGGGGCTCTTGATTAGGGAGTGCAGGAACGGGATGAGGGGGAACACTTTCCAGCTGAAAGAGGAGAGATTGAGATGAATTATCAGGAATAAATGTTTTCCTGTGAGGTTAGGGAGGCCCTCTGGGGTTGCCCATAGCAGTGGTGGCTGCCCCATCCCTGGAGGTGTTCAAGGCCAGGTTGGATGGGGCTTGGAGCAAACTGATCCAGTGGGAGATGTTTCTGCCCATGGCAGGAGGTTGGAACTGCAGGGCCTTCAAGGTCCCTTCCAAACCATTCCGTGATTCTATGATTCTATCCTTCTGGGGAGATGTTAGTGAAGGTGAGAGAGGGAGAAATAGTCCCTGGGACTGGATTTTTTTGAGTGGGACAGGAATTATTTTGCTAATCTCTGCCTTGGAGGGATGTTCTCTTTACTCCAGGAGCATCCAGGCTGTGGGGACAGAGCTGGGAGCATCTCAGTCAGAGAGGAGACATATCCCCAGCAGGACACATGGGACCATCAGCATCTCCTCTCGTGTCTCCCTGACTCCAGCAGAACTAATCCCATCTGCCCATATGCCTTAATCAGCTGAAGCGACCCGGGGAGGATTGGATGTTTCGCCTCTCAGCTGCTTGTCAGTGAGATGAGGCAATGTCTGAGCTGCTTTGAGCATGGTGGGGGGACCTGGCAGGGCTCCAGGGCCAGCAGCCGTAAGGGAAAGGAGACTTTGGGCAAGGAAGAAGCTGGGATGGAGTGGAAGACATCGGAAGCTGGGCACTGGTTTGTGCTGGGTAAGAGAATCCAGATCTTCTTGTGGCTGTGTAGCTGTGAGCACTGCCCACGGGACGTGGTCTGAAAACTGTCAACTCATGGCATTTCAGAAGCTTTGTGGAGCTTGAACTGGCAGAGCCTGCCCACTGCTGGGCTCAGGAAAAGTGACTCCAGACCTTCAGCCTCGCACAGCTCCTGCTGAGAACTCCATGTCATGAGTCTGCTGGTCTCAGTGCTGGCAGGAGCTGTGGGACATTCCTGCCCAAATCAACGTTTGCCTCCAAAAAGCCATAATCTCATATCCCCACCCCACTGCCTCCTTCCCTGTCTGGCTGAGGGCAGTGTTTGAGGCAGGACCTGCTATCTGCATGCAAGATTTTCTACTCCCACCTACCCTTGTTCCCCACCCAAGTGCTGGGCTGATGACTGCAGCAGCAATATTTCATCCTTGTAACCCGGTGGGTTCAACCATGGCCTCAAGAGGTGTCTCCCACGAGGCTCTGTGTGCCCTCAGCAGGAGAGTGGGGAGGAGTGGGACTGAGGAGGGTGCCGGATGGGATGGAGTACATGTAACCAGGTATGGGACTGGGATGGGGAGAATGCAGTGCTAGGTCTGGAAGGGATACAGGAGGCCATGCAGGAAAGGATGGGGCTGGAAAATGTATTATGAAAGATGGGGTATATTTGGAACTGGGACGGATTTGGGGTGGATTTGCAGCTGGGAGGGATGTGGGGTGAGATGGGACTGGCAGGGATGTAGGGTGGATTAGAACTGGGAAGGATGTGGGGTGGATTGGAACTGGGAGGGATGTGGGGTGAGACAGGACTGGTAGGGATGTAGGGTGGATTGGAACTGGGAGGGATGTGGGGTGAGACAGGACTGGTAGGGATGTAGGGTGGATTAGAACTGGGAGGGATGTGGGGTGAGACGGGACTGGTAGGGATGTAGGGTGGATTAGAACTGGGAGGGATGTGGGGTGAGACGGGACTGGTAGGGATGTAGGGTGGATTGGAACTGGGAGGGATGTGGGGTGAGATGGGGATGAATGGAGCTGAGTGGGACAGGAGTGAGGGTGACGCAGGGAGTTCAGGTCTGTGAAGGTTGTGGCAGGGCAATGTTGTGGAAGGTGTACGGAGAGGCAAGGGTCTAGGAAGTCTTTGAGGAGTCCGTGGCAGTGGTTTGGGAGCGGATATGGCAGAGGAATGGCTCTGGAGAGGGCAACTGGTCCCTCAGTGCTCCCTGCTCAGCCTCTACAGCCCAGCTGTACAGATGGGACCCCACCGTGGCTCACCGTGGGGCAGAGGCTCGATGGCTCTGCGCTGGCGTGTCCCCCAGCCGCTGGCAGCACTGGCAGTGGGGCTGCCGAGACTCGCCTGACACATGCCATATCCCGGCAGCCTGCTGGGATGATGCAACAGCCAGGAAAGCAAAGCAACTCTGTGCCATGCAGTGAATCTACAGTAAGTTTGTGTGCTTCCCTTGAGAGGCTGACGTGGGCACCAGGGTGAGGAGACAAGCAAGGGGACAATCTGCCATTGTTTGGCTGCATTTAATGCTACCAGGAAATCTGACGATGGATCCCTCCTGGGGTTTGATATGCAGCTCCCCACCCTGGCCCCATCCCCAGGAAGGCTCTGCTGAGCAGGACCCCCAAAGGGAGCCACGGGGGAGCTCAGCCCCTGCTCTGCGCAGGCAGGCGGGCAGCTGCCTGTCCCGGCCGCCACCGGTGAATAGACGCCTTCTTCTCCCCCGAGCATCTGCCCGCTCCCTTCAAAGCTGTATTGTTTCTCCATTCTGCACGCGATGCCACGGATTACCACCGCGGCCACCCCCCCCCCTCCCCACTGCTAACCAGGGTCCCAGAGGGGAGGGGTGGGATGTGAGGTGGGACCAGGACCAGGGAAGGCGTGTGGGGAGGCCAGGAGAGGGGAACATGGGTCAGAACTTGGTACCACAACCACAGTGGATTGTGCAACCCTGGTCTTGCTCATCATTTCAAGCAACCACATTTGGGCTGCCCCCAGACTCACCCGAGGCAGCTCTTGCGGTGAGCTGACCCCCTGCCTGGTGGAGGGCACCTTGCGGGGAAATAAGTGGAGTCATAGAACCATTTGGTTGGAAAAGACCTTTGAGATCATCAAATCCAACCGTACCTGTCCACTACTAAACCATAGCCCTGAGCATAGAATGACAGAACCAGTTGGTTGGAGAAGAGCCCTTGGAGAGCCCCTTGAAGGAGCTCCCGGAGGGCAGTTGCCCTCCAGGCATGGCAGAACCCCATGCACCATGGGTCTGTGTGACTCTGCATGGACCAGATGGGTCGGATCTCCAATATTCGATGTCAGACTAAGGCTCCCAAGGGCTCATGCCAGGTATAGGGTGATTTCTGGGAGAGTTTTTTTGCCAGCAGCAGGGAGGCAGAGGAAGGTTAGAGCCATGAAGCCCAGGTACAGCACAAACCTGTAGCATCTTTTCAGCAGATCCCTGCCCTGGCGGGAAAAGAGAAGAGATTGGGAATATACCCAGTTATTCCTTGGTGTTTGACAAGCATTCATCACATCAAATGGCTGTACCTATATTTCTGACTAGCAGGAGGAGGAGCAGATCCCACTCATCCTGGTGGGGAAGAGGCAGAATCCCCGTTGATGGGGACCACCAGCTCCAGACGCGGCAGCTCTGGAGAATCAGGCTCAGGGCTTTTCTTCAGTGCATCTCAGCCTTCTTTTTTTTCAGGGTGGCCAAAACCCATCAAAGAGCACCACCTCCTGGGCACGGCAAAAAGCACCGAGGAGAAAGCTGAAGGAAGCCTTTGCTATGCACTGCAACCTGTCCTGCCCTGCAGCTTCACCGAGAACACTCAGAGGCCACTGAGAGGGACACTGGTCATCACACCACAACTTCTCAAATATGATGGAATATGGCTTAGCAAATTCTTCCACCTTCATCCCTCAGGACCCGGAGATGCATCTTACCAGGTCCCATGGATGCATCTTATCAGATCCCGTGGACTTGTGGGCCTTCAAGTTCCTAACATGGTCTCAAACCTGACCTTTTCCTACAGTGGGTGGTTCGTTGTTCTCCCAGTCCCCGTCTTTGCCTTCTGCACCTTGGGCAGTGTGGCTTGAGCACAGAAAGGAAAGCTTGGGTGGTGCTGTGAAAGACGAGGGCTGTCTCTTCAGCATCATCCTGTCCTTGCAAGTAACTGCAAAGCTCCATCCAAAATCTGTGGCAGTTGCAGGGAGGGGACCCCCTGCCACCCAGACCCTGCAGGAACTGCTGTTCTTCTGGGTCAGAAATGTCCCTCATTTGCTGGAAGCCACTGACCCCAGAGCAAAGAAGGTCTCGGTTACGGTTCCTGAGGAGGAGCTGAGGCTGGTGCCACCTTCTTGCTTGGATAAAATGATCCTGGAGCCCTTGGCTCTTTATTAGGTTGAAGGGGACCCAAACACTGGCTGTGAGCTGCAGTCCTTAAAGCCTAAAAAGAAATACAAGCAGCATTTAGGGACTCACTTTGCCCTGAACCTAGCTTCTTCTTCTTCAGGCACCCACAGAAACAATGCTGTCACTCAGGAAAGATGTCGCCACATGTCAAAGTGGGGCAAAGGCACGGAGAAAAGCCATCCTGGGAAAGATCGAAACTGCTGACAGAGCCAGGGCTGTGATGTGCCAGGATCCCTTTGATTTTGGTGTGGTCAAAGCAGCACAGGGAGGCAGACTCGTTTATCCAGTGCCTATGTATAGAGTCGTGAGCTCATAGTTTCCGACTGCGGAGAGCATTCAAACTATGGGAAACAGGAATTTCCACCCCACCTGGGTTCCAGCAAAGAGCAAACTAAAGCTGTGGAGATTCTCTGCTGCCCTAAATCTGCTCTTGCTGGCCCAGATCACTTGTTCAGCAGTGGAGATCTCGGGAGGTGCAAGCAGCCCTGGCACCTCCAACAGCTTCGAGGATGGGCCAGGAGGTGGAGATGCTGACCTCAAGGGTGACTATGCAACCTCAGCCCCAGCACAATCTGTCTGGAGAACCTCAGTTTCTGACTATCCCCAGGAAACTGGGGTAATGAGTGGAGTGGTTTCGTCCATGATCCTAAGCAGAGATGTGGAAAGCGTTGACATGCTCCAGGGCTCCTTTCAGAGAGGGATAAGACTTCATGGCTCTGGGATACAAGCTCCCCAGCATGGGTGCTCCTGCAAAGGGCAGATACATTTTGGAAGTTGGCTCAGTGCATGGGGCATCCTGGCTTGGCTTCACCCACCCTTCTCCTTCCAGAAACCAGCCCTGTGTTGTAACCACTGCAACCGCTGCGCCCACGAGTGACTGATACTCCTGCCCACACCTGCAGCCGTGGCACCCAGCCGTGCGAAACCACCCCTCCTTCCCATGAAGGGACACCAGGGGCCATCTCGTTGGGTTTTGGGTACTAGGGGTGCAATTCCTCTTCTGCTTGCCCTATAGAACCCACAGAACACTGGGCATCATCTTGAGACTGGAGGAGCACAGGGCTGGGAATGCTTGTGTGGAGCATCTCTCTATCCAAAGGAAAGACTTTTTCCTGTGTCCAAGTTTCTCCTGAAGGCTTTCCATGATGGAGACGTTGGCACCTCCATGGCATTCGAGTCCCTTGGTGGTGCAAATCCAGGACCTATGGATGCTCTGCCACAGCCAGAGCTGGGGAAGGTGTGTAGGCAGTGTTCCTTGAGGTCATCACACCTGCTTGGGGACCATCTCTGGATGTGACGAGTGGTGACCAGATCCCCAGGGAGCTGCTCAGCACGACTGAGAGTGGGCTGACAGCCCAGTGGCCGCTGGCTGGGCTGAGAGGTAGCAGGGGTGGCTGGAAAGAGTTGAGATTGAGTCAGGAGCGATCCACCCCGCCGGCAGTTTTTACAAGGCTTCGCAGGGAAGATGCCTCTCAGCTTCTTGCCTGGGGGTCGGGTGAGGGACGAGCAGCACCCTGAGATGTGGGTAAGGCCACAGGGAACCTCCTTTATGTGGGTTTCCAGACTGCACGTGGCCAAACAGTGACTCACAAGCCACCCGCAGCTGCTGAGACAGCCAAGCACAGGACTCCTCTCTACCTTGAGCTCACGGGGCTGTTGCTGCTGCATAGACCATGGTCCTCAGAGATGCTGGAAACCCCTCCAAGGTGGTGGTGGGCCTTGAGCCTGCTCCAGTGTGTTTGTCAGGCTGAACACTGCTTGGGTGAGCATCTAGCGATGTAGGATGACGATTGCAGGGCTGGAGTGATGAGTGTTTGAGGAATGAGGAGCGTATACAGGGACAAAGTTGTGGCCAGGGTGAGGGATGGAGAGTGGAGATGGATGGAGGTGAGAAGTGTTTAGCAAGAGCCCAGTGCTGGTGCAGCTCATCCTGCTTTGCAGCAACAGAGGGCTTTGCGATCCCAGCATCTCCTTCAGCACCTGCTTCACGAGGGTTTGACCCCAGGGTTGGACCCTGCTACAGCTTCCCATTACATGAAGGAAAGCAGGCAGGACTGTGCCTCCTGACCCTGCCCTCCAACGCCTGACGCTGGCTCCTCACCCACTCCCTGGCCAACCAGGTGACTATCAGACCTTTAAAACCCAAACAAGTTCCTCCACATTCACTCTCCAGGAGCTGTCCCTGCTCCAGCTTTTGCGCAATGAGCCCATATGAAATGCAGAGCCAACACCTCCGTGTTACATAGGTGTCCTGGTCCTCTTCACAGCTGGTGCTTGGGGCTGGGGCACAGCTGCCTCTGCTTCTGGGAATAGCGGTGGAGTGCATGGAGGGGCCCCTGCCCTGGTGCCCTGCAGCAGGTAAGGGGGCTTTGGGACATGGAGGAGCTGGGGCATGGAATTAGGTTCTCCTTCTGCAGCATTTCAGGTGAACATCAAGTCCCTGATCCCTCCTAAACCAGAGCAGGATCCTGGGTCTTCCTTCTCTTGCATGATGAGGCGATGGCTCATTGCATTCATGTGGCCATCCTAGTGTCGGTGAGGGCTCCCATGCAAGAGAGGGGAAGCCAAGGAGGAGATGCCATAACCTCCAGAAACAGCTGTGAGGATGCCCATCAGCACAGTCATGTGTGAGAAAAGGGGTGAGGATCTGGTCTGGAAAACTACAAGGTCTGGAAAACCTGCTAGTTTCATGAAGATCCAGTTCCTGATCTAGTCTGGGAGAAGGGAGATGAGATGAGCATCTCTTCTTCCCCTCCTCTTTCCCTCCTCCCTTCTCCTCTTTTCCCCCTCCTCTCTCTCTTCTTCCCTCTTCTGTCTCCCCTTCCCCTTCCCTGAAGCCACGATGTGAATCTTCCCTGCCTTGGAAGACCCACGGGAGAGCTTCAGAGCCAGCCCAGATGCAGCTCTGGGGATCCCAGCAGCCCCATGCTCCCCCTCACACCCTGGGTCAGGGCGGTGGCCAAGCGAGCTGGCTGGGCTCTGCCCTACCTGCTCTGACTAACAGGAGAGGCTGGTCTCCGAGGCTTGATGCCCACACTGTGCTAGAGGATGAGTGAGGAGCACAGCCTCGAGATGGTGGTGCCTGGCCACCAGCCTGGGACATCCTCCAGCAACCTGCAAGGAGCCTGGTGTGGGTGCCTGCTGCTGGCACAGTCCCTCTCCGTGTCTGTGGGGTCCTGCACTCCCACCTGCCCCACTGACCTGGCCTTCTCCTGCTCTTCCTGACCTCTCCATGTTTCCTAGAATGGAATCATCTCCCTTTCCTTGGTAGGTTTCTTTGTGGGATGGGAATTGCACCTCCTGTGCACCTGGAACTGGCAGCAGAAAACAGAGACACTCGTGACACAAGCTGAACCTCCTTTATCTCTGCCAGGCACTGAGCAGGGAGACACAGCTCCAACCAGGGGCTGATGCTTTTTACGATGCAATTTTGCAGCCAGGGATTGTTGTCCCTGGTGGCTCTGGAGCTGGGGTCTCTCTTGTTCCAAGGGCCACACCAAGAGGCTTAATGCTCCTGAAAATGCCCTGCGTTGTTGAGAACATGCCCAATAGCTACCCACCCTATCTGTTAGGGGCAAGAAGGCAAAGACAAGAGAGCGGAGAGTAGGAGAGGTGGAGAAGAGATGGATCATGCTAATTGCTGCCACTTAGACCCTTATTGATCTCTTCATGCCTCTTCCTTGCAGCTGGGAAGCTGCTGTGGCTGACAGAGCAGGGATGTCTGACACCTCATCCAGCAAGGATGGTCTTCCAGCTGAGTGCCCCGTGTGCTACGAGAAGTTTCACCCGCTGGAGGCCACACACCGCAAGCTCAGCTGCGGGCACACCTTCTGCCACGACTGCCTGGTGAAGTGCCTGCTCTCCACCAAGCTCGAAGGCCAGGTCCAGAGCAGCATCATCTGCCCCATCTGCCGCTACGTGACTTTCCTCAGCAAGAAGAAGGCTCTATGGCCGCCCAAGGCAAGCACCAGCCTCCGGACACTGGAGATGCCTCTGTCACCTTCCTCCTTGTCCCATCTGACCAAAGTGGAGCCCAGCAACACCTTGGTGGTTCCCAGCCATTTTGTGATGCCCGTGCAGAGCTTTGACCGGTGCTGTAGCACGGGGACTGGCCATATGGACTCACTGGGGGTGCCAGGAGAGCTGGCACGGGAAGCCCACATCTTTGTCATCAGCAACCATGGGATGCCACTGTTGGATGCAGAGTGCGGCTCTCTTGGGGGAAGAAGTAGAGCAGAAACGCGGAGCTCGGTGTCATCCAGCTCAGCCCTGGGGGTTAAATGCTGCCAGTCACCCATCGCCCTCGCTGTCCTCCTCATCTTGACTGTGGCCATGCTGGCAGCTGTGCTTCCTTGGCTGCTGCTGGTGAAGAGAGACTCCTAGCAGGGTTGAGATCAGTTTGGATGCCAGAAGGGTGTCACTGGTGTTGGGACCTCTCTTAAAACGATCCCTCAAGAAAGCCCAGAAGCAGCTGCAGGCAAAGCTCTCTCATCTGGCCAGTGACTGACTGGACTGTCAGACCTTTCTGCAGATGTCCAGGTGCTCGCAGTGTCACTGCTGGCATTTTCTGTCTCTCTGGTTGAAATACAGCAGGTCAAACCCTGCTTGTGGGTTCCTCTGGCAGCTTAGTAGAAAAGGAGGTCACTGCTCCCACACCCTGTGGCAGCATGTGCAGAGGGTGAAGGGGCCATCCTGGTCCCTCTCCTCCATCCTAGCTCCTAGAGGATTGTGACTATGACATCTAGGTATCCAGAGCTTGGGGACAGCTGAGGGCTCTGTGAGTCGGACAGTCATGCTGCCAAGCTGTGGAGCTTTGGGAGGTTCCCAGGCTTCTAGCTGGCTCTTGAGGTCATCAGGGTACCTGTTGCAACCACCCTAGAGCAGAAGCTCATGGCTTTCCATCACAAAGATGTGCTCCTCCAGCTACCAGGCAACAAGGGCAGCAAAACCAGAGGAAGGAGAGAGTGATCCTGGCCCCCACGAGCTCATTTTCCCCTCCATCCCCTCTCTGCAGAGCAATGGGATGGAAAGAGATGCCAGCTCACCCTCCTGGCAGTCTCAGCCTTGCCCTCCCTCATCTCCCTCTGGGCTCCCTGGGGTGGTGTCCACTCTCCTGGTGTCACAGACATCCCTGCTGTCCTGGGGATCCCGGGACCACCAGTGGGATGTGGGGCAGGGAGCTAAACCAAAGGTCAAGGCTGTATAAGGGGATGGATTTGGGATCCCACCCTGTTCTCCTCGCTGGAGCCCTGTGCCTTGGCAGAGTAACGGTTCCTCATCCTTGCATCCAGCTCCTGAGAGGTAACACCTGGCAGCTCATTTTCACCCATGCCAAGCAGGGCAGGCGCTGCTCAGCCCCACATCCCACCCAGCTTCCATAGAATCATGGAATGGCTTGAGTTGGAAGGGACCTTAAAGATCATCCAATTCCAACCCTCCTGCCATGGGCAGGGACACGTCCCACCAGACCAGGCTGTTCAGAGTTTTGCCCTTTTTGGGACCAGTCCCACCCAGAGGAGTCTCGCAGCCCCTCATCCCTGGGTTGAGAGGGGCGCGGATGTCTGAGAGCTGTGATGTGAGCCCCTCCATGCCCACCCCCAGGGGCGGTGGGTGCTGCTGATCACACCCGTGCTGGAGCTGCCTGCTGGTACCGTGCTCCTCATGGTGTTCATGCCCAGCTGTGCTGCCCAACATCTGCATGCTCACTGCCAACTTTGTCTTCCTGACCCAGTCCCTGGCCCCGTGGGTGCTGCTCTCGGCCCTGTCATTCAGAAATGTGCCCTGAGGACCTCAGCACTCCCACGGGCACCCCAGAGTGTCCAGGAGAAGGCTGTCCCTCACTGTGTCCCTCCACCACGTGGAGGGCTGGACACCATTCCCTCGCTGCTGAAGCGAGGTGCCAATTGCACAGCTGAGCATCAGGAGAATCACAGCTGGCAGTGCCACTGGGGCAGCTTTGGGATCAGCCAGAACATTTCAGGGGAACAAAGAAGAACAGCTTGGGCTTGGAAAGGGACAAGTAGTCTGGGGCAGAGGAGCTGAGTGCCATCAACTCAGCTCCCACCCCTTCCTTTGGGGCCACGACCTGGGCATGAAGCCCTGGCAGGGCTGCCCACTGCCTGGCTTCTCCCTGCGATGCTGTTACTGCACACCCCCACGCTGTGCCTCAGTTTCCCCACCCACGCTCGGGGTGCAGTGACCCTGACCCCTGCACAAAGCGCTGGGAGATCACCTGGAAAAAAGTGCTTGAGACACCTCACTGGAATGGATATCCTATTTCATAAGGAATGATTACCTGGATAATGATGCTTCCGTGCCTCATTATTTAATAATAAACTTTATAATTAGTCTGTCTGGGGAATTAATGCAGGGTGCCAGGGAAACAGCCTCTTGCTGAGAGGTGGGAGCGGGCACTGGGCTCATCTGCACCCCAGAGAGGGTCCCCAGGGGTAGGAGTGAAGGAACCCACCTTCTGCCATTGCTGGAGCCCTGCGGAATCTGGGGCAAAGCAACAGGGCCCAGGTGGCCAAGAAGGCCAATGGCATGTTGGCTTCTATCAGAGACAGCGTGACCAGCAGGTCCAGGGAGGTGATTCTCCCTCTGGACTCGGCACTGGTGAGACCGCACCTTGAATCCCGTGTTCAGTTCTGGACCCCTCACCACAAGAAGGATGTTGAGGCTCTGGAGTGTCCAGAGAAGAGCAACGAAGCTGGTGAGGGGCTGGAGAACAAGTCTTACGAGGAGCGGCTGAGAGAGCTGGGGTTGTTTAGCCTGGAGAAGAGGAGGCTGAGGGGAGACCTTATTGCTCTCTACAACTGCCTGAAAGGAGGTTGTGGAGAGGAGGGAGCTGGGCTCTTCTCCCAAGTGACAGGGGACAGGACAAGGGGCAATGGCCTGAAGCTCCGTCAGGGGAGGGTCAGAGTGGATATCAGGAAAAAAATTTTCACAGAAAGGGTCATGGGGCCCTGGAACAGCTGCCCAGGGAGGGGGGGGAGTCACCTTCCCTGGAGGTGTTTAAAAGATGGGTAGACGAGGTGCTCAGGGACATGGTTTAGTGGCAGATGGGAATGATTGGACTCAATGATCCAAGAGGTCTTTTCCAACCTGGTGATGTTATGAAAAAAAAAAAAGAAAGGGCAGCAGAGGCAGCACTGGAATGAGCTGGGATGCCTTGAGTCAGGGTGAGGGGCACGAGTCAGGGTGAGGGGCACCAGCAGGGCCAGCAGAGGGGACCCAGGGGTGGGGGCTGTCAGCGGTGTCGTGGGGCAGCAGGCGGGGGGGCAGCCAGAGGCATCGCCCCCATCAGAGACCAGGAGGGTGTTTGCCACCGGGTGGCACTGCTCGGCCAGGGCTGGCTGTCAGGGCGGGCACAGTGGCAGGATAAGCCTTGGGGAATGGCATACTGAGTCCTCAGCCCCTGCCTTCCTCGAGGGAGGGTCAAAAGAAATTCCCTGGGAAACCCTGGGCTGAGCATTCCCTGGTGCTGCTGGGGGTGGCACGGTCCTGTGCCCGCTGGCATGAGCAGGGACCAGTTTGCACCAGCGCCTGCTGCACCAGGCTGCCATCATGTTTGCTGCTCAGGGCCAGTCAACCACCCACCATCCGCACATCCTCATCCGCAGGCAGCGAGGCCAGCGTTTGGTGCTATTGGAGGCACAGCTGTCTATTATTTTAGATCAGGATCTGCCTGCATCTGGTAGAGATGTTTCCAGCCTCTTCCCATGCGGATGGAAAAGCTGCCATCATCTTATTTTCTTATTAAAGCTGATGACCTTCCCGAGCCCTCTGCTGCTGATGGCCCCTGGGGAAGAGTTTCAGATCTCCAGCAAAACAGAGCCCCCAGATTCTGTACAGCTTGTTCTCCCACAGGCATGTGTCCTTTAGAGGACATTGGGGCCATTTCCAGCTCGGTCCTGAGTAACTCAGTGCTTTGGTTTATCATGGTGACCTAAAGCCCCGAGGTTTATTTGTGCCTGCAGCTCCTAGATGTGTATTCATAGAATCATAGATTCATAGAATAGTTCGGGTTGGAAGGGACCTTAAACTTGTTGGAACTAGATGATCTGTAAAGTCCCTTCCAACCCGAACTATTCTATGGAATAGACATCCCACTGGATCAGGCTGCCCACGGCCCCATCCGACCTGGCCTTGAACACCTCCAGAGATGGGGCAGCCACAACTTCCCTGGGAAACCTGTTCCAGTACCTCACCACTCTCATAGTGAAGAAATTCTTCCTAATGTCCAGTCTAAATCTGCCCCTCTCCAGTTTATGCCCATTCCCTCTCGTCATATTCTCACAAGCCTTTATGAATGGCCCTTCTCCAGCCCTTCAGGTACTGGAAGGTCGCTATAAGATCTCCTCAGAGCCTTCTCTTCTTCAGGCTGAACAACCCCAACCCTCAGCCTGTCCTCGTGTTGGATGGTTGTGTTCTCTGTTCGTGGCAGGGGCACTCACATGGTCCTGGCTTTAGCCCTGGTCTCTCTCTCACAGCCAGGTCTGCTGGTGAACAGCCCCATGCAGCACCTTGCACACTTAATCCTTATCTGTAGGCTCCTGGCACAGGGCAAGTGCTTGTGATTTGAGCAAGGAGCTATTGGTGGTGCCCTGAGTGCCCTGACTTCATGGCATCTGCTTGTCACTGGTACCGGATCTCAAATGCCCCCCTGAAACACACACAGCCCCTGGCCACCCCGCCGCAGCCATCAGCATCCCCCACACTACCAACCTGGCCGAGCCCTGCCTCATCTCTGCCTTTCCACCACTGCAGAGGGCTGTTTGCTCCCATCCCCTGGCCCACAGGAAACCCTGGTGATGCTGGAACCATGTCCACACGTAGGAGCCCAGTGCCCAGGCTCTGTCCATGAGCTGCCTTAGGGCGCCCTGGGGAGTGCATGGACCAGGCAGCCAGTAAAGCCCATTACGGCAATTATTCCCTAATGTGTGTATGAGTAGGATGATAATGGTTCTTTCCTGCAGAAAAGGAAGGCCAGCGTGTGTGCACACAAAATTAAGGGTCAGATAATGGCATTGGCACAGCTAAAGGACCAGAAGCACATCCTCCCGGCAGCTCTGGAGGAAGGGACATGTCCCAATGGACAGGAACTTTGTAGGATGCAGAGATGAGGGCAAAGAGCTCTCAACAAAGGGGAAAGGTACCAGCAGCCCCAGTGCTGGTTTGGGACTGCTCTGCAAGCACAAGGCAAGAAATAAAGACTAGCTTGGGCTGGAGGGTGGACTTGTGTGCAGGGATCGAGTGTAGCCCTGAGCTTATGCGTGTACGTATTCACACGTGTGTGCGTATTCACATGTGTGCATGTATTCACATGTCATTCATGCCCAGCCAGAAGCTAGCTGTGTGCAGGGATGTGTGTGGCTGTTGGTGGGTGTGTTTCTATGTGTATTTTCATGCTCACATTTTATTTCAAGCAGCTGCCAACGCACGTGTGTGCCTCAGCGAGCACTATCCAAAGAGACGCTTGAGTCAAAGTGAGTGACCAGGCATCTTCCACCCCATCAGCGTGGTCCTGGGATTGCAGCACTTGTTGTCCCCATGGAGGGAGCTGGTGAACTGAGCTCCTGATGGCCAGCACAGCCACACTGTGGACCCTCTTTGTGGACTGCTTTTAAAGCAAACGGAAGCTCCCTCTCAAGTGGGCGTGAGGATGACACACAGGACTATGCAAGGTGACATAAGCTTTGGCATCATACTCTGGCCCTCATGAACCCTCTCTTTGGTTGCATGGCATCTTGAGCTGTGCACGCACCAGGACTGTGTTTGCAGGCCTGCCCAGATGGTGTAGGATGGAAACATGGACAGGATTGGGTGAAAGTCCCAGGCCAGTGTTGCAAGGGGATGAAGCCAGAATAGCTGAGATGCTGGCAGGTGTTCCTAATGCAACATTTCACATGTTCTGCAGAGTCCAACTATTAAATTTGCTATTTCTGAGTCATCTTCCACCACTGCCTCCACCTGTTATCCATGGCATCGTTCTACTCTGCGGGTGGAAATGTCCTGCAGGCAGTCAGCACGTCATGCTAACTGGTCTGCAGCACCTGGGGTGCCAGCTTGTGTGGTTTAAAGTGTGCTTTCTCATCTCCTTCACCTTTCTGCCTAAAAGACCTGGGATGGGATGGCTGCAGGTCATGCTATGCTCTAGGTATGTCTGTTGTCTCATTGGTTCCTTCTCTTTTCCCCATGTAAGCCGATCTCAGAAGGCCTATCATCTCTCCGTCAGCCTCCAGTGCATTCCAGACCCCTGGCAGATCCCAGCATGTGGGATCTCCCTGGCTGGAGAGCATACACTGCCCTTCCCACCCCAACAGCTTGAGATCTTTGCATGATGGCAGCAGGGCGATGAATCCTGGGTAATGGCTGCATAATGCATCATTAGCAGGAAAAGGTGGCATTTTTATGGCATGGAGATGGGAGAAGTGGGAATTGCCTGGGGCCCAGGAGTGCTTACTGGCCAGACACGTCAGCAGGCTCCATTAGGAACCTGCCTCTGAAAGCCCCAGCTCCATCAGCTGAGATCTCACCATGAATAATTGAGAAGGAGGCTCTGCCAAGCTCCCTCCAGTCCCCTGCACCCAGCCAGGGCTCCTGGAGAGCCAAAGTCAGTGGGAGGTTAGGGTGGGGCTGACCTGATTTGTCCAGTGGGGCCGGTGTGGAACACAAACAAGAAGTGACACCAACCCAGTTGGCTGTCCCTATTCCTGGGTCTCTCCAGCCAAGATCCTTCTGGCTCTATCTCTAGCACACGACAGACACCTTTTCACGTTGTCCACCTGTGCCAGCACATGGAGCATGGCCTTGGGCTGAAGTCTTCTTCTTGGGCTTTGCATAAGAATGGAGTTTTCTGAGGTTGCAATGGGGCAGGAGGTTTAGCAGCTGTGTCCTCGATGGAGATGAGCAGCCTCAGTAGCAGTAGCTCATTGGGACAGGATCCTCATCCCCTCTGCTGAGGGATGATGGGGACAGGAGCCAGGCTGAGGCCAGTTTCTTGGTGAGGGTGTGATTTATTCTCCTGTGACATTTTTTTTCACAGCACAGTAGAGCTGTGGCAGAGGAGAGTGTGGCTGGCCCTGAGGTCCTCTACATTCCCTGAGTCGCATCCTGCTCAGCTGACGGGGTGGAGGGTGTTACACCTCCCTGTGTCATTCTGATGAAGTGCTTTATATAATTTAGTAGTAGTGGACAAGTACGGTTGGACGTGATGATCTCAAAGGTCTTTTCCAACCTACGGATTCTATGATTCTTGCAGGTTCTTTTTGTCAAAAACTTACCATGAGACACACCTCCTCCCCCCTTGCACACTACCAAAGGTCTGCACTTTCTTTCCAGCAGCTGCTGGCAAAGACCTGCAAGTTTATTTTCTAGGAGGAGCTTCTTTTCAACAAGTTTTTTTTAAATGATATCCTGTTTTGCAACAGCAAATTTAGCTGGGAAAAAAACCGCTTTCCTCCATTCAAGTGTGGTTGATGGCTCCACTGGTTGATGGCCAGTGGTCCCTGTGGTCACTGGTGGCATAGCTGTGCCTGATGGTCCTGGTCCTGGATGCAAGAAGGGATTGATGATGCCAAGGCGGGATGTGCCATGGGGTGATGCAGGGCCAGTGCTGTTCACCCAGCTCACCATGCATGAACAGATCCTGGCACATGCAGACAGGAGCTCTGGCATGTCCTCTCCACAGCACAGCTCTTTGTAATCCACCATGGAAGCCTGAATGTGGTAAAGTCAGGGGTTTAGTGGGAAGCTGCATGCTGAGAAACACTTGTGTGTGAGGGGAAAACCCAACATTACTTGACTAGAAGGCGTGGACCCTCTGAGAAAACATACCCTGCTTGGTCAGGTGCCTCAGGGGTCAGAGTTGCCAGGCACTGATACAATTCAGGACCGTAGGTGGCTGCTGTGATTTCAGGAATCTCCAGGGACCCATGTGGAGCACATCTTTAGGGAGAGCTGATGATTACATCTGCTGGAGCGAGATGTTGTCTCCAGCCAATCTTGCCCCCTGCCCTGGTGGAAGGGTTTGGTCCTGAGGTTTTCATTCCCTGGGAACTGATTGTATGGCGAGTGGGTGGAGAGCAGCCATGAAGCACTGCTGAGCATCAGTCATGGCACGCATGAATTAGCCTGGTGACTGCTCAGGGAGAGCCCTGGCCATGAGGCCCAGTGATACAGCAGAGCCACAGAGCCAACACCGGTGCTTTGGCAGCTGGTGTCCTCCCAGCCAGGATCTGGAGCTGCACCCAGCACCAGGGGTACGCAGGGATGCTGGTGCTGTGCAAGGACTATGTGCCACCAGGAGCTGCTCTTCAGCTTCGCATTCAGTGGCTACGGCAAAGCCCCTGGGCAAGAGCCTTTGGCTGCTGATGACACCAGCACTTGCTCTCACCCCTCTTGCTAATGACTGCAGGGCTCTCAGTTACCTTTCAAATGAGCAGCAATTAGCTTCTGGCTAGCACTCCCTGGCTGTTCCATTTGGATCCCCACCAGGCCAAATACAGTCATTAACGGAGCGTGGTTCATTAATGGAGGCTGGGCAGAGCAGTGGGGCTGGGCACAGTGGAAGGGCTGGGCTGTGGGATGGAACAGGCAAGACCCTGAGGGACATGCCTGAGGAAGAGGACACCATCCAGAGGGACCTGGACAAGCTTGAGAAGTGGGCCCATGAAACCTCCTAAGGTTCAATAAGGCCAAGTGCAAGGTCCTGCACCCGAGTCAGGGCAAATCCCAGTATCAGTACAGGCTGGGGGATAAAGGGATTGAGAAGAGCCCTGTTGAGAAGGACTTGGAGGGGGAGCAACACCTGATGGGTGAAAAGTGGGACATGAGCTGGTAATGTGTGCTCACAGCCCAGAAAGCCAAGTGTATCCTGGGCTGTATCAAAAGAAGCATGGACAGCAGGTTAAGGGAGGGGATTCTGCCTCTCTACTCTGCTCTTCAATAGATCAGTCTTTGTCAGACACTCCACATGGGACATGGTGGGGTGTCTCCCATCTCAGCAGTGTTTGAGTTCTATGGAGTTCCAGTCATTTGGAGAAAGGCTTTGAGAGGGCATGGGTGAGGTTTCCATTCTTGCTGTGGGGAGGAGGGACAGCAGTATCTGAGTTACCAGGAGTGAGGAGGAACAGGAGAAGAAACACCTTCTGAAACACCTTCCTGTTCCAATTGCTGCCTAACAAACCAGCCCAGGATGCCTTGCACTATTGCCCATGTCCTGAGCGTCTTCCAAGCTGTTCCTTGTGCTGAGGACATCTTACACCACTGGACTGGGTCTGCCACTCAGGACATTGGAGGACTTGTGGGGCTGGCAGAGAGTGCTCTGGTGTGACTGGTGTGCTCCAGAAATTTCTACACTGATGTGGCTTTCAAAGGTGTTAAACTTAAACTCTCTAGCTGCCTGAGTGGTGGGGGCACCTCTGGGGAGCCCAACAGACATCGCATGGCAGGGAAAGGCTCATGCTCAGAGCACAGCCTAACGCAGGTCAGGAGGGATCTGTGGAGGTCCCTGATCCCTGCTAAAAGTAAGGCCCACCTCGCAGTTAGGTCAGTTTGCTCATGAACTTGTCTAGTCAAGTTTGGAAATGCTCCAAGGACAAAGACGCTGTCCCTTCAGCTCTCTGCAAACCCGTCTCAGTCTGTGACCACCAACATTATGGGTTTTTTTAAAGCTTATATCCCACTGGAATTTCCTTCCGTGCATCTCATGCCCATCACCTCATCTTTTTGCTGCACATCTCCAGAAAGAGTTTGTCTCCTTTTCTCTACCCATTAGTGAGTCCTGCTGCATCACTGAGATTGCATTTGCCCCCACTTCCCAGAGCATCAGCAAAGCAAGGAGAGGTGCAGAAGGCCTGAGCTGCCCTTAGGGGTTGTTATTTCAACGGGTCTGCTGCTCAGATTCAAAGATGTCTTCATTTCAGCCCAGCCGAAGTCCTGCCCCCCCCCAGGACTGAGCTCCCTGGCAAATCGAGATCATGGTTTGACTCTACACACACAGAAGCCATACCAAGATCAGCCTCCAGCCTCTGCTGCTGGTGCCTCCGCCTGCAGCAGGCAGGTATGCACACTCCCAGGTGCCTATGGAAACACCCATGACATTGCAAAGCTCTATGCACTGCACAGTCTGTCGCCCTGGGGACTTGTTAAACAATCCAGTCCCCTCCTGCCATCCAGTGAGAGTCAGGGAACAAGCAGGGGAGCTCCTGCTGCAGTGGACCCTGGAGGCTGTCTCTCCAGGATTCCCAGTGTGTGATTTCATCTCACTCCGTGCTGATTCTTTTAGGTGGTGCAGGATTGGTCATCTTTGATACCAGCAATTGAGCTGCATTAGCACTCGGTGGGGACAGAAAAATGAGCCTGCAAGGAGCAAGGCAGTGCCTGGACCTGGAGAGTGCCAGGAAATGCTCTGAGCATGATGTCATAGAATCATAGAATCATAGAGCTACAGAATGGTTTTCTTTGGAAGGGACTTTAAAGATCATCCACTTCCACCCCCTGCCATGGGCAGGGGCACCTCCCACTGGATCAGGTTTCTCCAAGCCCCATCCATGCTGGCCTTGAACCCCTCCAGGGATGGGGCAGCCACCACTTCCCTGGGCAACCTGGGCCAGGGCCTCCCCACCCTCGCTGTGAAGAATTTCTTCCTAATGTCTAGTCTAAATCTTTGCCTCTTCAATTTAAAGCCATCCCCCCTTGTCCTATCACTCCATTCCCTTGGGAGGCACCTTAGGGCTGGCCCAGTGGCTGGAGGGTGGGAAAGCTGCTCATCCTGTCGCACCTCACCCCATCCGTCAGCCTCAGGCACCTGTGCGGCCGGGCAGCTGCAGCCGTTTTGGGCAGGTGAGGGTTAAATCCCAGTTCAGAGCCCACTCCCTCCAGCTCACAGGCTGTGCTGGGATCAGCTGGAAACAGAGCCACCAGAGCAATAGCAGGGACTCCCTTCAGGACCAGACACCCTACTCCCTCCAGCACCAAAAGTGCAGCAGGATTTTGTGGTCGCTGGTGTGGATCCCATCTCAGTCCAGACAGTGCTGGTCCCTTTTTAACCTCTGCGCAAGGCTGGCTCTGCCTGTGAGTGAATCATTGAATCATGGAATGGTTTGGGTTGGAAGGGAACTTAAAGCCCATCCAGTTCCATCCCCTGCCATGGGCACGGACACCTCCCACTGGATCAGGGGGCTCCAAGCCCCATCAACCTGGCCTTGAACACCTCCAGGGATGGGGCAGCCACCTCGTCTCTGGGCAACCCGTGGTCATGTAAGCAGTAGGGTCATTTCTCATTTCAGAATTTCCCCAGCCCCTTGATCTGATAAAATTCTTGGCTGCAGGATGGCGCCTTCCTTGGTCAGCCATGGATGGATATCTGGCTTCACCCTGGCAGGCTGCCCTGGAGAAGGTCAGCTCCTGCCTGGGGCAGAGGACAGTCATTTGTGGAGATGCTGCAGTTGTTTACGTCAGAGTTATAGAATCATAGAGTCATGGAATGGTTTGAGTTGGAAGGGACCTTAAAGATCATCCAGTTCCAACCCCGCTGCCATGGGCAGGGACACCTCCCATGGGATCAGGCTGCTCCAAGCCCCATCCAACCTGGCCTTGAACCCCTCCAGGGATGGGGCAGCCACCACTGCTCTGGGCAACCTGGGCCAGGGCCTCCCCACTCTCACAGAAAAACATTTCTCCCTAAGATCCCATCTCAATTTCCCCTCTTTCAGCTGAAAACCATTCCCCTCCTCCTGTCCCTGCACTCCTTGATCAAGAGCCCCTCCCCAGTTTTGCTGGAGCCCCTTGGAAGCTGCTCTAAGGTCTCCCTGCAGCCTTCTCTTCTGCTGCCAGAGAAGGGTTAATGATTTACCACTCACGTTCTGCCTGTAGGATTTATATCACATCTGCTGTCACAGTTTCCAGCTATCATTCTCCCCTGTGGAAGAGGTACTCTTCAACAGAGTTGCTGCAAACAGACCCACCTCCTGCCAGGAAACAAAGTTGCAGAAAGCAGCGTAGCAACTTTAATAAAAAAGTCACTGAAAGGTGACACCCAAACCGTTCCCCCAGAATGAAGCAGAATGCTGCAAGCACCCTGGCACCAGCTCTGCTCCACTTTGCATCCCAAGAAGACACAGCCTTGTACCCTTTTTGACATTCTTAATGGCATCCCTTATTGTGATGGCTCTGATTGATGTTCTGAGGAACTGAGAGGTGGTCCCTGTTCTCCCTCGGGCAGGATTAAGCCCCAAATAGGGCTAAGGTTCAAATGTAAGCCATTTCAATGCTTTGAGGCTGAGGGACTTGTACAGGACTTCTTTGGAGTTGAGCAGAGAGCCTTCTTTTGCAGCTTGGGAAGACAGGATGGTTGGATGGCTGCAGGGAGCCCCATCTCGTGGCAGAGATGCCAGCCCTGCCATCAGTCTCATGCCCTGAGACATAGAGGCAGAGGAGGGCTGCTCTGTTC
Source organism: Cuculus canorus (assembly GCF_017976375.1). Classification (NCBI taxonomy): domain Eukaryota; kingdom Metazoa; phylum Chordata; class Aves; order Cuculiformes; family Cuculidae; genus Cuculus; species Cuculus canorus. The sequence goes on along the minus strand of NC_071418.1, from coordinate 9,468,789 downwards.
GCCCCAGCCAGCAGTTCCCACGATGAACAACTTGCCCACAAACCCCACTGCCACTGCTATTGCCCAAAGTGTTGAAATTAAGGCCAGCATGGCCAGCGCTGACCTGATACTACCCATAACGTGTTGCTTGATCCATGCTGTTGTCTATGCAGCTGTGAAGGCTGACAGCCCCAGCTCAGCCCTCCCTTTGGAGATCCATGTGTTTTGTTCTCCATGCGTTCTCATTAACTGTACATGAGATGGCTGATGGAGCTGGACTGAAGGCAAGGAGCAGTGCACACGGAGCCAAAACCACATCTCTGTCACCGCAGGGAAGTCTGGAGAGGTCTTTCTGACACGATGGGAGAGATCTCTCCTATATGAGGTCAATGCATCTCCGTATCAAGCCTGTTCAGCAGAGATCACCAAGGTGATCCTTGGCTAACAGAGAAGTCCCTGAGCACCAGCACTGTCCTGTCAGCCAGTCTCCAGAGAGAAGGGCCAAGGGAAACATCACAATCTATCTCAGAGGTGGATACTGCAGGATGGGAAATCACAAAGAAATACATTTGAGTAAAGTTGCAAACAAGTGAAAAGAGATGTCTGCAATGGATAGTACTGAACGACCTTTCTGATAGCTTCCACCCGTAGCTTTTGTGCTTCCATCCTACACAAGTGTCTTTACTGTCAGCTGAACACTGTATTAAAAACACAGAAGGATGGAGATATGGGTCTTTTTGTTTCCTCTCTTCCCACCTGAAATCTGCATTTTGAGTCAGCTGGGAAGTTTGTTTCCACATTGAGCCACCACCGGTTTGACAGCAGAAAAGCTAAATTGTTTCCTGACATTCACAACTGTCCACAGCTCCAGTAGTCCTTTGAAACAACATCTTCTGCGTATTTCATGAAGTGCCACTTGGAAAGTGCAGGAGACCTTGGTGAGATGAGGTGAAAAGTACCTGAGATCTCTGTCCCATCAGCAGCTGGATTTGGCTTAGGAAATCCTGTCCTCTCTGATTTTGTTGTCTCCCTCTCCCACTGAGTGCATCAATATCCAGACAAGGTCCCCAAGCAGGGGACTCAGCTGAACCTCAGGCAACGCCTCCAGCTGTGAGCCCTGTTAAAACAGTTCTTCCTGTCCGTTCAGCGAGGTTTGCAGAATTGGTCCTGTCAGCTGAATCCTCGCAATCTGCACCGGCCCACAGGCAGGACAGCTCTCAGTGGCTCCGTTGCCACCAGCTTGCTTGAGTTGGGTCTTCTGAGACCACAGCAGTGGGCAAGAGTGAGTGTCATGTACTTAGAGAGGATCCAAAAAGAATATCCACCCCTGAGTACTTGTGTCCAGAGTGGTAACAATGCGTCCAGCAGATCAGTGTCAGCAGCTATGGCATTCTCTGCATTTTCAGTGACAGATTTGCAAGTGTAGCATGATAAGGTCCTTGTTTGGTGCTTCTCTTCTTCATCTGCTTGCTCCTTGTATCCACACTGGTCCTTTTCTGTTTCCCTATAAACAGACAGAGAGAAGAGGGGTGAATACTTTACCAGGCCCTGATGGTACCTAAGGAATCCAATATCTCTCCAATTAAGACATCAAAAATCAAAACACTGGGACACAGGGGACCATTGGCCACCAGCTAGATTCAGTACAGAAGCACCATCAGACTTCTGGGTGACAAAAAAAAGATGTCCTAGATACCCACGATGTCCAAGATGACCATATGTGGAGCCATATCAGCTGCTGGGTTGGACATTGTGGGCTGCCTAGTGATATTCGGGACCAACCCAGGTCAAGGTATGAGGAAGGCTGCTAATATCTGGTCACAAAAGGAGGATTTTTTCCCTCTTGAAGATCTTGACACATGAGCAAAGACATTGTTTGGGCTGATGTTCCCCATGGTGCATCCCCTGGTGCAAGAGTGGGGGATGCTGTGGCTGCGGTGCCGTACAGGGGTGTAAGGCAGCCTGGACTCCTAAGAGCATGCATGAGTCGTGAAAGAGCACTTCTGCCATGCACTTGCACAGCACTTTGGGGTTAAAGTACCAGGGCAGGAACAGCTGGAAGGTGCTGTTTGTCAGCGAGGGCCCATTCAGGTCAGAGGGTGACTTGAGAAGCACAGGCCGGTCATGGAGTGGAGGAAGCTGCTGATCCCAGTGCCCTGCACGCATGGGCTCTGTGCCATAGCCACAGGGCAACTCCATCCCAGAGCTGTGAAACACCCTCGGCAGCCTTGAGCAAACCAAATGAGTACAAAACCACGAAACCCAACAGCGAAAGATAAGCTCTTGGGTCAATAACACACTGGGCTTGGGCCAGGTCTCCCAGCGCTGCACAGGACCAAGCCTCCAAGGAACAGGGACTCAGGGATGATTCGCTTGTGCTTATCCTGCTGTTGCTGAAGCTGGGGAGCAGAAGGATGGACATTTGTCTCTGGGATTGGAAGAGAACTTAGAAACCATCAGAACTGATGTTCTGGAGGTGCTAGTGTGCAGGCTCATGGGGGCCCACCATGGGAGAAGGTAGGATGGGGAGGCAAGAGAAATCCCATGGTCCCCTGCCATGGGCACACGCTACAAGTGGGATGTTTTCCCTCTGGTAGCTGGGCCTGGTGGATCGTTTCTGTTTGTGCGTGGGGGAAATTGAAGTCACATTGTCTTGCCTGCACCCACACACCTCCATCCAGCTTCCTGGAAAAGGTGAAGGATGCCGAAGGCGCCTCACAGACACACAGAAATATAGAGACTTGTTTGAATTTCACTTGTGCAACACCTGCCTGCATGCATCCCACTGCGGAATGGTCCTTGCCCTGCCTGGAGTCCCATGAGTTGTGTGACTATCAGAGACCATAGATGATTTGAGCTAGATGATCTTTAAGGTCCCTTCTAACCCAAACTATTCTATGATTCTATGATTTTGTGAACCAGAGAGGGAAAATGTGCAAACAGGGACCCCCCATGGGGAATGCGGCATTTCTAGGACCGTGGTAGCGCTTGAACTGAGCCAGCGTGTGATGGAGAGCATTGGAGGCCTCTGCTCTTCCATGTGGCCTCCTCACCACATGTCGGGAGGTCTGGGCACAGGGCTGGCAGCACTTTCATGGATGGGTGAACATCATCCTCCCTCCCTCATCACCTCAAAGCTTTCCTCTGTCCATGTACTGGTGATGTGCATCCAGTGCCAGGTGTTGGCAGAGACTTCGCTCCCCAACAAGCACCAGTCAGGAGTGGTCTGGCCCACTGGCCTCTGCTGCAGGAGAAATAAGTGGTGATGAGGATCTCACACCCATTTCCTGCTGGGTTCCCTGAGTGATGCCACCAGCTCCCTGGGTGTTGTCCGTGAGCGACGCACCCAGGCTTGCACACAACATGAGGCAGACAGTGAATGGTGACAAAGCTCTCAGCCAGGCTTTACAGGCTGGATTGGACAAGCTTAGCTTTAGCCATTAAAAATCCCAGAGCAAATATAAGAGGGTGTTGGTTACTGCTGCCCTTCCTTATGCGTAGATGCAGATCCAACTAATGCTTGTTAGAGGTTCTTATCAGGGGGGCATCAAGGAAGTTCTTAAAGGAGGTAGTCCCAAGGGCACACGGGTGGAAAAGCATCCCGAGATCTGATGGTGGAGGGTAAATCTGAACTCCTGGTCTGGGCATCCTGGTAAGGGTACGGCTGTAAAGCACCATGACTCACACTGCAGCTTCCATGCTCCCAGGAGAGATGAGAAAACTTCCTGGTTGCTTTCTGCGGTGACATATCCCTCCCTCTCTTGAAGCTGCTGAAGAGGGCTGCTGCCTTGCTGAGTCACAGGGTGGAGAGGGGCCAGATGGAGGTCTGGTGGCCACTCCACATCTGCGTCCATATCAAAGCCCACCCGTGCAGCAAGGATGAGTAGGGAAGAAAGAGCCATTATGTCTCTGCCACTCTTTGCCTATCAGGTTGACTAAAGTGGCGCCTGGTCATCCTCTCTCTGATCAGATTTCGGAACAAAGATTCAGAGATGAGCCTCAAAACAAAAGTATTAATGAGGTTTGTGAATAGAAATCTACATATGTTGCACTTTTATGATTTAGACTATGAGTTTTTTTCTGATGGAAACATCCTGATCTACGACCCTGGATTTTCTGGATTCCTACACATTGGTGGGGATTGCACTGACTAAAAGCATCCACTGTGTCCCTTACCATCGGGCACCACTGACAAAAGTAAAGGAGATGGTACGCCAGATGTTATCACTCCAGAATGGACTATAAGAGAATGAGAAGAGGAAGCCTTAATTGGAGCTCCCTCTCAGCTGGTCTGAGATCCCCCACCAATGGCAACAATCTACACCAACAATCTACGAACACCCGAGCACTTGCAGAAACTTCACTTGCAGTAACTGTTTCAAGGAAACATCTAAAGACTTTATCACCGAACTCCATACAGGTCGTATAGTCCCTCACAAATCCTTATAGGATGCTAATATTGGTCTAGATTAAGCTTCTATTCTTGACTTAGAATTGTAACATTATAGGTAATAAACTAAATGTCTAAATACAGTTCTGGGTCCTACTCTGTCTCCCTTGGGGTGTGACATGTGGTCACTGCCAATAAGATGAGAAATAAAGAAAAAAATGTGAGTACTAATGAAAAAAATGTTTCCCACTGATTCTAAGAGGCTTTATAAAAAAATCGGCGCAAGGAAGTCGCCCTGCAGTGGGTCCTGATTGGGGATCACATCAGTTTGGCAATCTCCCTGTGCTGTACAATGGGAGGTTTTGCCTGGGGGCACTGGCCTGATTTGTGTTGGCTCTCCGCACATGGATGCACTCTTGGCTCCCAGCTGGGGCATCCTCCTACTGTCACCATCCTCTTGTCACATACCATACAACTCCAAGTACTGTGGGGTTTCTCATTAATTAACTCAAGCAAATTGGCTCTGCCAGCCTTGCAAGCACACTGACAGGGAGGAGCACCCCATTGGGATGCTGGGAAGGAGGCAAGATTCTGTCCATGCAATGGTGATTTCCTGACACATGGGCATTTCCACTTTGATTAAGATTTGTGATGGTTTTGCTGTTCATACAGGAGGCCAAAACCAAGCCCTTTGCAGCAGCTATTGGCTGACCTGAATGTTTCCATGCCCACACCAGCCCCTCAGTGCAATAATGCTGATGCTCCATGTGCAGGTCCCTCCTGCTCACGTGCTGTAGGACAAGGCTGCAGAACCCAGTCAAAGTCCACGCTGCCTGATCTTTCTGCCCACTGGGCAACTGCCAAATGAACCAGGCATGCTCTAGACAAGCCTGAGATTAAGAAAGCATAATCTGGGAGCCAGTATTCAAAGGTGAGACTTTGTACCCCATTTCCATGTATTTAGCATTTGTCACCGGGCTGCGTGCAGGGCATCACAGTGGTGCCTTGGTGAAACAACCTTCATTTGTTTTTCTCACTCTTCCCCATTACCTTGCTGGAAATACATTCCCTGCTGGCAAAACCTTCCCAAACTGGGCAGCCCAGTAGCGCACACTGGTGTGATGAGGGTATGCCAACAAGCAGACAGATTTGTTCACTCACACACCGTTTACACAGAGGTTTTGGTGCTAAGTGACAGTCTGGATTTGGATTATTCATATTGACTTTCTCTGTTTGACCACGCTGTAATGCTAGGAGACTGCTCATGCTCCCTATCCCTCTGCTGCCAAAACCAGTCACAAGAGAACAGTTGCCCTCCAGGACCCACAACCCACAACATTGTCTGATGAGAAGAGCTGAGGAAATAAACCCCAGCCACCTCTTATTTCCACCAAAATCCCCAGATCCATTCTGGCAGACTCATCCAACCCACGTTCCTGTCCATCATTAATCCATTGCAGAGTATTTTAAAATCTAATCTCACTCCTGAAGAGTGTCTGTCACCATCAGGAAAATCCGGCTGCCCTGCCAAGACCTCTGCATTCCCCAGTGCTGTGAAAGCATCCCTGCATGTGCAGACCTGTAGGTACCTTTGCCTGAGGGTCCATCTGGCTGGTTAATGCTGTGAGGACCAGCAAGCACTTCCCTTTGGTTGTTTTGGATGCTCCACACCAACTGGATGATGCTTTGAAGCTTCTCAGTATGAGATGTTGTTCCTCCAAGTACAAGTTTCCATTCTGTCTTTGCTGGAGCTGTGGGTTAGTTAAATCCTAGGTCCTTAAAGGGGACCTCGATGTTGAATGTATACCAGAAGATCCAGAAGAGGAGGCTGAAGGCGAGCAGCAGAGCTCCCAAGTAAACGAAGAAGTCCCAGAAGCTTAGTGGAGCAAAAATTCCCAGGAAGAGGATGATCAGCCCAACCACATCGCACAGCACTGCCAGGAGGAATATCACAGCATAGCGGCCCATGAACTTGAAGAAGTCCATGGTGGGACTCCCCAGCAAAACCCCTCAGGGCAGGGGCTGATGGACCGGCAGCATCCCAGCAAGTCTCTCCCTTGCAGCCTCTGCTCACTGGCTGCCAGGAGGAAGTACAAATGTCACAACACACCTTGCAGAACAATCGGGAGGGAGCACACAACACTGCTTTAACCATTTCATGCCCTTGCCATCACCCTATCTCTGTCCTGGAGTGGATCCCAGGGATGTGTTTCTCTGCATGGCATGTGCAAGCCCTCTGGGTAAGGGACGCCGCTGGGATACTCTGAGATTAATCCGGGTGTGGGTGCGTCACACCCAGCCTGTCTAAAAAGTGCAAATCCTGTCCTGACCCATCCCACAGATGGGCTACAAATGGAGAACTGGGATATCTTGTGTCCCTTTTCAGCAGACGAACCTTGGCAGGATCCCAGCAAAGTCTGCAGGACACAGGCTCTGCAGCCTGGAAACATTGTGCCATTCCCCTCTCTTTACAGGCAAACTGAGGCACGGGAATTTGCCCAGAGTGTCAGAAGCACATCACTCTGGCAACACCTCCAAAAGCAGGTCTTGCTAGAAAGCCTTAAATCAGACAACTTCTGTCACTGCCCATCCCCAAAATGGGGAGCGAGCAGGTTAGTGGTGAATCACCAAATCAGGCAGAATTTCCCAGAGCTCCTGGCTGATCTCTGGGCAGCCAATATAACTTGGTGAGATCCAGGACTGCCACTTTCTGCTCCCAAGTTGCTCTGTGACACTTGGGCACACGGTTCCTCTCCTGCCTCTGGTCTGTGCCTGCTTGGCAAACAGGGAAAGTCTTGGGGAGGTGGAGCATCCAGGGAGCCCTTGGCTCTGGGAAAGCCATTCCAAGACATGACACTGCTCAGCCTGCGGGCTGACAGCTGACTGCCCCATCGCTTGGCCACGCAGAGGATGTTTCCATCCTTGAGACAGGACTATTAGGCATGAGGTGCGCATCAGGAACCGGAGCAGTCCCCAGCTGCAGGTTCCTGCTGGAGGTGGCTTTAGCTTCAGGGGGTGCCAGGGAGTCACACCAAGAGTGTCTTCCACCACCTCCTTGCCAAACCCAGGGCACGCAGGGCCATCTGCCTCCTGGGCAGCCCCACCACTCCTCTGGCGATGGCCGGAGGGAACAGGGATCATCACTCATCTTGTCTCTTTCCTCTGCTGCCCAGGGAATCCCAGGGGCTAAAAGTGGCCACGCTCCTGCCTGCCACCCTCGGTGTGCATTTCACAAACAGCAGGCCCATGGCAGCGGAGGGTGCCCAGCACAGCCCTGAGGTCCTCTCTTCTAACCTTATCCAGCCTGCTGCTTCGAACCACAGGGCAGACAGCTCTGTGCAAGCCAACTATTCCAGTATCTTATGTTCCCTCCCATCAGCAAGGGTCTGCCTGTTCCAGGAGGTATTTTTCCCCCTTATCTGAACAATGAAGGCTTTTAAATACAGTAATAAATAACTAATATTTTGTTTGTGCATTATCATCCTCAGGGGCCTGAGGGAGAATCTGTTCTTTGCCAGCCCAGCATCAGCCCTGGATTAATTACCTTCAACACAGCTTCCTGCGGGACCCCATCACCTCCCGTGAAGGAAACATGCTCTGAAATCTGCCTTCATGGATGCTCAGCCAAAAAACCTCAGTCTTCAGTTCCTCGTGGTCTTCTTAACGACTTCAGCCTCATGGGGAGCTTGGGAGTCACACAGAGTTTGGCAGCCAGGGATTCTCCAGCCCTTGAACCCTTGGCGCAGGCTGGCCTTCCCTGAACAGGGATGGTCTTCCCTTCTCCCTGCCCTGTCACAGGTGTCACGAGGCTCAAAGCCATGCTCAGCGCTGTTGGGCAGCCCGTTGGGTGGATATCTTTTTTCCAAAGCCTTCTTTCAATGGACTGCAGTGATTGAGGAAGTGGGCAGAGGATGGAAAAAGATCTGCAGCTCTTTGCTCCCTTGTGTAGCCGTATTTTCATGAACTTACACAAAGTTTAGCATTGATGATGACGGAGCTGCTGCTGCCAGTTTTCTGATGGATCCAAGACCCGTCACCTAGAAGGACCTTTTCTCTGTCCTCTCTTGTTCCCACAGCTGTATCCATTTCCTTTCTCCTTTGTTTTTTTCTATATCTTCATCTTCTTATTCACTGAATTTCAGGGAGTTCTTCCAGGTGATGAGAGAGTTCTTACTGTAGTGGGAGAGCCCAGAATATGCCTCAAGACTTTTCTGTCCTTTCTAGAACAGGTTGTCCAGAGCAGTGGTGGCTGCCCCACCCCTGGAGGTGTTCATGGCCAGTCTGGATGGGGCTCTGAGCAACCTGATTCAGTGGAAGGTGTCCCTGCCCATGGCAAGGGGTGCCTTTGGGCTTTGAGGTGCCTTCCAACCCAAACCATTCCATGATTTTATGATTCCAGGAATCCCCCCTCAGACCAGTGACACCTTGCAAAAGCAAACAGTTTGAAGAAAGATGAGTCCGATGGAAGGACCTCAGGTCAATCCAGGCCACTTGGATTAGGCCACCTTGCTCTCACCAGACCAGATGAAGAAGTCTCCTCCTGGCCTGCATCCCATGCCTAAGGCATGCCTAAGGCAGTCCAGGAATGAAAATGAGAGCAAGTAAACCTGTGGAGAATGGGAATTGCTGACCCCACTCCAGATGGTGGAATAGCTATGGGAACTCCTGTCCTTCTAGAAGAGACACTGTGTGGTGGGATGGCCTGTCCTATACATCTGGTGTCCCTCCAGGAGAGTTCTGAGGCTGGGGTGGTATTTACTACTGCAGACAAGGCTTTCTTCAGGCTTCCTCCCACCGGACGCTCTGGCTTTAGTGAGCCAAATATTATGAGATGATCACCCCATGTTGCCTTTCAGGAGGGCTTCAGCAGCCTGGGTCAGATTTTCTCTGTAGAAGGCAGGGTTTTCATCTGGATGCATTTCAGTGACGCAGTGCACAAGAGCAGTGATTTGCTCCTGCTAGCACGGAAAGAGATGTGACACTAAATAAAGTCACTCACTGGGTTGGAAAGGAACCTAAAGCTTTCCAGAAGTTCATACACCACTAAATAATGGCTTAGAAGCCTACAGATAGCTGCACTTTGGTCTGAAGATGCTTAAAAAAGAGCAGAAAACTGTGTCTACCTCTTCTGCCTTTCTGTAGCCCCGTACTGCTCTAGTTGGAAAGATAATGTTAGTGGAAAACACCTTCCTGGAGCTGGCTGAGAACAAGTTTGCAGAAGTATAAGACAAGAGCAAACCGATTCTTCACAGGGAACAATGAATGTTGCTATCCTGAGTTACATATTAGTCAGGAGCAGCAAGAATTCAAGTAGGCGACTGGAAGTGGTCCAACAAAATCTTTGGCTAGCGGGAGTCAGTCCATATTTATTTAACTGCAACATGTGGAGACAAATCCAGGAAGGAGCCTCCAAAAGGTTTATCCAGTAGTGAAAGACAGGTACCTCCCTGCAGCATGAGCTTTCATGACGTATCTGTTTGAGGATGAGGAGAAAGTGGATGGGCAGCACAGCGCTGCTTGGCCAACCACCGCAGGGGTGGTTCATGCACAGTGACCTCCAGCCATGGCTCAATGCTGGCTGTGACTTTTGTGGGGAATGGCTCAAGATGTCATAAATGCAGGGGTTGCAGATGAGCTCAGCTTTGAAAGGAATGGACAAACTCCCTCCTGCAGCACAACGAAATGGGCTTCCTTCAAGGGCCAGCAGCTCCACCAGGGTGGGAGCATTTTGGGATTGGGTCTCAGCTGCAAGACTCATGGCTGCTCTCCGGGCACTCTCCTCCCAGGACCAGTTGTAGGAAGAGCTTCCTTGACTGAATGACAGCTCGGAGTAATTTATATTGAACTCTCAGGCCATGTCCCTTGGGAGGAATGGTGAAATGAGCACCTCCTCCTTCCCCCAAAACACTGATTGATAGACACAGTGATTGTGTCTCTGCTGGGAAGGAAGCCAGACATCACGAGTGCACAGGAATAGCACTGAACTAGGAAAGCCTCCTGCCTCCAAAACTCCTTCCTTCCTGACCACTGGCTGGTGAAGCTGATTCCCTGGAAAGCATCCCACAGAGGACAACACTTCAAAGCATCCCTGTGTGTGACAGGTGGCACATCGTAGAGGTCTAGCTGGCACACAGCTTTGGGGGTACACAGCAACTGAAAGCCCTTCTGCAAGACCTGCAAATGCTGCCCAGAAGCAGCCAGCAGCTGGAGAGGCTCCTGTGCAATCTCATCCGGGAGAGCTGAGTGGTGGGAGTGGAGAAGCATCACTGCCGGGATCTGATCTGCACGGCAGCACCTGCCGGTGATGGCAGGCACCACTGTAAAACTGTTGTGACGGATTCAGCAAGCAGGAGCCGGATTGGACTCGAACCTACACCGAGAGCAGCCGAAGGGCGGATGAACGCTCCCAGACCAAGTGCCCTGGGGACAGCTTATCTGCCTGCTCCTCCACTGACCTGATGCAATCGCCCATGTGCAGTGCTGCTCGCCTTGCGTGGCAGCTCCTTCCGCAGCATGAGCGGCTGACAAACAGGCATGCCGAGCCGAGGTCAGTACAGCTGAGGATACACTGGCAGTGCTGGTTATACTGGCCTGCAGTTTCCAGCCCCTGCTTCCCTATGATGGAGTTCAAAGACCTGGTTTTAGGCTGCACTCAGGGATGGGGGGCAAACAGAACAAAAGCAAAAAGAGGGTTGCTGGCTTAGCTCACTGTGCAAAACTTGATGTAATCTATGGGCACATCAGCCCAAAGTGGGACCCTAAGGGCTGGTGCGGTCGTGGGGGCAGGTGAGGTGCAGAGCAGACCATGCCCTCAATATCCCGCACCTCCAAACCCTCCAGATCCAACCAGAGCTGGGGGAGCACCCAAAGCAACCTGGAAAACCAGGCAGACCTTTAACACCTGCTCCTGTCCAAGCAGAGGGATGAATCTGTGCACTAAATGATGGCTGCAACCACTAGGAAGTAGTCAGTGGTCAGCACTGGGCAGAGGGAGGGGGTGCACTTTTCCCAGTGAGGATTTCAACTGGGAGCCATCGGGGCCCATCATTCGTTCAGAGCCTTAGTCTTTCAGGCAGAGATGCCGCTGGGTGTTGCCACCGGGTAGTGCCGCACACCCCCCGTGCCTCTCACAGGGCGAGCCTGGTGGCTTGCTTCCCATTTACCTGCAGTAATCACTGATCTCAGAAGAGCCGGGAGAGCTGCTTTTGACAGAAGAGAACGATTATGTGTCAGTTGCAGTTATGTCTCCAACTGTCATTGGAGTCAGCAAAAGCACGCCGGGAGCCCAGCCCGCTGCCCTAAGCGATCCCTGTGGTGTCCCCATCAGCTCTGGGGCAGTTGGTCTCTTCTCATCTCAGACACACAGCAAGAGCCCACAACCCCGAGGAGCTCTGCCCCAAGTGCTTTCCCTGGAGACCCAAAATAGCGATTATCCCCTGGTTCCACATGTACACAGATATGTGCTAGAGCACCTCTTGTATGGGGACAGGCTGAGAGAGTTGGGGTTGTTCAGCCTGGAGAAGGCTCCAGGAAGACCTTAGAGCAGCTTCCAGTACCTGAAGGGGCTACAAGAAAGCTGGGGAGGGGCTTTTTACAAATGCATGGAGTGATAGGATGAGAGGGAATGGCTTTAAACTGGAGAGGGGAAGATTTAGAGTAGACATTAGGAAGAAATTCTTCGCAGTGAGGGTGGGGAGGCCCTGGCCCAGGTTGCCCAGGGAAATTGTGGCTGCCCCATCCCTGGAGGTGTCCAAGGCCAGGCTGGATGGGGCTTTGAGGCCCCTGATCCAGTGGGAGGTGTCCCTGTCCATAGCAGGGGTGTTGGAATTAGATGATCTGTAAGGTCCATTCCAACTCAAACCATTCTATGATGCGATGTGTGATGCCCTTCCGAGTCCTTTGGCCCCTCACAAATCAGGCAGAACACTCTCCTGAGCTGCATCTTCCCTTAAATCACCTGGCTTAATGCTTCCAGAATGTCACCAAGTGGGGAAGACCCAAACTCCCATCTCCCTTCCTTCCTCCTTGTTTTGTATCTTGTCCAGGAACAGCTTTGGGAGCCTGAACCACTGTTTGCATTACCTGCACCCAGCAGGGACTTTCTGAGCCACCTTCACCTCTACAATTTGTCCTCTCCATACCTGTGCTCAGCTTTAAACTTCTCCGGGGCAAAGGACACTGAAGAGCTTTCCAATTAAGTATTTCTTTCCACGTAGAGGAGATAAGGAGCAGGCAGGGCAGGAGCCAAGCCTGGATGAGACCTTCTCTAAGGGCTTTGCCCAGAATCAGAGGCATGGGCAGATTCTCTACAGCAGGTGAGAAGGAAAGAGCAGAGGAGCAGAAAGTCCGAGTCCTCCTCCAACATGAGCCAACTTGCACTCCATCCACAGGGAGAGGAAAAACTATGTCCCAGTGGCGGGTCACGCTGCTGCAACTGCCGTGCATGCCTCTAAGGCTGGCTGGCACGGCTTGAAGGCACTCGACACCCATCTGCATCAGGCTGTCTTAACTGTTCAGGGATTAAAATCAGCTTTGTGTGGGGACTGTATACAGGCAGGCAGGTAGGTAGATGGGAAGGAAGGAAGGAAGGAAAGGAAGGAAGGAAGGAAGGAAGGAAGGAAGGAAGGAAGGAAGGAAGGAAGGAAGGAAGGAAGGAAGGAAGGAAGGGAGAGAGAAAGAGAGAAACAAAGAGACAAAGAAAGAAAGAAAGAAAGAAAGAAAGAAAGAAAGAAAGAGAGAAAGAAAGAAAGCTCTTTCCTTTCAGCTCTTTCCTGACAGCTCTTTTTCTTTCATTCACAGGGATCCTGACAGAGGAGGCTGGGATAGAGATGTATACCTCTGAAGCTCTGGGCTCTGCAAACTCCATAATTAAGGTAGGCGGAGCTTTACCATTTCTCTAAATATCCTGGGTTAGAGCACTGGAAGTAAATAGTTTCTTTTTTGTGTTGGCTTTCTTCTGTTGCAACCTGATATTCCAGTTGAGTGAAAGAAAAAAAAAAAGAAAAAGCACACAAGTACACAAGTACTTCTGTTGCTGCAACGCCCAGCTGTGTCCCGGGCAACTCCCAGCCCTGGGACTGCACACACGTGCCGGGGCATCTCTGAGCGACTGCATGGCCGGAGGTGTTTCCTCCCCTGGAGACACCCAAGTCACAGCAGTACCAGCTCTGGATTAGAAATAACCAGGTTTACCATCCCTGACATGGTTTTGGCCTCTTACAGTTTTGCTGCACCCTTCTCAGAGGTGCCATGGTGTAAATCTGAGCTTCCGTGTGCCTAACAGTGTGAAAATGGGATAGACTGGGTTTTTTGTTAAGGTTTCAAATTCACTGCAGGCATTGAGTCCTCTGAAAGCTATTACTCCCCTTCCTGCTCATTACGGACAGCAAAGGCTGCTGCTGGCTTTGTGTGTGGGATCACAGAATCATGGAATGGTTTTGGGTGGAAGGGGTCTCAAAGCCCAGTTCCAACCCCTGCCATGGGCAGGGACACCTGCCACTGGACCAGGCTGCTCCAAGCCCCTTCCCACCTGGCCTGGAACACCTCAAGGGATGGGGCAGCCACCACTGCTCTGGGCACCCTGGGCCAGGGCCTCTCCAGCCTCACAGAAGAACATTTCTTCCTGAGATGTCATCTCAACCTCCCCTCTTTCAGCTGAAAACCATTCCCTCATCCTGTGCCTGCACTTCCTCATCAAGAGCCCCTTCCCAGCTTTCCTGTAGGATGGACGATCACAGTTCATTCCAGAGGGTCATCATCTGCTCCTTATGGTGCAAGAAATCACCAGCAGAATTTCACGGCGCACACTGAACTGGTGGCCCGGCTAATATCCAGATGCAAGCATGAAGCTCCAAGCAGGAACCTGGGATATCATTCCCTGCAGCCCAATGAGCCTTTGGACGGATTGATGGAGGAGCTCAGGGGATTATACGAGTGCACTTACGGATACCAGTGGTTGCCTGCTCCCTTCCACAGTTAAATCATCTCCACTGCTGAGGAGTGGGGGTGGCAGTGCAACACACAGCAGCAGCTGCAAGAATTGTAAAACCATAGAATCATTTGTTTGGAAAAGACCTTTGAGATCATCAAGTCCAACTGTACTTGTCCACTGCTAAACCATAGCCCTGAGCACCTCATCTACCTGTCTTTTAAACTCCTCCAGGGATCGTGACTGTACCACTGCCCGGGCAGCCTCTGCCAGTGCCTGAAAACCCTTTCAGTGAAGAAATTTTTCCTGATATCCACCTAAACCTGCCCTGGTGCAACTTGAGTCCATTTCCTCTCCTTCCATCCCTTATTACCAGAGAGAAGAGCCCAGCATTCACCTCACCACAACCTCCTTTCCAGGAGCTGCAGAGAGTGATGAGCCCTCCCCTCAGCCTCCTCTTCTCCAGAATAAACAGCCCCAGATCATAACCCTCAGCCGCCTCTCATAACACTTGTTCTCCAGCCCCTTCCCCAGCTCTGTTCCCTTCTCTGGACAGTCTCCAGCCCCTCGATGTCTTTCTTGTAGTGAGGGCCCAAAAACCGAACCCAGGATTCGAGATGTGGCCTCACCAGTGCTGACCCCAAGGGCACAATCCATTCCCTGCTCCTGCTGGCCATCCCATGGCTGATCCAAGCCAGGATGCTGTTGGCCTTCTTGGCCACCTGGGACACTGCTGGCTCGTGTTCAGCCAGCTGTACCCCAAGGAAAATCCAGTTAATGTGAAGTGGGTTAAACCACAATTGAACATCCTCGGAGAGAGGTGTGTAACATCGGTGTAACATTATCGCACCTTGAGTACTGTGTTCAGTTCTGGGCCCCTCACCACAAGAAGGATGTTGAGGCTCTGGAGTGTGTCCAGAGAAGAGCAACGAAGCTGGTGAGGGGCTGGAGAACAAGGGTTACGAGGAGCGGCTGAGAGAGCTGGGGTTGTTTAGCCTGGAGAAGAGGAGGCTGAGGGGAGACCTTATTGCTCTCTACAACTGCCTGAAAGGAGGTTGTGGAGAGGAGGGAGCTGGGCTCTTCTCCCAAGTGACAGAGGACAGGACAAGAGGGAATGGCCTGAAGCTCCGTCAGGGGAGGTTCAGGTTGGATATCAGAAAAAAAATTCTTCACAGAAAGAGTCATGGGGCACTGGAACAGCTGCCCAGGGAGGGGGTCGAGTCGCCTTCCCTGGAGGTGTTTAAGGAACGGGTGGATGAAGTGCTGAGGGACATGGTTTAGGGAGTGTTAGGAATGGTTGGACTCGATGATCCAGTGGGTCCTTTCCAACCTGGTGATTCTATGAATCTATGATTATCTTTGTACAGGTTGAACCTTTGTTGAAGCCCAGGAATGAAGAAGCAGTTGCCCGCACCCTGTAGCGGAGCGTCATCCGGCAGCAGAGCCTGCTCATCGGGTTTGCCAGGGGCTGACCTTTGAGATGAAGGAGAGCCATTTCCTCTTTGAACTACTCTGCAGAGATAATGAATTTTGTAATGGATTTCCTGTTCTTTTTATAGAACAGGGGAAGCTGGCAGATCACATCTAAGCTTGCTTTAGTGAGAGCTGGGCATAATTATGTTTGCTGGATAACCTGATATGTTCTTAAAACATGGTTTTCTTTGCCTGTTTTTCTATCTACTTATCCATCCATACATCTACCCACCCATCTACCTACTTATCCGACCATACACACTCTCCACACAAAGAGAAGTTGATTTTAATCCCTGAGCAGTTAAGGCAGCCCAATCCAAAGCATCACACTGGGATTCAAACATGCTTAAGTGGAAGTTGAGAGGAGTGTTTGAGAGCAGCCAAATAGTATTTTGCAGATCCATGGAAATGACCCAAAGACATGAACTGTCCTATGATCAGATCAAAGGTCCCTCTAGCGCAGAACTGTCTCCAGCATTGGGGGGAGGAGATAGCACGTGAGCCCAGCCCTTGCTGCTCTCTGCTCCTTTTGGTCTTCTCTGTTGCTTCCACTGTCTCTTTTTTGATCTCTTGTCCATCAGCCCGTTTTGAATGCCAAGATACTCCCTGCCTCTGCAGCCGTGTCGGTGGGATGTACAAGTCCACTGGTCGCACAGCACAGAGGCAGATTCCACTTTTCAGTGCCCCTGAGGGCCACAGTAGGACGTGCATTATATGCCAGCTCCTAATGAAACCCTTGTGAACTCCAGGCTCCAGGACACCCTGCACTTCTGTTTCCCAGAGCTGCTCCAGCTCAGCCTCTCTCAGTTCAGGATAACGATGCATTTCCCAGTGTTATAGGCTCTCAAGTTAGCATTGTGTTAGCATTGTGTGCAGAAATGCAAAGTCAACCCAACTACCAGAGGAAATCAAGAATTTATATCCCTGCCCACAGTGTCCTTGCCCATAGCAGAGGATTTGAACTGGGTGTTCTTTAGGGTCCCTTCCAAGCCAAACCATTCCATGATTCTGTGATCCCATGCAACAAAGTGGAGAATTCCCACTCTGCTGCCAGAATTCCTCCTGCATGTTGATCTTGAAGCTGTTAATCCAGTTTTCCCCTCAGGTAAAATTTCTCTCCCATTACTCCCTACAGCTCTGAGCAGCAAATGGTCAGATCTGCCTGATAAATCCCTTCTCCTTTCCTCAGCAGGCTTTATTGATCCCTGGGCTATTGCCTTTGCCCTCACCTAGGCAGGATCCTGGCTCTTAGAAGGTGCTTTGCCATGCCACACATGTGCTCCTTTAGACCTCAACAGTGTTCTCCACTGAGCACACCTGCAGATCGGAGACTTTCACTCAGGGCACATGGCCACCACCCGAACAAACCTGCAGCACCAGCACTAGTCTTCCTCCTCCTGATGTCCTGAGAGAGCCCCCCTGCGTGGTTCCCCTGGATGCCACACCATCATCCCTTCCAAACACCTGATCACACAGCCTCCCCTCCTACCAGCAGGCACAAAAGAACAGACATGAGACCAAAGCAGGAATGTGAAAGTCCCTTGGGAAATTTTTGCTTTAATTATGCCTAATATTCTTGTTATAAATGACCAGTCTGGAATCCCATTATGTTCTTGGTCTCAAGTGACTTCTTAGCATGTTAGCATCTCATTGGCATTATTCTTGGCTGCGATACATGAAGAGCAGGACCCTTGCTCTGTCTCTTCAGGCCATTTGGTACTTCTGGTCCTCCTGTCACATTCCCTTGGACAGTGAGCCTGGGATGAGCAGCCCCTTGCCACAATAGAGCTCTTTGCAGCAGGGACCATTTTCAGGCTCCTTCTCCCAATTGTGCAGGTTTAGGACATCTGTCTGTGATCAGATCTCTATGCTGGAACAAGCCAGGACCTGGCAATGCTCTTCACGATTGATGTCGTGATGTTCGTGATGTCACCCTCATGGGTCATGCTCTTCTGCCTGCAGCTACCCCTCAAGCAGTAGTTCTAGGTGAG
The DNA here is from genome assembly GCF_017976375.1 of Cuculus canorus. Taxonomy (NCBI): domain Eukaryota; kingdom Metazoa; phylum Chordata; class Aves; order Cuculiformes; family Cuculidae; genus Cuculus; species Cuculus canorus. Next base: position 9,451,028 of record NC_071418.1, on the reverse strand, counting down.
TATCCTCTGCCCGTTGCAGCTAAATCAATAGAGACTGCTGCCTGGAGCCAAGCCAGGACTGCAAAACCAAGCAAATCCTTGCACAGCATGATGAATGGCTGAGGAACAAGTGGAGGTTTGCTGGGTCCAGTGCCAGACCTTGCACACCCATTCATGAACCCAGCACTGGTTGGCCAGAGACAGAGTTGTCTTCATCATCCAGGAAACAAAACTCAGGACCACGTTGAGCCTGGGGTAAAGGGATGTGTGTTGCTTGAATATTCATAGTTCAGATGTGTCAGCCTCCTCAAGCTCTCCCAGAGCCGATGGAGGGGATTGGCAGGGGCATGAGACTGGTCACATACTGGGAGGAGTCCAGCAGCAGTGTGAAGGTGAACCTGAGCCACTCGGTTAATCCTGTTAGCCAAATTGTGGTAGCACAAATGGTTCCATTTAAAGTCTTTGAGCCATGGACACCTTGGACCATACTTGCAAGCAAAAATTCTGATGTGACATCAATTTTAGGTACAAGAGAATTCAGTGAAGTGTGAGCAGCAGGTCAAAGGAGGGGATTCTGCCCCTCTAGTCCACTCTCAAGAGACCTTACCTGGAGCCCTATGTTCCATTCTGGAGTCCTCAGCACAGGATCTGCTGCAGTGAGTCCAGAGGAGGCCATGGAGATTATCAGTGTGGAGAAGAGAAGGCTCCAGGGAGACCTTAGAGCAGCCTCCCGGTACTGAAAAGGGTTCCAAGAAAGCTGGGGAGGGGCGCTTGATCAGGCAGTGCAGGAAGAGGACAAGGTGGAATGGTTTTCAGCTGAAAGAGGGGAGGCTGAGATGAGATCTTAGGAAGAAACATTTTCCTGTGAGGGTGGGGAGGCCCTGGCCCAGGTTGCCCAGAGCAGTGCTGTCTGCCCCATCCCTGGAGGTGTTCAAGGCCAGGGTGGATGGGGGTTGGAGCCCCTGATCCAGTGGGAGATGTCCCTGCCCATGGCAGGGGTTTGGAGCTGGATGGGCCTTAATGTCCCTTCTAACCCAAACCATTCCATGATTCTATAATTCCATGACCAGGAGGAGGTTAAGTATTCCCCACAGGGAATCAACTCTTGGCCCCCAGCACAGTTTCCACAGCTACAGCTTCATGATCCTTGACTACAGAGAACACTCACTTTTAACTGACCTGCTGGGCGCCTGCAGCAGGATCTGTTACCTTCTGGTTTTGTCATGTCTCCTGATGTTTTGCAGAGCTTCCAGCATGTCTGGCTGTAAGGGATTGAGGCTCCAGCATTTTCAGAGCCTGAAAGTACAAACTGATTTGAAAAAATGTGCAAAACAGAAGGATTTGGGCATATTTGCCATATGAATGACTGCTAAACAGGGGCCTGGAGAAACCTCTGCCTTGGCTCTGAGCTGCTGGGAGCCGGGAGGCAGACATAAACAGAAGGACTATTCCTGCATGCCTCATTCCTTGTGCTTTTCTCCAGCTTTCCTTGAGAGCCGTTGGCAGAGGTGGCTTAAAGAAGCCTGAGGGCTTACATGAGCTCCCCCTCACCAGCAGCTGATGGAGGTTAGCCCAACCTGTCTGTTTGAACCCAAAGAGCAAATACATTGCAAATCCTTTCAGTGAACACCCTGCCAGCCTCTCTGCCTCCCGTTTGGAAGAGCAGCAGGGCAGGCTGTAAAGAGGAGCTTGGTGGGGTTGCCTCTTCTATGCTCTTCTGCTTCCCATCAGCACCGACCACATCCTCAGTCCACAGCGGGTGTCAGGGCATTTCTTTAGTCTTTGTCCTGCTGAGGAGACTCATGGGGCTGATGAAGAGCTGTCATGGATCTATCCTGGCTCAGCACTTCTGATAAATCAGACTCTCATCAGTGCTTGAAGCCCAAATTAGGAGCAGGACACTATGGGCCTGTTTATACCAACCCAGGTCTCGTTGTCCAGACTGATAGCAGTTGTTTTGATTGAGAAGTAAATGAGTAAATCACGCCTGCCAAGAAGATAAAACTAAAGCAAAACTCATGCAGAAAGGATCTGTGCTTTCCTTGGTGAATTGCCTCAGGGAACACATTCATTACAGGCAGGAATAAAGAGGTGTGGGGACAACAAACCTGTCTCGCTTGCCTTTGTTCCAGTTCTGATCACCCAAACGAGCTGATGGTTCGAGTTTATGGAGGTCTCTAGCAAACACCAGTGCAAACACCAAAATGCTGCAGAACAACTTTTCTTAAGCATCCTCTGCTAAGGGAGCAAAAAAATGCTGCTTGTGATGCTGCCCTTTCCCTTGAGCAATAAATAAAGCTTGTGAATGCTCCACCCTGAGCAAGGAGTGAGCTCCAGTTTGCATCCGTGTCTCAGTCATCCTTTATAACAGCCCAGTGGCAGGAAAGTCCTGACCATGGTATCACGTCTGGTCCTCTTAAGTTTTGGTGATATGTGATGCCCATTCTGATGGCCTTGTCTGATACAAAGCGGTCTGGAATGACATTGTCCTGCTTCTCCTCTCCATTGTCTTTGCATGAACCATCTCTGGCCTCCCAGTTTCTACATCTGAGCTGCAGTTTGCAGTGAGCAGTGATCACACCTGGCTTTATTCACACACAGCAGTCAGTTGGCTCCTCTTTGCTGACATATCTTGCCGAAGATACTGGGTGGAGCCAGGCTACTTTGAAGCTTTGCATTTCCCAATACGTGACTTTGGTTTGCTCATTGGACAGGGGGTGATGAGGAGAGTTTGGACCTGCCTTGCTGGGCTCGGCTGCAAAATCCTGCTCTCTTTTCTTCTGGGATTACTTTGATGAAATACAAAGTTCATTTTCACACTGGAGAGTGCTACAGTGTGTTTCACCTCTAGAGAAAAGACTTAACAGGATTAAATCCTCTAGGAGAGTACAAGAATGTATTTCTTTTCATGGCTAACCAACGCAGGTGGGTAGAGGGGAGGGGAACCTTCCCAGGAAGGTCCTGGGCTGTCCTCAGCGATTAAAGAAGAAGGACTTGAGGCTCTGAAGAAACTGTGGCTTCTGTCTCTGCTTCTGCTTCTTCCGGATGATGGGGATCCAGACAAGGCCACAAACGAGGAGCATCAGTCCCAAGGAGAGGAGAGCTGGCCCACACATTTTGTAGACATTTTTGTTCTTGATGAGGATGCAAGACAGGCTCGTGATGACTATCCCCAAGAGGAAGATGGCTGCTCCGACAGACATGACAATGATGGGCTTGTGGTATATGTCCCACTTGCTTCTGGATGTAGTGGTCCAGACGGACTCGCTCCGGGAGCTGATGCAGAGGGTGCTGGCCGTGTTACTGGTCAGCAGCTCCTTCGACTGAGGGGACTTCTCACTCTCGTCAGGGCTCTTGGGGGGATTTTCCATGGTGACGGGGTCTGAGGAAGAGACCTGAGGTGGACAAAAGAGAAAGGGCAGAGCAGGTCCAGTGATGGAGGATAGATTGGGTGCTTTCCATCAATCAGAGACAAGTCAAATGAGGGTGGAGAAGACTTTATGGGTCACTGCAGGGGGAGAAGAGCATCACACCTATGACAGCAATGTTTACAAAATGAAATGTAGGAATAGACAATAGGATCCTGCGGGTAGGCTGGGCTGAGGATGCCCGCAGAGTCCCACTGCATGAAGAGTGGGAGTCCTGCAGTCCCTGTTTGTATCCTGAGAACTTCCATCTCACCAGCTTCCAGCTCCTACAGGGATTTAGTGGGATAACTGGATGTCCATTGGGACCAACCACCCTGGGCCACCCAGAGCTCTTGGCAGCTTTCAGTGGATTAGCAGGGTGATGCAAGCAGCACTGGTGATGCTGCCTATGGGGAAAAGCTCTGTATCCCCAGACCTGCTTTCCCTCCCAGATCCCAAATTACACCTCTGCACCTTGTGGCATGACCATCTCTTCCCCTTGTAGGCAGGGAAACTGAGGCATGGATGTTCCATGTCAGGACTGCTCAGCGGGAGGGCAGAAAATCCCCTCCCATGGGCTGAGCACTTCCTTTGGTCTTCTGAGACTGGATGCTCCTTACTGCCACATCCAGCCTAGGCACATTGGCCTTGTGGTAGCCACAGCACAGGAGCTTCTCATTTCCAATCTAAACACACAGATGGGAGCTGGGGAAATGCTCATCTTGCAGGAAATATTTCTCAGCCTTAAGGTGGGGCAGGCTGCTCGGTAGCAGAAGCACACCAAACCGCTCAGCCCTGGGTCAGCAGTGTGGCTTTTTGAAGCATTATTTTTGCACCAACTCAAGGAGGAAATACATTTTCCCAGAAACAAAGTGCCTTTAGCGCAGAGAAATCATTATAGTAAATGGGAAGGGCCAAGCATTATATTAACCACTATTTCCTCAGAGCTCTGCTGAGAGGAGGGGGCAAGAGGCTGGATCAGGGAGAGCTCTTGACGCACAGTTTGCCCTGCTGCTGGGAAGCTCCACAGAGATGAACCCATGTGAGTAACAGGGGTGAGGAGGATGGGAGAGGCTGGGGGTGCTTCTCACCCAGGAGTCAGATTATTTTTGCAAAGTGAACTCCTGCTGGACATCAGAGCTGTCCCCACTCTTGGGGCACGGGGCTGCTCTGCAGCAGAGTGCAGTGCCAGCCCAGAACTCCTCATTGCCCTCTGCCAGCACCACAAAGCTGAGCTACTGGTGGCTGCTGCCAGTCTCAAACCTGTCCCTGTGGAGCTCCCCCAAGCAGGGCACTAGCCAAACAGAAGCCACATCCATGCTGGCCAGGCCACAATCCCACTGTGGTGCCCAGATGGATGAGCAGTGCCACCAGAGCTCTGAGCCCGCTGCACTGCCAAAGGCAGATCTTCCTAGGCACCAGGGAAGTTTTGAACCTAAGGAGGCTTTTATCGTAGATTCATAGAGTCATTAAGATTGGAAAAGACATCTAAGGTCACCCAGTCCAACCATCAGCCCAATCCCACCATGCCCAAAGTGCCATGGCTACGTGCTTTGTGAACTCCTCCAGGGATGGAGACTCCACTACTGCCCTGGGCAGCGTCTGCCAGTGCTTTTCCACTCTTTCGTCTAGAGCAGAACCACAGAGTCATTTAGGATTAAAACCCCTGCTTCAGCCCTGGTTTGTCACACAGAGCACTGTGGGCTGCGTGTTTGTTCAGTGCAGCCCTGCACTGAGCACCATGGGATGGTTCACCAGGAGGTGCACACCACGGGTGGTACCGGGCTGGATTTGCATCCTGTGCGTGTCATTGGAAGCCCTGTGGCTGCAGCAGGCAGCAAGAGGTGTAGGTGAGATGAGCATGAAGCTCTGTGATCCCAGTTCATTACCCACTGCTGCTGATTACTGTGAGATCATCCAAAACAGGGGCGCAGCCCCACAGAGGCTGCAAAGCCATCATAGCTCCAGAGGCACCGTCTTAAGGAAACCTGGCTTTATTTGAGCCGTACAAGGCCCAGTGCCCTTCTAGGGATGCTAATGCCCGAGTTCCCTCTCTTATTCTTTCACCTGTGTCCCCTGGCAAGGTTTGTGGCTTATTCTGAAAAAGAGACAGATGTCTTTTTCAATTTAGTTCCCCCCAAAACAGACACCATGGTAGAAATGCAGATCTGGTGGTATTGATGTATTTTGTGATGCTTCAGGTTTGACAGAATTGGATCGACAAGCAAAAAACAAAAGGCAAGAGTAATGGACACACCTCGTCCACAGTTTTCACCGCTCTCTGGACAGATGGGGCAGAAGAGGGGACACATTTCTGCCATCCTGATGTCTGTTCCACAGCACTTGGTCAGGGATCACAGAATCATGGAATGGCTTGTGTTGGAAAGGACCTTAAAGCTCACCCAGTTCCACTCCCCTGCCATGGGCAGGGACACCTCCCACTGCATCAGGTTATTCCAAGCCCCATCCAACCTGGCCTTGAACCCCTCCAGGGATGGGGCAGCCACCACTGCTCTGGGCAACCTGGGCCAGGGCCTCCCCACCCTCACAGCAAAACATTTCTGCCTAAGATCTCATCTCAGCCTCCCCTCTTTCAGATTAAAACCATTCCCCTCATCTCATCCCTGCCCTCTTTGATCAAGAGTCCCTCCCCAGCTTCCATGAACCCCCTTTAAGTACTGGAAGCTGCTCAAAGGTCTCCCCAGAGCCTTCTCTTCTCCAGGCTGAACAACCCAAACTCTCAGCCTGTCCTCACATGGGAGGTGCTCCAGCCCTCTGATGACTGAGCACTTGACAAGGCAGGTAACAAGCTCTGGTTTCTCTGCTTCTCTTTCCTTTGTGTTGCTAACCATATCTCTGCAAGCCAGACTGATTGTGGTGGAACATGCTGGCCCCTCGGCTTTGCAGAAGCAGGGGCCACCATGAGATGTTATTTTGACGGCTACAGCTGTGTTAGCCCTGCGGGCAATCAGGTACAGCTTCCTCTGCTGTCTGCTCTATGATGCAGCTCACCTCTCTGCTCCTGTAAGTTGTGGCTCCAGGCAGCCATAGGCGTCTCAGACAGAAAAATACTGATAGCAGTGTTCACTGTTCTGGAGAGAGAGTGAAGCTGGCTCTGCATGGGCCAAAACCTTTGTGCTGCTTCCACCTACAAAATCCGAGTCAGCCCAGACCTGCAAAAAACCCCACCTAATGCAGCTCAGTGGAGATGTGCCGACCCTGGAGAACTTCTTGCCTGCTGTGCACAGCCTGTCCACAAGCTGCCTTGCTGGTAGCATCACTGGGCTGTGATCCCCCTCTTCCAGCTCAAATTTTTCATAAGGCTCTTCCTGAAATTTTGTCCTAGGTAGCCACAGCATTTCTTGGCTTTCTCTTGTAACGTCCATTGTGGAGAGGTTTTTATGATCAAGCTACTGTATCATTTTAATTTGGCTTTGTGGTTGGGAATTTGCCTTCTCCCCTGGAATCACGCCCAGATCTCGTATCTTAGCAGCCTAATGCAGTCTGCCTTGCCCCATCCTTAAGGCACCCCACTCCCTGCTTCCCCATGTGCTGCTGCCCTGCCTCTGCATCCAGAGGTATTTTGCTCTGCAAAGCACCTTCCTCCTCATTTTATGGTGCATTAACGCCAGGCTCCTGCAGAAATCATTGTCTTACTTTCAAGTTTGCACTTACACTATGGTGTATTTTCCATGCCCTTTTGTTTCCCAGCATGAGCCGGTGAGAGTGTCCCTGTCACCACAATTCCCAGCCACTGATCATTTTTCTGGCGCTTCCTGGCAGAGCATGCATTTATTTTCTTGACTTTTAGCCTTTTCCCTCTATTTTATGTATTCTGCTTTGCTGTCCTCTCTCTGCTTTTGCATGAGGCTCTGTGTATTTTCCCCACTGGTGAAGGATTTCACTCTCTTCGAGTGGTCAGGAATTTGGTTGTGAGCACCACACGTATCTGCAGCTCTTGGACAGCAAATGTGATTTCAGTCCCTGCTCTGCCCATGCGCCACACTTAATCCATCAGAGATGTGCAATGCGAAGATGCGATGTTACACTGAGCAGCCTGGCAGGATAACGCTATCAAATTCCTCCCATTTTTTTTTAAATCGTTATTACTGTAAGGAAAGCAGTGGCAGATGGGCTTTTGCTGGCTTGCAAATGCCTCCATAGCACACCTCTGGTTTCACTGCCTCTGAAGTCTTGGACAGCCATTGGTGATGGAGCTAAGAGTCTTTCTTTCCCAAGTTAGAATCATGGAATGGCTTGGGTTGGAAGGTATCTCAAAGCCCCTACATTTTCACCCCCTGCCATGGGCAGGGACATCTCCCACTGGATCAGGTTGCTCCATGCCCCATCCAACCTGGCCTTGAACACCTCCAGGGATGGGGCAGCCACCACAGCTCTGGGCAACCTGGGCCAGGGCCTCCCCACCCTCACAGCAAAACATTCCTTCCTAAGATCTCATTACAGTCTCCCATTTTTCATCTTCAAACCGTTCCTGCTCATCCTCTCCCTCCCCTCCCTGATCAAGAGCCCCTCCCCAGCTTTCCTGGAGCCCCTTTCAGTACTGGAAGGACTGGCTTTCATAAGCAAGAGCCTCATGTGATGCAATTTCTCCTCCCTTTGCTTTTCCGATACTTTGTGTGTCTGATCTGGCAGATCCACTGGTGCCCATCTGTTGGAGACCCCTATGACAAAGCAGCACAGCACGTGCTTGGGTACCTCCTGGACCTTGGGGACATTACATGGCAGTGCTGAGGAGAGAGCTTTTGACTGAGCAGAGCACCTAAGGGTTCTGCCTCAGGTCCCTCAGGCCACCCTGTTCCTTGTGTGGGGGTCGAGGAAGGGTCCAAGCGCCAAAAGCCCACTCACCATGCCGCGTCTCAGTCGTCCCAGCTGTCACCGGTGGGTAGTGGCTCTCTGCAGAAGGTGAGGTGGCTCTGTACATCCTCCGAGCACGCCACAGAGGAACGCAGCCACCGGCTCCTGCAGGGACAGGAGGGATGGCTCAGAGCAGCCAGCTTTCCGTCGCTGCGTGTCAGCCCCAAGCGGACTGGATACTGCTGGGCTGAGCAGGCTCTGCCCTAGAAGACAGGGAAAGTTGTGTTGGTGCCAGGCATGAGCGCTAAAGCCCCATCCTTGCTGCTCCTGTCCCCAGGCCCCTGCTCACTTCAGAGAGAGGAGGAGGCTGGTGGTGGCTCTGTGGGCAGCGGTCCCTGCAGGCTGACTAGGTCTGCTCTGAGACCAGGGGTGGAGAATCAAGGCAAGGTGCCAGACGGGGTTGAATCGTCTACAAGATCTTGGATGTAAACTGAGATGGAGTCAGCATCCATTCGCTGGTGAAGTGGAGCTGGGTTGGGCCGAGCTGCCTGCATCCCTTGGGAGCAGCTTTCCAGCATCAGTGAGAGTTTAGATGGTCCCAGCAACATGCTCAGGGTCTCGCTGAGCAAAGAACAGCTGCAAGTCCCTTTCTGGGGGTTTAGCAAGAGGATGACCCCCAGGATTTCTGTGCTGTATCTCCTCTCCCTTTCCACCACTCCCACAGCCAAACCCATGGAAATCCATCCAACTTACGTGGTGAGTGGTGAGGAGTGGCTGCCCACCCCACCGGCAGTGGGACAGGCTCCAGCAGAAGGTCCCGTTCTCCTAAGCCATGTTCATCCCAAACCCTGCATCCCTCTGGATGTCGTCTACTGGGCTCTCTAAGGAGTCTAATGAACAATGGAACGTATCACAGCCCTGATGATCTCACCAGGCTATCAAGTATATTGTTTAACTCTTTGTTTCCCAGCCTCGGGCCCCTGCAAAGCTGACTTCTAGGCAGTTTGCCTGGGAGTGTTTTATAAAAAGCTGTTTGGGACGCAGCCCAGCAACGTGGAGGAGAGGCAGGGTGGGTCGGTGCTTGGAGCAGGGATCCAGGATTGGTCATCAGCAACATTCTGAAACATCTCTGGATTGCAGTTTCTGCACCCTCAAAGCAGGGGATCAGAGGCAGTATTTGCAAAGTGCTGTGAGGCTCCTCATTGACAGATTATGGATGTAAGATATTAGCAATTAGCTATTAATTAACATCCTGAGTCCATTACAAGGAGGGAGATGGAAGAGGGAGGTGGTTCTGTCTCATACTGCCTCCTTTCACCAACCCACAGTCAAATCTTAATACCCTCTTACACCACTGTGAATCCATTTGGTGCAGGGAAGGAATCCAGCCTGACACAGATATTACTGGTGTCCAGGACTGAGTTCCAGTGTCGATGGAGCTGCCTCTGTTCCCAGGGTCTCTTTGTTGCTTTGGTGCAGTAAATAACACTATCTAAGCTGCTCTGCAGATTTGGCCAGGGAGCAAGATGGAGTGAGATGGAGAAGCAGTTGTGGAGGTCTCACAAGGGTGTTGGGCGGGTCACAGAGCATCCCACGGCAGCACACGGGGCTGGAAAGTGAGGAGAAGGGTCCAGGGGGACTGCGGGTCAAGGTCAGGGGAAAGCAGCCCATCATGCAGGTGTGGGGAGCACAGGCAGGGAGGTTTGTCAAGATGAGGTTCTTCAATCCAGCTGTGTGTAGACCTATGGCCAGCGGTAGGTGGACGTGAGACAAGTTATGGAGCTCCCCAGTAAGGGGCAGATGGGGCAGTGGGCTCAGAGGCTGAAGCAGGGGCAGAGAGGAGTAGAGGTGGAATGATCTCAGCAGGTCTGATCCATGGTCTGTCCTCAGCATTTGATGGACTGATTTAGCTGAGCACAACGGCCAGGAGCTGGGGTAAGGGGGTGGGATTCATTGGTTTGGGGGTGTCCAGGAAGTATGTATTGGAACAGATGAAAAGACTCTCTAGAATCGGGAGAGTTGAGTGGATTTGGGTTCTCTAGTGCAGGTCCAAGGAGTAAATTCTATGGCCTAAAGGAGTAGTTGGGGTAAAAAAAAGAGAAAATGGAGGTGGAAAGTCTTCATTTCAGCACCTGCAGCAGGGTGCATTTCAAACCCTGGTTCTGCACCATCTCCAGGCTGAATTTAGTTTCTTCTGCCCTGCTGGGAAGCATCCAGCCTTATGCTTCAGCCAGTTACCCCATCAGCTACTCATCTCAGTTCCCACTCCCAGCTTGCCCTGTGACCCCTACAGGACCCTTCCTTCCTGTCCCAAGGACCCAGCTGTGGTCCCAGAGAGCAGGCAGGAACCTGGGCATGGTCACAGGCAGGAGTGCCAAGGTAACCTACACAAGCCACTTGGGGCTGAATATTTACTAGGGAGAGCTTTGGCCCCTCTAGGGTTGAGGTACACCCCTCCAGGGGTGGGAATGTCCCATGTGCTGCAATCTGGCCCAGGGGGTCATCCATGGGCTGAATGAATGGGGGAAACCCTTGTAGCCTGCCCTTCGTGCAGATGCTGTGGGTGCACTCCCCACCCCCAGCTCCTCTCCAAAGAGAGGTGGTGGAGTCCTCATCCTTGAAGTTGTTTAAAAGATGGGTAGATGAGGAGTTCAGGGCTGTGGTTTAGTAGTGGACAGGTACGGTTGGACTCAATGATCCCAAAGGTCTTTTCCAACCAAGGGATTCTATGACTCAGAGCATCCTTCAGCCTCCCAGTTTTCTCCATGGACCCTTGCTGCCACCTTGTGGGGCTGTGGACAGGGACATCAGCACTGGGGTCTCCATGGAAACATTGCATAGGCAGGGACACGTTATCCCTGAGCCCCTCAGGGACAGAGCATCCCCCACCAGAGCTCACTGGTAAACGCATACATGCACGGTTGTGCTTGCAGCGATGCAAGTTTGCCAATGCCACCAAGCTGTGTGATGTGGTCGACGGACTGGAGGGAAGAGATGCCATCCAGGGCCTGGACAGGCTGGAGAGGTGGGCCTGTGAGAATCTCATGAAGTTCAACAAGGGCAAGGTCCTGCACTTGGGTCAGGGCAATTCCAAGCACAAATACTGGACTGGAAGCAGCCCTGAAGAGAAGGACTTGCGGTGCTGGTGGATGAGAAGCTTGACGTGAGCCCGCAACGTGTGCTTGCAGTCAACACTGCTGTTCACCTGAGCCCTGCATCCTGCCTGTGTTTGCTCCTCAAGTCCTTACAGAGGCCATGGCCACCAGCATGGCAGTGTGCCCTGGGGATGGAAGGTCTCCCTGCTTCGCCAGCACCTGCTGCCCTCTTCTCTCCCTATCCATGTTGACATGATCTCCCAGAGGTGGACCGGTGCTGGGTTCTTGTGGGTTCTGTGGCCTTCTCCCAAGTGACAAGTGACAGGCTGAGAGGAAATGGCCTCAAATTTGCACCAGGAGAGGTTTGGACTGGATATTAGGAAATATTACATCATGCAAAAGATTGTCAAGAACTGGCAGAAGCTGCACAGGGAAGTGGTGGAGTCACTGTCCCTACAGGGATTTAAAAGACATGTAGGTGTGGTGCTTAGGGGCATGTTTTAGTGGTGGACTTGGCAGTGTGAGGTTTATGGTTGGACTTGATGATCTTAAAGGTCTTTTCCAACCTAAAGGATTTTGTGATTCTGCGACACTAATTGCCTAAAAGTGGGACGGCAGCGCTCAGTCAGTAGTGAATAAGATGGGTCCCAGATCTGCTCTCTGGGGCACTCCTCCCTCCAGGCAGCTCCCTCCTGGGTGGCCTCTGCCTTTTCAGACTTTCCTCAAGTTGTTTCCATGCTGGTCTCATGGTTGATGAGGCTCCATGTTCTCCACTTGAACTGGTGTTTTCCCAGGTGGTTGAAATGGCTCATGTGGGAGCAGGAGAACCCCTCTCCATCAGCTGTTAAAGGTGAGGGATTCATCCAGGCTCAGACTGCATGATCCTGCTGAATCCATCCTGTTATTCCTCTACGTTCAGAGGAGCTCCTTTGTGCCTTCTCCAATGCCCAGCTCCATGCCCATGCCCCTTCCTCACCCAGTGCCCTCCCATGGCCAGGACTAAGAGGGAGGTGGTGTTGGAGGCAGATAGTGGAGGACTTTTCCAAGCAGAATCATTCCACTAGGGGGGAAAAACTCATTGCTTTGGGTGTGGCAGTGTCACAGAGGTCCAAGTGAGCTCAGGTTCCCCTGGGCTCTTCGCTGGGACCTCAGACCGTGGACAGACAGCCCTGAGACGTCACAATGATACCGAACAACCCGTTGCAGGCATTTGAAGGAGGCAGGGAAAGGAAACAGTGAACAAAGCTGATCCCTTTATATCTTACGGGGCCAGAGTGAGGTGTGGGTGACAGGAGCCCAAGCCCTCTGCCCCAGGCTCAGGGATGTGTGTGGGCACAAGGTGTGTGCCCACAGCCACCCTTGACTCAAAGCAGCGGGTACCCGCTGTGAGCAATGCTCGTGGGCTCCATGGGACTCACCAAGCCCACCTGGCACTTTGGAGAACTGACAAAGAGGCACGAGGGGGGGACTTGAGGGCAGGACATATTTCTGTTCCAACTCTAGCTCTGCCCCAAATGACGTGAGAAAGATCATTAAGCTGGGTGAAATAATTAAAACCAAAGCTTTTCCTTCCTGTCGCTCCATGAGAGAGCAGGGACCTGCTCAGGTGGCATAGGGAGGAAAGGAAAACCGCTTTGCTCCTGGCTGTCCACCGTTTATCCCATCTGGAGTGGGAGACAGAGTACCCCCACCACGATCCCTGTAGCTCTGCCCTCACTGGGAGCCTATTTATGCTGCTACCAAAGCATTTTCCCTGCTACAGCCCTTTCTGGTGGGTGAGGAGACCACTTCCTCATGGATCTGGAGCTGTTAGAGGGTATGGCCAGGACAAGGAAGGAGTCCCGAGCTGGATGCAGCTGTTCTCAGGAAGTCAGTGCTGCTGCGGCCAAGCAGGAAGCAGATTTGCACAGCATTGCTGGTTCTTGTAGCAGTAGATGGTGCTGTTGTCCTGCTCAGGATGGTGCTGGTATGTCTGGCTGTATAGACAGGTGAAAGTCAAACTGGCATCTCAGAAGGTGTAGGTTCATCACGGGCTATGACCAAGGAACCTGCACACCAAAAAGCCTTTTCCAGACCCTCTTCCATTCCCCAAATCCGAGATGCAGTTCTTGGGCACTGCGTTTACAGGGTTTAGTAGAAGTCGGGGCTCAGCTGTGTGGGCTGAGCACTGTGCTGCACCAGCATCCCCATGCCCAGCATCCCAGGACACAGCGTCCCTCTTCTAGGTGTTTGTTTCATGGCAAATGGAGTTTGGATGGTTTAAAGAGTCACCAGCGAGCCCTGAGCAAGCCTAGTGGCAGCCAGTGCCCCAGTTGCAAATCTCCTTCCTCCTCTGGGATGCAACCGGAAGTTAACTCATTTTTAGTACTTGTGTTAAAATATGTCCTTTACAAAAATATAGAAGGACTGCCACATTCTTAATGTTAACTTTGAAGTCCGTACTACCAGTACCTTAGGAAAACTGCAGACACATATTGCAGCTGTACCTTGTCCTTGGTGGATTCTTTCCACCTATCTTGTCCTTTCATGGCAGAAGAAAGGACAACCACGGTGGCTGCAGTTCCAATCAGTTCCACCCCCCTGCCATGGGCAGGGACGCCTCCCACTGGATCAAGGGGCTCATCCAACCTGGCCTTGAACACCTCCAGGGATGGGGCAGCCACCACTGCTCTGGGCAGCCTGGGCCAGGGCCTCCCCACACTGACAGCAAAACATTTCTTCCTAATGTCTCATCTCAATCTCACCTCTTTCAGCTTAAAACCATCACTTCTCATCCTGTTCCTGCACTGCCTGATCAAGAGCCCCTCTCCAGCTTTCCTGGAGCCTCTTTAAGAACTGGAAGCTGCTCTAATGTCTTTCCAGAGCCTTCTCTTCTCCAGGCCTAACAATCCCACCTCTCTCAGCCTGTCCTCATATGGGAGGTGCTCCAGCCCTTGGATCATCTTTGAGGCCTCCTCTGGACTCACTCCAACAGATCCATTCCTTTTAGAGTAGCCATCAGAAGCTGGTGGGGATGAGGGGATGACTGGAGCCATCTGGGACAAGCCACTTGAGTGGCAGGAGAGCAGAGTGAGTGTCAAAGGTGTTAAAGCTTGTATACATGTGGCCTAATATTTGACCTTTCGTGGGCTGTAGTTAGAATCTAGATGGTATTCCTAAAAGGCAACAAGATCTCTGGAATACTTAAGCTTCCACACAGAGGATTATAAAGGTGAAAGGACTGAAAGCATTAGCTGGTTCTCACCTTCCGCTGGCAGTGCTTTTGTAGCTGCATGAACCCTGGGGTTCCAGGCTTGCTTCTCTACAGAATGATTGCCTTAACTTCTGATGTGCTCCTCAGAGCCCTGCTCTAAAATTGTAAAGGTCCAGTGATTGCTCCCAGCCTAGAAGGTGCTAGGGCTGAAAGCTCTTGCTGGTTCTCCCCTTCCCTTGGCAGTGCTTTCAAAGCCGTACCAAACCCAGGGATCACCTCTTGCTTTGCTATAAGCCTTAGTCTTCCTGAGGGCAAGGTAAACAACAACCACCCCTCTTCCCTTCTCCACCAAGCTACTCACCTGGCTTTAGAGGGCTACCAGCTTGGTCAAGCATGACTCTGTCCTTGCAAATTCACACTTACCATTCCCAGACACCTCACAAGCCTGCTCTGACCGTACCATCTTCCTCGATGCCAAATACACCATCCCATCCCCTCACGTCATTGGGTCAAGGTTGCTGCCTGTGCGGAGAGCAGGGCGGTGAGCATCGAGGTGTGGGGTGCAGGGAGGGCTCCCCTCGCCCTCTCTACATACATTGCTCGGCAGGCTCAGGGCTGTCAGCAGCCTCCTTGCAGGGGTTGAGCAGCTCATCCTTGCCCTGCAGAGGGTTCAGCTGCTGGGAGGCGCTAGGCTTGATGGGTTTGCCCTCCATCTCCTCCTCCTGGGGCGCCTGGAACGAGGCAGACAGCATCTGGTGCAGCTCTTGCCCATCCTTGCTGTCCTCCAGCTTCTCCTTGGGGCCCACGGCCTTGTTCAGCAGCTGCAGGTCGGTGGCCGTGCCCCGGCAGCATCGATGGTGCAGGCAGCAGGACCCCCAGCGGTCCCGGAGACACGCAGTGTCGATGCTTCGGGCAGCAGGTGGTTGTCCCCACTGAGCGCTGTGTCCGAGGGCCGTGTGAGGACGAGTCGAAACGGAGCGTCCCCTGTCCCTCCCGGGTTGTCCTGTCGCCATCCTGTCCACATCGGCTGAGCTTGTCCGTGCTGTCCGCTCCATGTCTGCCAGCACCGTGATGGGCGAGGGGCACGTGCAGGAGGGATCCGCCCCCCCCCGGGGAGGGTGGAGAGGGGATAGGGGAGAGGAAAGGAAGAGAGAGGGGGGGAGAGATGAGAGAGGTGGGATGGAGTGGAGGGTGGAGCTCTGCGCTGGGCACTGCAGGCAAAGGCAACGCAGCTTCCTGGGACAGAGGGCCCTGGGAAGGCCTCCCACCCGCAGCCACAGAGACGGGGCTCAACTGGAAGCACAGCTCGATTCCTCGGCACCTGCGACAGGATCCCAAACCCATTGCACCCTTAGGATTTGGTGAGAGGAACACAGCTATGCTGGGCCAGAGGACTCAGGGCAAGGGAGCAGGCAGACAGCAGCCCAGAGCTGTGTCAGCGTGGGGCAGAGCTGGGCCCCGGAAGCAGCACCTCACTGCAAGCCAACCCGGGGGACATGTTCATCCCACAGTCCCCTCCCACAGGCACACGGGACCGGTGAGGGGACAGCAGAGAAGAGCAGCACGGGCTGCCGAGGGGCCCCACGTATTGGCTATAGACATTCAGGCGGGCCCTCTGCATGGCGTCGACGGTAAAACACAGGAACTCGTGTGCGTCCTTCTGGCGGCCAAAGCAGATGTGCTTGGCGATCTCTGCAGGAGAGGGAGGAATCAGTCCCAGCACGCGCTCCAACACATGCAGGCCTTCCCTCCCTCTTTCTCTCCCACCCTGCCTTCCTCCCTCCCTCCCTGCGTCCCTCCCTCTCTCAGGACAGCAAATCTGGGGACTGAGCCCCCTCAAACCAAACCAGATGTCAGGCTTAGGCTGGACACGGGGGAAGCCCCACGCAGCCCCTGGCAGGCTGGAAGTGTCACCTCTGAAGAGCAGTCTGGTGAGACCTGTCCTGATCTCAAAGGTTCTCAAAAGTTGGGGTAGCCCTGGCTGCCCCACGAGATGGTGGAGTTGAGACTCCTGCGTGGGACAAGCAGGGCCATGAGCAGGGTTTCAGCCTTGGATTTGAGGAGAGCTCGTGGGAGCCTCTTCAGCGAATGACTTGGAGGAATCTCCTGGGTTGGGGCTCTAGAAGGTAGGGGTGTCCGAGAGAGCTGGTGTCAAGCCCTGCAGGCAGGAGACCTGCGTGGTGGAGCAGGGAGAAGGTTATCGGGAGCGGCCCCCATGGCCTGACCAAAGGGAAGTCACGCTTGACCCATCTGACAGCTTTCTGTGATGGCATGGCTGGCTGGGGGCAGGGAGACGGGGGAGCTTGGGGTTCCGCTTTCAAATCAGTCTTGCTTAAAAGAAGAAACAACAACAACAACAAAAGCCGGTTGCAGGTTTTTACTAACGTGAAATAAATATAAGGAAAAAAAATCAAATCATATTTTGGGCAGCCGTAGTCTGAGTTTGTCCGGCTTGTCTGCCAGCGAGCTTGGTCGATTCTCCTGGGCCGGGACGAACAGTAGCTTGGGGAGGTGTCCATCGGAGCCGGTTCTCGAGGCAGCAGAGCCTGGGGGCGAGGGGCAGGGTTGAGCCCCCTGCACCCCCCTGGGCAGCTCAGGATGGGGCAGGCAGCAGGGTTCCTGCCCGGTAGCAAACACCGAGACGAGGGGTGCAGCCCCCACCCTGAAGGAGGTGTGCTCTTGTCCAGGAGCACCCAACCCCGTGGATGCCCCACCCACCTCCCAGTCCCCTTCACACCCTCGGCTCCCCCCACAAGCCTGCCCTGCCCGTACCATCTTCCTTGACGTCAACTACAGTCTGCCGCCTCTTCGGCAGCCACGGTAAACTCGGCCATCTCGGCCCAAGAGAATTGTCTCCTCGTCATCCTGGGAAGCAGAGAACGGGCTGGCTGAACCACAGGGCCGAATCCTGCGTCCCTAAGCAAACTTCCCACCCCCAGCACTCCCTGGGGAAATTGAGGCACGGACCCCTCTGCATGCTCAGCATCACTCTCCCAGCCTCGCTCTTCCCCACCGTATCCCTGCTTTGGTCATCCCTACCTTTCTTGGCCGCGGCGTGATGGGTGGCTTGGGCTGGCGGATCATGTAGAGCTGCAGCGGGGTGGTGATGGTGTGCTGACCCCCACAGCTCCGTGGCACGGTGGGGAACCTGCCCCTGGCCGCCTGCTCCCTGTGGGATGGAGCACGAGGGTGCTCAGCGCCTGGCACCGTGACACCCCAGGTGCCACCGTACAGCCAGAAGCACCCTTGGGCTCGTACCCTTGACAGCCTCCCTTGCCCCTGGGGAGGTGTCCCTGTCCCCCTGCTGTCAGACAGGGTTGTGCGAGGGGCTTGGCAGGGTCGGATCCCCCATCAGACCCCCAAGCCCCCGTGTCCCACCCAGCTGGGCATCACCAGCACCCATCTCTCCCGACTCCCCCCATGGTGCCCAGTGCTACGTACGGGCCAGGCCCCCGCGGGCCCATGGGCCGGTCACAAGACAGACAGGAGCGCCGGTTCAGCGATTGCCTGCAGAGGGGAGAGAAAGCCTGGGTGAGCTCCTTGGTCGGATGTGGCTTGCAGGTAGCAGAGAGGGGCTGGGCACTTCCCTGCCCTCAGCGGGGAACCTTTGGGCTGTGAGCCTGGATTATCGCCACCACCCTAGCAAGGTCCCAACCCGCTGGCTGCTTCCAGCATCAAGGGCGTACGAGGAGGGAGAGCAGTTGTTTATGGGCTCCAGCGGGGCAAAAAGGTCCCCCTCGTATCTGGCACCTGAGAATCCACAGAGGGGAGCACCCAAACCCCACTAGCGGCACGGGAACTGCTCCCACACGCTTCCACAACATTTCAGTCCCATGGGAACTGGGGTGCTGGCAAGGACAAAAGGAGGGCTTTCTGGTACCTCTTGCTGGGGTGGGATGCTCCCAGCCTGGGAGCAAATGCTGGACGTGGGGGATGGAGTATCCCGTGGGGTTTACCCTGAGTTTTGTCTCAGCTGCTCCCAGGACCAGGACACCTTGGCCCCACCAGCAGCTCCAAAACCTGGCAGCTGCCACTGGCTGGGTGAGGTGGGCAAGGACATGTAGTGAAGGGGGCAGGAGCCCACGCCTGCCATCCGAACCTGCCCTCACGTGGCTTTCACCACTTCCCTAGCTCTAACTACACCCCGGTGCCTTGCCAGGAGGGCAGGTCACAACCCAGGTCCGTGGACACTGTTTCCTAGTGCTGCCCCAGTGCACGAGCCACTGTCCCCTGCCCTCACGCCAGAAAGCCTTTGCACCCACCCCGCAGTGCGGGCTGGAGAGGGCTCCAGACCATGGGAGGCCCCTCCTTGGGCCTGCTCTAGTGTTGGGAAGCTGCTGCTGGCTCCTGGTGGGAGAAGGCGGCACAGCTGCTTCCCGACACTTTGCTGGCTAGATTGCTCCCGTGCCAGGGTACCATGTGGGCGAGCGCTGTCCCCGAAGCCACCACTGTCCCCATCATACTCACTTAGTCACAGCTGCCTCAGCAGCGTCTCTCGGCGATGACTCCTTCTGCAGTTGTTCCACGATCTTCTTCCAGCTCTTCAATTGCTGCAGGAGAGGCTCCAGCTCCTGGCGGTCCAGCTGTGGACAAGGGCACCCCCTCAGCCAGCCGCCCCAGGATGGGATGCGGTGGTCCCTTACGGGGGGAGCTGTGAGAGGGGTCCCTCGGAGGGAGGCTGCCAAGCCCCAAAGATGCCAGTTCTGTGTGGAGGCGACCAGAGAGCCCTCACCTTGGAGTTCACCTCTTCCCGGACCTGCTTCAAGCGCTGCTCCTTCTCTTCTTTGTCCTTCTCCAGGCTCTTCAGGGCCTGGAACAGAGCCTTCCAAAAAAGAAAGCAGCCCATGATGCCACGGTGGGTCTTGAGCCATTTCCCAGCCACTCGAGTACCCTTTGCCTCGCCACCCTCCTCCAAAGCCTCCCGGAAAGGCATTTTGGAGCTGGGTAGGGCTACGAGCGCATTGGCAGGGGGACAAGTTACTTGTGGTGCCCAGCCGGGATCTGCCTATAGGATGCTCTGACCCCGCAGGGCTTCCAGCCACCTACGTTGATATTGTTCTGATTCTCCTGACAGCTGTCCCGGAAGTTGGCCGTGAAGGAGCTGAGTTTCTGGTGGTCCCCTCGCAGCTGCTTGACCGCGGCCTGGAGCTGTGTCAGCGTCTCCTCCTGCTCCTCCAGGGAGGAAGATGACAATGCGGTGCCGTGCTGGGAGGGCTGGCTGCCCCGTGGGGACAGACCCCGCTTACGTGGCCAGTGACCATGGGCTATGGCGCATGCAGGACATTTGCCCCAAGGCTTTCATTGCCGACCATACTGATGACTTGAAAAAGCCAATCTGGGCGGGCAGCGAGGGACTCTCCCACATTACAGTGAACCTCATCCAGCCGGGGGCCTCTAACAGACCTCTGCCAGACTCTCCCTACCTGACTCTGCTTCTCCTACCTTGTCCGCTGGGTGGTGGGCCACGGAGTCCACCTGCTCCTGGATCTTCCTGAAGTCCTCCAGCAACTTTTTGAGCTGCGCCTGGGTATCCCTTTGGCTGGAAGGGTGCACTGCCTGTGCTTTTGCCTCCTCCTGCTTCATGTCTTCCACAATTGGCATAAGGTCATTCAGCTGCAAGAGCGGGAGAAGGAACAGGCTCTGAGATGAGATGGACTCAACAAGTCCAGAGTCTGTGGAGGCTCAATGGCCCCATCCAGCCCAGGGACGTGGCTGGGAACCCCACCAGGGCCACCCCACCGAGCCAGCCGGCAGTGGGAGTGCTCACCCCCAGACCTCACCTGTGCCTCCTGGTCAGCCGTCTGGGCCATCAGCTCCTCGAGTGTGGCATTGTCCATCCTCTGCTGCTCTTGCAGCTCATTCAGTATCTGCCTCGTCTGCAGAGTGGACCTGGCCAGCGAGACAGGGGCACGGGCAGGCTTAGCCTCCATGGGGCTGCCGGGCCAGCGTGCCCCAAAAGCGGGATGTTCCCTGGCCTCCGGGTCTCCCCCATAGCCCCGTGGGTTAGGAAACACTCTGCCGTCTTCCTACCCGTGTTGCTCCTCCTGGATCTTCCGTACTTCCTCTACCATGCGGGCTTGTGTGGCCTTCATTTCCCTGATTTCCTCGAGGAGAGCCTGGGAGAGAGCGATGGCCCCAGAGAGGGGTAGTGGGGGTGAGCCCCAGGGGAGGGTCCCTGGGGACCAGGCCCTTCACCCCCACTGTGGCCGGCACAGAGCCCGGGGGGCAGCGCAGGGTCCAGGCCAGCCAGGCTGGCAGGGCGGCACGGGCAGCATGAAAACATTGGTCCCATCTTCAAGAGCCCAGAAGGGGCAGCAGCTCCCCAGAGCCCCCCAGCCCTGCTCTGGGAGGGGCCAATGCACAAGCAGAGCCCTCAGGGATGGATCCAGCCCTGCCTGCCCGCACCAGGCTCCCTGCAAGACCTGTGTCAAGGTTTCCCGGCTGCTGTTCTTGAGGCTGTGAGACCTTGGCTGGGTCCCTGGCCCTCTGGCCTGGGCCCCGGGGCAGCCAGGCTGCATGGCTGGGGTGGTGCTCTGGGTGCCAGGGGGTGCCAGGGGGCTGTGTCCCCAAGGTGTGAATTCCCTAAATGTCCCAGCCCCAGCAGGATCTGGCCCTGCAGCGCTGAAGGTGGCTCTGTCCTAACAGCCAGGGCTTTGCAGTGGGAGGTGAGGCTCAGGAGGTGCTGCTGCAGCCTCTCAGCTGCCCGAGGAGCACACGTGCTACCCAAGCCATAGGTCAGGAGCAGGGACCGAAGGGATGGAGGGGATGATGGGGCCGGAACGCCAGGGGTCCTGGACCTCCAGCCAGATGAACCAAGGACACCAGAAGCAGGATGCAAAGCAGCTCTGATGAAACCCATCCCGCTCCCGACCTGTGACCTCCCTGGGGATGAGCAGGACCTGAGTCCCTCTCCAAGCGCAGTGACTGCCCCATCGCCCCCAGCCAGCCCAGCAGGGAGGGTCTGGAGCCGCATGGCTCTCCTCTTCCCTGCCCTGTTTTCCTCACACCGTGTGCTCCACATGGTGTCCAAATACCCTTCACCGCCTCCCTTTCTACCCTGTGCCCCTGCTCGTCCGGGCTGTACCTCTGGGGACTGGTCTCTCAGGCGCTGGAGAATGGCTTGCAGCAGGTTGTACAGTGCTTTCAAGTCAATGGTGTTGAACTCGGGATTGAGGAAGGTGGAGTCCAGACGCTCGGACAGGCCGTTTGAGGCCATGGCTGCTGCTCTGCCTGGAAACACAGAGATTCCCTCGGGGGGACCGGGGACGGCGGGACCGCAGCCTCTGTGTCTGGAGGAGACCCGGGAGGGTGGGAGGGTGGGCAGCAGGCAGCCTTCCTCCTCCTCGTGCTCCTCTCCTCAGACAGCGAGTGAGCCCCGGGCAAGGAGTGACCCACAGGCACTGGGGCCACACACACACTGGGAGCCCCACAGGCACTGTGGGACACACAGACACTGAGGGACTCAAGGACACAGAGTGCCCCACGGACACCAAACGCCCCACGGACACTGAGGGACCCACAGCGAGGCAGTGACTCAGAGAGCGAGTGCCCCACGCACACCCGGAGCCACACAGACACCGAGTGACCCCCAGGCACCCTGTGATCCCTGAGACTGAGTGGCCCCAGGCAGTGTCACAATGGGGGGAGGAACGGGGCTCATTGTCACCTCACCCGTTGCCAGGTGACACCGCCCCGAGCCCCCCCGAGCCCCCCCAACCCAGGCCCCAGGAGCCTGTGGGCGCCACTCCCGGTCCCTGAGGGGCTTGGCATGAATTTCTCCCCTGCGCTGACAGATGCCCAGGTCCTGCCGCCTTCTCCCCTGCCCTCCCTGCCAGGCAGCGGGGCCGCGCTGCTCTCTGGCAGCAGCTTCCCGCAGCCCGGGCCTAGGGAGACGCAGCTCCCTGCCCAGGAGGGCTGAGCCGGCTGCGACAGAGGGGCTGCGGCTGCGACAGAGGGGCTGCTCTGCTTGGGAAGGCTCCGGGAGACGAGAGCCAGCCAGGAAGCACCTCCAGAGATTTTGGTTGTGGTGGAGGGATTTTACCCTCTCCCTCAGGCTTTGCCCACGTTGGGAGCTGCCTGACTGAACCTACATCAGCCCAGGTCTAAACATGAGGCTGTGTTTGCAGCATTGAAATCCGTAACCTCCAGGTAGCTCTCTGTGGTGTGTAACCCCCGGCTTTGAAATGTCCTCCTGATCCTACCCTCCAGCACACTGACACTTCCTCCCAGCTTAGTGTCGTCCGCAAACTTGCTAAGGCTGCACTCAATGCCTTCATCCAGGTCATTGATAAAGACATCGAACAAGACTGGACCCAGCACCGAGCCCTGGGGGACACCACTTGTGACCGGCCTCCAGCCGGAGTTAACTCCTTTTACCACAACTCTCTGGGCCCGGCCAGCCAACCAGTTTCCCACCCAGGAGAGGGTGCTCCTGTCCTGGCCAGAGGCAGACAGGCTCCTGAGCAGAATGCTTTGGGAAACTGTCTCAAAGGCTTTACTGAAGTCCAAGAAGACCAACAGCCTTTCCCTCACGCAGGAAGCGAGTCACCCAGTCCTAGCAGGCCATCAGGTTACTTTGGCAGGACCTACCTTTCATGAAGCCGTGTTGACTGGGCCTGACCACCCGGTTCTCTTGCATGTGCTGCGTGATGGCACTCGAGATCACCTGCTCCACGACCTTCCCCAGCACTGAGGTCAGAGTGACAGGCTTGGAGTTTCCTGGATCCTCCCTCTGACCCTTCTTGTACATGGGTGTAACATCAGCCAGCCTCCAGTCAAGCGGAACCTCCCCAGCCAGGCAGGATGGGGGAGTTGGGCATGGACCGCCCACTCAGGAAGGGGAAGGGCATTCAGCCATCTCCAGAGAGCTGGAAGTGGCCTCCCCATCCCAGGCCCTGGGTCTCCTGGAGGACTGTGGCGCCCGGTTTCTGCTGGAGAGACAGCCCAGCCAGGCACACGCAGCCCCGAGATTCCTGCAGGGCAGGAGGAGGTGCTTTGGGCCAGGGCCGGAGCAGCGACGCAGAGAGGGGCTGACAGAGAGGGGCGGCGTGGCTGGGGCTGGGAAAGTTGGGGTAGCCCTGGCTGCCCCACGAGATGGTGGAGTTGAGACTCCTGCGTGGGACAAGCAGGGCCATGAGCAGGGTTTCAGCCTTGGATTTGAGGAGAGCTCGTGGGAGCCTCTTCAGCGAATGACTTGGAGGAATCTCCTGGGTTGGGGCTCTAGAAGGTAGGGGTGTCCGAGAGAGCTGGTGTCAAGCCCGGCAGGCAGGAGACCTGCGTGGTGGAGCAGGGAGAAGGTAATCGGGAGTGGCCCCCATGGCCTGACCAAAGGGAAGCCACGCTTGACCCATCTGACAGCTTTCTGTGATGGCATGGCTGGCTGGGGGCAGGGAGACGGGGGAGCTTGGGGTTCCGCATTCAAATCAGTCTTGCTTAAAAGAAGAAACAACAACAACAAAAGCCGGTTGCAGGTTTTTACTAACGTGAAATAAATATAAGGAAAAAAAATCAAATCATATTTTGGGCAGCCGTAGTCTGAGTTTGTCCGGCTTGTCTGCCAGCGAGCTTGGTCGATTCTCCTGGGCCGGGACGAACAGTAGCTTGGGGAGGTGTCCATCGGAGCCGGTTCTCGAGGCAGCAGAGCCTGGGGGCGAGGGGCAGGGTTGAGCCCCCTGCACCCCCCTGGGCAGCTCTGCCAGCCCAGGATGGGGCAGGCAGCAGGGTTCCTGCCCGGTAGCAAACACCGAGACGAGGGGTGCAGCCCCCACCCTGAAGGAGGGGTGCTCTTGTCCAGGAGCACCCAACCCCGTGGATGCCCCGCCCACCTCCCGGTCCCCTTCACACCCTCGGCTCCCCCCACAAGCCTGCCCTGCCCGTACCATCTTCCTTGACGTCAACTACAGTCTGCCGCCTCTTCCGGCAGCCGCGGTAAACTCGGCCATCCCGGCCCAAGAGAATTGTCTCCTCGTCATCCTGGGAAGCAGAGAACGGGCTGGCTGAACCACAGGGCCGAATCCTGCGTCCCTAAGCAAACTTCCCACCCCCAGCACTCCCTGGGGAAACTGAGGCACGGACCACTCCGCATGCTCAGCATCACTCTCCCAGCCTCGCTCTTCCCCACCGTATCCCTGCTTTGGTCATCCCTACCTTTCTTGGCCGCGGCGTGATGGGTGGCTTGGGCTGGCGGATCATGTAGAGCTGCAGCGGGGTGGTGATGGTGTGCTGACCCCCACAGCTCCGTGGCACGGTGGGGAACCTGACCCTGGCCGCCTGCTCCCTGTGGGATGGAGCACGAGGGTGTTCAGCGCCTGGCACCGTGACACCCCAGGTGCCACCCTACAGCCAGAAGCACCCTTGGGCTCGTACCCTTGACAGCCTCCCTTGCCCCTGGGGAGGTGTCCCTGTCCCCCTGCTGTCAGACAGGGTTGTGCGAGGGGCTTGGCAGGGTCGGATCCCCCATCAGACCCCCAAGCCCCCGTGTCCCACCCAGCTGGGCATCACCAGCACCCATCTCTCCCGACTCCCCCCATGGTGCCCAGTGCTACGTACGGGCCAGGCCCCCGCGGGCCCATGGGCCGGTCACAAGACAGACAGGAGCGCCGGTTCAGCGATTGCCTGCAGAGGGGAGAGAAAGCCTGGGTGAGCTCCTTGGTCGGATGTGGCTTGCAGGTAGCAGAGAGGGGCTGGGCACTTCCCTGCCCTCAGCGGGGAACCTTTGGGCTGTGAGCCTGGATTATCGCCACCACCCTAGCAAGGTCCCAACCCGCTGGCTGCTTCCAGCATCAAGGGCGTACGAGGAGGGAGAGCAGTTGTTTATGGGCTCCAGCGGGGCAAAAAGGTCCCCCTCGTATCTGGCACCTGAGAATCCACAGAGGGGAGCACCCAAACCCCACTAGCGGCACGGGAACTGCTCCCACACGCTTCCACAACATTTCAGTCCCATGGGAACTGGGGTGCTGGCAAGGACAAAAGGAGGGCTTTCTGGTACCTCTTGCTGGGGTGGGATGCTCCCAGCCTGGGAGCAAATGCTGGACGTGGGGGATGGAGTATCCCGTGGGGTTTACCCTGAGTTTTGTCTCAGCTGCTCCCAGGACCAGGACACCTTGGCCCCACCAGCAGCTCCAAAACCTGGCAGCTGCCACTGGCTGGGTGAGGTGGGCAAGGACATGTAGTGAAGGGGGCAGGAACCCACGCCTGCCATCCGAACCGGCCCTCACGTGGCTTTCACCACTTCCCTAGCTCTAACTACACCCCGGTGCCTTGCCAGGAGGGCAGGTCACAACCCAGGTCCGTGGACACTGTGTTTCCTAGTGCTGCCCCAGTGCACGAGCCACTGTCCCCTGCCCTCACGCCAGAAAGCCTTTGCACCCACCCCGCAGTGCGGGCTGGAGAGGGCTCCAGACCATGGGAGGCCCCTCCTTGGGCCTGCTCTAGTGTTGGGAAGCTGCTGCTGGCTCCTGGTGGGAGAAGGCGGCACAGCTGCTTCCCGACACTTTGCTGGCTAGATTGCTCCCGTGCCAGGGTACCATGTGGGCGAGCGCTGTCCCCGAAGCCACCACTGTCCCCATCATACTCACTTAGTCACAGCTGCCTCAGCAGCGTCTCTCGGCGATGACTCCTTCTGCAGTTGTTCCACGATCTTCTTCCAGCTCTTCAATTGCTGCAGGAGAGGCTCCAGCTCCTGGCGGTCCAGCTGTGGACAAGGGCACCCCCTCAGCCAGCCGCCCCAGGATGGGATGCGGTGGTCCCTTACGGGGGGAGCTGCGAGAGGGGTCCCTCGGAGGGAGGCTGCCAAGCCCCAAAGATGCCAGTTCTGTGTGGAGGCTGCCAAGCCCCAAAGATGCCAGTTCTGTGTGGAGGCGACCAGAGAGCCCTCACCTTGGAGTTCACCTCTTCCCGGACCTGCTTCAAGCGCTGCTCCTTCTCTTCTTTGTCCTTCTCCAGGCTCTTCAGGGCCTGGAACAGAGCCTTCCAAAAAAGAAAGCAGCCCATGATGCCACGGTGGGTCTTGAGCCATTTCCCAGCCACTCGAGTACCCTTTGCCTCGCCACCCTCCTCCAAAGCCTCCCGGAAAGGCATTTTGGAGCTGGGTAGGGCTACGAGCGCATTGGCAGGGGGACAAGTTACTTGTGGTGCCCAGCCGGGATCTGCCTATAGGATGCTCTGACCCCGCAGGGCTTCCAGCCACCTACGTTGATATTGTTCTGATTCTCCTGACAGCTGTCCCGGAAGTTGGCCGTGAAGGAGCTGAGTTTCTGGTGGTCCCCTCGCAGCTGCTTGACCGCGGCCTGGAGCTGTGTCAGCGTCTCCTCCTGCTCCTCCAGGGAGGAAGATGACAATGCGGTGCCGTGCTAGGAGGGCTGGCTGCCCCGTGGGGACAGACCCCGCTTACGTGGCCAGTGACCATGGGCTATGGCGCATGCAGGACATTTGCCCCAAGGCTTTCATTGCCGACCATACTGATGACTTGAAAAAGCCAATCTGGGCGGGCAGCGAGGGACTCTCCCACATTACAGTGAACCTCATCCAGCCGAGGGCCTCTGACAGACCCCTGCCAGCCTCTCCCTACCTGGCTCTGCTTCTCCTACCTTGTCCGCTGCGTGGTGGGCCACGGAGTCCACCTGCTCCTGGATCTTCCTGAAGTCCTCCAGCAACTTTTTGAGCTGCGCCTGGGTATCCCTTTGGCTGGAAGGGTGCACTGCCTGTGCTTTTGCCTCCTCCTGCTTCATGTCTTCCACAATTGGCATAAGGTCATTCAGCTGCAAGAGCGGGAGAAGGAACAGGCTCTGAGATGAGATGGACTCAACAAGTCCAGAGTCTGTGGAGGCTCAATGGCCCCATCCAGCCCAGGGACGTGGCTGGGAACCCCACCAGGGCCACCCCACCGAGCCAGCCGGCAGTGGGAGTGCTCACCCCAGACCTCACCTGTGCCTCCTGGTCAGCCGTCTGGGCCATCAGCTCCTCGAGTGTGGCATTGTCCATCCTCTGCTACTCTTGCAGCTCATTCAGTACCTGCCTCGTCTGCAGAGTGGACCTGGCCAGCGAGACAGGGGCACGGGCAGGCTTAGCCTCCATGGGGCTGCCAGGCCAGGGTGCCCCAAAAGCGGGATGTTCCCTGGCCTCCGGGTCTCCCCCATAGCCCCGTGGGTTAGGAAACACTCTGCCGTCTTCCTACCCGTGTTGCTCCTCCTGGATCTTCCGTACTTCCTCTACCATGCGGGCTTGTGTGGCCTTCATTTCCCTGATTTCCTCGAGGAGAGCCTGGGAGAGAGCGATGGCCCCAGAGAGGGGTGGTGGGGGTGAGCCCCAGGGGAGGGTCCCTGGGGACCAGGCCCTTCACCCCCGCTGTGGCCGGCACAGAGCCCGGGGGGCAGCGCAGGGTCCAGGCCAGCCAGGCTGGCAGGGCGGCACGGGCAGCATGAAAACATTGGTCCCATCTTCAAGAGCCCAGAAGGGGCAGCAGCTCCCCAGAGCCCCCCAGCCCTGCTCTGGGAGGGGCCAATGCACAAGCAGAGCCCTCAGGGATGGATCCAGCCCTGCCTGCCCGCACCAGGCTCCCTGCAAGACCTGTGTCAAGGTTTCCCGGCTGCTGTTCTTGAGGCTGTGAGACCTTGGCTGGGTCCCTGGCCCTCTGGCCTGGGCCCCGGGGCAGCCAGGCTGCATGGCTGGGGTGGTGCTCTGGGTGCCAGGGGGTGCCAGGGGGCTGTGTCCCCAAGGTGTGAATTCCCTAAATGTCCCAGCCCCAGCAGGATCTGGCCCTGCAGCGCTGAAGGTGGCTCTGTCCTAACAGCCAGGGCTTTGCAGCGGGAGGTGAGGCTCAGGAGGTGCTGCTGCAGCCTCTCAGCTGCCCGAGGAGCACACGTGCTACCCAAGCCATAGGTCAGGAGCAGGGACCGAAGGGATGGAGGGGATGATGGGGCCGGAACGCCAGGGGTCCTGGACCTCCAGCCAGATGAACCAAGGACACCAGAAGCAGGATGCAAAGCAGCTCTGATGAAACCCATCCCGCTCCCGACCTGTGACCTCCCTGGGGATGAGCAGGACCTGAGTCCCTCTCCAAGCGCAGTGACTGCCCCATCGCCCCCAGCCAGCCCAGCAGGGAGGGTCTGGAGCCGCATGGCTCTCCTCTTCCCTGCCCTGTTTTCCTCACACCGTGTGCTCCACATGGTGTCCAAATACCCTTCACCGCCTCCCTTTCTACCCTGTGCCCCTGCTCGCCCGGGCTGTACCTCTGGGGACTGGTCTCTCAGGCGCTGGAGAATGGCTTGCAGCAGGTTGTACAGTGCTTTCAAGTCAATGGTGTTGAACTCGGGATTGAGGAAGGTGGAGTCCAGACGCTCGGACAGGCCGTTTGAGGCCATGGCTGCTGCTCTGCCTGGAAACACAGAGATTCCCTCGGGGGGACCGGGGACGGCGGGACCGCAGCCTCTGTGTCTGGAGGAGACCCGGGAGGGTGGGAGGGTGGGCAGCAGGCCGCCTTCCTCCTCCTCGTGCTCCTCTCCTCAGACAGCGAGTGAGCCCCGGGCAAGGAGTGACCCACAGGCACTGGGGCCACACACACACTGGGAGCCCCACAGGCACTGTGGGACACACAGACACTGAGGGACTCAAGGACACAGAGTGCCCCACGGACACCAAACGCCCCACGGACACTGAGGGACCCACAGCGAGGCAGTGACTCAGAGAGCGAGTGCCCCACGCACACCCGGAGCCACACAGACACCGAGTGACCCCCAGGCACCCTGTGATCCCTGAGACTGAGTGGCCCCAGGCAGTGTCACAATGGGGGGAGGAACGGGGCTCATTGTCACCTCACCCGTTGCCAGGTGACACCGCCCCGAGCCCCCCGAGCCCCCCCAACCCAGGCCCCAGGAGCCTGTGGGCGCCACTCCCGGTCCCTGAGGGGCTTGGCATGAATTTCTCCCCCGCAGTGGCAGATGCCCAGGTCCTGCCGCCTTCTCCCCTGCCCTCCCTGCCAGGCAGCGGGGCCGCGCTGCTCTCTGGCAGCAGCTTCCCGCAGCCCGTGCCCAGGGAGACACAGCTCCCTGCCCAGGAGGGCTGAGCCGGCTGCGACAGAGGGGCTGCGGCTGCGACAGAGGGGCTGCTCTGCTTGGGAAGGCTCCGGGAGACGAGAGCCAGCCAGGAAGCACCTCCAGAGATTTTGGTTGTGGTGGAGGGATTTTACCCTCTCCCTCAGGCTTTGCCCACGTTGGGAGCTGCCTGACTGAACCTACATCAGCCCAGGTCTAAACATGAGGCTGTGTTTGCAGCATTGAAATCCGTAACCTCCAGGTAGCTCTCTGTGGTGTGTAACCCCCGGCTTTGAAATGTCCTCCTGATCCTACCCTCCAGCACACTGACACTTCCTCCCAGCTTAGTGTCGTCCGCAAACTTGCTAAGGCTGCACTCAATGCCTTCATCCAGGTCATTGATAAAGACATCGAACAAGACTGGACCCAGCACCGAGCCCTGGGGGACACCACTTGTGACCGGCCTCCAGCCGGAGTTAACTCCTTTTACCACAACTCTCTGGGCCCGGCCAGCCAACCAGTTTCCCACCCAGGAGAGGGTGCTCCTGTCCTGGCCAGAGGCAGACAGGCTCCTGAGCAGAATGCTTTGGGAAACTGTCTCAAAGGCTTTACTGAAGTCCAAGAAGACCAACAGCCTTTCCCTCACGCAGGAAGCGAGTCACCCAGTCCTAGCAGGCCATCAGGTTACTTTGGCAGGACCTACCTTTCATGAAGCCGTGTTGACTGGGCCTGACCACCCGGTTCTCTTGCATGTGCTGCGTGATGGCACTCGAGATCACCTGCTCCACGACCTTCCCCAGCACTGAGGTCAGAGTGACAGGCTTGGAGTTTCCTGGATCCTCCCTCTGACCCTTCTTGTACATGGGTGTAACATCAGCCAGCCTCCAGTCAAGCGGAACCTCCCCAGCCAGGCAGGATGGGGGAGTTGGGCATGGACCGCCCACTCAGGAAGGGGAAGGGCATTCAGCCATCTCCAGAGAGCTGGAAGTGGCCTCCCCATCCCAGGCCCTGGGTCTCCTGGAGGACCTGTGGCGCCCGGTTTCTGCTGGAGAGACAGCCCAGCCAGGCACACGCAGCCCCGAGATTCCTGCAGGGCAGGAGGAGGTGCTTTGGGCCAGGGCCGGAGCAGCGACGCACAGAGGGGCTGACAGAGAGGGGCGGCGTGGCTGGGGCTGGGAAAGTTGGGGTAGCCCTGGCTGCCCCACGAGATGGTGGAGTTGAGACTCCTGCGTGGGACAAGCAGGGCCATGAGCAGGGTTTCAGCCTTGGATTTGAGGAGAGCTCGTGGGAGCCTCTTCAGCGAATGACTTGG
Organism: Cuculus canorus; assembly: GCF_017976375.1. Taxonomy (NCBI): domain Eukaryota; kingdom Metazoa; phylum Chordata; class Aves; order Cuculiformes; family Cuculidae; genus Cuculus; species Cuculus canorus. The sequence goes on along the minus strand of NC_071418.1, from coordinate 9,420,198 downwards.
AGGAATCTCCTGGGTTGGGGCTCTAGAAGGTAGGGGTGTCCGAGAGAGCTGGTGTCAAGCCCTGCAGGCAGGAGACCTGCGTGGTGGAGCAGGGAGAAGGTTATCGGGAGCGGCCCCCATGGCCTGACCAAAGGGAAGTCACGCTTGACCCATCTGACAGCTTTCTGTGATGGCATGGCTGGCTGGGGGCAGGGAGACGGGGGAGCTTGGGGTTCCGCTTTCAAATCAGTCTTGCTTAAAAGAAGAAACAACAACAACAAAAGCCGGTTGCAGGTTTTTACTAACGTGAAATAAATATAAGGAAAAAAAATCAAATCATATTTTGGGCAGCCGTAGTCTGAGTTTGTCCGGCTTGTCTGCCAGCGAGCTTGGTCGATTCTCCTGGGCCGGGACGAACAGTAGCTTGGGGAGGTGTCCATCGGAGCCGGTTCTCGAGGCAGCACAGCCTGGGGGCGAGGGGCAAGGTTGAGCCCCCTGCACCCCCCCCGGGCAGCTCTGCCAGCCCAGGATGGGGCAGGCAGCAGGGTTCCTGCCCGGTAGCAAACACCGAGACGAGGGGTGCAGCCCCCACCCTGAAGGAGGTGTGCTCTTGTCCAGGAGCACCCAACCCCGTGGATGCCCCGCCCACCTCCCGGTCCCCTTCACACCCTCGGCTGCCCCCACAAGCCTTGCCCTGCAGAGGGTTCAGCTGCTGGGAGGCGCTAGGCTTGATGGGTTTGCCCTCCATCTCCTCCTCCTGGGGCGCCTGGAACGAGGCAGACAGCATCTGGTGCAGCTCTTGCCCATCCTTGCTGTCCTCCAGCTTCTCCTTAGGGCCCACGGCCTTGTTCAGCAGCTGCAGGTCGGTGGCCGTGCCCCGGCAGCATCGATGGTGCAGGCAGCAGGACCCCCAGCGGTCCCGGAGACACGCAGTGTCGATGCTTCGGGCAGCAGGTGGTTGTCCCCACTGAGCGCTGTGTCCGAGGGCCGTGTGAGGACGAGTCCAAACGGAGCGTCCCCTGTCCCTCCCGGGTTGTCCTGTCGCCATCCTGTCCACGTGGGCTGAGCTCGTCCGTGCTGTCCGCTCCATGTCTGCCAGCACCGTGATGGGCGAGGGGCGCGTGCAGGAGGGATCCGCCCCCCCCCCCCCGGGGAGGGTGGAGAGGGGAGAGGAAAGGAAGAGAGAGGGGGGGAGAGATGAGAGAGGTGGGATGGAGTGGAGGATGGAGCTCTGCGCTGGGCACTGCAGGCAAAGGCAACGCAGCTTCCTGGGACAGAGGGCCCTGGGAAGGCCTCCCACCCGCAGCCACAGAGACGGGGCTCAACTGGAAGCACAGCTCGATTCCTCGGCACCTGCGACAGGATCCCAAACCCATTGCACCCTTAGGATTTGGTGAGAGGAACACAGCTATGCTGGGCCAGAGGACTCAGGACAAGGGAGCAGGCAGACAGCAGCCCAGAGCTGTGTCAGCGTGGGGCAGAGCTGGGCCCCGGAATCAGCACCTCACTCCAAGCCAACCCGGGGGACATGTTCAGCCCACAGTCCCCTCCCACAGGCACACGGGACCGGTGAGGGGACAGCAGAGAAGAGCAGCACGGGCTGCCGAGGGGCCCCACATATTGGCTATAGACATTCAGGCAGGCCCTCTGCATGGCATCGACGGTAAAACACAGGAACTCGTGTGCGTCCTTCTGGCGGCCAAAGCAGATGTGCTTGGCGATCTCTGCAGGAGAGGGAGGAATCAGTCCCAGCACGCGCTCCAACACATGCAGGCCTTCCCTCCCTCTTTCTCTCCCACCCTGCCTTCCTCCCTCCCTCCCTGCGTCCCTCCCTCTCTCAGGACAGCAAATCTGGGGATTGAGCCCCCTCAAACCAAACCAGATGTCAGGCTTAGGCTGGACACGGGGGAAGCCCCACGCAGCCCCTGGCAGGCTGCAAGTGTCACCTCTGAAGAGCAGTCTGGTGAGACCTGTCCTGATCTCAAAGGTTCTCAAAAGTTGGGGTAGCCCTGGCTGCCCCACGAGATGGTGGAGTTGAGACTCCTGCGTGGGACAAGCAGGGCCATGAGCAGGGTTTCAGCCTTGGATTTGAGGAGAGCTCGTGGGAGCCTCTTCAGCGAATGACTTGGAGGAATCTCCTGGGTTGGGGCTCTAGAAGGTAGGGGTGTCCGAGAGAGCTGGTGTCAAGCCCGGCAGGCAGGAGACCTGCGTGGTGGAGCAGGGAGAAGGTAATCGGGAGTGGCCCCCATGGCCTGACCAAAGGGAAGCCACGCTTGACCCATCTGACAGCTTTCTGTGATGGCATGGCTGGCTGGGGGCAGGGAGACGGGGGAGCTTGGGGTTCCGCTTTCAAATCAGTCTTGCTTAAAAGAAGAAACAACAACAACAAAAGCCGGTTGCAGGTTTTTACTAACGTGAAATAAATATAAGGAAAAAAAATCAAATCATATTTTGGGCAGCCGTAGTCTGAGTTTGTCCGGCTTGTCTGCCAGCGAGCTTGGTCGATTCTCCTGGGCCGGGACGAACAGTAGCTTGGGGAGGTGTCCATCGGAGCCGGTTCTCGAGGCAGCACAGCCTGGGGGCGAGGGGCAGGGTTGAGCCCCCTGCACCCCCCTGGGCAGCTCTGCCAGCCCAGGATGGGGCAGGCAGCAGGGTTCCTGCCCGGTAGCAAACACCGAGACGAGGGGTGCAGCCCCCACCCTGAAGGAGGTGTGCTCTTGTCCAGGAGCACCCAACCCCGTGGATGCCCCGCCCACCTCCCGGTCCCCTTCACACCCTCGGCTCCCCCCACAAGCCTGCCCTGCCCGTACCATCTTCCTTGACGTCAACTACAGTCTGCCGCCTCTTCCGGCAGCCGCGGTAAACTCGGCCATCCCGGCCCAAGAGAATTGTCTCCTCGTCATCCTGGGAAGCAGAGAACGGGCTGGCTGAACCACAGGGCCGAATCCTGCGTCCCTAAGCAAACTTCCCACCCCCAGCACTCCCTGGGGAAACTGAGGCACGGACCCCTCCGCATGCTCAGCATCACTCTCCCAGCCTCGCTCTTCCCCACCGTATCCCTGCTTTGGTCATCCCTACCTTTCTTGGCCGCGGCGTGATGGGTGGCTTGGGCTGGCGGATCATGTAGAGCTGCAGCGGGGTGGTGATGGTGTGCTGACCCCCACAGCTCCGTGGCACGGTGGGGAACCTGACCCTGGCCGCCTGCTCCCTGTGGGATGGAGCACGAGGGTGTTCAGCGCCTGGCACCGTGACACCCCAGGTGCCACCCTACAGCCAGAAGCACCCTTGGGCTCGTACCCTTGACAGCCTCCCTTGCCCCTGGGGAGGTGTCCCTGTCCCCCTGCTGTCAGACAGGGTTGTGCGAGGGGCTTGGCAGGGTCGGATCCCCCATCAGACCCCCAAGCCCCCGTGTCCCACCCAGCTGGGCATCACCAGCACCCATCTCTCCCGACTCCCCCCATGGTGCCCAGTGCTACGTACGGGCCAGGCCCCCGCGGGCCCATGGGCCGGTCACAAGACAGACAGGAGCGCCGGTTCAGCGATTGCCTGCAGAGGGGAGAGAAAGCCTGGGTGAGCTCCTTGGTCGGATGTGGCTTGCAGGTAGCAGAGAGGGGCTGGGCACTTCCCTGCCCTCAGCGGGGAACCTTTGGGCTGTGAGCCTGGATTATCGCCACCACCCTAGCAAGGTCCCAACCCGCTGGCTGCTTCCAGCATCAAGGGCGTACGAGGAGGGAGAGCAGTTGTTTATGGGCTCCAGCGGGGCAAAAAGGTCCCCCTCGTATCTGGCACCTGAGAATCCACAGAGGGGAGCACCCAAACCCCACTAGCGGCACGGGAACTGCTCCCACACGCTTCCACAACATTTCAGTCCCATGGGAACTGGGGTGCTGGCAAGGACAAAAGGAGGGCTTTCTGGTACCTCTTGCTGGGGTGGGATGCTCCCAGCCTGGGAGCAAATGCTGGACGTGGGGGATGGAGTATCCCGTGGGGTTTGCCCTGAGTTTTGTCTCAGCTGCTCCCAGGACCAGGACACCTTGGCCCCACCAGCAGCTCCAAAACCTGGCAGCTGCCACTGGCTGGGTGAGGTGGGCAAGGACATGTAGTGAAGGGGGCAGGAGCCCACGCCTGCCATCCGAACCTGCCCTCACGTGGCTTTCACCACTTCCCTAGCTCTAACTACACCCCGGTGCCTTGCCAGGAGGGCAGGTCACAACCCAGGTCCGTGGACACTGTGTTTCCTAGCGCTGCCCCAGTGCACGAGCCACTGTCCCCTGCCCTCACGCCAGAAAGCCTTTGCACCCACCCCGCAGTGCGGGCTGGAGAGGGCTCCAGACCATGGGAGGCCCCTCCTTGGGCCTGCTCTAGTGTTGGGAAGCTGCTGCTGGCTCCTGGTGGGAGAAGGCGGCACAGCTGCTTCCCGACACTTTGCTGGCTAGATTGCTCCCGTGCCAGGGTACCATGTGGGCGAGCGCTGTCCCCGAAGCCACCACTGTCCCCATCATACTCACTTAGTCACAGCTGCCTCAGCAGCGTCTCTCGGCGATGACTCCTTCTGCAGTTGTTCCACGATCTTCTTCCAGCTCTTCAATTGCTGCAGGAGAGGCTCCAGCTCCTGGCGGTCCAGCTGTGGACAAGGGCACCCCCTCAGCCAGCCGCCCCAGGATGGGATGCGGTGGTCCCTTACGGGGGGAGCTGCGAGAGGGGTCCCTCGGAGGGAGGCTGCCAAGCCCCAAAGATGCCAGTTCTGTGTGGAGGCGACCAGAGAGCCCTCACCTTGGAGTTCACCTCTTCCCGGACCTGCTTCAAGCGCTGCTCCTTCTCTTCTTTGTCCTTCTCCAGGCTCTTCAGGGCCTGGAACAGAGCCTTCCAAAAAAAAGCAGCCCATGATGCCACGGTGGGTCTTGAGCCATTTCCCAGCCACTCGAGTACCCTTTGCCTCGCCACCCTCCTCCAAAGCCTCCCGGAAAGGCATTTTGGAGCTGGGTAGGGCTACGAGCGCATTGGCAGGGGGACAAGTTACTTGTGGTGCCCAGCCGGGATCTGCCTATAGGATGCTCTGACCCCGCAGGGCTTCCAGCCACCTACGTTGATATTGTTCTGATTCTCCTGACAGCTGTCCCGGAAGTTGGCCGTGAAGGAGCTGAGTTTCTGGTGGTCCCCTCGCAGCTGCTTGACCGCGGCCTGGAGCTGTGTCAGCGTCTCCTCCTGCTCCTCCAGGGAGGAAGATGACAATGCGGTGCCGTGCTAGGAGGGCTGGCTGCCCCGTGGGGACAGACCCCGCTTACGTGGCCAGTGACCATGGGCTATGGCGCATGCAGGACATTTGCCCCAAGGCTTTCATTGCCGACCACGCTGATGGCTGGAACAAGCCAATCTGGGTGGGCAGCGAGGGGCTCCCCCACATTACAGTGAACCTCGTCCAGCCGAGGGCCTCCGACAGACCCCTGCCAGCCTCTCCCTACCTGGCTCTGCTTCTCCTACCTTGTCCGCTGGGTGGTGGGCCACGGAGTCCACCTGCTCCTGGATCTTCCTGAAGTCCTCCAGCAACTTTTTGAGCTGCGCCTGGGTATCCCTTTGGCTGGAAGAGTGCACTGTGTGTGCTTTGGCCTGCTCCTGCTTCATAGTCTCCAGAGCTGCCCTAAGGTCGTTCAGCTGCGAGAGCGGGAGAAGGAACGGACTCTGAGATGGGATGGATGCACTCAACAAGTCCAGAGGCCATGGAGGCTCAACGGCCTCATCCAGCCCAGGGACATGTCTGGGAACCCCACCAGGGCCACCCCACCGAGCCAGCCGGCAGTGGGAGTGCTCGCCCCCAGACCTCACCTGTGCCTCCTGGTCAGCCGTCTGGGCCACCAACTCCTCGAGTGTGGCATTGTCCATCCTCTGCTGCTCTTGCAGCTCATTCAGTACCTGCTTCATCTGCAGAGTGGACCTGGCCAGCGAGACAGGGGCACGGGCAGGCTTAGCCTCCATGGGGCTGCCGGGCCAGCGTGCCCCAAAAGCGGGATGTTCCCTGGCCTCCGGGTCTCCCCCATAGCCCCGTGGGTTAGGAAACACTCTGCCGTCTTCCTACCCGTGTTGTTCCTCCTGGATCTTCCGTACTTCCTCTACCATGCGGGCTTGTGTGGCCTTCATTTCCCTGATTTCCTCGAGGAGAGCCTGGGAGAGAGCGATGGCCCCAGAGAGGGGTGGTGGGGGTGAGCCCCAGGGGAGGGTCCCTGGGGACCAGGCCCTTCACCCCCGCTGTGGCCGGCACAGAGCCCGGGGGGCAGCGCAGGGTCCAGGCCAGCCAGGCTGGCAGGGCGGCACGGGCAGCATGAAAACATTGGTCCCATCTTCAAGAGCCCAGAAGGGGCAGCAGCTCCCCAGAGCCCCCCAGCCCTGCTCTGGGAGGGGCCAATGCACAAGCAGAGCCCTCAGGGATGGATCCAGCCCTGCCTGCCCGCACCAGGCTCCCTGCAAGACCTGTGTCAAGGTTTCCCGGCTGCTGTTCTTGAGGCTGTGAGACCTTGGCTGGGTCCCTGGCCCTCTGGCCTGGGCCCCGGGGCAGCCAGGCTGCATGGCTGGGGTGGTGCTCTGGGTGCCAGGGGGTGCCAGGGGGCTGTGTCCCCAAGGTGTGAATTCCCTAAATGTCCCAGCCCCAGCAGGATCTGGCCCTGCAGCGCTGAAGGTGGCTCTGTCCTAACAGCCAGGGCTTTGCAGCGGGAGGTGAGGCTCAGGAGGTGCTGCTGCAGCCTCTCAGCTGCCCGAGGAGCACACGTGCTACCCAAGCCATAGGTCAGGAGCAGGGACCGAAGGGATGGAGGGGATGATGGGGCCGGAACGCCAGGGGTCCTGGACCTCCAGCCAGATGAACCAAGGACACCAGAAGCAGGATGCAAAGCAGCTCTGATGAAACCCATCCCGCTCCCGACCTGTGACCTCCCTGGGGATGAGCAGGACCTGAGTCCCTCTCCAAGCGCAGTGACTGCCCCATCGCCCCCAGCCAGCCCAGCAGGGAGGGTCTGGAGCCGCATGGCTCTCCTCTTCCCTGCCCTGTTTTCCTCACACCGTGTGCTCCACATGGTGTCCAAATACCCTTCACCGCCTCCCTTTCTACCCTGTGCCCCTGCTCGCCCGGGCTGTACCTCTGGGGACTGGTCTCTCAGGCGCTGGAGAATGGCTTGCAGCAGGTTGTACAGTGCTTTCAAGTCAATGGTGTTGAACTCGGGATTGAGGAAGGTGGAGTCCAGACGCTCGGACAGGCCGTTTGAGGCCATGGCTGCTGCTCTGCCTGGAAACACAGAGATTCCCTCGGGGGGACCGGGGACGGCGGGACCGCAGCCTCTGTGTCTGGAGGAGACCCGGGAGGGTGGGAGGGTGCCAGCAGGCAGCCTTCCTCCTCCTCGTGCTCCTCTCCTCAGACAGCGAGTGAGCCCCGGGCAAGGAGTGACCCACAGGCACTGGGGCCACACACACACTGGGAGCCCCACAGGCACTGTGGGACACACAGACACTGAGGGACTCAAGGACACAGAGTGCCCCACGGACACCAAACGCCCCACGGACACTGAGGGACCCACAGCGAGGCAGTGACTCAGAGAGCGAGTGCCCCACGCACACCCGGAGCCACACAGACACCGAGTGACCCCCAGGCACCCTGTGATCCCTGAGACTGAGTGGCCCCAGGCAGTGTCACAATGGGGGGAGGAACGGGGCTCATTGTCACCTCACCCGTTGCCAGGTGACACCGCCCCGAGCCCCCCGAGCCCCCCCAACCCAGGCCCCAGGAGCCTGTGGGCGCCACTCCCGGTCCCTGAGGGGCTTGGCATGAATTTCTCCCCTGCGCTGGCAGATGCCCAGGTCCTGCCGCCTTCTCCCCTGCCCTCCCTGCCAGGCAGCGGGGCCGCGCTGCTCTCTGGCAGCAGCTTCCCGCAGCCCGTGCCCAGGGAGACACAGCTCCATGCCCAGGAGGGCTGAGCCGGCTGCGACAGAGGGGCTGCGGCTGCGACAGAGGGGCTGCTCTGCTTGGGAAGGCTCCGGGAGACGAGAGCCAGCCAGGAAGCACCTCCAGAGATTTTGGTTGTGGTGGAGGGATTTTACCCTCTCCCTCAGGCTTTGCCCACGTTGGGAGCTGCCTGACTGAACCTACATCAGCCCAGGTCTAAACATGAGGCTGTGTTTGCAGCATTGAAATCCGTAACCTCCAGGTAGCTCTCTGTGGTGTGTAACCCCCGGCTTTGAAATGTCCTCCTGATCCTACCCTCCAGCACACTGACACTTCCTCCCAGCTTAGTGTCGTCCGCAAACTTGCTAAGGCTGCACTCAATGCCTTCATCCAGGTCATTGATAAAGACATCGAACAAGACTGGACCCAGCACCGAGCCCTGGGGGACACCACTTGTGACCGGCCTCCAGCCGGAGTTAACTCCTTTTACCACAACTCTCTGGGCCCGGCCAGCCAACCAGTTTCCCACCCAGGAGAGGGTGCTCCTGTCCTGGCCAGAGGCAGACAGGCTCCTGAGCAGAATGCTTTGGGAAACTGTCTCAAAGGCTTTACTGAAGTCCAAGAAGACCAACAGCCTTTCCCTCACGCAGGAAGCGAGTCACCCAGTCCTAGCAGGCCATCAGGTTACTTTGGCAGGACCTACCTTTCATGAAGCCGTGTTGACTGGGCCTGACCACCCGGTTCTCTTGCATGTGCTGCGTGATGGCACTCGAGATCACCTGCTCCACGACCTTCCCCAGCACTGAGGTCAGAGTGACAGGCATGGAGTTTCCTGGATCCTCCCTCTGACCCTTCTTGTACATGGGTGTAACATCAGCCAGCCTCCAGTCAAGCGGAACCTCCCCAGCCAGGCAGGATGGGGGAGTTGGGCATGGACCGCCCACTCAGGAAGGGGAAGGGCATTCAGCCATCTCCAGAGAGCTGGAAGTGGCCTCCCCATCCCAGGCCCTGGGTCTCCTGGAGGACTGTGGCGCCCGGTTTCTGCTGGAGAGACAGCCCAGCCAGGCACACGCAGCCCCGAGATTCCTGCAGGGCAGGAGGAGGTGCTTTGGGCCAGGGCCGGAGCAGCGACGCACAGAGGGGCTGACAGAGAGGGGCGGCGTGGCTGGGGCTGGGAAAGTTGGGGTAGCCCTGGCTGCCCCACGAGATGGTGGAGTTGAGACTCCTGCGTGGGACAAGCAGGGCCATGAGCAGGGTTTCAGCCTTGGATTTGAGGAGAGCTCGTGGGAGCCTCTTCAGCGAATGACTTGGAGGAATCTCCTGGGTTGGGGCTCTAGAAGGTAGGGGTGTCCGAGAGAGCTGGTGTCAAGCCCGGCAGGCAGGAGACCTGCGTGGTGGAGCAGGGAGAAGGTAATCGGGAGTGGCCCCCATGGCCTGACCAAAGGGAAGCCACGCTTGACCCATCTGACAGCTTTCTGTGATGGCATGGCTGGCTGGGGGCAGGGAGACGGGGGAGGTTGGGGTTCCGCTTTCAAATCAGTCTTGCTTAAAAGAAGAAACAACAACAACAAAAGCCGGTTGCAGGTTTTTACTAACGTGAAATAAATATAAGGAAAAAAAATCAAATCATATTTTGGGCAGCCGTAGTCTGAGTTTGTCCGGCTTGTCTGCCAGCGAGCTTGGTCGATTCTCCTGGGCCGGGACGAACAGTAGCTTGGGGAGGTGTCCATCGGAGCCGGTTCTCGAGGCAGCAGAGCCTGGGGGCGAGGGGCAGGGTTGAGCCCCCTGCACCCCCCTGGGCAGCTCTGCCAGCCCAGGATGGGGCAGGCAGCAGGGTTCCTGCCCGGTAGCAAACACCGAGACGAGGGGTGCAGCCCCCACCCTGAAGGAGGTGTGCTCTTGTCCAGGAGCACCCAACCCCGTGGATGCCCCGCCCACCTCCCGGTCCCCGTCACACCCTCGGCTCCCCCCACAAGCCTGCCCTGCCCGTACCATCTTCCTTGACGTCAACTACAGTCTGCCGCCTCTTCCGGCAGCCGCGGTAAACTCGGCCATCCCGGCCCAAGAGAATTGTCTCCTCGTCATCCTGGGAAGCAGAGAACGGGCTGGCTGAACCACAGGGCCGAATCCTGCGTCCCTAAGCAAACTTCCCACCCCCAGCACTCCCTGGGGAAACTGAGGCACAGACCACTCCGCATGCTCAGCATCACTCTCCCAGCCTCGCTCTTCCCCACCGTATCCCTGCTTTGGTCATCCCTACCTTTCTTGGCCGCGGCGTGATGGGTGGCTTGGGCTGGCGGATCATGTAGAGCTGCAGCGGGGTGGTGATGGTGTGCTGACCCCCACAGCTCCGTGGCACGGTGGGGAACCTGACCCTGGCCGCCTGCTCCCTGTGGGATGGAGCACGAGGGTGTTCAGCGCCTGGCACCGTGACACCCCAGGTGCCACCCTACAGCCAGAAGCACCCTTGGGCTCGTACCCTTGACAGCCTCCCTTGCCCCTGGGGAGGTGTCCCTGTCCCCCTGCTGTCAGACAGGGTTGTGCGAGGGGCTTGGCAGGGTCGGATCCCCCATCAGACCCCCAAGCCCCCGTGTCCCACCCAGCTGGGCATCACCAGCACCCATCTCTCCCGACTCCCCCCATGGTGCCCAGTGCTACGTACGGGCCAGGCCCCCGCGGGCCCATGGGCCGGTCACAAGACAGACAGGAGCGCCGGTTCAGCGATTGCCTGCAGAGGGGAGAGAAAGCCTGGGTGAGCTCCTTGGTCGGATGTGGCTTGCAGGTAGCAGAGAGGGGCTGGGCACTTCCCTGCCCTCAGCGGGGAACCTTTGGGCTGTGAGCCTGGATTATCGCCACCACCCTAGCAAGGTCCCAACCCGCTGGCTGCTTCCAGCATCAAGGGCGTACGAGGAGGGAGAGCAGTTGTTTATGGGCTCCAGCGGGGCAAAAAGGTCCCCCTCGTATCTGGCACCTGAGAATCCACAGAGGGGAGCACCCAAACCCCACTAGCGGCACGGGAACTGCTCCCACACGCTTCCACAACATTTCAGTCCCATGGGAACTGGGGTGCTGGCAAGGACAAAAGGAGGGCTTTCTGGTACCTCTTGCTGGGGTGGGATGCTCCCAGCCTGGGAGCAAATGCTGGACGTGGGGGATGGAGTATCCCGTGGGGTTTACCCTGAGTTTTGTCTCAGCTGCTCCCAGGACCAGGACACCTTGGCCCCACCAGCAGCTCCAAAACCTGGCAGCTGCCACTGGCTGGGTGAGGTGGGCAAGGACATGTAGTGAAGGGGGCAGGAACCCACGCCTGCCATCCGAACCGGCCCTCACGTGGCTTTCACCACTTCCCTAGCTCTAACTACACCCCGGTGCCTTGCCAGGAGGGCAGGTCACAACCCAGGTCCGTGGACACTGTGTTTCCTAGTGCTGCCCCAGTGCACGAGCCACTGTCCCCTGCCCTCACGCCAGAAAGCCTTTGCACCCACCCCGCAGTGCGGGCTGGAGAGGGCTCCAGACCATGGGAGGCCCCTCCTTGGGCCTGCTCTAGTGTTGGGAAGCTGCTGCTGGCTCCTGGTGGGAGAAGGCGGCACAGCTGCTTCCCGACACTTTGCTGGCTAGATTGCTCCCGTGCCAGGGTACCATGTGGGCGAGCGCTGTCCCCGAAGCCACCACTGTCCCCATCATACTCACTTAGTCACAGCTGCCTCAGCAGCGTCTCTCGGCGATGACTCCTTCTGCAGTTGTTCCACGATCTTCTTCCAGCTCTTCAATTGCTGCAGGAGAGGCTCCAGCTCCTGGCGGTCCAGCTGTGGACAAGGGCACCCCCTCAGCCAGCCGCCCCAGGATGGGATGCGGTGGTCCCTTACGGGGGGAGCTGTGAGAGGGGTCCCTCGGAGGGAGGCTGCCAAGCCCCAAAGATGCCAGTTCTGTGTGGAGGCTGCCAAGCCCCAAAGATGCCAGTTCTGTGTGGAGGCGACCAGAGAGCCCTCACCTTGGAGTTCACCTCTTCCCGGACCTGCTTCAAGCGCTGCTCCTTCTCTTCTTTGTCCTTCTCCAGGCTCTTCAGGGCCTGGAACAGAGCCTTCCAAAAAAGAAAGCAGCCCATGATGCCACGGTGGGTCTTGAGCCATTTCCCAGCCACTCGAGTACCCTTTGCCTCGCCACCCTCCTCCAAAGCCTCCCGGAAAGGCATTTTGGAGCTGGGTAGGGCTACGAGCGCATTGGCAGGGGGACAAGTTACTTGTGGTGCCCAGCCGGGATCTGCCTATAGGATGCTCTGACCCCGCAGGGCTTCCAGCCACCTACGTTGATATTGTTCTGATTCTCCTGACAGCTGTCCCGGAAGTTGGCCGTGAAGGAGCTGAGTTTCTGGTGGTCCCCTCGCAGCTGCTTGACCGCGGCCTGGAGCTGTGTCAGCGTCTCCTCCTGCTCCTCCAGGGAGGAAGATGACAATGCGGTGCCGTGCTAGGAGGGCTGGCTGCCCCGTGGGGACAGACCCCGCTTACGTGGCCAGTGACCATGGGCTATGGCGCATGCAGGACATTTGCCCCAAGGCTTTCATTGCCGACCATACTGATGACTTGAAAAAGCCAATCTGGGCGGGCAGCGAGGGACTCTCCCACATTACAGTGAACCTCATCCAGCCGGGGGGCCTCTAACAGACCTCTGCCAGCCTCTCCCTACCTGACTCTGCTTCTCCTACCTTGTCCGCTGCGTGGTGGGCCACGGAGTCCACCTGCTCCTGGATCTTCCTGAAGTCCTCCAGCAACTTTTTGAGCTGCGCCTGGGTATCCCTTTGGCTGGAAGGGTGCACTGCCTGTGCTTTTGCCTCCTCCTGCTTCATGTCTTCCACAATTGGCATAAGGTCATTCAGCTGCAAGACCGGGAGAAGGAACAGGCTCTGAGATGAGATGGACTCAACAAGTCCAGAGTCTGTGGAGGCTCAATGGCCCCATCCAGCCCAGGGACGTGGCTGGGAACCCCACCAGGGCCACCCCACCGAGCCAGCCGGCAGTGGGAGTGCTCACCCCCAGACCTCACCTGTGCCTCCTGGTCAGCCGTCTGGGCCATCAGCTCCTCGAGTGTGGCATTGTCCATCCTCTGCTGCTCTTGCAGCTCATTCAGTACCTGCCTCGTCTGCAGAGTGGACCTGGCCAGCGAGACAGGGGCACGGGCAGGCTTAGCCTCCATGGGGCTGCCAGGCCAGGGTGCCCCAAAAGCGGGATGTTCCCTGGCCTCCGGGTCTCCCCCATAGCCCCGTGGGTTAGGAAACACTCTGCCGTCTTCCTACCCGTGTTGCTCCTCCTGGATCTTCCGTACTTCCTCTACCATGCGGGCTTGTGTGGCCTTCATTTCCCTGATTTCCTCGAGGAGAGCCTGGGAGAGAGCGATGGCCCCAGAGAGGGGTGGTGGGGGTGAGCCCCAGGGGAGGGTCCCTGGGGACCAGGCCCTTCACCCCCGCTGTGGCCGGCACAGAGCCCGGGGGGCAGCGCAGGGTCCAGGCCAGCCAGGCTGGCAGGGCGGCACGGGCAGCATGAAAACATTGGTCCCATCTTCAAGAGCCCAGAAGGGGCAGCAGCTCCCCAGAGCCCCCCAGCCCTGCTCTGGGAGGGGCCAATGCACAAGCAGAGCCCTCAGGGATGGATCCAGCCCTGCCTGCCCGCACCAGGCTCCCTGCAAGACCTGTGTCAAGGTTTCCCGGCTGCTGTTCTTGAGGCTGTGAGACCTTGGCTGGGTCCCTGGCCCTCTGGCCTGGGCCCCGGGGCAGCCAGGCTGCATGGCTGGGGTGGTGCTCTGGGTGCCAGGGGGTGCCAGGGGGCTGTGTCCCCAAGGTGTGAATTCCCTAAATGTCCCAGCCCCAGCAGGATCTGGCCCTGCAGCGCTGAAGGTGGCTCTGTCCTAACAGCCAGGGCTTTGCAGCGGGAGGTGAGGCTCAGGAGGTGCTGCTGCAGCCTCTCAGCTGCCCGAGGAGCACACGTGCTACCCAAGCCATAGGTCAGGAGCAGGGACCGAAGGGATGGAGGGGATGATGGGGCCGGAACGCCAGGGGTCCTGGACCTCCAGCCAGATGAACCAAGGACACCAGAAGCAGGATGCAAAGCAGCTCTGATGAAACCCATCCCGCTCCCGACCTGTGACCTCCCTGGGGATGAGCAGGACCTGAGTCCCTCTCCAAGCGCAGTGACTGCCCCATCGCCCCCAGCCAGCCCAGCAGGGAGGGTCTGGAGCCGCATGGCTCTCCTCTTCCCTGCCCTGTTTTCCTCACACCGTGTGCTCCACATGGTGTCCAAATACCCTTCACCGCCTCCCTTTCTACCCTGTGCCCCTGCTCGTCCGGGCTGTACCTCTGGGGACTGGTCTCTCAGGCGCTGGAGAATGGCTTGCAGCAGGTTGTACAGTGCTTTCAAGTCAATGGTGTTGAAGTCGGGACTGAGGAAGGTGGAGTCCAGACGCTCGGACAGGCCGTTTGAGGCCATGGCTGCTGCTCTGCCTGGAAACACAGAGATTCCCTCGGGGGGACCGGGGACGGCGGGACCGCAGCCTCTGTGTCTGGAGGAGACCCGGGAGGGTGGGAGGGTGGGCAGCAGGCAGCCTTCCTCCTCCTCGTGCTCCTCTCCTCAGACAGCGAGTGAGCCCCGGGCAAGGAGTGACCCACAGGCACTGGGGCCACACACACACTGGGAGCCCCACAGGCACTGTGGGACACACAGACACTGAGGGACTCAAGGACACAGAGTGCCCCACGGACACCAAACGCCCCACGGACACTGAGGGACCCACAGCGAGGCAGTGACTCAGAGAGCGAGTGCCCCACGCACACCCGGAGCCACACAGACACCGAGTGACCCCCAGGCACCCTGTGATCCCTGAGACTGAGTGGCCCCAGGCAGTGTCACAATGGGGGGAGGAACGGGGCTCATTGTCACCTCACCCGTTGCCAGGTGACACCGCCCCGAGCCCCCCGAGCCCCCCCAACCCTGGCCCCAGGAGCCTGTGGGCGCCACTCCCGGTCCCTGAGGGGCTTGGCATGAATTTCTCCCCTGCGCTGGCAGATGCCCAGGTCCTGCCGCCTTCTCCCCTGCCCTCCCTGCCAGGCAGCGGGGCCGCGCTGCTCTCTGGCAGCAGCTTCCCGCAGCCCGTGCCCAGGGAGACACAGCTCCATGCCCAGGAGGGCTGAGCCGGCTGCGACAGAGGGGCTGCGGCTGCGACAGAGGGGCTGCTCTGCTTGGGAAGGCTCCGGGAGACGAGAGCCAGCCAGGAAGCACCTCCAGAGATTTTGGTTGTGGTGGAGGGATTTTACCCTCTCCCTCAGGCTTTGCCCACGTTGGGAGCTGCCTGACTGAACCTACATCAGCCCAGGTCTAAACATGAGGCTGTGTTTGCAGCATTGAAATCCGTAACCTCCAGGTAGCTCTCTGTGGTGTGTAACCCCCGGCTTTGAAATGTCCTCCTGATCCTACCCTCCAGCACACTGACACTTCCTCCCAGCTTAGTGTCGTCCGCAAACTTGCTAAGGCTGCACTCAATGCCTTCATCCAGGTCATTGATAAAGACATCGAACAAGACTGGACCCAGCACCGAGCCCTGGGGGACACCACTTGTGACCGGCCTCCAGCCGGAGTTAACTCCTTTTACCACAACTCTCTGGGCCCGGCCAGCCAACCAGTTTCCCACCCAGGAGAGGGTGCTCCTGTCCTGGCCAGAGGCAGACAGGCTGCTGAGCAGAATGCTTTGAGAAACTGTCTCAAAGGCTTTACTGAAGTCCAAGAAGACCAACAGCCTTTCCCTCACGCAGGAAGCGAATCACCCAGTCCTAGCAGGCCATCAGGTTACTTTGGCAGGACCTACCTTTCATGAAGCCGTGTTGACTGGGCCTGACCACCCGGTTCTCTTGCATGTGCTGCGTGATGGCACTCGAGATCACCTGCTCCACGACCTTCCCCAGCACTGAGGTCAGAGTGACAGGCTTGGAGTTTCCTGGATCCTCCCTCTGACCCTTCTTGTACATGGGTGTAACATCAGCCAGCCTCCAGTCAAGCGGAACCTCCCCAGCCAGGCAGGATGGGGGAGTTGGGCATGGACCGCCCACTCAGGAAGGGGAAGGGCATTCAGCCATCTCCAGAGAGCTGGAAGTGGCCTCCCCATCCCAGGCCCTGGGTCTCCTGGAGGACTGTGGCGCCCGGTTTCTGCTGGAGAGACAGCCCAGCCAGGCACACGCAGCCCCGAGATTCCTGCAGGGCAGGAGGAGGTGCTTTGGGCCAGGGCCGGAGCAGCGACGCACAGAGGGGCTGACAGAGAGGGGCGGCGTGGCTGGGGCTGGGAAAGTTGGGGTAGCCCTGGCTGCCCCACGAGATGGTGGAGTTGAGACTCCTGCGTGGGACAAGCAGGGCCATGAGCAGGGTTTCAGCCTTGGATTTGAGGAGAGCTCGTGGGAGCCTCTTCAGCGAATGACTTGGAGGAATCTCCTGGGTTGGGGCTCTAGAAGGTAGGGGTGTCCGAGAGAGCTGGTGTCAAGCCCGGCAGGCAGGAGACCTGCGTGGTGGAGCAGGGAGAAGGTGTCGACGGCGAGGGAAGCAAGCGGACAACTCAGTGTGAGTGATAAAGCAAGCTTCTTCTTTATTCAAAATCAGCCCGGATTATATACCCTAACATTCAAAAGATGCTTTGTGGTTTATAATTTGTTACACCTTATACATGATTAGTTACTTAAAACTATTTGTTCTCTATTGATTCATTGTCCTTTGTTAATTCATTAATACTATGTTGCTACTTCGAGTTCCGTTTATCTACTTGCAGTTATATTACAGTTGCAGCTGGGCTTGGTGCTCCATCCTGTTCCCTTGGGAAAGACTCACTTGTCCTTCAGAAGTTTCTTCTTAGAGATTCCTCCTTGTATGCCTTCTTGTTCTTTCAGTCCATATCTACACTCAGAGTTTAACAAGGTTTCCACTTACACAATACGTGTCTCACAAAGCTTTTCTATTGAATCATGTCCTTGTTCACTTAACCATTCCTCAATCCATTTTTCAACATTCTCATGTCCTTTTTCACTTAACCATTTCCCAACATTTCCCCCTTTTTCTTTTTGCACAAGCAGAGCATGGTGATTTTTTGTTATACTGCGCATAATACAGTTGTAGCCTATCTTAAACGCAACTATAAGCAACAGTATTAGGCCTATCCAACGCAATACTTCTTTAATTACGGAGAGGAGCCAGGGTGATAAAGAGCCAAATATTGGTTGTATCCAATTGTCTATTCCCCATCCATCTTCTTGTTTCAGTTGGTGAAGGCCCTGTTGTAACCGTTTTATTTTAGCATGTATGGATGTGGAGTGATCAGACAGGTTCAAGCAGCACATACCTTCAAACTCCTCTCACCCATGGCCTAGTGCCAAGAGCAAGAAATCTATGGCAGCTCTATCTTGTAACACTGCATGATTGATGCTTTGTACATCACTCCTAAAAGTACGGGGTGCTGTTAAAGCCATGTCCTCCCTTAAGAAGATCAAATAATGGACTTAGTTCTGCATTAGTTATACCCAAATAAAGTTTAACTCGATTGATTGTTTCTAGGAGCTTTTGTAAGTTGTTTTAACTACTATTTACAATTTGGCTTGCTGGGGTTCAAAGTTTTCCACTCAAAATATTTCCAGGTTTGAATTTTTTCAGGTGCGACTTGAAGGTCTATTTTCTCTAATACAATCTTTGAAATGGTATTAATTGAGTAATACAACTGCTTTGGGTGATATACACAGGTGGGAAAGGAATATAAACCATAGCTTGTATTTGTCCAGTAAAAGCAGAATTAATAACACCAGGTTACAGAAAAAGACTTTGCAAAGTGACACTCGAATGACCTACTAACCAAAACACTTAAACCGTTACCAATAAGACCAAAAGCTTGGAGCAAAACCTTGTGTGCTTTTCAATCTCTTCTTACTGAGGAGACTATGAAGAAGATCCAAGCAGGAGCATTTACTGTTGTCACACGTCTCCGCTGCATGCTGGGTTGCTGGTTTCCTTGGTTCTTTAATGTTAACGGTTTACCCTTCTTTTATCTGTTTTAACCTGTATGGGAATTCTCAAGGCTGCAAATGCATTAACTTTTCTATTCTTTTGTAATTTTTTACTCTCAGAGGATACTCCTTTTGGACTCTTAAATCATGACTTCATTAGTATCTGGCTAAAATTCCCTTTACGGTTGTGGGCGCTAGGACCCAGCAGTTGCTGATCTGATAAGGGACGCTGGAATGCAGAGTGCTCTTCATAAACTGTTACTCCCCTAGAGAGAGATAGAAACTCCCAGGCTGAAATAAAACAAAAAACCTTACAGGAGTAAAAGGGGGGAGATGGGGGGGAGGGGGACTCACACACACAGCCACAGGGCTGGGTTTTTTTCCATTTTGTTTTGTTTTGTTTTCTACATTCTTTTTTCTATTTTTCTATTTTTTCTTTTTCTGTTTTCTTTTCTGTTTTTCTTTCTGTATTTCATATTTTCTTTCTTTTTTCTATTTTTTTCCTATGTATTTTAAAATCTTGTCATCTGTAGCCTTTCACTTCAAAGGTCCCAGGTAAATCTACCTGTTTGCCAGCTTAGTGGACGTTTGAGATTGAAAGGTTTCAGAGTTGCATTTTAAAGATTAATCAAAACAGAGGCTCAATATAATCAAAACGCAATTTGCAAGTCTTACAAACGTTTAAAGCGCTTTAAACACACACGCATACACACAGAACCACTCTTTTGAGCTGGATTAATATACCCATACAACATTGTTTACGACCGGTCAATAAGAACAGCACGATGGTATGAATATTTAAACTACACACGGCACCGAACACACACAACACTCAAAACATGCACATATATCACAAAATAAGGCTTGTATCAATTGTTTAACAGGTAACAGTCCTTGGTTGTTACAGCATTTTCGTGGCATCTTCTTCCTCCTCTGATTCCTCGCTACCTTTTTACCTTGTAACGTTTTATACAATTTATAATCTCTTTCCAAGCTTTCATTAGTTTCTTTGCAGTTTTATCATCATCTGTAAATGCCTCCCACGGGATGTTCCCAAATTTGCGCCATTCACCTTCCTCAAATATCTCATTCGGATCCTTAAAACATCCCTTGGTTTTTCCTAAGGTAATGAGTCCCGCAAGTTGTTTGAGATATTGTGAGTCAAGTCCTCGCTTCTCTAAGAAGCTTCGTAATATTTCATAAGTCACTTCTTTATCCATTTCTGGTCAGAGAAAAAAGCCCTTATAAATTTATAAAGTCTTATGTGTAGCCCTGTTCTGTCTTATCTCTCCAAAGCCTTATGATGTCGGGCGGCGGATCCCTTTTTGACGATTCAGGCGTTCGGACTAGAGTGCAACGATCCCTAACGAAATCATAAGCTCTTAATTTTCGCCTTCCGGTCACTGTATCCCGGCACTTTCCCGACTTTTACAAACAATCTCCATAATTTCTCCACTTGTCTATTAAGTCCTTAATTGGACCTGCTCCCCGCTTTTCTAAAAAGCATAAAATCTCAAATGCTACCTCTCGTTGCGCGCGCTTTATCGGACCCTCTTATATTAACCTTATTTTATCTGGTCCGGACCCTCTTTCATGATCCAGCCATGAAAGGTTGCAGCCTTTTTACTCACGAGTAGGTAGTCTCTCACTCGGCCGGCGAACCTCCTCACGTAGATATCTGGGTTCAGGCGCGGATCGTTTGTACTGATTCAGTGCTCCCGATCTTTCGCCCCCTGGTCGCTGCTACCAGTGCTTTTGCCGAGCTCGCCGTCCGGAGGTAACAGGGATCGGGGGTCCCTGTCCCTTGCTCATCTGCTTCTTTTTTCTGGTCCCTGTTCGGGCGCCATTTGTCGACGGCGAGGGAAGCAAGCGGACAACTCAGTGTGAGTGATAAAGCAAGCTTCTTCTTTATTCAAAATCAGCCCGGATTATATACCCTAACATTCAAAAGATGCTTTGTGCTTTATAATTTGTTACACCTTATACATGATTAGTTACTTAAAACTATTTGTTCTCTATTGATTCATTGTCCTTTGTTAATTCATTAATACTATGTTGCTACTTCGAGTTCTGTTTATCTACTTGCAGTTATATTACAGTTGCAGCTGGGCTTGGTGCTCCATCCTGTTCCCTTGGGAAAGACTCACTTGTCCTTCAGAAGTTTCTTCTTAGAGATTCCTCCTTGTATGCCTTCTTGTTCTTTCAGTCCATATCTACACTCAGAGTTTAACAAGGTTTCCACTTACACAATACGTGTCTCACAAAGCTTTTCTATTGAATCATGTCCTTGTTCACTTAACCATTCCTCAATCCATTTTTCAACATTCTCATGTCCTTTTTCACTTAACCATTTCCCAACAAGAAGGTAATCGGGAGTGGCCCCCATGGCCTGACCAAAGGGAAGCCACGCTTGACCCATCTGACAGCTTTCTGTGATGGCATGGCTGGCTGGGGGCAGGGAGACGGGGGAGCTTGGGGTTCCGCTTTCAAATCAGTCTTGCTTAAAAGAAGAAACAACAACAACAAAAGCCGGTTGCAGGTTTTTACTAACGTGAAATAAATATAAGGAAAAAAAATCAAATCATATTTTGGGCAGCCGTAGTCTGAGTTTGTCCGGCTTGTCTGCCAGCGAGCTTGGTCGATTCTCCTGGGCCGGGACGAACAGTAGCTTGGGGAGGTGTCCATCGGAGCCGGTTCTCGAGGCAGCAGAGCCTGGGGGCGAGGGGCAGGGTTGAGCCCCCTGCACCCCCCTGGGCAGCTCTGCCAGCCCAGGATGGGGCAGGCAGCAGGGTTCCTGCCCGGTAGCAAACACCGAGACGAGGGGTGCAGCCCCCACCCTGAAGGAGGTGTGCTCTTGTCCAGGAGCACCCAACCCCGTGGATGCCCCGCCCACCTCCCGGTCCCCTTCACACCCTCGGCTCCCCCCACAAGCCTGCCCTGCCCGTACCATCTTCCTTGACGTCAACTACAGTCTGCCGCCTCTTCCGGCAGCCGCGGTAAACTCGGCCATCCCGGCCCAAGAGAATTGTCTCCTCGTCATCCTGGGAAGCAGAGAACGGGCTGGCTGAACCACAGGGCCGAATCCTGCGTCCCTAAGCAAACTTCCCACCCCCAGCACTCCCTGGGGAAACTGAGGCACGGACCACTCCGCATGCTCAGCATCACTCTCCCAGCCTCGCTCTTCCCCACCGTATCCCTGCTTTGGTCATCCCTACCTTTCTTGGCCGCGGCGTGATGGGTGGCTTGGGCTGGCGGATCATGTAGAGCTGCAGCGGGGTGGTGATGGTGTGCTGACCCCCACAGCTCCGTGGCACGGTGGGGAACCTGACCCTGGCCGCCTGCTCCCTGTGGGATGGAGCACGAGGGTGTTCAGCGCCTGGCACCGTGACACCCCAGGTGCCACCCTACAGCCAGAAGCACCCTTGGGCTCGTACCCTTGACAGCCTCCCTTGCCCCTGGGGAGGTGTCCCTGTCCCCCTGCTGTCAGACAGGGTTGTGCGAGGGGCTTGGCAGGGTCGGATCCCCCATCAGACCCCCAAGCCCCCGTGTCCCACCCAGCTGGGCATCACCAGCACCCATCTCTCCCGACTCCCCCCATGGTGCCCAGTGCTACGTACGGGCCAGGCCCCCGCGGGCCCATGGGCCGGTCACAAGACAGACAGGAGCGCCGGTTCAGCGATTGCCTGCAGAGGGGAGAGAAAGCCTGGGTGAGCTCCTTGGTCGGATGTGGCTTGCAGGTAGCAGAGAGGGGCTGGGCACTTCCCTGCCCTCAGCGGGGAACCTTTGGGCTGTGAGCCTGGATTATCGCCACCACCCTAGCAAGGTCCCAACCCGCTGGCTGCTTCCAGCATCAAGGGCGTACGAGGAGGGAGAGCAGTTGTTTATGGGCTCCAGCGGGGCAAAAAGGTCCCCCTCGTATCTGGCACCTGAGAATCCACAGAGGGGAGCACCCAAACCCCACTAGCGGCACGGGAACTGCTCCCACACGCTTCCACAACATTTCAGTCCCATGGGAACTGGGGTGCTGGCAAGGACAAAAGGAGGGCTTTCTGGTACCTCTTGCTGGGGTGGGATGCTCCCAGCCTGGGAGCAAATGCTGGACGTGGGGGATGGAGTATCCCGTGGGGTTTACCCTGAGTTTTGTCTCAGCTGCTCCCAGGACCAGGACATCTTGGCCCCACCAGCAGCTCCAAAACCTGGCAGCTGCCACTGGCTGGGTGAGGTGGGCAAGGACATGTAGTGAAGGGGGCAGGAGCCCACGCCTGCCATCCGAACCGGCCCTCACGTGGCTTTCACCACTTCCCTAGCTCTAACTACACCCCGGTGCCTTGCCAGGAGGGCAGGTCACAACCCAGGTCCGTGGACACTGTGTTTCCTAGTGCTGCCCCAGTGCACGAGCCACTGTCCCCTGCCCTCACGCCAGAAAGCCTTTGCACCCACCCCGCAGTGCGGGCTGGAGAGGGCTCCAGACCATGGGAGGCCCCTCCTTGGGCCTGCTCTAGTGTTGGGAAGCTGCTGCTGGCTCCTGGTGGGAGAAGGCGGCACAGCTGCTTCCCGACACTTTGCTGGCTAGATTGCTCCCGTGCCAGGGTACCATGTGGGCGAGCGCTGTCCCCGAAGCCACCACTGTCCCCATCATACTCACTTAGTCACAGCTGCCTCAGCAGCGTCTCTCGGCGATGACTCCTTCTGCAGTTGTTCCACGATCTTCTTCCAGCTCTTCAATTGCTGCAGGAGAGGCTCCAGCTCCTGGCGGTCCAGCTGTGGACAAGGGCACCCCCTCAGCCAGCTGCCCCAGGATGGGATGCGGTGGTCCCTTACGGGGGGAGCTGCGAGAGGGGTCCCTCGGAGGGAGGCTGCCAAGCCCCAAAGATGCCAGTTCTGTGTGGAGGCTGCCAAGCCCCAAAGATGCCAGTTCTGTGTGGAGGCGACCAGAGAGCCCTCACCTTGGAGTTCACCTCTTCCCGGACCTGCTTCAAGCGCTGCTCCTTCTCTTCTTTGTCCTTCTCCAGGCTCTTCAGGGCCTGGAACAGAGCCTTCCAAAAAAGAAAGCAGCCCATGATGCCACGGTGGGTCTTGAGCCATTTCCCAGCCACTCGAGTACCCTTTGCCTCGCCACCCTCCTCCAAAGCCTCCCGGAAAGGCATTTTGGAGCTGGGTAGGGCTACGAGCGCATTGGCAGGGGGACAAGTTACTTGTGGTGCCCAGCCGGGATCTGCCTATAGGATGCTCTGACCCCGCAGGGCTTCCAGCCACCTACGTTGATATTGTTCTGATTCTCCTGACAGCTGTCCCGGAAGTTGGCCGTGAAGGAGCTGAGTTTCTGGTGGTCCCCTCGCAGCTGCTTGACCGCGGCCTGGAGCTGTGTCAGCGTCTCCTCCTGCTCCTCCAGGGAGGAAGATGACAATGCGGTGCCGTGCTAGGAGGGCTGGCTGCCCCGTGGGGACAGACCCCGCTTACGTGGCCAGTGACCATGGGCTATGGCGCATGCAGGACATTTGCCCCAAGGCTTTCATTGCCGACCATACTGATGACTTGAAAAAGCCAATCTGGGCGGGCAGCGAGGGACTCTCCCACATTACAGTGAACCTCGTCCAGCCGAGGGCCTCTGACAGACCCCTGCCAGCCTCTCCCTACCTGGCTCTGCTTCTCCTACCTTGTCCGCTGGGTGGTGGGCCACGGAGTCCACCTGCTCCTGGATCTTCCTGAAGTCCTCCAGCAACTTTTTGAGCTGCGCCTGGGTATCCCTTTGGCTGGAAGAGTGCACTGTGTGTGCTTTGGCCTGCTCCTGCTTCATAGTCTCCAGAGCTGCCCTAAGGTCGTTCAGCTGCGAGAGCGGGAGAAGGAACGGACTCTGAGATGGGATGGATGCACTCAACAAGTCCAGAGGCCATGGAGGCTCAACGGCCTCATCCAGCCCAGGGACATGTCTGGGAACCCCACCAGGGCCACCCCACCGAGCCAGCTGCCAGTGGGAGTGCTCGCCCCCAGACCTCACCTGTGCCTGCTGGTCGGCCGTCTGGGCCACCAACTGCTCGAGCGTGGCCTTGTTCGTCTTCTGCTGCTCTTGCAGCTCATTCAGTACCTGCTTCATCTGCAGAGTGGACCTGGCCAGCGAGACAGGGGCACGGGCAGGCTTAGCCTCCATGGGGCTGCCGGGCCAGCGTGCCCCAAAAGCGGGATGTTCCCTGGCCTCCGGGTCTCCCCCATAGCCCCGTGGGTTAGGAAACACTCTGCCGTCTTCCTACCCGTGTTGTTCCTCCTGGATCTTCCGTACTTCCTCTACCATGCGGGCTTGTGTGGCCTTCATTTCCCTGATTTCCTCGAGGAGAGCCTGGGAGAGAGCGATGGCCCCAGAGAGGGGTGGTGGGGGTGAGCCCCAGGGGAGGGTCCCTGGGGACCAGGCCCTTCACCCCCGCTGTGGCCGGCACAGAGCCCGGGGGGCAGCGCAGGGTCCAGGCCAGCCAGGCTGGCAGGGCGGCACGGGCAGCATGAAAACATTGGTCCCATCTTCAAGAGCCCAGAAGGGGCAGCAGCTCCCCAGAGCCCCCCAGCCCTGCTCTGGGAGGGGCCAATGCACAAGCAGAGCCCTCAGGGATGGATCCAGCCCTGCCTGGCCCGCACCAGGCTCCCTGCAAGACCTGTGTCAAGGTTTCCCGGCTGCTGTTCTTGAGGCTGTGAGACCTTGGCTGGGTCCCTGGCCCTCTGGCCTGGGCCCCGGGGCAGCCAGGCTGCATGGCTGGGGTGGTGCTCTGGGTGCCAGGGGGTGCCAGGGGGCTGTGTCCCCAAGGTGTGAATTCCCTAAATGTCCCAGCCCCAGCAGGATCTGGCCCTGCAGCGCTGAAGGTGGCTCTGTCCTAACAGCCAGGGCTTTGCAGCGGGAGGTGAGGCTCAGGAGGTGCTGCTGCAGCCTCTCAGCTGCCCGAGGAGCACACGTGCTACCCAAGCCATAGGTCAGGAGCAGGGACCGAAGGGATGGAGGGGATGATGGGGCCGGAACGCCAGGGGTCCTGGACCTCCAGCCAGATGAACCAAGGACACCAGAAGCAGGATGCAAAGCAGCTCTGATGAAACCCATCCCGCTCCCGACCTGTGACCTCCCTGGGGATGAGCAGGACCTGAGTCCCTCTCCAAGCGCAGTGACTGCCCCATCGCCCCCAGCCAGCCCAGCAGGGAGGGTCTGGAGCCGCATGGCTCTCCTCTTCCCTGCCCTGTTTTCCTCACACCGTGTGCTCCACATGGTGTCCAAATACCCTTCACCGCCTCCCTTTCTACCCTGTGCCCCTGCTCGCCCAGGCTGTACCTCTGGGGACTGGTCTCTCAGGCGCTGGAGAATGGCTTGCAGCAGGTTGTACAGTGCTTTCAAGTCAATGGTGTTGAACTCGGGATTGAGGAAGGTGGAGTCCAGACGCTCGGACAGGCCGTTTGAGGCCATGGCTGCTGCTCTGCCTGGAAACACAGAGATTCCCTCGGGGGGACCGGGGACGGCGGGACCGCAGCCTCTGTGTCTGGAGGAGACCCGGGAGGGTGGGAGGGTGGGCAGCAGGCAGCCTTCCTCCTCCTCGTGCTCCTCTCCTCAGACAGCGAGTGAGCCCCGGGCAAGGAGTGACCCACAGGCACTGGGGCCACACACACACTGGGAGCCCCACAGGCACTGTGGGACACACAGACACTGAGGGACTCAAGGACACAGAGTGCCCCACGGACACCAAACGCCCCACGGACACTGAGGGACCCACAGCGAGGCAGTGACTCAGAGAGCGAGTGCCCCACGCACACCCGGAGCCACACAGACACCGAGTGACCCCCAGGCACCCTGTGATCCCTGAGACTGAGTGGCCCCAGGCAGTGTCACAATGGGGGGAGGAACGGGGCTCATTGTCACCTCACCCGTTGCCAGGTGACACCGCCCCGAGCCCCCCGAGCCCCCCCAACCCAGGCCCCAGGAGCCTGTGGGCGCCACTCCCGGTCCCTGAGGGGCTTGGCATGAATTTCTCCCCTGCGCTGGCAGATGCCCAGGTCCTGCCGCCTTCTCCCCTGCCCTCCCTGCCAGGCAGCGGGGCCGCGCTGCTCTCTGGCAGCAGCTTCCCGCAGCCCGTGCCCAGGGAGACACAGCTCCCTGCCCAGGAGGGCTGAGCCGGCTGCGACAGAGGGGCTGCGGCTGCGACAGAGGGGCTGCTCTGCTTGGGAAGGCTCCGGGAGACGAGAGCCAGCCAGGAAGCACCTCCAGAGATTTTGGTTGTGGTGGAGGGATTTTACCCTCTCCCTCAGGCTTTGCCCACGTTGGGAGCTGCCTGACTGAACCTACATCAGCCCAGGTCTAAACATGAGGCTGTGTTTGCAGCATTGAAATCCGTAACCTCCAGGTAGCTCTCTGTGGTGTGTAACCCCCGGCTTTGAAATGTCCTCCTGATCCTACCCTCCAGCACACTGACACTTCCTCCCAGCTTAGTGTCGTCCGCAAACTTGCTAAGGCTGCACTCAATGCCTTCATCCAGGTCATTGATAAAGACATCGAACAAGACTGGACCCAGCACCGAGCCCTGGGGGACACCACTTGTGACCGGCCTCCAGCCGGAGTTAACTCCTTTTACCACAACTCTCTGGGCCCGGCCAGCCAACCAGTTTCCCACCCAGGAGAGGGTGCTCCTGTCCTGGCCAGAGGCAGACAGGCTCCTGAGGCAGAATGCTTTGGGAAACTGTCTCAAAGGCTTTACTGAAGTCCAAGAAGACCAACAGCCTTTCCCTCACGCAGGAAGCGAGTCACCCAGTCCTAGCAGGCCATCAGGTTACTTTGGCAGGACCTACCTTTCATGAAGCCGTGTTGACTGGGCCTGACCACCCGGTTCTCTTGCATGTGCTGCGTGATGGCACTCGAGATCACCTGCTCCACGACCTTCCCCAGCACTGAGGTCAGAGTGACAGGCTTGGAGTTTCCTGGATCCTCCCTCTGACCCTTCTTGTACATGGGTGTAACATCAGCCAGCCTCCAGT